>NW_028295681.1:0-621395 GCF_964341445.2 Mesoplodon mirus | reverse complement strand
AAAACGCATACGCCCTTTTTGGCCAAGTGCATCATTGTCGAAGTTGTGCCCCTCTTCCTGTGCTTTACAAGCGATTCCAATGTTCCTCTTGAAATCTGTTTCCTGCTATTCTGCCTCGCTTTCAAGTCCGCCTCGTTGCCTTCCCTCAACAGATTTTTGGACGATAGTTGGCCTTGATTACTCTGCCAGTTTTTGAATTGCTGTGCCCCTGAGCTCCATTTTTCAACTCGTTTTTTGTGAGCTGAACGCAAGTCCAAACTTTTGGTTCAGGACCTATACTGGTTCCCGGTGGGTGGCTGAGACTTTGGTCCATTCTTCTTCCTGCCGGGAAATTAGAGTGACATGTGCCCATCCAAATGCCTAACAGCTACTCTCTCATTGGTTCTCCCTCTTCCCTTTCATCCTCTGCCAAATTGGCAACCTGTGCGAACCAGGAGCTTAAAGGGGCTGTCTCTCCAAGTTGGGAGATTGATAGGAAAGCAGTTGGAAAGTCAAACCGGAGCACCAGGAGAGGGGCTCTTCGTTGAGTTTTAGAAACCTTTCGTATTCACAGTGTGTCCATTCTCTAGGTTTCCCGTACACGTTATAGCTGTAGTAATATTCCCTTCAACCTGGAGAGCTGGGACCCAGGGAATGGGTGCCATGCATTATTGCTTTAAAGGGTCTGCATTTGCTCACCCAATCTCACCAATCCTCTCAGTCCCAAGTGTCCAGCCTTATGCCACATCCAGCTGTCATTGTAGATAGGGTCATTCCAGGTTGCATCAGAGACCCTGAAGGAATTGTAAAGAATTTCCCTGTTTCTTTGTTCTGTTTTTGAAATTCCTTTTTAGAGTGGGTTTGAGCTGATTCTCGCTGCCATATTTATGCCAGTCTAGACACACTTGATTCCCTAACGGAGACATATCAACACATAGGTTTTAAGATTCTTACTAGTCAGATCTATTCCTCTGCGGGACTTATGGGGTTTTGAGTCCCTTTCACTGAGGAAGGTGTAGGTCTTGTCTATTCCATAGTTGGTTTTTGGAACGGTACCTGAGCTTATATCAAACTCTGGTTTGATGCATCACCCCACCTCTCCTTCCCCCTTAAGCAGGCATAAGAGTGTTTTCTAAATGTGAGACTCTGTTCTCTTGCCTAACTCAGTTCATGTGTAGCCATGTTTACAGGATCTTCCTAAGTGATATCTTATGATAAGTTTCTTTTCCTGTGTGACTTCTTTCACTTAGAATCATCGTACCTGAATCCACTCATTTTGCTGCTACTGGTCTTATGACATTGATTTCGTGGCTGAAGGATATTCCATCGTACGTAAGTTCCACAATGTTTGGAACCATTTTTATATTTCCTGGGATATTTCAGGTGTACCCAGGTTGAGGTTCTTGTAAGCAGTGCAGCCCTCAATTTGGGGGTGGCTCTGTCTTATGGATTTTCAGTTTTCCCAAGGTATATTCCCTAGACTGGAAGTGCCCTTGGCTCTGTAGCTCTGTTGTTTACTTGTTTTAGGGAACACAATGCACTCCTCCAGTGAGGCAGTTGGCAACTTACATCCCGCCCATCAGCATAACAAGGCTCCCTGTTCTCCAGGGCCTGTCTTGCCTTTCTGGTTTTTACACATTTTGTGGATGTCCCTTTTGACCGGTGGGAAGTGATACTTCTTTGTAGTGCAGATTTGCATTGCCCGCTTGCTTGCTTGGCCAAAAAGGGCGTATGCGTTTTCTCCTGAATATATTCAGGAGAAAACGCATACACCCTTTTTGGCCAAGTGCATCATTGTCGAAGTTGTGCCCCTCTTCCTGTGCTTTACAGGCAATTCCAACGTACCTCTTGAAATCTGTTTCCTGCTATTCTGCCTCGCTTTCAAGTCCGCCTCGTTGCCTTCCCTCAACAGATTTTTGGACGATAGTTGGCCTTGATTACTCTGCCAGTTTGTGAATTGCTGTGCCCCTGAGCTCCATTTTTCAACTCGTTTTTTGTGAGCTGAACGCAAGTCCAAACTTTTGGTTCAGGACCTATACTGGTTCCCGGTGGGTGGCTGAGACTTTGGTTCATTCTTCTTCCTGCCGGGAAATTAGAGTGACATGTGCCCATCCAAATGCCTAACAGCTACTCTCTCATTGGTTCTCCCTCTTCCCTTTCATCCTCTGCCAAATTGGCAACCTGTGCGAACCAGGAGCTTAAAGGGGCTGTCTCTCCAAGTTGGGAGATTGATAGGAAAGCAGTTGGAAAGTCAAACCGGAGCACCAGGAGAGGGGCTCTTCGTTGAGTTTTAGAAACCTTTCGTATTCACAGTGTGTCCATTCTCTAGGTTTCCCGTACACGTTATAGCTGTAGTAATATTCCCTTCAACCTGGAGAGCTGGGACCCAGGGAATGGGTGCCATGCATTATTGCTTTAAAGGGTCTGCATTTGCTCACCCAATCTCACCAATCCTCTCAGTCCCAAGTGTCCAGCCTTATGCCACATCCAGCTGTCATTGTAGATAGGGTCATTCCAGGTTGCATCAGAGACCCTGAAGGAATTGTAAAGAATTTCCCTGTTTCTTTGTTCTGTTTTTGAAATTCCTTTTTAGAGTGGGTTTGAGCTGATTCTCGCTGCCATGTTTATGCCAGTCTAGACACACTTGATTCCCTAACGGAGACATATCAACACATAGGTTTTAAGATTCTTACTAGTCAGATCTATTCCTCTGCGGGACATATGGGGTTTTGAGTCCCTTTCACTGAGGAAGGTGTAGGTCTTGTCTATTCCATAGTTGGTTTTTGGAACGGTACCTGTGCTTATATCAAACTCTGGTTTGATGCATCACCCCACCTCTCCTTCCCCCTTAAGCAGGCATAAGAGTGTTTTCTAAATGTGAGACTCTGTTCTCTTGCCTAACTCAGTTCATGTGTAGCCATGTTTACAGGATCTTCCTAAGTGATATCTTATGATAAGTTTCTTTTCCTGTGTGACTTCTTTCACTTAGAATCATCGTACCTGAATCCACTCATTTTGCTGCTACTGGTCTTATGACATTGATTTCGTGGCTGAGGGATATTCCATCGTACGTAAGTTCCACAATGTTTGGAACCATTTTTATATTTCCTGGGATATTTCAGGTGTACCCAGGTTGAGGTTCTTGTAAGCAGTGCAGCCCTCAATTTGGGGGTGGCTCTGTCTTATGGATTTTCAGTTTTCCCAAGGTATATTCCCTAGACTGGAAGTGCCCTTGGCTCTGTAGCTCTGTTGTTTACTTGTTTTAGGGAACACAATGCACTCTTCCAGTGAGGCAGCTGGCAACTTACATCCCGCCCATCAGCATAACAAGGCTCCCTGTTCTCCAGGGCCTGTCTTGCCTTTCTGGTTTTTACACATTTTGTGGATGTCCCTTTTGACCGGTGGGAAGTGATACTTCTTTGTAGTGCAGATTTGCATTGCCCGCTTGCTTGCTTGGCCAAAAAGGGCGTATGCGTTTTCTCCTGAATATATTCAGGAGAAAACGCATACACCCTTTTTGGCCAAGTGCATCATTGTCGAAGTTGTGCCCCTCTTCCTGTGCTTTACAGGCAATTCCAACGTACCTCTTGAAATCTGTTTCCTGCTATTCTGCCTCGCTTTCAAGTCCGCCTCGTTGCCTTCCCTCAACAGATTTTTGGACGATAGTTGGCCTTGATTACTCTGCCAGTTTGTGAATTGCTGTGCCCCTGAGCTCCATTTTTCAACTCGTTTTTTGTGAGCTGAACGCAAGTCCAAACTTTTGGTTCAGGACCTATACTGGTTCCCGGTGGGTGGCTGAGACTTTGGTTCATTCTTCTTCCTGCCGGGAAATTAGAGTGACATGTGCCCATCCAAATGCCTAACAGCTACTCTCTCATTGGTTCTCCCTCTTCCCTTTCATCCTCTGCCAAATTGGCAACCTGTGCGAACCAGGAGCTTAAAGGGGCTGTCTCTCCAAGTTGGGAGATTGATAGGAAAGCAGTTGGAAAGTCAAACCGGAGCACCAGGAGAGGGGCTCTTCGTTGAGTTTTAGAAACCTTTCGTATTCACAGTGTGTCCATTCTCTAGGTTTCCCGTACACGTTATAGCTGTAGTAATATTCCCTTCAACCTGGAGAGCTGGGACCCATGGAATGGGTGCCATGCATTATTGCTTTAAAGGGTCTGCATTTGCTCACCCAATCTCACCAATCCTCTCAGTCCCAAGTGTCCAGCCTTATGCCACATCCAGCTGTCATTGTAGATAGGGTCATTCCAGGTTGCATCAGAGACCCTGAAGGAATTGTAAAGAATTTCCCTGTTTCTTTGTTCTGTTTTTGAAATTCCTTTTTAGAGTGGGTTTGAGCTGATTCTCGCTGCCATGTTTATGCCAGTCTAGACACACTTGATTCCCTTACGGAGACATATCAATACATAGGTTTTAAGATTCTTACTAGTCAGATCTATTCCTCTGCGGGAAATATGGGGTTTTGAGTCCCTTTCACTGAGGAAGGTGTAGGTCTTGTCTAATCCATAGTTGGTTTTTGGAACGGTACCTGTGCTTATATCAAACTCAGGTTTGATGCATCACCCCACCTCTCCTTCCCCCTTAAGCAGGCATAAGAGTGTTTTCTAAATGTGAGACTCTGTTCTCTTGCCTAACTCAGTTCATGTGTAGCCATGTTTACAGGATCTTCCTAAGTGATATCTTATGATAAGTTTCTTTTCCTGTGTGACTTCTTTCACTTAGAATCATCGTACCTGAATCCACTCATTTTGCTGCTACTGGTGTTATGACATTGATTTCGTGGCTGAGGGATATTCCATCGTACGTAAGTTCCACAATGTTTGGAACCATTTTTATATTTCCTGGGATATTTGAGGTGTACCCAGGTTGAGGTTCTTGTAAGCAGTGCAGCCCTCAATTTGGGGGTGGCTCTGTCTTATGGATTTTCAGTTTTCCCAAGGTATATTCCCTAGACTGGAAGTGCCCTTGGCTCTGTAGCTCTGTTGTTTACTTGTTTTAGGGAACACAATGCACTCCTCCAGTGAGGCAGTTGGCAACTTACATCCCGCCCATCAGCATAACAAGGCTCCCTGTTCTCCAGGGCCTGTCTTGCCTTTCTGGTTTTTACACATTTTGTGGATGTCCCTTTTGACCGGTGGGAAGTGATACTTCTTTGTAGTGCAGATTTGCATTGCCCGCTTGCTTGCTTGGCCAAAAAGGGCGTATGCGTTTTCTCCTGAATATATTCAGGAGAAAACGCATACACCCTTTTTGGCCAAGTGCATCATTGTCGAAGTTGTGCCCCTCTTCCTGTGCTTTACAGGCAATTCCAACGTACCTCTTGAAATCTGTTTCCTGCTATTCTGCCTCGCTTTCAAGTCCGCCTCGTTGCCTTCCCTCAACAGATTTTTGGACGATAGTTGGCCTTGATTACTCTGCCAGTTTGTGAATTGCTGTGCCCCTGAGCTCCATTTTTCAACTCGTTTTTTGTGAGCTGAACGCAAGTCCAAACTTTTGGTTCAGGACCTATACTGGTTCCCGGTGGGTGGCTGAGACTTTGGTTCATTCTTCTTCCTGCCGGGAAATTAGAGTGACATGTGCCCATCCAAATGCCTAACAGCTACTCTCTCATTGGTTCTCCCTCTTCCCTTTCATCCTCTGCCAAATTGGCAACCTGTGCGAACCAGGAGCTTAAAGGGGCTGTCTCTCCAAGTTGGGAGATTGATAGGAAAGCAGTTGGAAAGTCAAACCGGAGCACCAGGAGAGGGGCTCTTCGTTGAGTTTTAGAAACCTTTCGTATTCACAGTGTGTCCATTCTCTAGGTTTCCCATACACGTTATAGCTGTAGTAATATTCCCTTCAACCTGGAGAGCTGGGACCGATGGAAAGGGTCCCATGCATTATTGCTTTAAAGGGTCTACATTTGCTCACCCAATCTCACCAATCCTCTCAGTCCCAAGTGTCCAGCCTTATGCCACATCCAGCTGTCATTGTAGATAGGGTCATTCCAGGTTGCATCAGAGCCCCTGATGGAATTGAAAACAATTTCCCTGTTTCTTTGTTCTGTTTTTGAAATTCCTTTTTAGAGTGGGTTTGAGCTGATTCTCGCTGCCATGTATATGCCAGTCTAGACACACTTGATTCCCTTACGGAGACATATTAATACATAGGTTTTAAGATTCTTACTAGTCAGATCTATTCCTCTGCGGGACATATGGGATTTTGAGTCCCTTTCACTGAGGAAGGTGGAGGTCTTGTCTATTCCATAGTTGGTTTTTGGAACGGTACCTGTGCTTATATCAAACTTGGGTTTGATGCATCACCCCACCTCTCCTTCCCCCTTAAGCAGGCATAAGAGTGTTTTCTAAATGTGAGACTCTGTTCTCTTGCCTAACTCAGTTCATGTGTAGCCATGTTTACAGGATCTTCCTAAGTGATATCTTATGATAAGTTTCTTTTCCTGTGTGACTTCTTTCACTTAGAATCATCATACCTGAATCCACTCATTTTGCTGCTACTTGTCTTATGGCATTGATTTCATGGCTGAGGGATATTCCATCGTACATAATTTCCACACTGTTTGGAACCATTTTTATATTTCCTGGGATATTTCAGGTGTACCCAGGTTGATGTTCTTGTAAGCAGTGCAGCCCTCTATTTGGGGGTGGCTCTGTCTTATGGATTTTCAGTTTTCCCAAGGTATATTCCCTAGACTGGAAGTGCCCATGGCTCTGTAGCTCTGTTGTTTACTTGTTTTAGGGAACACAATTCACTCCTCCAGTGAAGCAGTTGGCAACTTACATCCCGCCCATCAGCATAACAAGGCTCCCTGTTCTCCAGGGCCTGTCTTGCCTTTCTGGTTTTTACACATTTTGTGGATGTCCCTTTTGACCAGTGGGAAGTGATACTTCTTTGTAGTGCAGATTTGCATTGCCCGCTTGCTTGCTTGGCCAAAAAGGGCGTATGCGTTTTCTCCTGAATATATTCAGGAGAAAACGCATACACCCTTTTTGGCCAAGTGCATCATTGTCGAAGTTGTGCCCCTCTTCCTCTGCTTTACAGGCGATTACAACGTACCTCTTGAAATCTGTTTCCTGCTATTCTGCCTCGCATTCAAGTCCGTCTCGTTGCCTTCCCTCAACAGATTTTTGGACGATAGTTGGCCTTGATTACTCTGCCAGTTTGTGAATTGCTGTGCCCCTGAGCTCCATTTATCAACGCGTTTCTTGTGAGCTGAACGCAAGTCCAAACTTTTGGTTCAGGACCTATACTGCTTCCCGGTGGGTGGCTGAGACTTTGGTTAATTCTTCTTCCTGCCGGGAAATTAGAGTGACATGTGCCCATCCAAATGCCTAGCAGCTACTCTCTCATTGGTTCTCCCTCTTCCCTTTCATCCTCTGCCAAATTGGCAACTTGTGCGAACCAGGAACTTAAAGGGGCTGTCTCTCCAAGTTGGGAGATTGATAGGAAAGCAGTTGGAAAGTCAAACCGGAGCACCAGGAAAGGGGCTCTTCGTTGAGTTTTAGAAACCTTTCGTATTCACAGTGTGTCCATTCTCTAGGTTTCCCGTACACGTTATAGCTGTAGAAATATTCCCTTCAACCTGGAGAGCTGGGACCCATGGAATGGGTGCCATGCATTATTGCTTTAAAGGGTCTGCATTTGCTCACCCAATCTCACCAATCCTCTCAGTCCCAAGTGTCCAGCCTTATGCCACATCCAGCTGTCATTGTAGATAGGGTCATTCCAGGTTGCATCAGAGACCCTGAAGGAATTGTAAAGAATTTCCCTGTTTCTTTGTTCTGTTTTTGAAATTCCTTTTTAGAGTGGGTTTGAGCTGATTCTCGCTGCCATGTTTATGCCAGTCTAGACACACTTGATTCCTTAACGGAGACATATCAACACATAGGTTTTAAGATTCTTACTAGTCAGATCTATTCCTCTGCGGGAAATATGGGGTTTTGAGTCCCTTTCACTGAGGAAGGTGTAGGTCTTGTCTATTCCATAGTTGGTTTTTGGAAAGGTACCTGTGCTTATATCAAACTCTGGTTTGATGCATCACCCCACCTCTCCTTCCCCCTTAAGCAGGCATAAGAGTGTTTTCTACATGCGAGACTCTGTTCTCTTGCCTAACTCAGTTCATGTGTAGCCATGTTTACAGGATCTTCCTAAGTGATATCTTATGATAAGTTTCTTTTCCTGTGTGACTTCTTTCACTTAGAATCATCGTACCTGAATCCACTCATTTTGCTGCTACTGGTCTTATGACATTGATTTCGTGGCTGAGGGATATTCCATCGTACGTAAGTTCCACAATGTTTGGAACCATTTTTATATTTCCTGGGATATTTCAGGTGTACCCAGGTTGAGGTTCTTGTAAGCAGTGCAGCCCTCAATTTGGGGGTGGCTCTGTCTTATGGATTTTCAGTTTTCCCAAGGTATATTCCCTAGACTGAAAGTGCCCTTGGCTCTGTAGCTCTGTTGTTTACTTGTTTTAGGGAACACAATGCACTCTTCCAGTGAGGCAGCTGGCAACTTACATCCCGCCCATCAGCATAACAAGGCTCCCTGTTCTCCAGGGCCTGTCTTGCCTTTCTGGTTTTTACACATTTTGTGGATGTCCCTTTTGACCGGTGGGAAGTGATACTTCTTTGTAGTGCAGATTTGCTTTGCCCGCTTGCTTGCTTGGCCAAAAAGGGCGTATGCGTTTTCTCCTGAATATATTCAGGAGAAAACGCATACGCCCTTTTTGGCCAAGTGCATCATTGTCGAAGTTGTGCCCCTCTTCCTGTGCTTTACAGGCGATTCCAACGTACCTCTTGAAATCTGTTTCCTGCTATTCTGCCTCGTTTTCAAGTCCGCCTCGTTGCCTTCCCTCAACAGATTTTTGGACGATAGCTGGCCTTGATTACTCTGCCAGTTTGTGAATTGCTGTGCCCCTGAGCTCCATTTATCAACGCGTTTCTTGTGAGCTGAACGCAAGTCCAAACTTTTGGTTCTGGACCTATAGTGGTTCCCGGTGGGTGTCAGAGACTTTGGTTAATTCTTCTTCCTGCCGGGAAATTAGAGTGACATGTGCCCATCCAAATGCCTAGCAGCTACTCTCTCATTGGTTCTCCCTCTTCCCTTTCATCCTCTGCCAAATTGGCAACCTGTGCGAACCAGGAGCTTAAAGGGGCTGTCTCTCCAAGTTGGGAGATTGATAGGAAAGCAGTTGGAAAGTCAAACCGGAGCACCAGGAGAGGGGCTCTTCGTTGAGTTTTAGAAACCTTTCGTATTCACAGTGGGTCCATTCTCTAGGTTTCCCGTACACGTTATAGCTGTAGTAATATTCCCTTCAACCTGGAGAGCTGGGACCCATGGAATGGGTGCCATGCATTATTGCTTTAAAGGGTCTGCATTTGCTCACCCAATCTCACCAATCCTCTCAGTCCCAAGTGTCCAGCCTTATGCCACATCCAGCTGTCATTGTAGATAGGGTCATTCCAGGTTGCATCAGAGACCCTGAAGGAATTGTAAAGAATTTCCCTGTTTCTTTGTTCTGTTTTTGAAATTCCTTTTTAGAGTGGGTTTGAGCTGATTCTCGCTGCCATGTTTATGCCAGTCTAGACACACTTGATTCCCTAACGGAGACATATCAACACATAGGTTTTAAGATTCTTACTAGTCAGATCTATTCCTCTGCGGGACATATGGGGTTTTGAGTCCCTTTCACTGAGGAAGGTGTAGGTCTTGTCTATTCCATAGTTGGTTTTTGGAACGGTACCTGTGCTTATATCAAACTCTGGTTTGATGCATCACCCCACCTCTCCTTCCCCCTTAAGCAGGCATAAGAGTGTTTTCTAAATGTGAGACTCTGTTCTCTTGCCTAACTCAGTTCATGTGTAGCCATGTTTACTTGAACTTCCTAAGTGATATCTTATGATAAGTTTCTTTTCCTGTGTGACTTCTTTCACTTAGAATCATCGTACCTGAATCCACTCATTTTGCTGCTACTGGTCTTATGACATTGATTTCGTGGCTGAGGGATATTCCATCGTACGTAAGTTCCACACTGTTTGGAACCATTTTTATATTTCCTGGGATATTTCAGGTGTACCCAGGTTGAGGTTCTTGTAAGCAGTGCAGCCCTCAATTTGGGGGTGGCTCTGTCTTATGGATTTTCAGTTTTCCCAAGGTATATTCCCTAGACTGGAAGTGCCCTTGGCTCTGTAGCTCTGTTGTTTACTTGTTTTAGGGAACACAATGCACTCCTCCAGTGAGGCAGTTGGCAACTTACATCCCGCCCATCAGCATAACAAGGCTCCCGGTTCTCCAGGGCCTGTCTTGCCTTTCTGGTTTTTACACATTTTGTGGATGTCCCTTTTGACCGGTGGGAAGTGATACTTCTTTGTAGTGCAGATTTGCATTGCCCGCTTGCTTGCTTGGCCAAAAAGGGCGTATGCGTTTTCTCCTGAATATATTCAGGAGAAAACGCATACGCCCTTTTTGGCCAAGTGCATCATTGTCGAAGTTGTGCCCCTCTTCCTGTGCTTTACAGGCGATTCCAACGTTCCTCTTGAAATCTGTTTCCTGCTATTCTGCCTCGCTTTCAAGTCCGCCTCGTTGCCTTCCCTCAACAGATTTTTGGACGATAGTTGGCCTTGATTACTCTGCCAGTTTGTGAATTGCTGTGCCCCTGAGCTCCATTTTTCAACTCGTTTTTTGTGAGCTGAACGCAAGTCCAAACTTTTGGTTCAGGACCTATACTGGTTCCCGGTGGGTGGCTGAGACTTTGGTTCATTCTTCTTCCTGCCGGGAAATTAGAGTGACATGTGCCCATCCAAATGCCTAGCAGCTACTCTCTCATTGGTTCTCCCTCTTCCCTTTCATCCTCTGCCAAATTGGCAACCTGTGCGAACCAGGAGCTTAAAGGGGCTGTCTCTCCAAGTTGGGAGATTGATAGGAAAGCAGTTGGAAAGTCAAACCGGAGCACCAGGAGAGGGGCTCTTCGTTGAGTTTTAGAAACCTTTCGTATTCACAGTGTGTCCATTCTCTAGGTTTCCCGTACACGTTATAGCTGTAGTAATATTCCCTTCAACCTGGAGAGCTGGGACCCATGGAATGGGTGCCATGCATTATTGCTTTAAAGGGTCTGCATTTGCTCACCCAATCTCACCAATACTCTCAGTCCCAAGTGTCCAGCCTTATGCCACATCCAGCTGTCATTGTAGATAGGGTCATTCCAGGTTGCATCAGAGACCCTGAAGGAATTGTAAAGAATTTCCCTGTTTCTTTGTTCTGTTTTTGAAATTCCTTTTTAGAGTGGGTTGGAGCTGATTCTCGCTGCCATGTTTATGCCAGTCTAGACACACTTGATTCCCTTACGGAGACATATCAATACATAGGTTTTAAGATTCTTACTAGTCAGATCTATTCCTCTGCGGGAAATATGGGGTTTTGAGTCCCTTTCACTGAGGAAGGTGTAGGTCTTGTCTAATCCATAGTTGGTTTTTGGAACGGTACCTGTGCTTATATCAAACTCGGGTTTGATGCATCACCCCACCTCTCCTTCCCCCTTAAGCAGGCATAAGAGTGTTTTCTAAATGTGAGACTCTGTTCTCTTGCCTAACTCAGTTCATGTGTAGCCATGTTTACAGGATCTTCCTAAGTGATATCTTATGATAAGTTTCTTTTCCTGTGTGACTTCTTTCACTTAGAATCATCGTACCTGAATCCACTCATTTTGCTGCTACTGGTCTTATGACATTGATTTCGTGGCTGAGGGATATTCCATCGTACGTAAGTTCCACAATGTTTGGAACCATTTTTATATTTCCTGGGATATTTCAGGTGTACCCAGGTTGAGGTTCTTGTAAGCAGTGCAGCCCTCAATTTGGGGGTGGCTCTGTCTTATGGATTTTCAGTTTTCCCAAGGTATATTCCCTAGACTGGAAGTGCCCTTGGCTCTGTAGCTCTGTTGTTTACTTGTTTTAGGGAACACAATGCACTCCTCCAGTGAGGCAGTTGGCAACTTACATCCCGCCCATCAGCATAACAAGGCTCCCTGTTCTCCAGGGCCTGTCTTGCCTTTCTGGTTTTTACACATTTTGTGGATGTCCCTTTTGACCGGTGGGAAGTGATACTTCTTTGTAGTGCAGATTTGCATTGCCCGCTTGCTTGCTTGGCCAAAAAGGGCGTATGCGTTTTCTCCTGAATATATTCAGGAGAAAACGCATACGCCCTTTTTGGCCAAGTGCATCATTGTCGAAGTTGTGCCCCTCTTCCTGTGCTTTACAAGCAATTCCAACGTTCCTCTTGAAATCTGTTTCCTGCTATTCTGCCTCGCTTTCAAGTCCGCCTCGTTGCCTTCCCTCAACATATTTTTGGACGATAGTTGGCCTTGATTACTCTGCCAGTTTTTGAATTGCTGTGCCCCTGAGCTCCATTTTTCAACTCGTTTTTTGTGAGCTGAACGCAAGTCCAAACTTTTGGTTCAGGACCTATACTGGTTCCCGGTGGGTGGCTGAGACTTTGGTCCATTCTTCTTCCTGCCGGGAAATTAGAGTGACATGTGCCCATCCAAATGCCTAACAGCTACTCTCTCATTGGTTCTCCCTCTTCCCTTTCATCCTCTGCCAAATTGGCAACCTGTGCGAACCAGGAGCTTAAAGGGGCTGTCTCTCCAAGTTGGGAGATTGATAGGAAAGCAGTTGGAAAGTCAAACCGGAGCACCAGGAGAGGGGCTCTTCGTTGAGTTTTAGAAACCTTTCGTATTCACAGTGTGTCCATTCTCTAGGTTTCCCGTACACGTTATAGCTGTAGTAATATTCCCTTCAACCTGGAGAGCTGGGACCCAGGGAATGGGTGCCATGCATTATTGCTTTAAAGGGTCTGCATTTGCTCACCCAATCTCACCAATCCTCTCAGTCCCAAGTGTCCAGCCTTATGCCACATCCAGCTGTCATTGTAGATAGGGTCATTCCAGGTTGCATCAGAGACCCTGAAGGAATTGTAAAGAATTTCCCTGTTTCTTTGTTCTGTTTTTGAAATTCCTTTTTAGAGTGGGTTTGAGCTGATTCTCGCTGCCATATTTATGCCAGTCTAGACACACTTGATTCCCTAACGGAGACATATCAACACATAGGTTTTAAGATTCTTACTAGTCAGATCTATTCCTCTGCGGGACATATGGGGTTTTGAGTCCCTTTCACTGAGGAAGGTGTAGGTCTTGTCTATTCCATAGTTGGTTTTTGGAACGGTACCTGAGCTTATATCAAACTCTGGTTTGATGCATCACCCCACCTCTCCTTCCCCCTTAAGCAGGCATAAGAGTGTTTTCTAAATGTGAGACTCTGTTCTCTTGCCTAACTCAGTTCATGTGTAGCCATGTTTACAGGATCTTCCTAAGTGATATCTTATGATAAGTTTCTTTTCCTGTGTGACTTCTTTCACTTAGAATCATCGTACCTGAATCCACTCATTTTGCTGCTACTGGTCTTATGACATTGATTTCGTGGCTGAGGGATATTCCATCGTACGTAAGTTCCACAATGTTTGGAACCATTTTTATATTTCCTGGGATATTTCAGGTGTACCCAGGTTGAGGTTCTTGTAAGCAGTGCAGCCCTCAATTTGGGGGTGGCTCTGTCTTATGGATTTTCAGTTTTCCCAAGGTATATTCCCTAGACTGGAAGTGCCCTTGGCTCTGTAGCTCTGTTGTTTACTTGTTTTAGGGAACACAATGCACTCCTCCAGTGAGGCAGTTGGCAACTTACATCCCGCCCATCAGCATAACAAGGCTCCCTGTTCTCCAGGGCCTGTCTTGCCTTTCTGGTTTTTACACATTTTGTGGATGTCCCTTTTGACCGGTGGGAAGTGATACTTCTTTGTAGTGCAGATTTGCATTGCCCGCTTGCTTGCTTGGCCAAAAAGGGCGTATGCGTTTTCTCCTGAATATATTCAGGAGAAAACGCATACACCCTTTATGGCCAAGTGCATCATTATCGAAGTTGTGCCCCTCTTCCTGTGCTTTACAGGCGATTCCAACGTACCTCTTGAAATCTGTTTCCTGCTATTCTGCCTCGCTTTCAAGTCCGCCTCGTTGCCTTCCCTCAACAGATTTTTGGACGATAGTTGGCCTTGATTACTCTGCCAGTTTGTGAATTGCTGTGCCCCTGAGCTCCATTTTTCAACTCGTTTTTTGTGAGCTGAACGCAAGTCCAAACTTTTGGTTCAGGACCTATACTGGTTCCCGGTGGGTGGCTGAGACTTTGGTTAATTCTTCTTCCTGCCGGGAAATTAGAGTGACATGTGCCCATCCAAATGCCTAGCAGCTACTCTCTCATTGGTTCTCCCTCTTCCCTTTCATCCTCTGCCAAATTGGCAACCTGTGCGAACCAGGAGCTTAAAGGGGCTGTCTCTCCAAGTTGGGAGATTGATAGGAAAGCAGTTGGAAAGTCAAACCGGAGCACCAGGAGAGGGGCTCTTCGTTGAGTTTTAGAAACCTTTCGTATTCACAGTGTGTCCATTCTCTAGGTTTCCCGTACACGTTATAGCTGTAGTAATATTCCCTTCAACCTGGAGAGCTGGGACCCATGGAATGGGTGCCATGCATTATTGCTTTAAAGGGTCTGCATTTGCTCACCCAATCTCACCAATCCTCTCAGTCCCAAGTGTCCAGCCTTATGCCACATCCAGCTGTCATTGTAGATAGGGTCATTCCAGGTTGCATCAGAGACCCTGAAGGAATTGTAAAGAATTTCCCTGTTTCTTTGTTCTGTTTTTGAAATTCCTTTTTAGAGTGGGTTGGAGCTGATTCTCGCTGCCATGTTTATGCCAGTCTAGACACACTTGATTCCCTTACGGAGACATATCAATACATAGGTTTTAAGATTCTTACTAGTCAGATCTATTCCTCTGCGGGAAATATGGGGTTTTGAGTCCCTTTCACTGAGGAAGGTGTAGGTCTTGTCTATTCCATAGTTGGTTTTTGGAACGGTACCTGTGCTTATATCAAACTCGGGTTTGATGCATCACCCCACCTCTCCTTCCCCCTTAAGCAGGCATAAGAGTGTTTTCTAAATGTGAGACTCTGTTCTCTTGCCTAACTCAGTTCATGTGTAGCCATGTTTACAGGATCTTCCTAAGTGATATCTTATGATAAGTTTCTTTTCCTGTGTGACTTCTTTCACTTAGAATCATCGTACCTGAATCCACTCATTTTGCTGCTACTGGTGTATGACATTGATTTCGTGGCTGAGGGATATTCCATCGTACGTAAGTTCCACAATGTTTGGAACCATTTTTATATTTCCTGGGATATTTGAGGTGTACCCAGGTTGAGGTTCTTGTAAGCAGTGCAGCCCTCAATTTGGGGGTGGCTCTGTCTTATGGATTTTCAGTTTTCCCAAGGTATATTCCCTAGACTGAAAGTGCCCTTGGCTCTGTAGCTCTGTTGTTTACTTGTTTTAGGGAACACAATGCACTCTTCCAGTGAGGCAGCTGGCAACTTACATCCCGCCCATCAGCATAACAAGGCTCCCTGTTCTCCAGGGCCTGTCTTGCCTTTCTGGTTTTTACACATTTTGTGGATGTCCCTTTTGACCGGTGGGAAGTGGTACTTCTTTGTAGTGCAGATTTGCATTGCCCGCTTGCTTGCTTGGCCAAAAAGGGCGTATGCGTTTTCTCCTGAATATATTCAGGAGAAAACGCATACGCCCTTTTTGGCCAAGTGCATCATTGTCGAAGTTGTGCCCCTCTTCCTGTGCTTTACAGGCGATTCCAACGTACCTCTTGAAATCTGTTTCCTGCTATTCTGCCTCGCTTTCAAGTCCGCCTCGTTGCCTTTCCTCAACAGATTTTTGGACGATAGTTGGCCTTGATTACTCTGCCAGTTTGTGAATTGCTGTGCCCCTGAGCTCCATTTATCAACGCGTTTCTTGTGAGCTGAACGCAAGTCCAAACTTTTGGTTCAGGACCTATAGTGGTTCCCGGTGGGTGTCAGAGACTTTGGTTAATTCTTCTTCCTGCCGGGAAATTAGAGTGACATGTGCCATCCAAATGCCTAGCAGCTACTCTCTCATTGGTTCTCCCTCTTCCCTTTCATCCTCTGCCAAATTGGCAACCTGTGCGAACCAGGAGCTTAAAGGGACTGTCTCTCCAAGTTGGGAGATTGATAGGAAAGCAGTTGGAAAGTCAAACCGGAACACCAGGAGAGGGGCTCTTCGTTGAGTTTTAGAAACCTTTCGTATTCACAGTGTGTCCATTCTCTAGGTTTCCCGTACACGTTATAGCTGTAGTAATATTCCCTTCAACCTGGAGAGCTGGGACCCATGGAATGGGTGCCATGCATTATTGCTTTAAAGGGTCTGCATTTGCTCACCCAATCTCACCAATCCTCTCAGTCCCAAGTGTCCAGCCTTATGCCACATCCAGCTGTCATTGTAGATAGGGTCATTCCAGGTTGCATCAGAGACCCTGAAGGAATTGTAAAGAATTTCCCTGTTTCTTTGTTCTGTTTTTGAAATTCCTTTTTAGAGTGGGTTGGAGCTGATTCTCGCTGCCATGTTTATGCCAGTCTAGACACACTTGATTCCCTAACGGAGACATATCAACACATAGGTTTTAAGATTCTTACTAGTCAGATCTATTCCTCTGTGGGACATATGGGGTTTTGAGTCCCTTTCACTGAGGAAGGTGTAGGTCTTGTCTATTCCATAGTTGGTTTTTGGAACGGTACCTGTGCTTATATCAAACTCTGGTTTGATGCATCACCCCACCTCTCCTTCCCCCTTAAGCAGGCATAAGAGTGTTTTCTAAATGTGAGACTCTGTTCTCTTGCCTAACTCAGTTCATGTGTAGCCATGTTTACAGGATCTTCCTAAGTGATATCTTATGATAAGTTTCTTTTCCTGTGTGACTTCTTTCACTTAGAATCATCGTACCTGAATCCACTCATTTTGCTGCTACTGGTCTTATGACATTGATTTCGTGGCTGAGGGATATTCCATCGTACGTAAGTTCCACAATGTTTGGAACCATTTTTATATTTCCTGGGATATTTCAGGTGTACCCAGGTTGAGGTTCTTGTAAGCAGTGCAGCCCTCAATTTGGGGGTGGCTCTGTCTTATGGATTTTCAGTTTTCCCAAGGTATATTCCCTAGACTGAAAGTGCCCTTGGCTCTGTAGCTCTGTTGTTTACTTGTTTTAGGGAACACAATGCACTCTTCCAGTGAGGCAGCTGGCAACTTACATCCCGCCCATCAGCATAACAAGGCTCCCTGTTCTCCAGGGCCTGTCTTGCCTTTCTGGTTTTTACACATTTTGTGGATGTCCCTTTTGACCGGTGGGAAGTGATACTTCTTTGTAGTGCAGATTTGCATTGCCCGCTTGCTTGCTTGGCCAAAAAGGGCGTATGCGTTTTCTCCTGAATATATTCAGGAGAAAACGCATACGCCCTTTTTGGCCAAGTGCATCATTGTCGAAGTTGTGCCCCTCTTCCTGTGCTTTACAGGCGATTCCAACGTACCTCTTGAAATCTGTTTCCTGCTATTCTGCCTCGTTTTCAAGTCCGCCTCGTTGCCTTCCCTCAACAGATTTTTGGACGATAGCTGGCCTTGATTACTCTGCCAGTTTGTGAATTGCTGTGCCCCTGAGCTCCATTTATCAACGCGTTTCTTGTGAGCTGAACGCAAGTCCAAACTTTTGGTTCTGGACCTATAGTGGTTCCCGGTGGGTGTCAGAGACTTTGGTTAATTCTTCTTCCTGCCGGGAAATTAGAGTGACATGTGCCCATCCAAATGCCTAGCAGCTACTCTCTCATTGGTTCTCCCTCTTCCCTTTCATCCTCTGCCAAATTGGCAACCTGTGCGAACCAGGAGCTTAAAGGGGCTGTCTCTCCAAGTTGGGAGATTGATAGGAAAGCAGTTGGAAAGTCAAACCGGAGCACCAGGAGAGGGGCTCTTCGTTGAGTTTTAGAAACCTGTTGTATTCACAGTGTGTCCATTCTCTAGGTTTCCCGTACACGTTATAGCTGTAGTAATATTCCCTTCAACCTGGAGAGCTGGGACCCATGGAATGGGTGCCATGCATTATTGCTTTAAAGGGTCTGCATTTGCTCACCCAATCTCACCAATCCTCTCAGTCCCAAGTGTCCAGCCTTATGCCACATCCAGCTGTCATTGTAGATAGGGTCATTCCAGGTTGCATCAGAGACCCTGAAGGAATTGTAAAGAATTTCCCTGTTTCTTTGTTCTGTTTTTGAAATTCCTTTTTAGAGTGGGTTTGAGCTGATTCTCGCTGCCATGTTTATGCCAGTCTAGACACACTTGATTCCCTAACGGAGACATATCAACACATAGGTTTTAAGATTCTTACTAGTCAGATCTATTCCTCTGCGGGACATATGGGGTTTTGAGTCCCTTTCACTGAGGAAGGTGTAGGTCTTGTCTATTCCATAGTTGGTTTTTGGAACGGTACCTGTGCTTATATCAAACTCTGGTTTGATGCATCACCCCACCTCTCCTTCCCCCTTAAGCAGGCATAAGAGTGTTTTCTAAATGTGAGACTCTGTTCTCTTGCCTAACTCAGTTCATGTGTAGCCATGTTTACTTGAACTTCCTAAGTGATATCTTATGATAAGTTTCTTTTCCTGTGTGACTTCTTTCACTTAGAATCATCGTACCTGAATCCACTCATTTTGCTGCTACTGGTCTTATGACATTGATTTCGTGGCTGAGGGATATTCCATCGTACGTAAGTTCCACACTGTTTGGAACCATTTTTATATTTCCTGGGATATTTCAGGTGTACCCAGGTTGAGGTTCTTGTAAGCAGTGCAGCCCTCAATTTGGGGGTGGCTCTGTCTTATGGATTTTCAGTTTTCCCAAGGTATATTCCCTAGACTGGAAGTGCCCTTGGCTCTGTAGCTCTGTTGTTTACTTGTTTTAGGGAACACAATGCACTCCTCCAGTGAGGCAGTTGGCAACTTACATCCCGCCCATCAGCATAACAAGGCTCCCGGTTCTCCAGGGCCTGTCTTGCCTTTCTGGTTTTTACACATTTTGTGGATGTCCCTTTTGACCGGTGGGAAGTGATACTTCTTTGTAGTGCAGATTTGCATTGCCCGCTTGCTTGCTTGGCCAAAAAGGGCGTATGCGTTTTCTCCTGAATATATTCAGGAGAAAACGCATACGCCCTTTTTGGCCAAGTGCATCATTGTCGAAGTTGTGCCCCTCTTCCTGTGCTTTACAGGCGATTCCAACGTTCCTCTTGAAATCTGTTTCCTGCTATTCTGCCTCGCTTTCAAGTCCGCCTCGTTGCCTTCCCTCAACAGATTTTTGGACGATAGTTGGCCTTGATTACTCTGCCAGTTTGTGAATTGCTGTGCCCCTGAGCTCCATTTTTCAACTCGTTTTTTGTGAGCTGAACGCAAGTCCAAACTTTTGGTTCAGGACCTATACTGGTTCCCGGTGCGTGGCTGAGACTTTGGTTCATTCTTCTTCCTGCCGGGAAATTAGAGTGACATGTGCCCATCCAAATGCCTAACAGCTACTCTCTCATTGGTTCTCCCTCTTCCCTTTCATCCTCTGCCAAATTGGCAACCTGTGCGAACCAGGAGCTTAAAGGGGCTGTCTCTCCAAGTTGGGAGATTGATAGGAAAGCAGTTGGAAAGTCAAACCGGAGCACCAGGAGAGGGGCTCTTCGTTGAGTTTTAGAAACCTTTCGTATTCACAGTGTGTCCATTCTCTAGGTTTCCCGTACACGTTATAGCTGTAGTAATATTCCCTTCAACCTGGAGAGCTGGGACCCATGGAATGGGTGCCATGCATTATTGCTTTAAAGGGTCTGCATTTGCTCACCCAATCTCACCAATCCTCTCAGTCCCAAGTGTCCAGCCTTATGCCACATCCAGCTGTCATTGTAGATAGGGTCATTCCAGGTTGCATCAGAGACCCTGAAGGAATTGTAAAGAATTTCCCTGTTTCTTTGTTCTGTTTTTGAAATTCCTTTTTAGAGTGGGTTTGAGCTGATTCTCGCTGCCATGTTTATGCCAGTCTAGACACACTTGATTCCCTTACGGAGACATATCAATACATAGGTTTTAAGATTCTTACTAGTCAGATCTATTTCTCTGCGGGAAATATGGGGTTTTGAGTCCCTTTCACTGAGGAAGGTGTAGGTCTTGTCTATTCCATAGTTGGTTTTTGGAACGGTACCTGTGCTTATATCAAACTCGGGTTTGATGCATCACCCCACCTCTCCTTCCCCCTTAAGCAGGCATAAGAGTGTTTTCTAAATGTGAGACTCTGTTCTCTTGCCTAACTCAGTTCATGTGTAGCCATGTTTACAGGATCTTCCTAAGTGATATCTTATGATAAGTTTCTTTTCCTGTGTGACTTCTTTCACTTAGAATCATCGTACCTGAATCCACTCATTTTGCTGCTACTGGTCTTATGACATTGATTTCGTGGCTGAGGGATATTCCATCGTACGTAAGTTCCACAATGTTTGGAACCATTTTTATATTTCCTGGGATATTTCAGGTGTACCCAGGTTGAGGTTCTTGTAAGCAGTGCAGCCCTCAATTTGGGGGTGGCTCTGTCTTATGGATTTTCAGTTTTCCCAAGGTATATTCCCTAGACTGAAAGTGCCCTTGGCTCTGTAGCTCTGTTGTTTACTTGTTTTAGGGAACACAAAGCACTCTTCCAGTGAGGCAGCTGGCAACTTACATCCCGCCCATCAGCATAACAAGACTCCCTGTTCTCCAGGGCCTGTCTTGCCTTTCTGGTTTTTACACATTTTGTGGATGTCCCTTTTGACCGGTGGGAAGTGATACTTCTTTGTAGTGCAGATTTGCATTGCCCGCTTGCTTGCTTGGCCAAAAAGGGCGTATGCGTTTTCTCCTGAATATATTCAGGAGAAAACGCATACGCCCTTTTTGGCCAAGTGCATCATTGTCGAAGTAGTGCCCCTCTTCCTGTGCTTTACAGGCGATTCCAACGTACCTCTTGAAATCTGTTTCCTGCTATTCTGCCTCGCTTTCAAGTCCGCCTCGTTGCCTTCCCTCAACAGATTTTTGGACGATAGTTGGCCTTGATTACTCTGCCAGTTTGTGAATTGCTGTGCCCCTGAGCTCCATTTATCAACGCGTTTCTTGTGAGCTGAACGCAAGTCCAAACTTTTGGTTCAGGACCTATACTGGTTCCCGGTGGGTGGCTGAGACTTTGGTTAATTCTTCTTCCTGCCGGGAAATTAGAGTGACATGTGCCATCCAAATGCCTAGCAGCTACTCTCTCATTGGTTCTCCCTCTTCCCTTTCATCCTCTGCCAAATTGGCAACCTGTGCTAACCAGGAGCTTAAAGGGGCTGTCTCTCCAAGTTGGGAGATTGATAGGAAAGCAGTTGGAAAGTCAAACCGGAACACCAGGAGAGGGGCTCTTCGTTGAGTTTTAGAAACCTTTCGTATTCACAGTGTGTCCATTCTCTAGGTTTCCCGTACACGTTATAGCTGTAGTAATATTCCCTTCAACCAAGAGAGCTGGAGCCCATGGAATGGGTGCCATGCATTATTGCTTTAAAGGGTCTGCATTTGCTCACCCAATCTCACCAATCCTCTCAGTCCCAAGTGTCCAGCCTTATGCCACATCCAGCTGTCATTGTAGATAGGGTCATTCCAGGTTGCATCAGAGACCCTGAAGGAATTGTAAAGAATTTCCCTGTTTCTTTGTTCTGTTTTTGAAATTCCTTTTTAGAGTGGGTTGGAGCTGATTCTCGCTGCCATGTTTATGCCAGTCTAGACACACTTGATTCCCTAACGGAGACATATCAACACATAGGTTTTAAGATTCTTACTAGTCAGATCTATTCCTCTGCGGGACATATGGGGTTTTGAGTCCCTTTCACTGAGGAAGGTGTAGGTCTTGTCTATTCCATAGTTGGTTTTTGGAACGGTACCTGTGCTTATATCAAACTCTGGTTTGATGCATCACCCAACCTCTCCTTCCCCCTTAAGCAGGCATAAGAGTGTTTTCTAAATGTGAGACTCTGTTCTCTTGCCTAACTCAGTTCATGTGTAGCCATGTTTACAGGATCTTCCTAAGTGATATCTTATGATAAGTTTCTTTTCCTGTGTGACTTCTTTCACTTAGAATCATCGTACCTGAATCCACTCATTTTGCTGCTACTGATCTTATGACATTGATTTCGTGGCTGAGGGATATTCCATCGTACGTAAGTTCCACAATGTTTGGAACCATTTTTATATTTCCTGGGATATTTCAGGTGTACCCAGGTTGAGGTTCTTGTAAACAGTGCAGCCCTCAATTTGGGGGTGGCTCTGTCTTATGGATTTTCAGTTTTCCCAAGGTATATTCCCTAGACTGAAAGTGCCCTTGGCTCTGTAGCTCTGTTGTTTACTTGTTTTAGGGAACACAATGCACTCTTCCAGTGAGGCAGCTGGCAACTTACATCCCGCCCATCAGCATAACAAGGCTCCCTGTTCTCCAGGGCCTGTCTTGCCTTTCTGGTTTTTACACATTTTGTGGATGTCCCTTTTGACCGGTGGGAAGTGATACTTCTTTGTAGTGCAGATTTGCATTGCCCGCTTGCTTGCTTGGCCAAAAAGGGCGTATGCGTTTTCTCCTGAATATATTCAGGAGAAAACGCATACGCCCTTTTTGGCCAAGTGCATCATTGTCGAAGTTGTGCCCCTCTTCCTGTGCTTTACAGGCGATTCCAACGTACCTCTTGAAATCTGTTTCCTGCTATTCTGCCTCGCTTTCAAGTCCGCCTCGTTGCCTTTCCTCAACAGATTTTTGGACGATAGTTGGCCTTGATTACTCTGCCAGTTTGTGAATTGCTGTGCCCCTGAGCTCCATTTATCAACGCGTTTCTTGTGAGCTGAACGCAAGTCCAAACTTTTGGTTCAGGACCTATAGTGGTTCCCGGTGGGTGTCAGAGACTTTGGTTAATTCTTCTTCCTGCCGGGAAATTAGAGTGACATGTGCCATCCAAATGCCTAGCAGCTACTCTCTCATTGGTTCTCCCTCTTCCCTTTCATCCTCTGCCAAATTGGCAACCTGTGCGAACCAGGAGCTTAAAGGGACTGTCTCTCCAAGTTGGGAGATTGATAGGAAAGCAGTTGGAAAGTCAAACCGGAACACCAGGAGAGGGGCTCTTCGTTGAGTTTTAGAAACCTTTCGTATTCACAGTGTGTCCATTCTCTAGGTTTCCCGTACACGTTATAGCTGTAGTAATATTCCCTTCAACCTGGAGAGCTGGGACCCATGGAATGGGTGCCATGCATTATTGCTTTAAAGGGTCTGCATTTGCTCACCCAATCTCACCAATCCTCTCAGTCCCAAGTGTCCAGCCTTATGCCACATCCAGCTGTCATTGTAGATAGGGTCATTCCAGGTTGCATCAGAGACCCTGAAGGAATTGTAAAGAATTTCCCTGTTTCTTTGTTCTGTTTTTGAAATTCCTTTTTAGAGTGGGTTTGAGCTGATTCTCGCTGCCATGTTTATGCCAGTCTAGACACACTTGATTCCCTAACGGAGACATATCAACACATAGGTTTTAAGATTCTTACTAGTCAGATCTATTCCTCTGTGGGACATATGGGGTTTTGAGTCCCTTTCACTGAGGAAGGTGTAGGTCTTGTCTATTCCATAGTTGGTTTTTGGAACGGTACCTGTGCTTATATCAAACTCTGGTTTGATGCATCACCCCACCTCTCCTTCCCCCTTAAGCAGGCATAAGAGTGTTTTCTAAATGTGAGACTCTGTTCTCTTGCCTAACTCAGTTCATGTGTAGCCATGTTTACAGGATCTTCCTAAGTGATATCTTATGATAAGTTTCCTTTCCTGTGTGACTTCTTTCACTTAGAATCATCGTACCTGAATCCACTCATTTTGCTGCTACTGGTCTTATGACATTGATTTCGTGGCTGAGGGATATTCCATCGTACGTAAGTTCCACAATGTTTGGAACCATTTTTATATTTCCTGGGATATTTCAGGTGTACCCAGGTTGAGGTTCTTGTAAGCAGTGCAGCCCTCAATTTGGGGGTGGCTCTGTCTTATGGATTTTCAGTTTTCCCAAGGTATATTCCCTAGACTGAAAGTGCCCTTGGCTCTGTAGCTCTGTTGTTTACTTGTTTTAGGGAACACAATGCACTCTTCCAGTGAGGCAGCTGGCAACTTACATCCCGCCCATCAGCATAACAAGGCTCCCTGTTCTCCAGGGCCTGTCTTGCCTTTCTGGTTTTTACACATTTTGTGGATGTCCCTTTTGACCGGTGGGAAGTGATACTTCTTTGTAGTGCAGATTTGCATTGCCCGCTTGCTTGCTTGGCCAAAAAGGGCGTATGCGTTTTCTCCTGAATATATTCAGGAGAAAACGCATACGCCCTTTTTGGCCAAGTGCATCATTGTCGAAGTTGTGCCCCTCTTCCTGTGCTTTACAGGCGATTCCAACGTACCTCTTGAAATCTGTTTCCTGCTATTCTGCCTCGTTTTCAAGTCCGCCTCGTTGCCTTCCCTCAACAGATTTTTGGACGATAGCTGGCCTTGATTACTCTGCCAGTTTGTGAATTGCTGTGCCCCTGAGCTCCATTTATCAACGCGTTTCTTGTGAGCTGAACGCAAGTCCAAACTTTTGGTTCTGGACCTATAGTGGTTCCCGGTGGGTGTCAGAGACTTTGGTTAATTCTTCTTCCTGCCGGGAAATTAGAGTGACATGTGCCCATCCAAATGCCTAGCAGCTACTCTCTCATTGGTTCTCCCTCTTCCCTTTCATCCTCTGCCAAATTGGCAACCTGTGCGAACCAGGAGCTTAAAGGGGCTGTCTCTCCAAGTTGGGAGATTGATAGGAAAGCAGTTGGAAAGTCAAACCGGAGCACCAGGAGAGGGGCTCTTCGTTGAGTTTTAGAAACCTTTCGTATTCACAGTGTGTCCATTCTCTAGGTTTCCCGTACACGTTATAGCTGTAGTAATATTCCCTTCAACCTGGAGAGCTGGGACCCATGGAATGGGTGCCATGCATTATTGCTTTAAAGGGTCTGCATTTGCTCACCCAATCTCACCAATCCTCTCAGTCCCAAGTGTCCAGCCTTATGCCACATCCAGCTGTCATTGTAGATAGGGTCATTCCAGGTTGCATCAGAGACCCTGAAGGAATTGTAAAGAATTTCCCTGTTTCTTTGTTCTGTTTTTGAAATTCCTTTTTAGAGTGGGTTTGAGCTGATTCTCGCTGCCATGTTTATGCCAGTCTAGACACACTTGATTCCCTTACGGAGACATATCAATACATAGGTTTTAAGATTCTTACTAGTCAGATCTATTTCTCTGCGGGAAATATGGGGTTTTGAGTCCCTTTCACTGAGGAAGGTGTAGGTCTTGTCTATTCCATAGTTGGTTTTTGGAACGGTACCTGTGCTTATATCAAACTCGGGTTTGATGCATCACCCCACCTCTCCTTCCCCCTTAAGCAGGCATAAGAGTGTTTTCTAAATGTGAGACTCTGTTCTCTTGCCTAACTCAGTTCATGTGTAGCCATGTTTACAGGATCTTCCTAAGTGATATCTTATGATAAGTTTCTTTTCCTGTGTGACTTCTTTCACTTAGAATCATCGTACCTGAATCCACTCATTTTGCTGCTACTGGTCTTATGACATTGATTTCGTGGCTGAGGGATATTCCATCGTACGTAAGTTCCACAATGTTTGGAACCATTTTTATATTTCCTGGGATATTTCAGGTGTACCCAGGTTGAGGTTCTTGTAAGCAGTGCAGCCCTCAATTTGGGGGTGGCTCTGTCTTATGGATTTTCAGTTTTCCCAAGGTATATTCCCTAGACTGAAAGTGCCCTTGGCTCTGTAGCTCTGTTGTTTACTTGTTTTAGGGAACACAAAGCACTCTTCCAGTGAGGCAGCTGGCAACTTACATCCCGCCCATCAGCATAACAAGACTCCCTGTTCTCCAGGGCCTGTCTTGCCTTTCTGGTTTTTACACATTTTGTGGATGTCCCTTTTGACCGGTGGGAAGTGATACTTCTTTGTAGTGCAGATTTGCATTGCCCGCTTGCTTGCTTGGCCAAAAAGGGCGTATGCGTTTTCTCCTGAATATATTCAGGAGAAAACGCATACGCCCTTTTTGGCCAAGTGCATCATTGTCGAAGTAGTGCCCCTCTTCCTGTGCTTTACAGGCGATTCCAACGTACCTCTTGAAATCTGTTTCCTGCTATTCTGCCTCGCTTTCAAGTCCGCCTCGTTGCCTTCCCTCAACAGATTTTTGGACGATAGTTGGCCTTGATTACTCTGCCAGTTTGTGAATTGCTGTGCCCCTGAGCTCCATTTATCAACGCGTTTCTTGTGAGCTGAACGCAAGTCCAAACTTTTGGTTCAGGACCTATACTGGTTCCCGGTGGGTGGCTGAGACTTTGGTTAATTCTTCTTCCTGCCGGGAAATTAGAGTGACATGTGCCATCCAAATGCCTAGCAGCTACTCTCTCATTGGTTCTCCCTCTTCCCTTTCATCCTCTGCCAAATTGGCAACCTGTGCGAACCAGGAGCTTAAAGGGGCTGTCTCTCCAAGTTGGGAGATTGATAGGAAAGCAGTTGGAAAGTCAAACCGGAACACCAGGAGAGGGGCTCTTCGTTGAGTTTTAGAAACCTTTCGTATTCACAGTGTGTCCATTCTCTAGGTTTCCCGTACACGTTATAGCTGTAGTAATATTCCCTTCAACCAAGAGAGCTGGGGCCCATGGAATGGGTGCCATGCATTATTGCTTTAAAGGGTCTGCATTTGCTCACCCAATCTCACCAATCCTCTCAGTCCCAAGTGTCCAGCCTTATGCCACATCCAGCTGTCATTGTAGATAGGGTCATTCCAGGTTGCATCAGAGACCCTGAAGGAATTGTAAAGAATTTCCCTGTTTCTTTGTTCTGTTTTTGAAATTCCTTTTTAGAGTGGGTTGGAGCTGATTCTCGCTGCCATGTTTATGCCAGTCTAGACACACTTGATTCCCTAACGGAGACATATCAACACATAGGTTTTAAGATTCTTACTAGTC
The DNA here is from genome assembly GCF_964341445.2 of Mesoplodon mirus. Lineage (NCBI taxonomy): Eukaryota > Metazoa > Chordata > Mammalia > Artiodactyla > Ziphiidae > Mesoplodon > Mesoplodon mirus. Next base: position 594,377 of record NW_028295681.1, on the reverse strand, counting down.
AGATCTATTCCTCTGCGGGACATATGGGGTTTTGAGTCCCTTTCACTGAGGAAGGTGTAGGTCTTGTCTATTCCATAGTTGGTTTTTGGAACGGTACCTGTGCTTATATCAAACTCTGGTTTGATGCATCACCCAACCTCTCCTTCCCCCTTAAGCAGGCATAAGAGTGTTTTCTAAATGTGAGACTCTGTTCTCTTGCCTAACTCAGTTCATGTGTAGCCATGTTTACAGGATCTTCCTAAGTGATATCTTATGATAAGTTTCTTTTCCTGTGTGACTTCTTTCACTTAGAATCATCGTACCTGAATCCACTCATTTTGCTGCTACTGATCTTATGACATTGATTTCGTGGCTGAGGGATATTCCATCGTACGTAAGTTCCACAATGTTTGGAACCATTTTTATATTTCCTGGGATATTTCAGGTGTACCCAGGTTGAGGTTCTTGTAAGCAGTGCAGCCCTCAATTTGGGGGTGGCTCTGTCTTATGGATTTTCAGTTTTCCCAAGGTATATTCCCTAGACTGAAAGTGCCCTTGGCTCTGTAGCTCTGTTGTTTACTTGTTTTAGGGAACACAATGCACTCTTCCAGTGAGGCAGCTGGCAACTTACATCCCGCCCATCAGCATAACAAGGCTCCCTGTTCTCCAGGGCCTGTCTTGCCTTTCTGGTTTTTACACATTTTGTGGATGTCCCTTTTGACCGGTGGGAAGTGATACTTCTTTGTAGTGCAGATTTGCATTGCCCGCTTGCTTGCTTGGCCAAAAAGGGCGTATGCGTTTTCTCCTGAATATATTCAGGAGAAAACGCATACGCCCTTTTTGGCCAAGTGCATCATTGTCGAAGTTGTGCCCCTCTTCCTGTGCTTTACAGGCGATTCCAACGTACCTCTTGAAATCTGTTTCCTGCTATTCTGCCTCGCTTTCAAGTCCGCCTCGTTGCCTTTCCTCAACAGATTTTTGGACGATAGTTGGCCTTGATTACTCTGCCAGTTTGTGAATTGCTGTGCCCCTGAGCTCCATTTATCAACGCGTTTCTTGTGAGCTGAACGCAAGTCCAAACTTTTGGTTCAGGACCTATAGTGGTTCCCGGTGGGTGTCAGAGACTTTGGTTAATTCTTCTTCCTGCCGGGAAATTAGAGTGACATGTGCCATCCAAATGCCTAGCAGCTACTCTCTCATTGGTTCTCCCTCTTCCCTTTCATCCTCTGCCAAATTGGCAACCTGTGCGAACCAGGAGCTTAAAGGGACTGTCTCTCCAAGTTGGGAGATTGATAGGAAAGCAGTTGGAAAGTCAAACCGGAACACCAGGAGAGGGGCTCTTCGTTGAGTTTTAGAAACCTTTCGTATTCACAGTGTGTCCATTCTCTAGGTTTCCCGTACACGTTATAGCTGTAGTAATATTCCCTTCAACCTGGAGAGCTGGGACCCATGGAATGGGTGCCATGCATTATTGCTTTAAAGGGTCTGCATTTGCTCACCCAATCTCACCAATCCTCTCAGTCCCAAGTGTCCAGCCTTATGCCACATCCAGCTGTCATTGTAGATAGGGTCATTCCAGGTTGCATCAGAGACCCTGAAGGAATTGTAAAGAATTTCCCTGTTTCTTTGTTCTGTTTTTGAAATTCCTTTTTAGAGTGGGTTTGAGCTGATTCTCGCTGCCATGTTTATGCCAGTCTAGACACACTTGATTCCCTAACGGAGACATATCAACACATAGGTTTTAAGATTCTTACTAGTCAGATCTATTCCTCTGTGGGACATATGGGGTTTTGAGTCCCTTTCACTGAGGAAGGTGTAGGTCTTGTCTATTCCATAGTTGGTTTTTGGAACGGTACCTGTGCTTATATCAAACTCTGGTTTGATGCATCACCCCACCTCTCCTTCCCCCTTAAGCAGGCATAAGAGTGTTTTCTAAATGTGAGACTCTGTTCTCTTGCCTAACTCAGTTCATGTGTAGCCATGTTTACAGGATCTTCCTAAGTGATATCTTATGATAAGTTTCTTTTCCTGTGTGACTTCTTTCACTTAGAATCATCGTACCTGAATCCACTCATTTTGCTGCTACTGGTCTTATGACATTGATTTCGTGGCTGAGGGATATTCCATCGTACGTAAGTTCCACAATGTTTGGAACCATTTTTATATTTCCTGGGATATTTCAGGTGTACCCAGGTTGAGGTTCTTGTAAGCAGTGCAGCCCTCAATTTGGGGGTGGCTCTGTCTTATGGATTTTCAGTTTTCCCAAGGTATATTCCCTAGACTGAAAGTGCCCTTGGCTCTGTAGCTCTGTTGTTTACTTGTTTTAGGGAACACAATGCACTCTTCCAGTGAGGCAGCTGGCAACTTACATCCCGCCCATCAGCATAACAAGGCTCCCTGTTCTCCAGGGCCTGTCTTGCCTTTCTGGTTTTTACACATTTTGTGGATGTCCCTTTTGACCGGTGGGAAGTGATACTTCTTTGTAGTGCAGATTTGCATTGCCCGCTTGCTTGCTTGGCCAAAAAGGGCGTATGCGTTTTCTCCTGAATATATTCAGGAGAAAACGCATACGCCCTTTTTGGCCAAGTGCATCATTGTCGAAGTTGTGCCCCTCTTCCTGTGCTTTACAGGCGATTCCAACGTACCTCTTGAAATCTGTTTCCTGCTATTCTGCCTCGTTTTCAAGTCCGCCTCGTTGCCTTCCCTCAACAGATTTTTGGACGATAGCTGGCCTTGATTACTCTGCCAGTTTGTGAATTGCTGTGCCCCTGAGCTCCATTTATCAACGCGTTTCTTGTGAGCTGAACGCAAGTCCAAACTTTTGGTTCTGGACCTATAGTGGTTCCCGGTGGGTGTCAGAGACTTTGGTTAATTCTTCTTCCTGCCGGGAAATTAGAGTGACATGTGCCCATCCAAATGCCTAGCAGCTACTCTCTCATTGGTTCTCCCTCTTCCCTTTCATCCTCTGCCAAATTGGCAACCTGTGCGAACCAGGAGCTTAAAGGGGCTGTCTCTCCAAGTTGGGAGATTGATAGGAAAGCAGTTGGAAAGTCAAACCGGAGCACCAGGAGAGGGGCTCTTCGTTGAGTTTTAGAAACCTTTCGTATTCACAGTGTGTCCATTCTCTAGGTTTCCCGTACACGTTATAGCTGTAGTAATATTCCCTTCAACCTGGAGAGCTGGGACCCATGGAATGGGTGCCATGCATTATTGCTTTAAAGGGTCTGCATTTGCTCACCCAATCTCACCAATCCTCTCAGTCCCAAGTGTCTAGCCTTATGCCACATCCAGCTGTCATTGTAGATAGGGTCATTCCAGGTTGCATCAGAGACCCTGAAGGAATTGTAAAGAATTTCCCTGTTTCTTTGTTCTGTTTTTGAAATTCCTTTTTAGAGTGGGTTTGAGCTGATTCTCGCTGCCATGTTTATGCCAGTCTAGACACACTTGATTCCCTAACGGAGACATATCAACACATAGGTTTTAAGATTTTTACTAGTCAGATCTATTCCTCTGCGGGACATATGGGGTTTTGAGTCCCTTTCACTGAGGAAGGTGTAGGTCTTGTCTATTCCATAGTTGGTTTTTGGAACGGTACCTGTGCTTATATCAAACTCTGGTTTGATGCATCACCCCACCTCTCCTTCCCCCTTAAGCAGGCATAAGAGTGTTTTCTAAATGTGAGACTCTGTTCTCTTGCCTAACTCAGTTCATGTGTAGCCATGTTTACAGGATCTTCCTAAGTGATATCTTATGATAAGTTTCTTTTCCTGTGTGACTTCTTTCACTTAGAATCATCGTACCTGAATCCACTCATTTTGCTGCTACTGGTCTTATGACATTGATTTCGTGGCTGAGGGATATTCCATCGTACGTAAGTTCCACAATGTTTGGAACCATTTTTATATTTCCTGGGATATTTCAGGTGTACCCAGGTTGAGGTTCTTGTAAGCAGTGCAGCCCTCAATTTGGGGGTGGCTCTGTCTTATGGATTTTCAGTTTTCCCAAGGTATATTCCCTAGACTGAAAGTGCCCTTGGCTCTGTAGCTCTGTTGTTTACTTGTTTTAGGGAACACAAAGCACTCTTCCAGTGAGGCAGCTGGCAACTTACATCCCGCCCATCAGCATAACAAGACTCCCTGTTCTCCAGGGCCTGTCTTGCCTTTCTGGTTTTTACACATTTTGTGGATGTCCCTTTTGACCGGTGGGAAGTGATACTTCTTTGTAGTGCAGATTTGCATTGCCCGCTTGCTTGCTTGGCCAAAAAGGGCGTATGCGTTTTCTCCTGAATATATTCAGGAGAAAACGCATACGCCCTTTTTGGCCAAGTGCATCATTGTCGAAGTAGTGCCCCTCTTCCTGTGCTTTACAGGCGATTCCAACGTACCTCTTGAAATCTGTTTCCTGCTATTCTGCCTCGCTTTCAAGTCCGCCTCGTTGCCTTCCCTCAACAGATTTTTGGACGATAGTTGGCCTTGATTACTCTGCCAGTTTGTGAATTGCTGTGCCCCTGAGCTCCATTTATCAACGCGTTTCTTGTGAGCTGAACGCAAGTCCAAACTTTTGGTTCAGGACCTATACTGGTTCCCGGTGGGTGGCTGAGACTTTGGTTAATTCTTCTTCCTGCCGGGAAATTAGAGTGACATGTGCCATCCAAATGCCTAGCAGCTACTCTCTCATTGGTTCTCCCTCTTCCCTTTCATCCTCTGCCAAATTGGCAACCTGTGCGAACCAGGAGCTTAAAGGGGCTGTCTCTCCAAGTTGGGAGATTGATAGGAAAGCAGTTGGAAAGTCAAACCGGAACACCAGGAGAGGGGCTCTTCGTTGAGTTTTAGAAACCTTTCGTATTCACAGTGTGTCCATTCTCTAGGTTTCCCGTACACGTTATAGCTGTAGTAATATTCCCTTCAACCAAGAGAGCTGGGGCCCATGGAATGGGTGCCATGCATTATTGCTTTAAAGGGTCTGCATTTGCTCACCCAATCTCACCAATCCTCTCAGTCCCAAGTGTCCAGCCTTATGCCACATCCAGCTGTCATTGTAGATAGGGTCATTCCAGGTTGCATCAGAGACCCTGAAGGAATTGTAAAGAATTTCCCTGTTTCTTTGTTCTGTTTTTGAAATTCCTTTTTAGAGTGGGTTGGAGCTGATTCTCGCTGCCATGTTTATGCCAGTCTAGACACACTTGATTCCCTAACGGAGACATATCAACACATAGGTTTTAAGATTCTTACTAGTCAGATCTATTCCTCTGCGGGACATATGGGGTTTTGAGTCCCTTTCACTGAGGAAGGTGGAGGTCTTGTCTATTCCATAGTTGGTTTTTGGAACGGTACCTGTGCTTATATCAAACTCTGGTTTGATGCATCACCCAACCTCTCCTTCCCCCTTAAGCAGGCATAAGAGTGTTTTCTAAATGTGAGACTCTGTTCTCTTGCCTAACTCAGTTCATGTGTAGCCATGTTTACAGGATCTTCCTAAGTGATATCTTATGATAAGTTTCTTTTCCTGTGTGACTTCTTTCACTTAGAATCATCGTACCTGAATCCACTCATTTTGCTGCTACTGATCTTATGACATTGATTTCGTGGCTGAGGGATATTCCATCGTACGTAAGTTCCACAATGTTTGGAACCATTTTTATATTTCCTGGGATATTTCAGGTGTACCCAGGTTGAGGTTCTTGTAAGCAGTGCAGCCCTCAATTTGGGGGTGGCTCTGTCTTATGGATTTTCAGTTTTCCCAAGGTATATTCCCTAGACTGAAAGTGCCCTTGGCTCTGTAGCTCTGTTGTTTACTTGTTTTAGGGAACACAATGCACTCTTCCAGTGAGGCAGCTGGCAACTTACATCCCGCCCATCAGCATAACAAGGCTCCCTGTTCTCCAGGGCCTGTCTTGCCTTTCTGGTTTTTACACATTTTGTGGATGTCCCTTTTGACCGGTGGGAAGTGATACTTCTTTGTAGTGCAGATTTGCATTGCCCGCTTGCTTGCTTGGCCAAAAAGGGCGTATGCGTTTTCTCCTGAATATATTCAGGAGAAAACGCATACGCCCTTTTTGGCCAAGTGCATCATTGTCGAAGTTGTGCCCCTCTTCCTGTGCTTTACAGGCGATTCCAACGTACCTCTTGAAATCTGTTTCCTGCTATTCTGCCTCGCTTTCAAGTCCGCCTCGTTGCCTTTCCTCAACAGATTTTTGGACGATAGTTGGCCTTGATTACTCTGCCAGTTTGTGAATTGCTGTGCCCCTGAGCTCCATTTATCAACGCGTTTCTTGTGAGCTGAACGCAAGTCCAAACTTTTGGTTCAGGACCTATAGTGGTTCCCGGTGGGTGTCAGAGACTTTGGTTAATTCTTCTTCCTGCCGGGAAATTAGAGTGACATGTGCCATCCAAATGCCTAGCAGCTACTCTCTCATTGGTTCTCCCTCTTCCCTTTCATCCTCTGCCAAATTGGCAACCTGTGCGAACCAGGAGCTTAAAGGGACTGTCTCTCCAAGTTGGGAGATTGATAGGAAAGCAGTTGGAAAGTCAAACCGGAACACCAGGAGAGGGGCTCTTCGTTGAGTTTTAGAAACCTTTCGTATTCACAGTGTGTCCATTCTCTAGGTTTCCCGTACACGTTATAGCTGTAGTAATATTCCCTTCAACCTGGAGAGCTGGGACCCATGGAATGGGTGCCATGCATTATTGCTTTAAAGGGTCTGCATTTGCTCACCCAATCTCACCAATCCTCTCAGTCCCAAGTGTCCAGCCTTATGCCACATCCAGCTGTCATTGTAGATAGGGTCATTCCAGGTTGCATCAGAGACCCTGAAGGAATTGTAAAGAATTTCCCTGTTTCTTTGTTCTGTTTTTGAAATTCCTTTTTAGAGTGGGTTGGAGCTGATTCTCGCTGCCATGTTTATGCCAGTCTAGACACACTTGATTCCCTAACGGAGACATATCAACACATAGGTTTTAAGATTCTTACTAGTCAGATCTATTCCTCTGTGGGACATATGGGGTTTTGAGTCCCTTTCACTGAGGAAGGTGTAGGTCTTGTCTATTCCATAGTTGGTTTTTGGAACGGTACCTGTGCTTATATCAAACTCTGGTTTGATGCATCACCCAACCTCTCCTTCCCCCTTAAGCAGGCATAAGAGTGTTTTCTAAATGTGAGACTCTGTTCTCTTGCCTAACTCAGTTCATGTGTAGCCATGTTTACAGGATCTTCCTAAGTGATATCTTATGATAAGTTTCTTTTCCTGTGTGACTTCTTTCACTTAGAATCATCGTACCTGAATCCACTCATTTTGCTGCTACTGGTCTTATGACATTGATTTCGTGGCTGAGGGATATTCCATCGTACGTAAGTTCCACAATGTTTGGAACCATTTTTATATTTCCTGGGATATTTCAGGTGTACCCAGGTTGAGGTTCTTGTAAGCAGTGCAGCCCTCAATTTGGGGGTGGCTCTGTCTTATGGATTTTCAGTTTTCCCAAGGTATATTCCCTAGACTGAAAGTGCCCTTGGCTCTGTAGCTCTGTTGTTTACTTGTTTTAGGGAACACAATGCACTCTTCCAGTGAGGCAGTTGGCAACTTACATCCCGCCCATCAGCATAACAAGGCTCCCTGTTCTCCAGGGCCTGTCTTGCCTTTCTGGTTTTTACACATTTTGTGGATGTCCCTTTTGACCGGTGGGAAGTGATACTTCTTTGTAGTGCAGATTTGCATTGCCCGCTTGCTTGCTTGGCCAAAAAGGGCGTATGCATTTTCTCCTGAATATATTCAGGAGAAAACGCATACGCCCTTTTTGGCCAAGTGCATCATTGTCGAAGTTGTGCCCCTCTTCCTGTGCTTTACAGGCGATTCCTACGTACCTCTTGAAATCTGTTTCCTGCTATTCTGCCTCGCTCTCAAGTCCGCCTCGTTGCCTTCCCTCAACAGATTTTTGGACGATAGTTGGCCTTGATTACTCTGCCAGTTTGTGAATTGCTGTGCCCCTGAGCTCCATTTATCAACGCGTTTCTTGTGAGCTGAACGCAAGTCCAAACTTTTGGTTCAGGACCTATAGTGGTTCCTGGTGGGTGGCTGAGACTTTGGTTAATTCTTCTTCCTGCCGGGAAATTAGAGTGACATGTGCCCATCCAAATGCCTAGCAGCTACTCTCTCATTGGTTCTCCCTCTTCCCTTTCATCCTCTGCCAAATTGGCAACCTGTGCGAACCAGGAACTTAAAGGGGCTGTCTCTCCAAGTTGGGAGATTGATAGGAAAGCAGTTGGAAAGTCAAACCGGAGCACCAGGAGAGGGGCTCTTCGTTGAGTTTTAGAAACCTTTCGTATTCACAGTGTGTCCATTCTCTAGGTTTCCCGTACACGTTATAGCTGTAGTAATATTCCCTTCAACCTGGAGAGCTGGGACCCATGGAATGGGTGCCATGCATTATTGCTTTAAAGGGTCTGCATTTGCTCACCCAATCTCACCAATCCTCTCAGTCCCAAGTGTCCAGCCTTATGCCACATCCAGCTGTCATTGTAGATAGGGTCATTCCAGGTTGCATCAGAGACCCTGAAGGAATTGTAAACAATTTCCCTGTTTCTTTGTTCTGTTTTTGAAATTCCTTTTTAGAGTGGGTTTGAGCTGATTCTCGCTGCCATGTTTATGCCAGTCTAGACACACTTGATTCCTTAACGGAGAAATATCAACACACAGGTTTTAAGATTCTTACTAGTCAGATCTATTCCTCTGCGGGACATATGGGGTTTTGAGTCCCTTTCACTGAGGAAGGTGTAGGTCTTGTCTATTCCATAGTTGGTTTTTGGAACGGTACCTGTGCTTATATCAAACTCTGGTTTGATGCATCACCCCACCTCTCCTTCCCCCTTAAGCAGGCATAAGAGTGTTTTCTAAATGTGAGACTCTGTTCTCTTGCCTAACTCAGTTCATGTGTAGCCATATTTACAGGATCTTCCTAAGTGATATCTTATGATAAGTTTCTTTTCCTCTGTGACTTCTTTCACTTAGAATCATCGTACCTGAATCCACTCATTTTGCTGCTACTGGTCTTATGACATTGATTTCGTGGCTGAGGGATATTCCATCGTACGTAAGTTCCACAAAGTTTGGAACCATTTTTATATTTCCTGGGATATTTCAGGTGTACCCAGTTGAGGTTCTTGTAAGCAGTGCAGCCCTCAATTTGGGGGTGGCTCTGTCTTATGGATTTTCAGTTTTCCCAAGGTATATTCCCTAGACTGAAAGTGCCCTTGGCTCTGTAGCTCTGTTGTTTACTTGTTTTAGGGAACACAATGCACTCTTCCAGTGAGGCAGTTGGCAACTTACATCCCGCCCATCAGCATAACAAGGCTCCCTGTTCTCCAGGGCCTGTCTTGCCTTTCTGGTTTTTACACATTTTGTGGATGTCCCTTTTGACCGGTGGGAAGTGATACTTCTTTGTAGTGCAGATTTGCATTGCCCGCTTGCTTGCTTGGCCAAAAAGGGCGTATGCATTTTCTCCTGAATATATTCAGGAGAAAACGCATACGCCCTTTTTGGCCAAGTGCATCATTGTCGAAGTTGTGCCCCTCTTCCTGTGCTTTACAGGCGATTCCTACGTACCTCTTGAAATCTGTTTCCTGCTATTCTGCCTCGCTCTCAAGTCCGCCTCGTTGCCTTCCCTCAACAGATTTTTGGACGATAGTTGGCCTTGATTACTCTGCCAGTTTGTGAATTGCTGTGCCCCTGAGCTCCATTTATCAACGCGTTTCTTGTGAGCTGAACGCAAGTCCAAACTTTTGGTTCAGGACCTATAGTGGTTCCTGGTGGGTGGCTGAGACTTTGGTTAATTCTTCTTCCTGCCGGGAAATTAGAGTGACATGTGCCCATCCAAATGCCTAGCAGCTACTCTCTCATTGGTTCTCCCTCTTCCCTTTCATCCTCTGCCAAATTGGCAACCTGTGCGAACCAGGAACTTAAAGGGGCTGTCTCTCCAAGTTGGGAGATTGATAGGAAAGCAGTTGGAAAGTCAAACCGGAGCACCAGGAGAGGGGCTCTTCGTTGAGTTTTAGAAACCTTTCGTATTCACAGTGTGTCCATTCTCTAGGTTTCCCGTACACGTTATAGCTGTAGTAATATTCCCTTCAACCTGGAGAGCTGGGACCCATGGAATGGGTGCCATGCATTATTGCTTTAAAGGGTCTGCATTTGCTCACCCAATCTCACCAATCCTCTCAGTCCCAAGTGTCCAGCCTTATGCCACATCCAGCTGTCATTGTAGATAGGGTCATTCCAGGTTGCATCAGAGACCCTGAAGGAATTGTAAACAATTTCCCTGTTTCTTTGTTCTGTTTTTGAAATTCCTTTTTAGAGTGGGTTTGAGCTGATTCTCGCTGCCATGTTTATGCCAGTCTAGACACACTTGATTCCTTAACGGAGAAATATCAACACACAGGTTTTAAGATTCTTACTAGTCAGATCTATTCCTCTGCGGGACATATGGGGTTTTGAGTCCCTTTCACTGAGGAAGGTGTAGGTCTTGTCTATTCCATAGTTGGTTTTTGGAACGGTACCTGTGCTTATATCAAACTCTGGTTTGATGCATCACCCCACCTCTCCTTCCCCCTTAAGCAGGCATAAGAGTGTTTTCTAAATGTGAGACTCTGTTCTCTTGCCTAACTCAGTTCATGTGTAGCCATATTTACAGGATCTTCCTAAGTGATATCTTATGATAAGTTTCTTTTCCTCTGTGACTTCTTTCACTTAGAATCATCGTACCTGAATCCACTCATTTTGCTGCTACTGGTCTTATGACATTGATTTCGTGGCTGAGGGATATTCCATCGTACGTAAGTTCCACAAAGTTTGGAACCATTTTTATATTTCCTGGGATATTTCAGGTGTACCCAGTTGAGGTTCTTGTAAGCAGTGCAGCCCTCAATTTGGGGGTGGCTCTGTCTTATGGATTTTCAGTTTTCCCAAGGTATATTCCCTAGACTGAAAGTGCCCTTGGCTCTGTAGCTCTGTTGTTTACTTGTTTTAGGGAACACAATGCACTCTTCCAGTGAGGCAGCTGGCAACTTACATCCTGCCCATCAGCATAACAAGGCTCCCTGTTCTCCAGGGCCTGTCTTGCCTTTCTGGTTTTTACACATTTTGTGGATGTCCCTTTTGACCGGTGGGAAGTGATACTTCTTTGTAGTGCAGATTTGCATTGCCCGCTTGCTTGCTTGGCCAAAAAGGGCGTATGCGTTTTCTCCTGAATATATTCAGGAGAAAACGCATACGCCCTTTTTGGCCAAGTGCATCATTGTCGAAGTAGTGCCCCTCTTCCTGTGCTTTACAGGCGATTCCAACGTACCTCTTGAAATCTGTTTCCTGCTATTCTGCCTCGCTTTCAAGTCAGCCTCGTTGCCTTCCCTCAACAGATTTTTGGACGATAGTTGGCCTTGATTACTCTGCCAGTTTGTGAATTGCTGTGCCCCTGAGCTCCATTTATCAACGCGTTTCTTGTGAGCTGAACGCAAGTCCAAACTTTTGGTTCAGGACCTATACTGGTTCCCGGTGGGTGGCTGAGACTTTGGTTAATTCTTCTTCCTGCCGGGAAATTAGAGTGACATGTGCCATCCAAATGCCTAGCAGCTACTCTCTCATTGGTTCTCCCTCTTCCCTTTCATCCTCTGCCAAATTGGCAACCTGTGCGAACCAGGAGCTTAAAGGGGCTGTCTCTCCAAGTTGGGAGATTGATAGGAAAGCAGTTGGAAAGTCAAACCGGAACACCAGGAGAGGGGCTCTTCGTTGAGTTTTAGAAACCTTTCGTATTCACAGTGTGTCCATTCTCTAGGTTTCCCGTACACGTTATAGCTGTAGTAATATTCCCTTCAACCAAGAGAGCTGGGGCCCATGGAATGGGTGCCATGCATTATTGCTTTAAAGGGTCTGCATTTGCTCACCCAATCTCACCAATCCTCTCAGTCCCAAGTGTCCAGCCTTATGCCACATCCAGCTGTCATTGTAGATAGGGTCATTCCAGGTTGCATCAGAGACCCTGAAGGAATTGTAAAGAATTTCCCTGTTTCTTTGTTCTGTTTTTGAAATTCCTTTTTAGAGTGGGTTGGAGCTGATTCTCGCTGCCATGTTTATGCCAGTCTAGACACACTTGATTCCCTAACGGAGACATATCAACACATAGGTTTTAAGATTCTTACTAGTCAGATCTATTCCTCTGCGGGACATATGGGGTTTTGAGTCCCTTTCACTGAGGAAGGTGTAGGTCTTGTCTATTCCATAGTTGGTTTTTGGAACGGTAACTGTGCTTATATCAAACTCTGGTTTGATGCATCACCCAACCTCTCCTTCCCCCTTAAGCAGGCATAAGAGTGTTTTCTAAATGTGAGACTCTGTTCTCTTGCCTAACTCAGTTCATGTGTAGCCATGTTTACAGGATCTTCCTAAGTGATATCTTATGATAAGTTTCTTTTCCTGTGTGACTTCTTTCACTTAGAATCATCGTACCTGAATCCACTCATTTTGCTGCTACTGGTCTTATGACATTGATTTCGTGGCTGAGGGATATTCCATCGTACGTAAGTTCCACAATGTTTGGAACCATTTTTATATTTCCTGGGATATTTCAGGTGTACCCAGGTTGAGGTTCTTGTAAGCAGTGCAGCCCTCAATTTGGGGGTGGCTCTGTCTTATGGATTTTCAGTTTTCCCAAGGTATATTCCCTAGACTGAAAGTGCCCTTGGCTCTGTAGCTCTGTTGTTTACTTGTTTTAGGGAACACAATGCACTCTTCCAGTGAGGCAGTTGGCAACTTACATCCCGCCCATCAGCATAACAAGGCTCCCTGTTCTCCAGGGCCTGTCTTGCCTTTCTGGTTTTTACACATTTTGTGGATGTCCCTTTTGACCGGTGGGAAGTGATACTTCTTTGTAGTGCAGATTTGCATTGCCCGCTTGCTTGCTTGGCCAAAAAGGGCGTATGCATTTTCTCCTGAATATATTCAGGAGAAAACGCATACGCCCTTTTTGGCCAAGTGCATCATTGTCGAAGTTGTGCCCCTCTTCCTGTGCTTTACAGGCGATTCCTACGTACCTCTTGAAATCTGTTTCCTGCTATTCTGCCTCGCTCTCAAGTCCGCCTCGTTGCCTTCCCTCAACAGATTTTTGGACGATAGTTGGCCTTGATTACTCTGCCAGTTTGTGAATTGCTGTGCCCCTGAGCTCCATTTATCAACGTGTTTCTTGTGAGCTGAACGCAAGTCCAAACTTTTGGTTCAGGACCTATAGTGGTTCCCGGTGGGTGTCAGAGACTTTGGTTAATTCTTCTTCCTGCCGGGAAATTAGAGTGACATGTGCCCATCCAAATGCCTAGCAGCTACTCTCTCATTGGTTCTCCCTCTTCCCTTTCATCCTCTGCCAAATTGGCAACCTGTGCGAACCAGGAGCTTAAAGGGGCTGTCTCTCCAAGTTGGGAGATTGATAGGAAAGCAGTTGGAAAGTCAAACCGGAGCACCAGGAGAGGGGCTCTTCGTTGAGTTTTAGAAACCTTTCGTATTCACAGTGTGTCCATTCTCTAGGTTTCCCGTACACGTTATAGCTGTAGTAATATTCCCTTCAACCTGGAGAGCTGGGACCCATGGAATGGGTGCCATGCATTATTGCTTTAAAGGGTCTGCATTTGCTCACCCAATCTCACCAATCCTCTCAGTCCCAAGTGTCCAGCCTTATGCCACATCCAGCTGTCATTGTAGATAGGGTCATTCCAGGTTGCATCAGAGACCCTGAAGGAATTGTAAACAATTTCCCTGTTTCTTTGTTCTGTTTTTGAAATTCCTTTTTAGAGTGGGTTTGAGCTGATTCTCGCTGCCATGTTTATGCCAGTCTAGACACACTTGATTCCCTAACGGAGACATATCAACACATAGGTTTTAAGATTCTTACTAGTCAGATCTATTCCTCTGCGGGACATATGGGGTTTTGAGACCCTTTCACTGAGGAAGGTGGAGGTCTTGTCTATTCCATAGTTGGTTTTTGGAACGGTACCTGTGCTTATATCAAACTCTGGTTTGATGCATCACCCCACCTCTCCTTCCCCCTTAAGCAGGCATAAGAGTGTTTTCTAAATGTGAGACTCTGTTCTCTTGCCTAACTCAGTTCATGTGTAGCCATGTTTACTTGAACTTCCTAAGTGATATCTTATGATAAGTTTCTTTTCCTGTGTGACTTCTTTCACTTAGAATCATCGTACCTGAATCCACTCATTTTGCTGCTACTGGTCTTATGACATTGATTTCGTGGCTGAGGGATATTCCATCGTACGTAAGTTCCACACTGTTTGGAACCATTTTTATATTTCCTGGGATATTTCAGGTGTACCCAGGTTGAGGTTCTTGTAAGCAGTGCAGCCCTCAATTTGGGGGTGGCTCTGTCTTATGGATTTTCAGTTTTCCCAAGGTATATTCCCTAGACTGGAAGTGCCCTTGGCTCTGTAGCTCTGTTGTTTACTTGTTTTAGGGAACACAATGCACTCCTCCAGTGAGGCAGTTGGCAACTTACATCCCGCCCATCAGCATAACAAGGCTCCCGGTTCTCCAGGGCCTGTCTTGCCTTTCTGGTTTTTACACATTTTGTGGATGTCCCTTTTGACCGGTGGGAAGTGATACTTCTTTGTAGTGCAGATTTGCATTGCCCGCTTGCTTGCTTGGCCAAAAAGGGCGTATGCGTTTTCTCCTGAATATATTCAGGAGAAAACGCATACGCCCTTTTTGGCCAAGTGCATCATTGTCGAAGTTGTGCCCCTCTTCCTGTGCTTTACAGGCGATTCCAACGTTCCTCTTGAAATCTGTTTCCTGCTATTCTGCCTCGCTTTCAAGTCCGCCTCGTTGCCTTCCCTCAACAGATTTTTGGACGATAGTTGGCCTTGATTACTCTGCCAGTTTGTGAATTGCTGTGCCCCTGAGCTCCATTTTTCAACTCGTTTTTTGTGAGCTGAACGCAAGTCCAAACTTTTGGTTCAGGACCTATACTGGTTCCCGGTGCGTGGCTGAGACTTTGGTTCATTCTTCTTCCTGCCGGGAAATTAGAGTGACATGTGCCCATCCAAATGCCTAACAGCTACTCTCTCATTGGTTCTCCCTCTTCCCTTTCATCCTCTGCCAAATTGGCAACCTGTGCGAACCAGGAGCTTAAAGGGGCTGTCTCTCCAAGTTGGGAGATTGATAGGAAAGCAGTTGGAAAGTCAAACCGGAGCACCAGGAGAGGGGCTCTTCGTTGAGTTTTAGAAACCTTTCGTATTCACAGTGTGTCCATTCTCTAGGTTTCCCGTACACGTTATAGCTGTAGTAATATTCCCTTCAACCTGGAGAGCTGGGACCCATGGAATGGGTGCCATGCATTATTGCTTTAAAGGGTCTGCATTTGCTCACCCAATCTCACCAATCCTCTCAGTCCCAAGTGTCCAGCCTTATGCCACATCCAGCTGTCATTGTAGATAGGGTCATTCCAGGTTGCATCAGAGACCCTGAAGGAATTGTAAAGAATTTCCCTGTTTCTTTGTTCTGTTTTTGAAATTCCATTTTAGAGTGGGTTTGAGCTGATTCTCGCTGCCATGTTTATGCCAGTCTAGACACACTTGATTCCCTTACGGAGACATATCAATACATAGGTTTTAAGATTCTTACTAGTCAGATCTATTCCTCTGCGGGACATATGGGGTTTTGAGTCCCTTTCACTGAGGAAGGTGTAGGTCTTGTCTATTCCATAGTTGGTTTTTGGAACGGTACCTGTGCTTATATCAAACTCGGGTTTGATGCATCACCCCACCTCTCCTTCCCCCTTAAGCAGGCATAAGAGTGTTTTCTAAATGTGAGACTCTGTTCTCTGGCCTAACTCAGTTCATGTGTAGCCATGTTTACAGGATCTTCCTAAGTGATATCTTATGATAAGTTTCTTTTCCTGTGTGACTTCTTTCACTTAGAATCATCGTACCTGAATCCACTCATTTTGCTGCTACTGGTCTTATGACATTGATTTCATGGCTGAGGGATATTCCATCGTACGTAAGTTCCACAATGTTTGGAACCATTTTTATGTTTCCTGGGATATTTCAGGTGTACCCAGGTTGAGGTTCTTGTAAGCAGTGCAGCCCTCAATTTGGGGGTGGCTCTGTCTTATGGATTTTCAGTTTTCCCAAGGTATATTCCCTAGACTGGTAGTGCCCTTGGCTCTGTAGCTCTGTTGTTTACTTGTTTTAGGGAACACAATGCACTCCTCCCGTGAGGCAGTTGGCAACTTACATCCAGCCCATCAGCATAACAAGGCTCCCTGTTCTCCAGGGCCTGTCTTGCCTTTCTGGTTTTTACACATTTTGTGGATGTCCGTTTTGACCGGTGGGAAGTGATACTTCTTTGTAGTGCAGATTTGCATTGCCCGCTTGCTTGCTTGGCCAAAAAGGGCGTATGTGTATTCTCCTGAATATATTCAGGAGAAAACGCATACGCCCTTTTTGGCCAAGTGCATCATTGTCGAAGTTGTGCCCCTCTTCCTGTGCTTTACAGGCGATTCCAACGTACCTCTTGAAATCTGTTTCCTGCTATTCTGCCTCACTTTCAAGTCCGACTCGTTGCCTTCCCTCAACAGATTTTTGGACGATAGTTGGCCTTGATTACTCTGCCAGTTTGTGAATTGCTGTGCCCCTGAGCTCCATTTATCAACTCGTTTCTTGTGAGCTGAACACAAGTCCAAACTTTTGGTTCAGGACCTATAGTGGTTCCCGGTGGGTGGCTGAGACTTTGGTTAATTCTTCTTCCTGCCGGGAAATTAGAGTGACATGTGCCCATCCAAATGCCTAGCAGCTACTCTCTCATTGGTTCTCCCTCTTCCCTTTCATCCTCTGCCAAATTGGCAACCTGTGCGAACCAGGAGCTTAAAGGGGCTGTCTCTCCAAGTTGGGAGATTGATAGGAAAGCAGTTGGAAAGTCAATCCGGAGCACCAGGAGAGGGGCTCTTCGTTGAGTTTTAGAAACCTTTCGTATTCACAGTGTGTCCATTCTCTAGGTTTCCCGTACACGTTATAGCTGTAGTAATATTCCCTTCAACCTGGAGAGCTGGGACCCATGGAATGGGTGCCATGCATTATTGCTTTAAAGGGTCTGCATTTGCTCACCCAATCTCACCAATCCTCTCAGTCCCAAGTGTCCAGCCTTATGCCACATCCAGCTGTCATTGTAGATAGGGTCATTCCAGGTTGCATCAGAGACCCTGAAGGAATTGTAAAGAATTTCCCTGTTTCTTTGTTCTGTTTTTGAAATTCCTTTTTAGAGTGGGTTTGAGCTGATTCTCGCTGCCATGTTTATGCCAGTCTAGACACACTTGATTCCCTTACGGAGACATATCAATACATAGGTTTTAAGATTCTTACTAGTCAGATCTATTCCTCTGCGGGACATATGGGGTTTTGAGTCCCTTTCACTGAGGAAGGTGTAGGCCTTGTCTATTCCATAGTTGGTTTTTGGAACGGTACCTGTGCTTATATCAAACTCTGGTTTGATGCATCACCCCACCTCTCCTTCCCCCTTAAGCAGGCATAAGAGTGTTTTCTAAATGTGAGACTCTGTTCTCTTGCCTAACTCAGTTCATGTGTAGCCATGTTTACAGGATCTTCCTAAGTGATATCTTATGATAAGTTTCTTTTCCTGTGTGACTTCTTTCACTTAGAATCATCGTACCTGAATCCACTCATTTTGCTGCTACTGGTCTTATGACATTGATTTCGTGGCTGAGGGATATTCCATCGTACGTAAGTTCCACAATGTTTGGAACCATTTTTATATTTCCTGGGATATTTCAGGTGTACCCAGGTTGAGGTTCTTGTAAGCAGTGCAGCCCTCAATTTGGGGGTGGCTCTGTCTTATGGATTTTCAGTTTTCCCAAGGTATATTCCCTAGACTGGAAGTGCCCTTGGCTCTGTAGCTCTGTTGTTTACTTGTTTTAGGGAACACAATGCACTCCTCCAGTGAGGCAGTTGGCAACTTACATCCCGCCCATCAGCATAACAAGGCTCCCTGTTCTCCAGGGCCTGTCTTGCCTTTCTGGTTTTTACACATTTTGTGGATGTCCCTTTTGACCAGTGGGAAGTGATACTTCTTTGTAGTGCAGATTTGCATTGCCCGCTTGCTTGCTTGGCCAAAAAGGGCGTATGCGTATTCTCCTGAATATATTCAGGAGAAAACGCATACGCCCTTTTTGGCCAAGTGCATCATTGTCGAAGTTGTGCCCCTCTTCCTGTGCTTTACAGGCGATTCCAACGTACCTCTTGAA
Source organism: Mesoplodon mirus (assembly GCF_964341445.2). NCBI lineage: Eukaryota > Metazoa > Chordata > Mammalia > Artiodactyla > Ziphiidae > Mesoplodon > Mesoplodon mirus. The sequence goes on along the minus strand of NW_028295681.1, from coordinate 576,099 downwards.
ATCTGTTTCCTGCTATTCTGCCTCGCTTTCAAGTCCGCCTCGTTGCCTTCCCTCAACAGATTTTTGGACGATAGTTGGCCTTGATTACTCTGCCAGTTTGTGAATTGCTGTGCCCCTGAGCTCCATTATACAACTCGTTTTTTGTGAGCTGTACGCAAGTCCAAACTTTTGGTTCAGGACCTATACTGGTTCCCGGTGGGTGGCTGAGACTTTGGTTCATTCTTCTTCCTGCCAGGAAATTAGAGTGACATGTGCCCATCCAAATGCCTAACAGCTACTCTCTCATTGGTTCTCCCTCTTCCCTTTCATCCTCTGCCAAATTGGCAACCTGTGCGAACCAGGAGCTTAAAGGGGCTGTCTCTCCAAGTTGGGAGATTGATAGGAAAGCAGTTGGAAAGTCAAACCGGAGCACCAGGAGAGGGGCTCTTCGTTGAGTTTTAGAAACCTGTCGTATTCACAGTGTGTCCATTCTCTAGGTTTCCCGTACACGTTATAGCCGTAGTAATATTCCCTTCAACCTGGAGAGCTGGGACCCATGGAATGGGTGCCATGCATTATTGCTTTAAAGGGTCTGCATTTGCTCACCCAATCTCACCAATCCTCTCAGTCCCAAGTGTCCAGCCTTATGCCACATCCAGCTGTCATTGTAGATAGGGTCATTCCAGGTTGCATCAGAGACCCTGAAAGAATTGTAAAGAATTTCCCTGTTTCTTTGTTCTGTTTTTGAAATTCCTTTTTAGAGTGGGTTTGAGCTGATTCTCGCTGCCATGTTTATGCCAGTCTAGACACACTTGATTCCCTTACGGAGACATATCAATACATAGGTTTTAAGATTCTTACTAGTCAGATCTATTCCTCTGCGGGAAATATGGGGTTTTGAGTCCCTTTCACTGAGGAAGGTGGAGGTCTTGTCTATTCCATAGTTGGTTTTTGGAACGGTACCTGTGCTTATATCAAACTCGGGTTTGATGCATCACCCCACCTCTCCTTCCCCCTTAAGCAGGCATAAGAGTGTTTTCTAAATGTGAGACTCTGTTCTCTTGCCTAACTCAGTTCATGTGTAGCCATGTTTACAGGATCTTCCTAAGTGATATCTTATGATAAGTTTCTTTTCCTGTGTGACTTCTTTCACTTAGAATCATCGTACCTGAATCCACTCATTTTGCTGCTACTGGTCTTATGACATTGATTTCGTGGCTGAGGGATATTCCATCGTACGTAAGTTCCACACTGTTTGGAACCATTTTTATATTTCCTGGGATATTTCAGGTGTACCCAGGTTGAGGTTCTTGTAAGCAGTGCAGCCCTCAATTTGGGGGTGGCTCTGTCTTATGGATTTTCAGTTTTCCCAAGGTATATTCCCTAGACTGGAAGTGCCCTTGGCTCTGTAGCTCTGTTGTTTACTTGTTTTAGGGAACACAGTGCACTCCTCCAGTGAGGCAGTTGGCAACTTACATCCCGCCCATCAGCATAACAAGGCTCCCTGTTCTCCAGGGCCTGTCTTGCCTTTCTGGTTTTTACACATTTTGTGGATGTCCCTTTTGACCGGTGGGAAGTGATACTTCTTTGTAGTGCAGATTGGCATTGCCCGCTTGCTTGCTTGGCCAAAAAGGGCGTATGCGTTTTCTCCTGTATATATTCAGGAGAAAACGCATACGCCCTTTTTGGCCAAGTGCATCATTGTCGAAGTTGTGCCCCTCTTCCTGTGCTTTACAGGTGATTCCAACGTTCCTCTTGAAATCTGTTTCCTGCTATTCTGCCTCACTTTCAAGTCCGCCTCGTTGCCTTCCCTCAACAAATTTTTGGACGATAGTTGGCCTTGATTACTCTGCCAGTGTGTGAATTGCTGTGCCGCTGAGCTCCGTTTTTCAACTCGTTTTTTGTGAGCTGAACGCAAGTCCAAACTTTTGGTTCAGGACCTATACTGGTTCCCGGTGGGTGGCTGAGACTTTGGTTCATTCTTCTTCCTGCCGGGAAATTAGAGTGACATGTGCCCATCCAAATGCCTAACAGCTACTCTCTCATTGGTTCTCCCTCTTCCCTTTCATCCTCTGCCAAATTGGCAACCTGTGCGAACCAGGAGCTTAAAGGGGCTGTCTCTCCAAGTTGGGAGATTGATAGGAAAGCAGTTGGAAAGTCAAACCGGAGCACCAGGAGAGGGGCTCTTCGTTGAGTTTTAGAAACCTTTCGTATTCACAGTGTGTCCATTCTCTAGGTTTCCCGTACACGTTATAGCTGTAGTAATATTCCCTTCAACCTGGAGAGCTGGGACCCATGGAATGGGTGCCATGCATTATTGCTTTAAAGGGTCTGCATTTGCTCACCCAATCTCACCAATCCTCTCAGTCCCAAGTGTCCAGCCTTATGCCACATCCAGCTGTCATTGTAGATAGGGTCATTCCAGGTTGCATCAGAGACCCTGAAGGAATTGTAAAGAATTTCCCTGTTTCTTTGTTCTGTTTTTGAAATTCCTTTTTAGAGTGGGTTTGAGCTGATTCTCGCTGCCATGTTTATGCCAGTCTAGACACACTTGATTCCCTTACGGAGACATATCAATACATAGGTTTTAAGATTCTTACTAGTCAGATCTATTCCTCTGCGGGAAATATGGGGTTTTGAGTCCCTTTCACTGAGGAAGGTGGAGGTCTTGTCTATTCCATAGTTGGTTTGTGGAACGGTACCTGTGCTTATATCAAACTCTGGTTTGATGCATCACCCCACCTCTCCTTCCCCCTTAAGCAGGCATAAGAGTGTTTTCTAAATGTGAGACTCTGTTCTCTTGCCTAACTCAGTTCATGTGTAGCCATGTTTACAGGATCTTCCTAAGTGATATCTTATGATAAGTTTCTTTTCCTGTGTGACTTCTTTCACTTAGAATCATCGTACCTGAATCCACTCATTTTGCTGCTACTGGTCTTATGAAATTGATTTCGTGGCTGAGGGATATTCCATCGTACGTAAGTTCCACAATGTTTGGAATCATTTTTATATTTCCTGGGATATTTCAGGTGAACCCAGGTTGAGGTTCTTGTAAGCAGTGCAGCCCTCAAATTGGGGGTGGCTCTGTCTTATGGATTTTCAGTTTTCCCAAGGTATATTCCCTAGACTGAAAGTGCCCTTGGCTCTGTAGCTCTGTTGTTTACTTGTTTTAGGGAACACAATGCACTCTTCCAGTGAGGCAGTTGGCAACTTACATCCCGCCCATCAGCATAACAAGGCTCCCTGTTCTCCAGGGCCCGTCTTGCCTTTCTGGTTTTTACACATTTTGTGGATGTCCCTTTTGACCGGTGGGAAGTGATACTTCTTTGTAGTGCAGATTTGCATTGCCCGCTTGCTTGCTTGGCCAAAAAGGGCGTATGCGTTTTCTCCTGAATATATTCAGGAGAAAACGCATACGCCCTTTTTGGCCAAGTGAATCATTGTCGATGTTGTGCCCCTCTTCCTGTGCTTTACAGGCGATTCCAACGTACCTCTTGAAATCTGTTTCCTGCTATTCTGCCTCGCTTTCAAGTCCGCCTCGTTGCCTTCCCTCAACAGATTTTTGGACGATAGTTGGCCTTGATTACTCTGCCAGTTTGTGAATTGCTGTGCCCCTGAGCTCCATTTATCAACTCGTTTCTTGTGAGCTGAACACAAGTCCAAACTTTTGGTTCAGGACCTATAGTGGTTCCCGGTGGGTGGCTGAGACTTTGGTTAATTCTTCTTCCTGCCGGGAAATTAGAGTGACATGTGCCCATCCAAATGCCTAGCAGCTACTCTCTCATTGGTTCTCCCTCTTCCCTTTCATCCTCTGCCAAATTGGCAACCTGTGCGAACCAGGAGCTTAAAGGGGCTGTCTCTCCAAGTTGGGAGATTGATAGGAAAGCAGTTGGAAAGTCAATCCGGAGCACCAGGAGAGGGGCTCTTCGTTGAGTTTTAGAAACCTTTCGTATTCACAGTGTGTCCATTCTCTAGGTTTCCCGTACACGTTATAGCTGTAGTAATATTCCCTTCAACCTGGAGAGCTGGGACCCATGGAATGGGTGCCATGCATTATTGCTTTAAAGGGTCTGCATTTGCTCACCCAATCTCACCAATCCTCTCAGTCCCAAGTGACCAGCCTTATGCCACATCCAGCTGTCATTGTAGATAGGGTCATTCCAGGTTGCATCAGAGACCCTGAAGGAATTGTAAAGAATTTCCCTGTTTCTTTGTTCTGTTTTTGAAATTCCTTTTTAGAGTGGGTTTGAGCTGATTCTCGCTGCCATGTTTATGCCAGTCTAGACACACTTGATTCCCTTACGGAGACATATCAATACATAGGTTTTAAGATTCTTACTAGTCAGATCTATTCCTCTGCGGGACATATGGGGTTTTGAGTCCCTTTCACTGAGGAAGGTGTAGGCCTTGTCTATTCCATAGTTGGTTTTTGGAACGGTACCTGTGCTTATATCAAACTCTGGTTTGATGCATCACCCCACCTCTCCTTCCCCCTTAAGCAGGCATAAGAGTGTTTTCTAAATGTGAGACTCTGTTCTCTTGCCTAACTCAGTTCATGTGTAGTCATGTTTACAGGATCTTCCTAAGTGATATCTTATGATAAGTTTCTTTTCCTGTGTGACTTCTTTCACTTAGAATCATCGTACCTGAATCCACTCATTTTGCTGCTACTGGTCTTATGAAATTGATTTCGTGGCTGAGGGATATTCCATCGTACGTAAGTTCCACAATGTTTGGAATCATTTTTATATTTCCTGGGATATTTCAGGTGAACCCAGGTTGAGGTTCTTGTAAGCAGTGCAGCCCTCAAATTGGGGGTGGCTCTGTCTTATGGATTTTCAGTTTTCCCAAGGTATATTCCCTAGACTGAAAGTGCCCTTGGCTCTGTAGCTCTGTTGTTTACTTGTTTTAGGGAACACAATGCACTCTTCCAGTGAGGCAGTTGGCAACTTACATCCCGCCCATCAGCATAACAAGGCTCCCTGTTCTCCAGGGCCCGTCTTGCCTTTCTGGTTTTTACACATTTTGTGGATGTCCCTTTTGACCGGTGGGAAGTGATACTTCTTTGTAGTGCAGATTTGCATTGCCCGCTTGCTTGCTTGGCCAAAAAGGGCGTATGCGTTTTCTCCTGAATATATTCAGGAGAAAACGCATACGCCCTTTTTGGCCAAGTGAATCATTGTCGATGTTGTGCCCCTCTTCCTGTGCTTTACAGGCGATTCCAACGTACCTCTTGAAATCTGTTTCCTGCTATTCTGCCTCGCTTTCAAGTCCGCCTCGTTGCCTTCCCTCAACAGATTTTTGGACGATAGTTGGCCTTGATTACTCTGCCAGTTTGTGAATTGCTGTGCCCCTGAGCTCCATTTATCAACTCGTTTCTTGTGAGCTGAACACAAGTCCAAACTTTTGGTTCAGGACCTATAGTGGTTCCCGGTGGGTGGCTGAGACTTTGGTTAATTCTTCTTCCTGCCAGGAAATTAGAGTGACATGTGCCCATCCAAATGCCTAGCAGCTACTCTCTCATTGGTTCTCCCTCTTCCCTTTCATCCTCTGCCAAATTGGCAACCTGTGCGAACCAGGAGCTTAAAGGGGCTGTCTCTCCAAGTTGGGAGATTGATAGGAAAGCAGTTGGAAAGTCAATCCGGAGCACCAGGAGAGGGGCTCTTCGTTGAGTTTTAGAAACCTTTCGTATTCACAGTGTGTCCATTCTCTAGGTTTCCCGTACACGTTATAGCTGTAGTAATATTCCCTTCAACCTGGAGAGCTGGGACCCATGGAATGGGTGCCATGCATTATTGCTTTAAAGGGTCTGCATTTGCTCACCCAATCTCACCAATCCTCTCAGTCCAAAGTGACCAGCCTTATGCCACATCCAGCTGTCATTGTAGATAGGGTCATTCCAGGTTGCATCAGAGACCCTGAAGGAATTGTAAAGAATTTCCCTGTTTCTTTGTTCTGTTTTTGAAATTCCTTTTTAGAGTGGGTTTGAGCTGATTCTCGCTGCCATGTTTATGCCAGTCTAGACACACTTGATTCCCTTACGGAGACATATCAATACATAGGTTTTAAGATTCTTACTAGTCAGATCTATTCCTCTGCGGGACATATGGGGTTTTGAGTCCCTTTCACTGAGGAAGGTGTAGGCCTTGTCTATTCCATAGTTGGTTTTTGGAACGGTACCTGTGCTTATATCAAACTCTGGTTTGATGCATCACCCCACCTCTCCTTCCCCCTTAAGCAGGCATAAGAGTGTTTTCTAAATGTGAGACTCTGTTCTCTTGCCTAACTCAGTTCATGTGTAGCCATGTTTACAGGATCTTCCTAAGTGATATCTTATGATAAGTTTCTTTTCCTGTGTGACTTCTTTCACTTAGAATCATCGTACCTGAATCCACTCATTTTGCTGCTACTGGTCTTATGACATTGATTTCGTGGCTGAGGGATATTCCATCGTACGTAAGTTCCACAATGTTTGGAACCATTTTTATATTTCCTGGGATATTTCAGGTGTACCCAGGTTGAGGTTCTTGTAAGCAGTGCAGCCCTCAATTTGGGGGTGGCTCTGTCTTATGGATTTTCAGTTTTCCCAAGGTATATTCCCTAGACTGGAAGTGCCCTTGGCTCTGTAGCTCTGTTGTTTACTTGTTTTAAGTAACACAATGCACTCCTCCAGTGAGGCAGTTGGCAACTTACATCCCGCCCATCAGCATAACAAGGCTCCCTGTTCTCCAGGGCCTGTCTTGCCTTTCTGGTTTTTACACATTTCGTGGATGTCCCTTTTGACCAGTGGGAAGTGATACTTCTTTGTAGTGCAGATTTGCATTGCCCGCTTGATTGCTTGGCCAAAAAGGGCGTATGCGTTTTCTCCTGAATATATTCAGGAGAAAACGCATACGCACTTTTTGGCCAAGTGCATCATTGTCGAAGTTGTGCCCCTCTTCCTGTGCTTTACAGGCGATTCCAACGTACCTCTTGAAATCTGTTTCCTGCTATTCTGCCTCGCTTTCAAGTCCGCCTCGTTGCCTTCCCTCAACAGATTTTTGGACGATAGTTGGCCTTGATTACTCTGCCAGTTTGTGAATTGCTGTGCCCCTGAGCTCCATTATACAACTCGTTTTTTGTGAGCTGTACGCAAGTCCAAACTTTTGGTTCAGGACCTATACTGGTTCCCGGTGGGTGGCTGAGACTTTGGTTCATTCTTCTTCCTGCCAGGAAATTAGAGTGACATGTGCCCATCCAAATGCCTAACAGCTACTCTCTCATTGGTTCTCCCTCTTCCCTTTCATCCTCTGCCAAATTGGCAACCTGTGCGAACCAGGAGCTTAAAGGGGCTGTCTCTCCAAGTTGGGAGATTGATAGGAAAGCAGTTGGAAAGTCAAACCGGAGCACCAGGAGAGGGGCTCTTCGTTGAGTTTTAGAAACCTGTCGTATTCACAGTGTGTCCATTCTCTAGGTTTCCCGTACACGTTATAGCCGTAGTAATATTCCCTTCAACCTGGAGAGCTGGGACCCATGGAATGGGTGCCATGCATTATTGCTTTAAAGGGTCTGCATTTGCTCACCCAATCTCACCAATCCTCTCAGTCCCAAGTGTCCAGCCTTATGCCACATCCAGCTGTCATTGTAGATAGGGTCATTCCAGGTTGCATCAGAGACCCTGAAAGAATTGTAAAGAATTTCCCTGTTTCTTTGTTCTGTTTTTGAAATTCCTTTTTAGAGTGGGTTTGAGCTGATTCTCGCTGCCATGTTTATGCCAGTCTAGACACACTTGATTCCCTTACGGAGACATATCAATACATAGGTTTTAAGATTCTTACTAGTCAGATCTATTCCTCTGCGGGAAATATGGGGTTTTGAGTGCCTTTCACTGAGGAAGGTGGAGGTCTTGTCTATTCCATAGTTGGTTTTTGGAACGGTACCTGTGCTTATATCAAACTCGGGTTTGATGCATCACCCCACCTCTCCTTCCCCCTTAAGCAGGCATAAGAGTGTTTTCTAAATGTGAGACTCTGTTCTCTTGCCTAACTCAGTTCATGTGTAGCCATGTTTACAGGATCTTCCTAAGTGATATCTTATGATAAGTTTCTTTTCCTGTGTGACTTCTTTCACTTAGAATCATCGTACCTGAATCCACTCATTTTGCTGCTACTGGTCTTATGACATTGATTTCGTGGCTGAGGGATATTCCATCGTACGTAAGTTCCACACTGTTTGGAACCATTTTTATATTTCCTGGGATATTTCAGGTGTACCCAGGTTGAGGTTCTTGTAAGCAGTGCAGCCCTCAATTTGGGGGTGGCTCTGTCTTATGGATTTTCAGTTTTCCCAAGGTATATTCCCTAGACTGGAAGTGCCCTTGGCTCTGTAGCTCTGTTGTTTACTTGTTTTAGGGAACACAGTGCACTCCTCCAGTGAGGCAGTTGGCAACTTACATCCCGCCCATCAGCATAACAAGGCTCCCTGTTCTCCAGGGCCTGTCTTGCCTTTCTGGTTTTTACACATTTTGTGGATGTCCCTTTTGACCGGTGGGAAGTGATACTTCTTTGTAGTGCAGATTTGCATTGCCCGCTTGATTGCTTGGCCAAAAAGGGCGTATGCGTTTTCTCCTGTATATATTCAGGAGAAAACGCATACGCCCTTTTTGGCCAAGTGCATCATTGTCGAAGTTGTGCCCCTCTTCCTGTGCTTTACAGGTGATTCCAACGTTCCTCTTGAAATCTGTTTCCTGCTATTCTGCCTCACTTTCAAGTCCGCCTCGTTGCCTTCCCTCAACAGATTTTTGGACGATAGTTGGCCTTGATTACTCTGCCAGTGTGTGAATTGCTGTGCCGCTGAGCTCCGTTTTTCAACTCGTTTTTTGTGAGCTGAACGCAAGTCCAAACTTTTGGTTCAGGACCTATACTGGTTCCCGGTGGGTGGCTGAGACTTTGGTTCATTCTTCTTCCTGCCGGGAAATTAGAGTGACATGTGCCCATCCAAATGCCTAACAGCTACTCTCTCATTGGTTCTCCCTCTTCCCTTTCATCCTCTGCCAAATTGGCAACCTGTGCGAACCAGGAGCTTAAAGGGGCTGTCTCTCCAAGTTGGGAGATTGATAGGAAAGCAGTTGGAAAGTCAAACCGGAGCACCAGGAGAGGGGCTCTTCGTTGAGTTTTAGAAACCTTTCGTATTCACAGTGTGTCCATTCTCTAGGTTTCCCGTACACGTTATAGCTGTAGTAATATTCCCTTCAACCTGGAGAGCTGGGACCCATGGAATGGGTGCCATGCATTATTGCTTTAAAGGGTCTGCATTTGCTCACCCAATCTCACCAATCCTCTCAGTCCCAAGTGTCCAGCCTTATGCCACATCCAGCTGTCATTGTAGATAGGGTCATTCCAGGTTGCATCAGAGACCCTGAAGGAATTGTAAAGAATTTCCCTGTTTCTTTGTTCTGTTTTTGAAATTCCTTTTTAGAGTGGGTTTGAGCTGATTCTCGCTGCCATGTTTATGCCAGTCTAGACACACTTGATTCCCTTACGGAGACATATCAATACATAGGTTTTAAGATTCTTACTAGTCAGATCTATTCCTCTGCGGGAAATATGGGGTTTTGAGTCCCTTTCACTGAGGAAGGTGTAGGTCTTGTCTATTCCATAGTTGGTTTTTGGAACGGTACCTGTGCTTATATCAAACTCTGGTTTGATGCATCACCCCACCACTCCTTCCCCCTTAAGCAGGCATAAAGTGTTTTCTAAATGTGAGACTCTGTTCTCTTGCCTAACTCAGTTCATGTGTAGCCATGTTTACAGGATCTTCCTAAGTGATATCTTATGATAAGTTTCTTTTCCTGTGTGACTTCTTTCACTTAGAATCATCGTACCTGAATCCACTCATTTTGCTGCTACTGGTCTTATGAAATTGATTTCGTGGCTGAGGGATATTCCATCGTACGTAAGTTCCACAATGTTTGGAACCATTTTTATATTTCCTGGGATATTTCAGGTGAACCCAGGTTGAGGTTCTTGTAAGCAGTGCAGCCCTCAAATTGGGGGTGGCTCTGTCTTATGGATTTTCAGTTTTCCCAAGGTATATTCCCTAGACTGAAAGTGCCCTTGGCTCTGTAGCTCTGTTGTTTACTTGTTTTAGGGAACACAATGCACTCTTCCAGTGAGGCAGTTGGCAACTTACATCCCGCCCATCAGCATAACAAGGCTCCCTGTTCTCCAGGGCCCGTCTTGCCTTTCTGGTTTTTACACATTTTGTGGATGTCCCTTTTGACCGGTGGGAAGTGATACTTCTTTGTAGTGCAGATTTGCATTGCCCGCTTGCTTGCTTGGCCAAAAAGGGCGTATGCGTTTTCTCCTGAATATATTCAGGAGAAAACGCATACGCCCTTTTTGGCCAAGTGAATCATTGTCGAAGTTGTGCCCCTCTTCCTGTGCTTTACAGGCGATTCCAACGTACCTCTTGAAATCTGTTTCCTGCTATTCTGCCTCGCTTTCAAGTCCGCCTCGTTGCCTTCCCTCAACAGATTTTTGGACGATAGTTGGCCTTGATTACTCTGCCAGTTTTTGAATTGCTGTGCCCCTGAGCTCCATTTATCAACTCGTTTTTTGTGAGCTGAACGCAAGTCCAAACTTTTGGTTCAGGACCTATAGTGGTTCCCGGTGGGTGGCTGAGACTTTGGTTAATTCTTCTTCCTGCCGGGAAATTAGAGTGACATGTGCCCATCCAAATGCCTAGCAGCTACTCTCTCATTGGTTCTCCCTCTTCCCTTTCATCCTCTGCCAAATTGGCAACCTGTGCGAACCAGGAGCTTAAAGGGGCTGTCTCTCCAAGTTGGGAGATTGATAGGAAAGCAGTTGGAAAGTCAATCCGGAGCACCAGGAGAGGGGCTCTTCGTTGAGTTTTAGAAACCTTTCGTATTCACAGTGTGTCCATTCTCTAGGTTTCCCGTACACGTTATAGCTGTAGTAATATTCCCTTCAACCTGGAGAGCTGGGACCCATGGAATGGGTGCCATGCATTATTGCTTTAAAGGGTCTGCATTTGCTCACCCAATCTCACCAATCCTCTCAGTCCCAAGTGTCCAGCCTTATGTCACATCCAGCTGTCATTGTAGATAGGGTCATTCCAGGTTGCATCAGAGACCCTGAAGGAATTGTAAAGAATTTCCCTGTTTCTTTGTTCTGTTTTTGAAATTCCTTTTTAGAGTGGGTTTGAGCTGATTCTCGCTGCCATGTTTATGCCAGTCTAGACACACTTGATTCCCTTACGGAGACATATCAATACATAGGTTTTAAGATTCTTACTAGTCAGATCTATTCCTCTGCGGGACATATGGGGTTTTGAGTCCCTTTCACTGAGGAAGGTGTAGGTCTTGTCTATTCCATAGTTGGTTTTTGGAACGGTACCTGTGCTTATATCAAACTCGGGTTTGATGCATCACCCCACCTCTCCTTCCCCCTTAATCAGGCATAAGAGTGTTTTCTAAATGTGAGACTCTGTTCTCTTGCCTAACTCAGTTCATGTGTAGCCATGTTTACAGGATCTTCCTAAGTGATATCTTATGATAAGTTTCTTTTCCTGTGTGACTTCTTTCACTTAGAATCATCGTACCTGAATCCACTCATTTTGCTGCTACTGGTCTTATGACATTGATTTCATGGCTGAGGGATATTCCATCGTACGTAAGTTCCACACTGTTTGGAACCATTTTTATATTTCCTGGGATATTTCAGGTGTACCCAGGTTGAGGTTCTTGTAAGCAGTGCAGCCCTCAATTTGGGGGTGGCTCTGTCTTATGGATGTTCAGTTTTCCCAAGGTATATTCCCTAGACTGGAAGTGCCCTTGGCTCTGTAGCTCTGTTGTTTACTTGTTTTAGGGAACACAATGCACTCCTCCAGTGAGGCAGTTGGCAACTTACATCCAGCCCATCAGCATAACAAGGCTCCCTGTTCTCCAGGGCCTGTCTTGCCTTTCTGGTTTTTACACATTTTGTGGATGTCCCTTTTGACCAGTGGGAAGTGATACTTCTTTGTAGTGCAGATTTGCATTGCCCGCTTGATTGCTTGGCCAAAAAGGGCGTATGCGTTTTCTCCTGAATATATTCAGGAGAAAACGCATACGCCCTTTTTGGCCAAGTGCATCATTGTCGAAGTTGTGCCCCTCTTCCTGTGCTTTACAGGCGATTCCAACGTACCTCTTGAAATCTGTTTCCTGCTATTCTGCCTCACTTTCAAGTCCGCCTCGTTGCCTTCCCTCAACAGATTTTTGGACGGTAGTTGGCCTTGATTACTCTGCCAGTTTGTGAATTGCTGTGCCCCTGAGCTCCATTTATCAACTCGTTTCTTGTGAGCTGAACACAAGTCCAAACTTTTGGTTCAGGACCTATAGTGGTTCCCGGTGGGTGGCTGAGACTTTGGTTAATTCTTCTTCCTGCCGGGAAATTAGAGTGACATGTGCCCATCCAAATGCCTAGCAGCTACTCTCTCATTGGTTCTCCCTCTTCCCTTTCATCCTCTGCCAAAGTGGCAACCTGTGCAAACCAGGAGCTTAAAGGGGCTGTCTCTCCAAGTTGGGAGATTGATAGGAAAGCAGTTGGAAAGTCAATCCGGAGCACCAGGAGAGGGGCTCTTCGTTGAGTTTTAGAAACCTTTCGTATTCACAGTGTGTCCATTCTCTAGGTTCCCCGTACACGTTATAGCTGTAGTAATATTCCCTTCAACCTGGAGAGCTGGGACCCATGGAATGGGTGCCATGCATTATTGCTTTAAAGGGTCTGCATTTGCTCACCCAATCTCACCAATTCTCTCAGTCCCAAGTGTCCAGCCTTATGCCACATCCAGCTGTCATTGTAGATAGGGTCATTCCAGGTTGCATCAGAGACCCTGAAGGAATTGTAAAGAATTTCCCTGTTTCTTTGTTCTGTTTTTGAAATTCCTTTTTAGAGTGGGTTTGAGCTGATTCTCGCTGCCATGTTTATGCCAGTCTAGACACACTTGATTCCCTTATGGAGACATATCAATACATAGGTTTTAAGATTCTTACTAGTCAGATCTATTCCTCTGCGGGACATATGGGGTTTTGAGTCCCTTTCACTGAGGAAGGTGTAGGCCTTGTCTATTCCATAGTTGGTTTTTGGAACGGTACCTGTGCTTATATCAAACTCTGGTTTGATGCATCACCCCACCTCTCCTTCCCCCTTAAGCAGGCATAAGAGTGTTTTCTAAATGTGAGACTCTGTTCTCTTGCCTAACTCAGTTCATGTGTAGCCATGTTTACAGGATCTTCCTAAGTGATATCTTATGATAAGTTTCTTTTCCTGTGTGACTTCTTTCACTTAGAATCATCGTACCTGAATCCACTCATTTTGCTGCTACTGGTCTTATGACATTGATTTCGTGGCTGAGGGATATTCCATCGTACGTAAGTTCCACAATGTTTGGAACCATTTTTATATTTCCTGGGATATTTCAGGTGTACCCAGGTTGAGGTTCTTGTAAGCAGTGCAGCCCTCAATTTGGGGGTGGCTCTGTCTTATGGATTTTCAGTTTTCCCAAGGTATATTCCCTAGACTGGAAGTGCCCTTGGCTCTGTAGCTCTGTTGTTTACTTGTTTTAGGGAACACAATGCACTCCTCCAGTGAGGCAGTTGGCATATTACATCCCGCCCATCAGCATAAAAAGGTTCCCTGTTCTCCAGGGCCTGTCTTGCCTTTCTGGTTTTTACACATTTTGTGGATGTCCCTTTTGACCAGTGGGAAGTGATACTTCTTTGTAGTGCAGATTTGCATTGCCCGCTTGCTTGCTTGGCCAAAAAGGGCGTATGCGTTTTCTCCTGAATATATTCAGGAGAAAATGCATACGCCCTTTTTGGCCAAGTGCATCATTGTCGAAGTTGTGCCCCTCTTCCTGTGCTTTACAGGCGATTCCAACGTACCTCTTGAAATCTGTTTCCTGCTATTCTGCCTCGCTTTCAAGTCCGCCTCGTTGCCTTCCCTCAACAGATTTTTGGACGATAGTTGGCCTTGATTACTCTGCCAGTTTGTGAATTGCTGTGCCCCTGAGCTCCATTTTTCAACTCGTGTTTTGTGAGCTGTACGCAAGTCCAAACTTTTGGTTCAGGACCTATACTGGTTCCCGGTGGGTGGCTGAGACTTTGGTTAATTCTTCTTCCTGCCAGGAAATTAGAGTGACATGTGCCCATCCAAATGCCTAACAGCTACTCTCTCATTGGTTCTCCCTCTTCCCTTTCATCCTCTGCCAAATTGGCAACCTGTGCGAACCAGGAGCTTAAAGGGGCTGTCTCTCCAAGTTGGGAGATTGATAGGAAAGCAGTTGGAAAGTCAAACCGGAACACCAGGAGAGGGGCTCTTCGCTGAGTTTTAGAAACCTTTCGTATTCACAGTGTGTCCATTCTCTAGGTTTCCCGTACACGTTATAGCTGTAGTAATATTCCCTTCAACCTGGAGAGCTGGGACCCATGGAATGGGTGCCATGCATTATTGCTTTAAAGGGTCTGCATTTGCTCACCCAATCTCACCAATCCTCTCAGTCCCAAGTGTCCAGCCTTATGCCACATCCAGCTGTCATTGTAGATAGGGTCATTCCAGGTTGCATCAGAGACCCTGAAGGAACTGTAAACAATTGCCCTGTTTCTTTGTTCTGTTTTTGAAATTCCTTTTTAGAGTGGGTTTGAGCTGATTCTCGCTGCCATGTTTATGCCAGTCTAGACACACTTGATTCCCTTACGGAGACATATCAATACATAGGTTTTAAGATTCTTACTAGTCAGATCTATTCCTCTGCGGGACATATGGGGTTTTGAGTCCCTTTCACTGAGGAAGGTGTAGGTCTTGTCTATTCCATAGTTGGTTTTTGGAACGGTACCGGTGCTTATATCAAACTCGGGTTTGATGCATCACCCCACCTCTCCTTCCCCCTTAAGCAGGCATAAGAGTGTTTTCTAAATGTGAGACTCTGTTCTCTTGCCTAACTCAGTTCATGTGTAGCCATGTTTACAGGATCTTCCTAAGTGATATCTTATGATAAGTTTCTTTTCCTGTGTGACTTCTTTCCCTTAGAATCATCGTACCTGAATCCACTCATTTTGCTGCTACTGGTCTTATGACATTGATTTCGTGGCTGAGGGATATTCCATCGTACGTAAGTTCCACAATGTTTGGAACCATTTTTATATTTCCTGGGATATTTCAGGTGTACCCAGGTTGAGGTTCTTGTAAGCAGTGCAGCCCTCAATTTGGGGGTGGCTCTGTCTTATGGATTTTCAGTTTTCCCAAGGTATATTCCCTAGACTGGAAGTGCCCTTGGCTCTGTAGCTCTGTTGTTTACTTGTTTTAGGGAACACAATGCACTCCTCCAGTGAGGCAGTTGGCAACTTACATCCCGCCCATCAGCATAACAAGGCTCCCTGTTCTCCAGGGCCTGTCTTGCCTTTCTGGTTTTTACACATTTTGTGGATGTCCCTTTTGACCGGTGGGAAGTGATACTTCTTTGTAGTGCAGATTGGCATTGCCCGCTTGCTTGCTTGGCCAAAAAGGGCGTATGCGTTTTCTCCTGAATATATTCAGGAGAAAACGCATACGCCCTTTTTGGCCAAGTGCATCATTGTCGAAGTTGTGCCCCTCTTCCTGTGCTTTACAGGCGATTCCAACGTACCTCTTGAAATCTGTTTCCTGCTATTCTGCCTCGCTTTCAAGTCTGCCTCGTTGCCTTCCCTCAACAGATTTTTGGACGATAGTTGGCCTTGATTACTCTGCCAGTTTGTGAATTGCTGTGCCCCTGAGGTCCGTTTTTCAACTCGTTTTTTGTGAGCTGAACGCAAGTCCAAACTTTTGGTTCAGGACCTATACTGGTTCCCGGTGGGTGGCTGAGACTTTGGTTCATTCTTCTTCCTGCCGGGAAATTAGAGTGACATGTGCCCATCCAAATGCCTAACAGCTACTCTCTCATTGGTTCTCCCTCTTCCCTTTCATCCTCTGCCAAATTGGCAACCTGTGCGAACCAGGAGCTTAACGGGGCTGTCTCTCCAAGTTGGGAGATTGATAGGAAAGCAGTTGGAAAGTCAAACCGGAGCACCAGGAGAGGGGCTCTTCGTTGAGTTTTAGAAACCTTTCGTATTCACAGTGTGTCCATTCTCTAGGTTTCCCGTACACGTTATAGCTGTAGTAATATTCCCTTCAACCTGGAGAGCTGGGACCCATGGAATGGGTGCCATGCATTATTGCTTTAAAGGGTCTGCATTTGCTCACCCAATCTCACCAATCCTCTCAGTCCCAAGTGTCCAGCCTTATGCCACATCCAGCTGTCATTGTAGATAGGGTCATTCCAGGTTGCATCAGAGACCCTGAAGGAATTGTAAAGAATTTCCCTGTTTCTTTGTTCTGTTTTTGAAATTCCTTTTTAGAGTGGGTTTGAGCTGATTCTCGCTGCCAAGTTTATGCCAGTCTAGACACACTTGATTCCCTTACGGAGACATATCAATACATAGGTTTTAAGATTCTTACTAGTCAAATCTATTCCTCTGCGGGAAATATGGGGTTTTGAGTCCCTTTCACTGAGGAAGGTGTAGGTCTTGTCTATTCCATAGTTGGTTTTTGGAACGGTACCTGTGCTTATATCAAACTCGGGTTTGATGCATCACCCCACCTCTCCTTCCCCCTTAAGCAGGCATAAGAGTGTTTTCTAAATGTGAGACTCTGTTCTCTTGCCTAACTCAGTTCATGTGTAGCCATGTTTACAGGATCTTCCTAAGTGATATCTTATGATAAGTTTCTTTTCCTGTGTGACTTCTTTCACTTAGAATCATCGTACCTGAATCCACTCATTTTGCTGCTACTGGTCTTATGACATTGATTTCGTGGCTGAGGGATATTCCATCGTACGTAAGTTCCACAATGTTTGGAACCATTTTTATATTTCCTGGGATATTTCAGGTGTACCCAGGTTGAGGTTCTTGTAAGCAGTGCAGCCCTCAATTTGGGGGTGGCTCTGTCTTATGGATTTTCAGTTTTCCCAAGGTATATTCCCTAGACTGGAAGTGCCCTTGGCTCTGTAGCTCTGTTGTTTACTTGTTTTAGGGAACACAATGCACTCCTCCAGTGAGGCAGTTGGCAACTTACATCCCGCCCATCAGCATAACAAGGCTCCCTGTTCTCCAGGGCCTGTCTTGCCTTTCTGGTTTTTACACATTTTGTGGATGTCCCTTTTGACCAGTGGGAAGTGATACTTCTTTGTAGTGCAGATTTGCATTGCCCGCTTGATTGCTTGGCCAAAAAGGGCGTATGCATTTTCTCCTGAATATATTCAGGAGAAAACGCATACGCCCTTTTTGGCCAAGTGCATCATTGTCGAAGTTGTGCCCCTCTTCCTGTGCTTTACAGGCGATTCCAACGTACCTCTTGAAATCTGTTTCCTGCTATTCTGCCTCGCTTTCAAGTCCGCCTCGTTGCCTTCCCTCAACAGATTTTTGGACGATAGTTGGCCTTGATTACTCTGCCAGTTTGTGAATTGCTGTGCCCCTGAGCTCCATTATTCAACTCGTTTTTTGTGAGCTGTACGCAAGTCCAAACTTTTGGTTCAGGACCTATACTGGTTCCCGGTGGGTGGCTGAGACTTTGGTTCATTCTTCTTCCTGCCAGGAAATTAGAGTGACATGTGCCCATCCAAATGCCTAACAGCTACTCTCTCATTGGTTCTCCCTCTTCCCTTTCATCCTCTGCCAAATTGGCAACCTGTGCGAACCAGGAGCTTAAAGGGGCTGTCTCTCCAAGTTGGGAGATTGATAGGAAAGCAGTTGGAAAGTCAAACCGGAGCACCAGGAGAGGGGCTCTTCGTTGAGTTTTAGAAACCTGTCGTATTCACAGTGTGTCCATTCTCTAGGTTTCCCGTACACGTTATAGCTGTAGTAATATTCCCTTCAACCTGGAGAGCTGGGACCCATGGAATGGGTGCCATGCATTATTGCTTTAAAGGGTCTGCATTTGCTCACCCAATCTCACCAATCCTCTCAGTCCCAAGTGTCCAGCCTTATGCCACATCCAGCTGTCATTGTAGATAGGGTCATTCCAGGTTGCATCAGAGACCCTGAAAGAATTGTAAAGAATTTCCCTGTTTCTTTGTTCTGTTTTTGAAATTCCTTTTTAGAGTGGGTTTGAGCTGATTCTCGCTGCCATGTTTATGCCAGTCTAGACACACTTGATTCCCTTACGGAGACATATCAATACATAGGTTTTAAGATTCTTACTAGTCAGATCTATTCCTCTGCGGGACCTATGGGCTTTTGAGTCCCTTTCACTGATAAGGTGTAGGTCTTGTCTATTCCATAGTTGGTTTTTGGAACGGTACCTGTGCTTATATCAAACTCGGGTTTGATGCATCACCCCACCTCTCCTTCCCCCTTAAGCAGGCATAAGAGTGTTTTCTAAATGTGAGACTCTGTTCTCTTGCCTAACTCAGTTCATGTGTAGCCATGTTTACAGGATCTTCCTAAGTGATATCTTATGATAAGTTTCTTTTCCTGTGTGACTTCTTTCACTTAGAATCATCGTACCTGAGTGCACTCATTTTGCTGCTACTGGGATTATGACATTGATTTCGTGGCTGAGGGATATTCCATCGTACGTAAGTTCCACAATGTTTGGAACCATTTTTATATTTCCTGGGATATTTCAGGTGTACCCAGGTTGAGGTTCTTGTAAGCAGTGCAGCCCTCAATTTGGGGGTGGCTCTGTCTTATGGATTTTCAGTTTTCCCAAGGTATATTCCCTAGACTGAAAGTGCCCTTGGCTCTGTAGCTCTGTTGTTTACTTGTTTTAGGGAACACAATGCACTCTTCCAGTGAGGCAGTTGGCAACTTACATCCCGCCCATCAGCATAACAAGGCTCCCTGTTCTCCAGGGCCCGTCTGGCCTTTCTGGTTTTTACACATTTTGTGGATGTCCCTTTTGACCGGTGGGAAGTGATACTTCTTTGTAGTGCAGATTTGCATTGCCCGCTTGCTTGCTTGGCCAAAAAGGGCGTATGCGTTTTCTCCTGAATATATTCAGGAGAAAACGCATACGCCCTTTTTGGCCAAGTGCATCATTGTCGAAGTTGTGCCCCTCTTCCTGTGCTTTACAGGCGATTCCAACGTACCTCTTGAAATCTGTTTCCTGCTATTCTGCCTCGCTTTCAAGTCCGCCTCGTTGCCTTCCCTCAACAGATTTTTGGACGATAGTTGGCCTTGATTACTCTGCCAGTTTTTGAATTGCTGTGCCCCTGAGCTCCATTTATCAACTCGTTTTTTGTGAGCTGAACGCAAGTCCAAACTTTTGGTTCAGGACCTATACTGGTTCCCGGTGGGTGGCTGAGACTTTGGTTCATTCTTCTTCCTGCCGGGAAATTAGAGTGACATGTGCCCATCCAAATGCCTAACAGCTACTCTCTCATTGGTTCTCCCTCTTCCCTTTCATCCTCTGCCAAATTGGCAACCTGTGCGAACCAGGAGCTTAAAGGGGCTGTCTCTCCAAGTTGGGAGATTGATAGGAAAGCAGTTGGAAAGTCAATCCGGAGCACCAGGAGAGGGGCTCTTCGTTGAGTTTTAGAAACCTTTCGTATTCACAGTGTGTCCATTCTCTAGGTTTCCCGTACACGTTATAGCTGTAGTAATATTCCCTTCAACCTGGAGAGCTGGGACCCATGGAATGGGTGCCATGCATTATTGCTTTAAAGGGTCTGCATTTGCTCACCCAATCTCACCAATCCTCTCAGTCCCAAGTGTCCAGCCTTATGTCACATCCAGCTGTCATTGTAGATAGGGTCATTCCAGGTTGCATCAGAGACCCTGAAGGAATTGTAAAGAATTTCCCTGTTTCTTTGTTCTGTTTTTGAAATTCCTTTTTAGAGTGGGTTTGAGCTGATTCTCGCTGCCATGTTTATGCCAGTCTAGACACACTTGATTCCCTTACGGAGACATATCAATACATAGGTTTTAAGATTCTTACTAGTCAGATCTATTCCTCTGCGGGACATATGGGGTTTTGAGTCCCTTTCACTGAGGAAGGTGTAGGTCTTGTCTATTCCATAGTTGGTTTTTGGAACGGTACCTGTGCTTATATCAAACTCGGGTTTGATGCATCACCCCACCTCTCCTTCCCCCTTAATCAGGCATAAGAGTGTTTTCTAAATGTGAGACTCTGTTCTCTTGCCTAACTCAGTTCATTTGTAGCCATGTTTACAGGAACTTCCTAAGTGATATCTTATGATAAGTTTCTTTTCCTGTGTGACTTCTTTCACTTAGAATCATCGTACCTGAATCCACTCATTTTGCTGCTACTGGTCTTATGACATTGATTTCATGGCTGAGGGATATTCCATCGTACGTAAGTTCCACACTGTTTGGAACCATTTTTATATTTCCTGGGATATTTCAGGTGTACCCAGGTTGAGGTTCTTGTAAGCAGTGCAGCCCTCAATTTGGGGGTGGCTCTGTCTTATGGATTTTCAGTTTTCCCAAGGTATATTCCCTAGACTGGAAGTGCCCTTGGCTCTGTTGCTCTGTTGTTTACTTGTTTTAGGGAACACAATGCACTCCTCCAGTGAGGCAGTTGGCAACTTACATCCAGCCCATCAGCATAACAAGGCTCCCTGTTCTCCAGGGCCTGTCTTGCCTTTCTGGTTTTTACCCATTTTGTGGATGTCCCTTTTGACCGGTGGGAAGTGATACTTCTTTGTAGTGCAGATTTGCATTGCCCGCTTGCTTGCTTGGCCAAAAAGGGCGTATGCGTTTTCTCCTGAATATATTCAGGAGAAAACACATACGCCCTTTTTGGCCAAGTGCATCATTGTCGAAGTTGTGCCCCTCTTCCTGTGCTTTACAGGTGATTCCAACGTACCTCTTGAAATCTGTTTCCTGCTATTCTGCCTCGCTTTCAAGTCCGCCTCGTTGCCTTCCCTCAACAGATTTTTGGACGATAGTTGGCCTTGATTACTCTGCCAGTTTGTGAATTGCTGTGCCCCTGAGCTCCATTATTCAACTCGTTTTTTGTGAGCTGTACGCAAGTCCAAACTTTTGGTTCAGGACCTATAATGGTTCCCGGTGGGTGGCTGAGACTTTGGTTCATTCTTCTTCCTGCCAGGAAATTAGAGTGACATGTGCCCATCCAAATGCCTAACAGCTACTCTCTCATTGGTTCTCCCTCTTCCCTTTCATCCTCTGCCAAATTGGCAACCTGTGCGAACCAGGAGCTTAAAGGGGCTGTCTCTCCAAGTTGGGAGATTGATAGGAAAGCAGTTGGAAAGTCAAACCGGAGCACCAGGAGAGGGGCTCTTCGTTGAGTTTTAGAAACCTGTCGTATTCACAGTGTGTCCATTCTCTAGGTTTCCCGTACACGTTATAGCTGTAGTAATATTCCCTTCAACCTGGAGAGCTGGGACCCATGGAATGGGTGCCATGCATTATTGCTTTAAAGGGTCTGCATTTGCTCACCCAATCTCACCAATCCTCTCAGTCCCAAGTGTCCAGCCTTATGCCACATCCAGCTGTCATTGTAGATAGGGTCATTCCAGGTTGCATCAGAGACCCTGAAAGAATTGTAAAGAATTTCCCTGTTTCTTTGTTCTGTTTTTGAAATTCCTTTTTAGAGTGGGTTTGAGCTGATTCTCGCTGCCATGTTTATGCCAGTCTAGACACACTTGATTCCCTTACGGAGACATATCAATACATAGGTTTTAAGATTCTTACTAGTCAGATCTATTCCTCTGCGGGACCTATGGGATTTTGAGTCCCTTTCAGTGATAAGGTGTAGGTCTTGTCTATTCCATAGTTGGTTTTTGGAACGGTACCTGTGCTTATATCAAACTCGGGTTTGATGCATCACCCCACCTCTCCTTCCCCCTTAAGCAGGCATAAGAGTGTTTTCTAAATGTGAGACTCTGTTCTCTTGCCTAACTCAGTTCATGTGTAGCCATGTTTACAGGATCTTCCTAAGTGATATCTTATGATAAGTTTCTTTTCCTGTGTGACTTCTTTCACTTAGAATCATCGTACCTGAGTGCACTCATTTTGCTGCTACTGGGATTATGACATTGATTTCGTGGCTGAGGGATATTCCATCGTACGTAAGTTCCACAATGTTTGGAACCATTTTTATATTTCCTGGGATATTTCAGGTGTACCCAGGTTGAGGTTCTTGTAAGCAGTGCAGCCCTCAATTTGGGGGTGGCTCTGTCTTATGGATTTTCAGTTTTCCCAAGGTATATTCCCTAGACTGAAAGTGCCCTTGGCTCTGTAGCTCTGTTGTTTACTTGTTTTAGGGAACACAATGCACTCTTCCAGTGAGGCAGTTGGCAACTTACATCCCGCCCATCAGCATAACAAGGCTCCCTGTTCTCCAGGGCCCGTCTGGCCTTTCTGGTTTTTACACATTTTGTGGATGTCCCTTTTGACCGGTGGGAAGTGATACTTCTTTGTAGTGCAGATTTGCATTGCCCGCTTGCTTGCTTGGCCAAAAAGGGCGTATGCGTTTTCTCCTGAATATATTCAGGAGAAAACGCATACGCCCTTTTTGGCCAAGTGCATCATTGTCGAAGTTGTGCCCCTCTTCCTGTGCTTTACAGGCGATTCCAACGTACCTCTTGAAATCTGTTTCCTGCTATTCTGCCTCGCTTTCAAGTCCGCCTCGTTGCCTTCCCTCAACAGATTTTTGGACGATAGTTGGCCTTGATTACTCTGCCAGTTTTTGAATTGCTGTGCCCCTGAGCTCCATTTATCAACTCGTTTTTTGTGAGCTGAACGCAAGTCCAAACTTTTGGTTCAGGACCTATACTGGTTCCCGGTGGGTGGCTGAGACTTTGGTTCATTCTTCTTCCTGCCGGGAAATTAGAGTGACATGTGCCCATCCAAATGCCTAACAGCTACTCTCTCATTGGTTCTCCCTCTTCCCTTTCATCCTCTGCCAAATTGGCAACCTGTGCGAACCAGGAGCTTAAAGGGGCTGTCTCTCCAAGTTGGGAGATTGATAGGAAAGCAGTTGGAAAGTCAATCCGGAGCACCAGGAGAGGGGCTCTTCGTTGAGTTTTAGAAACCTTTCGTATTCACAGTGTGTCCATTCTCTAGGTTTCCCGTACACGTTATAGCTGTAGTAATATTCCCTTCAACCTGGAGAGCTGGGACCCATGGAATGGGTGCCATGCATTATTGCTTTAAAGGGTCTGCATTTGCTCACCCAATCTCACCAATCCTCTCAGTCCCAAGTGTCCAGCCTTATGTCACATCCAGCTGTCATTGTAGATAGGGTCATTCCAGGTTGCATCAGAGACCCTGAAGGAATTGTAAAGAATTTCCCTGTTTCTTTGTTCTGTTTTTGAAATTCCTTTTTAGAGTGGGTTTGAGCTGATTCTCGCTGCCATGTTTATGCCAGTCTAGACACACTTGATTCCCTTACGGAGACATATCAATACATAGGTTTTAAGATTCTTACTAGTCAGATCTATTCCTCTGCGGGACATATGGGGTTTTGAGTCCCTTTCACTGAGGAAGGTGTAGGTCTTGTCTATTCCATAGTTGGTTTTTGGAACGGTACCTGTGCTTATATCAAACTCGGGTTTGATGCATCACCCCACCTCTCCTTCCCCCTTAATCAGGCATAAGAGTGTTTTCTAAATGTGAGACTCTGTTCTCTTGCCTAACTCAGTTCATTTGTAGCCATGTTTACAGGAACTTCCTAAGTGATATCTTATGATAAGTTTCTTTTCCTGTGTGACTTCTTTCACTTAGAATCATCGTACCTGAATCCACTCATTTTTCTGCTACTGGTCTTATGACATTGATTTCATGGCTGAGGGATATTCCATCGTACGTAAGTTCCACACTGTTTGGAACCATTTTTATATTTCCTGGGATATTTCAGGTGTACCCAGGTTGAGGTTCTTGTAAGCAGTGCAGCCCTCAATTTGGGGGTGGCTCTGTCTTATGGATTTTCAGTTTTCCCAAGGTATATTCCCTAGACTGGAAGTGCCCTTGGCTCTGTTGCTCTGTTGTTTACTTGTTTTAGGGAACACAATGCACTCCTCCAGTGAGGCAGTTGGCAACTTACATCCAGCCCATCAGCATAACAAGGCTCCCTGTTCTCCAGGGCCTGTCTTGCCTTTCTGGTTTTTACCCATTTTGTGGATGTCCCTTTTGACCGGTGGGAAGTGATACTTCTTTGTAGTGCAGATTTGCATTGCCCGCTTGCTTGCTTGGCCAAAAAGGGCGTATGCGTTTTCTCCTGAATATATTCAGGAGAAAACACATACGCCCTTTTTGGCCAAGTGCATCATTGTCGAAGTTGTGCCCCTCTTCCTGTG
The DNA here is from genome assembly GCF_964341445.2 of Mesoplodon mirus. Classification (NCBI taxonomy): domain Eukaryota; kingdom Metazoa; phylum Chordata; class Mammalia; order Artiodactyla; family Ziphiidae; genus Mesoplodon; species Mesoplodon mirus. The sequence continues at coordinate 551,787 of NW_028295681.1, read as the reverse complement.
CTTTACAGGTGATTCCAACGTACCTCTTGAAATCTGTTTCCTGCTATTCTGCCTCGCTTTCAAGTCCGCCTCGTTGCCTTCCCTCAACAGATTTTTGGACGATAGTTGGCCTTGATTACTCTGCCAGTTTGTGAATTGCTGTGCCCCTGAGCTCCATTATTCAACTCGTTTTTTGTGAGCTGTACGCAAGTCCAAACTTTTGGTTCAGGACCTATAATGGTTCCCGGTGGGTGGCTGAGACTTTGGTTCATTCTTCTTCCTGCCAGGAAATTAGAATGACATGTGCCCATCCAAATGCCTAACAGCTACTCTCTCATTGGTTCTCCCTCTTCCCTTTCATCCTCTGCCAAATTGGCAACCTGTGCGAACCAGGAGCTTAAAGGGGCTGTCTCTCCAAGTTGGGAGATTGATAGGAAAGCAGTTGGAAAGTCAAACCGGAGCACCAGGAGAGGGGCTCTTCGTTGAGTTTTAGAAACCTGTCGTATTCACAGTGTGTCCATTCTCTAGGTTTCCCGTACACGTTATAGCTGTAGTAATATTCCCTTCAACCTGGAGAGCTGGGACCCATGGAATGGGTGCCATGCATTATTGCTTTAAAGGGTCTGCATTTGCTCACCCAATCTCACCAATCCTCTCAGTCCCAAGTGTCCAGCCTTATGCCACATCCAGCTGTCATTGTAGATAGGGTCATTCCAGGTTGCATCAGAGACCCTGAAAGAATTGTAAAGAATTTCCCTGTTTCTTTGTTCTGTTTTTGAAATTCCTTTTTAGAGTGGGTTTGAGCTGATTCTCGCTGCCATGTTTATGCCAGTCTAGACACACTTGATTCCCTTACGGAGACATATCAATACATAGGTTTTAAGATTCTTACTAGTCAGATCTATTCCTCTGCGGGACCTATGGGATTTTGAGTCCCTTTCAGTGATAAGGTGTAGGTCTTGTCTATTCCATAGTTGGTTTTTGGAACGGTACCTGTGCTTATATCAAACTCGGGTTTGATGCATCACCCCACCTCTCCTTCCCCCTTAAGCAGGCATAAGAGTGTTTTCTAAATGTGAGACTCTGTTCTCTTGCCTAACTCAGTTCATGTGTAGCCATGTTTACAGGATCTTCCTAAGTGATATCTTATGATAAGTTTCTTTTCCTGTGTGACTTCTTTCACTTAGAATCATCGTACCTGAGTGCACTCATTTTGCTGCTACTGGGATTATGACATTGATTTCGTGGCTGAGGGATATTCCATCGTACGTAAGTTCCACAATGTTTGGAACCATTTTTATATTTCCTGGGATATTTCAGGTGTACCCAGGTTGAGGTTCTTGTAAGCAGTGCAGCCCTCAATTTGGGGGTGGCTCTGTCTTATGGATTTTCAGTTTTCCCAAGGTATATTCCCTAGACTGGAAGTGCCCTTGGCTCTGTAGCTCTGTTGTTTACTTGTTTTAGGGAACACAATGCACTCCTCCAGTGAGGCAGTTGGCAACTTACATCCCGCCCATCAGCATAACAAGGCTCCCTGTTCTCCAGGGCCTGTCTTGCCTTTCTGGTTTTTACACATTTTGTGGATGTCCCTTTTGACCGGTGGGAAGTGATACTTCTTTGTAGTGCAGATTTGCATTGCCCGCTTGATTGCTTGGCCAAAAAGGGCGTATGCGTTTTCTCCTGAATATATTCAGGAGAAAACGCATACGCCCTTTTTGGCCAAGTGCATCATTGTCGAAGTTGTGCCCCTCTTCCTGTGCTTTACAGGCGATTCCAACGTACCTCTTGAAATCTGTTTCCTGCTATTCTGCCTCGCTTTCAAGTCCGCCTCGTTGCCTTCCCTCAACAGATTTTTGGACGATAGTTGGCCTTGATTACTCTGCCAGTTTGTGAATTGCTGTGCCCCTGAGCTCCATTTTTCAACTCGTGTTTTGTGAGCTGTACGCAAGTCCAAACTTTTGGTTCAGGACCTATACTGGTTCCCGGTGGGTGGCTGAGACTTTGGTTAATTCTTCTTCCTGCCAGGAAATTAGATTGACATGTGCCCATCCAAATGCCTAGCAGCCACTCTCTCATTGGTTCTCCCTCTTCCCTTTCATCCTCTGCCAAATTGGCAACCTGTGCGAACCAGGAGCTTAAAGGGGCTGTCTCTCCAAGTTGGGAGATTGATAGGAAAGCAGTTGGAAAGTCAAACCGGAGCACCAGGAGAGGGGCTCTTCGTTGAGTTTTAGAAACCTGTCGTATTCACAGTGTGTCCATTCTCTAGGTTTCCCGTACACGTTATAGCTGTAGTAATATTCCCTTCAACCTGGAGAGCTGGGACCCATGGAATGGGTGCCATGCATTATTGCTTTAAAGGGTCTGCATTTGCTCACCCAATCTCACCAATCCTCTCAGTCCCAAGTGTCCAGCCTTATGCCACATCCAGCTGTCATTGTAGATAGGGTCATTCCAGGTTGCATCAGAGACCCTGAAGGAATTGTACAGAATTTCCCTGTTTCTTTGTTCTGTTTTTGAAATTCCTTTTTAGAGTGGGTTTGAGCTGATTCCCGTGGCCATGTTTATGCCAGTCTAGACACACTTGATTCCCTTACAGAGACATATCAATACATAGGTTTTAAGATTCTTACTAGTCAGATCTATTCCTCTGCGGGAAATATGGGGTTTTGAGTCCCTTTCACTGAGGAAGGTGTAGGTCTTGTGTATTCCATAGTTGGTTTTTGGAACGGTACCTGTGCTTATATCAAACTCTGGTTTGATGCATCACCCCACCTCTCCTTCCCCCTTAAGCAGGCATAAGAGTGTTTTCTAAATGTGAGACTCTGTTCTCTTGCCTAACTCAGTTCATGTGTAGCCATGTTTACAGGATCTTCCTAAGTGATATCTTATGATAAGTTTCTTTTCCTGTGTGACTTCTTTCACTTAGAATCATCGTACCTGAATCCACTCATTTTGCTGCTACTGGTCTTATGACATTGATTTCGTGGCTGAGGGATATTCCATCGTACGTAAGTTCCACAATGTTTGGAACCATTTTTATATTTCCTGGGATATTTCAGGTGTACCCAGGTTGAGGTTCTTGTAAGCAGTGCAGGCCTCAATTTGGGGGTGGCTCTGTCTTATGGATTTTCAGTTTTCCCAAGGTATATTCCCTAGACGGAAAGTGCCCATGGCTCTGTAGCTCTGTTATTTACTTGTATTAGGGAACACAATGCACTCCTCCAGTGAGGCATTTGGCAACTTACATCCCGCCCATCAGCATAACAAGGCTCCCTGTTCTCCAGGGCCTGTCTTGCGTTTCTGGTTTTTACACATTTTGTGGATGTCCCTTTTGACCAGTGGGAAGTGATAATTCTTTGTAGTGCAGATTGGCATTGCCCGCTTGCTTGCTTGGCCAAAATGGGCGTATGCGTTTTCTCCTGAATATATTCAGGAGAAAACGCATACGCCCTTTTTGGCCAAGTGCATCATTGTCGAAGTTGTACCCCTCTTCCTGTGCTTTACAGGCGATTCCAACGTACCTCTTGAAATCTGTTTCCTGCTATTCTGCCTCGCTTTCATGTCCGCCTCGTTGTGTTCCCTCAATAGATTTTTGGACGATAGTTTCCCTTGATTACTCTGCCAGTTTGTGAATTGCTGTGCCCCTGAGCTCCATTTATCAACTCGTTTCTTGTGAGCTGAACGCAAGTCCAAACTTTTGGTTCAGGTCCTATACTGGTTCCCGGTGGGTGGCTGAGACTTTGGTTAATTTTTCTTCCTGCCAGGAAATTAGAGTGACATGTGCCATCCAAATGCCTAGCAGCTACTCTCTCATTGGTTCTCCCTCTTCCCTTTCATCCTCTGCCAAATTGGCAACCTGTGCGAACCAGGAGCTTAAAGGGGCTGTCTCTCCAAGTTGGGAGATTGATAGGAAAGCAGTTGGAAAGTCAAACCGGAGCACCAGGAGAGGGGCTCTTCGTTGAGTTTTAGAAACCTTTCGTATTCACAGTGTGTCCATTCTCTAGGTTTCCCGTACACGTTATAGCTGTAGTAATATTCCCTTCAACCTGGAGAGCTGGGACCCATGGAATGGGTGCCATGCATTATTGCTTTAAAGGGTCTGCATTTGCTCACCCAATCTCACCAATCCTCTCAGTCCCAAGTGTCCAGCCTTATGCCACATCCAGCTGTCATTGTAGATAGGGTCATTCCAGGTTGCATCAGAGACCCTGAAGGAATTGTAAAGAATTTCCCTGTTTCTTTGTTCTGTTTTTGAAATTCCTTTTTAGAGTGGGTTTGAGCTGATTCTCGCTGCCATGTTTATGCCAGTCTAGACACACTTGATTCCCTTACGGAGACATATCAATACATAGGTTTTAAGATTCTTACTAGTCAGATCTATTCCTCTGCGGGAAATATGGGGTTTTAGTGCCTTTCACTGAGGAAGGTGGAGGTCTTGTCTTTTCCATAGTTGGTTTTTGGAACGGTACCTGTGCTTATATCAAACTCGTGTTTGATGCATCACCCCACCTCTCCTTCCCCCTTAAGCAGGCATAAGAGTGTTTTCTAAATGTGAGACTCTGTTCTCTTGCCTAACTCAGTTCATGTGTAGCCATGTTTACAGGATCTTCCTAAGTGATATCTTATGATAAGTTTCTTTTCCTGTGTGACTTCTTTCACTTAGAATCATCGTACCTGAATCCACTCATTTTGCTGCTACTGGTCTTATGACATTGATTTCGTGGCTGAGGGATATTCCATCGTACGTAAGTTCCACACTGTTTGAAACCATTTTTATATTTCCTGGGATATTTCAGGTGTACCCAGGTTGAGGTTCTTGTAAGCAGTGCAGCCCTCAATTTGGGGGTGGCTCTGTCTTATGGATTTTCAGTTTTCCCAAGGTATATTCCCTAGACTGGAAGTGCCCTTGGCTCTGTAGCTCTGTTGTTTACTTGTTTTAGGGAACACAGTGCACTCCTCTAGTGAGGCAGTTGGCAACTTACATCCCGCCCATCAGCATAACAAGGCTCCCTGTTCTCCAGGGCCTGTCTTGCCTTTCTGGTTTTTACACATTTTGTGGATGTCCCTTTTGACCGGTGGGAAGTGATACTTCTTTGTAGTGCAGATTTGCATTGCCCGCTTGATTGCTTGGCCAAAAAGGGCGTATGCGTTTTCTCCTGTATATATTCAGGAGAAAACGCATACGCCCTTTTTGGCCAAGTGCATCATTGTCGAAGTTGTGCCCCTCTTCCTGTGCTTTACAGGTGATTCCAACGTTCCTCTTGAAATCTGTTTCCTGCTATTCTGCCTCACTTTCAAGTCCGCCTCGTTGCCTTCCCTCAACAGATTTTTGGACGATAGTTGGCCTTGATTACTCTGCCAGTGTGTGAATTGCTGTGCCGCTGAGCTCCATTTTTCAACTCGTTTTTTGTGAGCTGAACGCAAGTCCAAACTTTTGGTTCAGGACCTATACTGGTTCCCGGTGGGTGGCTGAGACTTTGGTTCATTCTTCTTCCTGCCAGGAAATTAGAGTGACATGTGCCCATCCAAATGCCTAACAGCTACTCTCTCATTGGTTCTCCCTCTTCCCTTTCATCCTCTGCCAAATTGGCAACCTGTGCGAACCAGGAGCTTAAAGGGGCTGTCTCTGCAAGTTGGGAGATTGATAGGAAAGCAGTTGGAAAGTCAATCCGGAGCACCAGGAGAGGGGCTCTTCGTTGAGTTTTAGAAACCTTTCGTATTCACAGTGTGTCCATTCTCTAGGTTTCCCGTACACGTTATAGCTGTAGTAATATTCCCTTCAACCTGGAGAGCTGGGACCCATGGAATGGGTGCCATGCATTATTGCTTTAAAGGGTCTGCATTTGCTCACCCAATCTCACCAATCCTCTCAGTCCCAAGTGTCCAGCCTTATGTCACATCCAGCTGTCATTGTAGATAGGGTCATTCCAGGTTGCATCAGAGACCCTGAAGGAATTGTAAAGAATTTCCCTGTTTCTTTGTTCTGTTTTTGAAATTCCTTTTTAGAGTGGGTTTGAGCTGATTCTCGCTGCCATGTTTATGCCAGTCTAGACACACTTGATTCCCTTACGGAGACATATCAATACATAGGTTTTAAGATTCTTACTAGTCAGATCTATTCCTCTGCGGGACATATGGGGTTTTGAGTCCCTTTCACTGAGGAAGGTGTAGGTCTTGTCTATTCCATAGTTGGTTTTTGGAACGGTACCTGTGCTTATATCAAACTCGGGTTTGATGCATCACCCCACCTCTCCTTCCCCCTTAAGCAGGCATAAGAGTGTTTTCTAAATGTGAGACTCTGTTCTCTTGCCTAACTCAGTTCATGTGTAGCCATGTTTACAGGAACTTCCTAAGTGATATCTTATGATAAGTTTCTTTTCCTGTGTGACTTCTTTCACTTAGAATCATCGTACCTGAATCCACTCATTTTGCTGCTACTGGTCTTATGACATTGATTTCATGGCTGAGGGATATTCCATCGTACGTAAGTTCCACACTGTTTGGAACCATTTTTATATTTCCTGGGATATTTCAGGTGTACCCAGGTTGAGGTTCTTGTAAGCAGTGCAGCCCTCAATTTGGGGGTGGCTCTGTCTTATGGATTTTCAGTTTTCCCAAGGTATATTCCCTAGACTGGAAGTGCCCTTGGCTCTGTAGCTCTGTTGTTTACTTGTTTTAGGGAACACAATGCACTCCTCCAGTGAGGCAGTTGGCAACGTACATCCAGCCCATCAGCATAACAAGGCTCCCTGTTCTCCAGGGCCTGTCTTGCCTTTCTGGTTTTTACACATTTTGTGGATGTCCCTTTTGACCGGTGGGAAGTGATACTTCTTTGTAGTGCAGATTTGCATTGCCCGCTTGCTTGCTTGGCCAAAAAGGGCGTATGCGTTTTCTCCTGAATATATTCAGGAGAAAACGCATACGCCCTTTTTGGCCAAGTGCATCATTGTCGAAGTTGTGCCCCTCTTCCTGTGCTTTACAGGCGATTCCAACGTACCTCTTGAAATCTGTTTCCTGCTATTCTGCCTCACTATCAAGTCCGCCTCGTTGCCTTCCCTCAACAGATTTTTGGATGATAGTTGGCCTTGATTACTCTGCCAGTTTGTGAATTGCTGTGCCCCTGAGCTCCATTTATCAACTCGTTTCTTGTGAGCTGAACACAAGTCCAAACTTTTGGTTCAGGACCTATAGTGGTTCCCGGTGGGTGGCTGAGACTTTGGTTAATTCTTCTTCCTGCCGGGAAATTAGAGTGACATGTGCCCATCCAAATGCCTAGCAGCTACTCTCTCATTGGTTCTCCCTCTTCCCTTTCATCCTCTGCCAAATTGGCAACCTGTGCGAACCAGGAGCTTAAAGGGGCTGTCTCTCCAAGTTGGGAGATTGATAGGAAAGCAGTTGGAAAGTCAATCCGGAGCACCAGGAGAGGGGCTCTTCGTTGAGTTTTAGAAACCTTTCGTATTCACAGTGTGTCCATTCTCTAGGTTTCCCGTACACGTTATAGCTGTAGTAATATTCCCTTCAACCTGGAGAGCTGGGACCCATGGAATGGGTGCCATGCATTATTGCTTTAAAGGGTCTGCATTTGCTCACCCAATCTCACCAATCCTCTCAGTCCCAAGTGTCCAGCCTTATGCCACATCCAGCTGTCATTGTAGATAGGGTCATTCCAGGTTGCATCAGAGACCCTGAAGGAATTGTAAAGAATTTCCCTGTTTCTTTGTTCTGTTTTTGAAATTCATTTTTAGAGTGGGTTTGAGCTGATTCTCGCTGCCATGTTTATGCCAGTCTAGACACACTTGATTCCCTTATGGAGACATATCAATACATAGGTTTTAAGATTCTTACTAGTCAGATCTATTCCTCTGCGGGACATATGGGGTTTTGAGTCCCTTTCACTGAGGAAGGTGTAGGCCTTGTCTATTCCATAGTTGGTTTTTGGAACGGTACCTGTGCTTATATCAAACTCTGGTTTGATGCATCACCCCACCTCTCCTTCCCCCTTAAGCAGGCATAAGAGTGTTTTCTAAATGTGAGACTCTGTTCTCTTGCCTAACTCAGTTCATGTGTAGCCATGTTTACAGGATCTTCCTAAGTGATATCTTATGATAAGTTTCTTTTCCTGTGTGACTTCTTTCACTTAGAATCATCGTACCTGAATCCACTCATTTTGCTGCTACTGGTCTTATGACATTGATTTCGTGGCTGAGGGATATTCCATCGTACGTAAGTTCCACAATGTTTGGAACCATTTTTATATTTCCTGGGATATTTCAGGTGTACCCAGGTTGAGGTTCTTGTAAGCAGTGCAGCCCTCAATTTGGGGGTGGCTCTGTCTTATGGATTTTCAGTTTTCCCAAGGTATATTCCCTAGACTGGAAGTGCCCTTGGCTCTGTAGCTCTGTTGTTTACTTGTTTTAGGGAACACAATGCACTCCTCCAGTGAGGCAGTTGGCAACTTACATCCCGCCCATCAGCATAACAAGGCTCCCTGTTCTCCAGGGCCTGTCTTGCCTTTCTGGTTTTTACACATTTTGTGGATGTCCCTTTTGACCGGTGGGAAGTGATACTTCCTTGTAGTGCAGATTTGCATTGCCCGCTTGATTGCTTGGCCAAAAAGGGCGTATGCGTTTTCTCCTGAATATATTCAGGAGAAAATGCATATGCCCTTTTTGGCCAAGTGCATCATTGTCGAAGTTGTGCCCCTCTTCCTGTGCTTTACAGGCGATTCCAACGTACCTCTTGAAATCTGTTTCCTGCTATTCTGCCTCGCTTTCAAGTCCACCTCGTTGCCTTCCCTCAACAGATTTTTGGACGATAGTTGGCCTTGATTACTCTGCCAGTTTGTGAATTGCTGTGCCCCTGAGCTCCATTATTCAACTCGTTTTTTGTGAGCTGTACGCAAGTCCAAACTTTTGGTTCAGGACCTATACTGGTTCCCGGTGGGTGGCTGAGACTTTGGTTAATTCTTCTTCCTGCCAGGAAATTAGAGTGACATGTGCCCATCCAAATGCCTAACAGCTACTCTCTCATTGGTTCTCCCTCTTCCCTTTCATCCTCTGCCAAATTGGCAACCTGTGCGAACCAGGAGCTTAAAGGGGCTGTCTCTCCAAGTTGGGAGATTGATAGGAAAGCAGTTGGAAAGTCAAACCGGAGCACCAGGAGAGGGGCTCTTCGTTGAGTTTTAGAAACCTGTCGTATTCACAGTGTGTCCATTCTCTAGGTTTCCCGTACACGTTATAGCTGTAGTAATATTCCCTTCAACCTGGAGAGCTGGGACCCATGGAATGGGTGCCATGCATTATTGCTTTAAAGGGTCTGCATTTGCTCACCCAATCTCACCAATCCTCTCAGTCCCAAGTGTCCAGCCTTATGCCACATCCAGCTGTCATTGTAGATAGGGTCATTCCAGGTTGCATCAGAGACCCTGAAAGAATTGTAAAGAATTTCCCTGTTTCTTTGTTCTGTTTTTGAAATTCCTTTTTAGAGTGGGTTTGAGCTGATTCTCGCTGCCATGTTTATGCCAGTCTAGACACACTTGATTCCCTTACGTAGACATATCAATACATAGGTTTTAAGATTCTTACTAGTCAGATCTATTCCTCTGCGGGACCTATGGGATTTTGAGTCCCTTTCACTGATAAGGTGTAGGTCTTGTCTATTCCATAGTTGGTTTTTGGAACGGTACCTGTGCTTATATCAAACTCGGGTTTGATGCATCACCCCACCTCTCCTTCCCCCTTAAGCAGGCATAAGAGTGTTTTCTAAATGTGAGACTCTGTTCTCTTGCCTAACTCTGTTCATGTGTAGCCATGTTTACAGGATCTTCCTAAGTGATATCTTATGATAAGTTTCTTTTCCTGTGTGACTTCTTTCACTTAGAATCATCGTACCTGAATCCACTCATTTTGCTGCTACTGGTCTTATGACATTGATTTCGTGGCTGAGGGATATTCCATCGTACGTAAGTTCCACAATGTTTGGAACCATTTTTATATTTCCTGGGATATTTCAGGTGTACCCAGGTTGAGGTTCTTGTAAGCAGTGCAGCCCTCAATTTGGGGGTGGCTCTGTCTTATGGATTTTCAGTTTTCCCAAGGTATATTCCCTAGACTGGAAGTGCCCTTGGCTCTGTAGCTCTGTTGTTTACTTGTTTTAGGGAACACAATGCACTCCTCCAGTGAGGCAGTTGGCATATTACATCCCGCCCATCAGCATAACAAGGCTCCCTGTTCTCCAGGGCCTGTCTTGCCTTTCTGGTTTGTACACATTTTGTGGATGTCCCTTTTGACCGGTGGGAAGTGATACTTCTTTGTAGTGCAGATTTGCATTGCCCGCTTGATTGCTTGGCCAAAAAGGGCATATGCGTTTTCTCCTGAATATATTCAGGAGAAAACGCATACGCCCTTTTTGGCCAAGTGCATCATTGTCGAAGTTGTGCCCCTCTTCCTGTGCTTTACAGGCGATTCCAACGTACCTCTTGAAATCTGTTTCCTGCTATTCTGCCTCGCCTTCAAGTCCGCCTCGTTGCCTTCCCTCAACAGATTTTTGGACGATAGTTGGCCTTGATTACTCTGCCAGTTTGTGAATTGCTGTGCCCCTGAGCTCCATTTTTCAACTCGTGTTTTGTGAGCTGTACGCAAGTCCAAACTTTTGGTTCAGGACCTATACTGGTTCCCGGTGGGTGGCTGAGACTTTGGTTAATTCTTCTTCCTGCCAGGAAATTAGAGTGACATGTGCCCATCCAAATGCCTAACAGCTACTCTCTCATTGGTTCTCCCTCTTCCCTTTCATCCTCTGCCAAATTGGCAACCTGTGCGAACCAGGAGCTTAAAGGGGCTGTCTCTCCAAGTTGGGAGATTGATAGGAAAGTAGTTGGAAAGTCAAACCGGAGCACCAGGAGAGGGGCTCTTCGCTGAGTTTTAGAAACCTTTCGTATTCACAGTGTGTCCATTCTCTAGGTTTCCCGTACACGTTATAGCTGTAGTAATATTCCCTTCAACCTGGAGAGCTGGGACCCATGGAATGGGTGCCATGCATTATTGCTTTAAAGGGTCTGCATTTGCTCACCCAATCTCACCAATCCTCTCAGTCCCAAGTGTCCAGCCTTACGCCACATCCAGCTGTCATTGTAGATAGGGTCATTCCAGGTTGCATCAGAGACCCTGAAGGAACTGTAAACAATTTCCCTGTTTCTTTGTTCTGTTTTTGAAATTCCTTTTTAGAGTGGGTTTGAGCTGATTCTCGCTGCCATGTTTATGCCAGTCTAGACACACTTGATTCCCTTACGGAGACATATCAATACATAGGTTTTAAGATTCTTACTAGTCAGATCTATTCCTCTGCGGGACATATGGGGTTTTGAGTCCCTTTCACTGAGGAAGGTGTAGGTCTTGTCTATTCCATAGTTGGTTTTTGGAACGGTACCTGTGCTTATATCAAACTCGGGTTTGATGCATCACCCCACCTCTCCTTCCCCCTTAAGCAGGCATAAGAGTGTTTTCTAAATGTGAGACTCTGTTCTCTTGCCTAACTCAGTTCATGTGTAGCCATGTTTACAGGATCTTCCTAAGTGATATCTTATGATAAGTTTCTTTTCCTGTGTGACTTCTTTCACATAGAATCATCGTACCTGAATCCACTCATTTTGCTGCTACTGGTCTTATGACATTGATTTCGTGGCTGAGGGATATTCCATCGTACGTAAGTTCCACAATGTTTGGAACCATTTTTATATTTCCTGGGATATTTCAGGTGTACCCAGGTTGAGGTTCTTGTAAGCAGTGCAGCCCTCAATTTGGGGGTGGCTCTGTCTTATGGATTTTCAGTTTTCCCAAGGTATATTCCCTAGACTGGAAGTGCCCTTGGCTCTGTAGCTCTGTTGTTTACTTGTTTTAGGGAACACAATGCACTCCTCCAGTGAGGCAGTTGGCAACTTACATCCCGCCCATCAGCATAACAAGGCTCCCTGTTCTCCAGGGCCTGTCTTGCCTTTCTGGTTTTTACACATTTTGTGGATGTCCCTTTTGACCGGTGGGAAGTGATACTTCTTTGTAGTGCAGATTGGCATTGCCCGCTTGCTTGCTTGGCCAAAAAGGGCGTATGCGTTTTCTCCTGAATATATTCAGGAGAAAACGCATACGCCCTTTTTGGCCAAGTGCATCATTGTCGAAGTTGTGCCCCTCTTCCTGTGCTTTACAGGCGATTCCAACGTACCTCTTGAAATCTGTTTCCTGCTATTCTGCCTCGCTTTCAAGTCTGCCTCGTTGCCTTCCCTCAACAGATTTTTGGACGGTAGTTGGCCTTGATTACTCTGCCAGTTTGTGAATTGCTGTGCCACTGAGCTCCGTTTTTCAACTCGTTTTTTGTGAGCTGAACGCAAGTCCAAACTTTTGGTTCAGGACCTATACTGGTTCCCGGTGGGTGGCTGAGACTTTGGTTAATTCTTCTTCCTGCCGGGAAATTAGAGTGACATGTGCCCATCCAAATGCCTAACAGCTACTCTCTCATTGGTTCTCCCTCTTCCCTTTCATCCTCTGCCAAATTGGCAACCTGTGCGAACCAGGAGCTTAACGGGGCTGTCTCTCCAAGTTGGGAGATTGATAGGAAAGCAGTTGGAAAGTCAAACCGGAGCACCAGGAGAGGGGCTCTTCGTTGAGTTTTAGAAACCTTTCGTATTCACAGTGTGTCCATTCTCTAGGTTTCCCGTACACGTTATAGCTGTAGTAATATTCCCTTCAACCTGGAGAGCTGGGACCCATGGAATGGGTGCCATGCATTATTGCTTTAAAGGGTCTGCATTTGCTCACCCAATCTCACCAATCCTCTCAGTCCCAAGTGTCCAGCCTTATGCCACATCCAGCTGTCATTGTAGATAGGGTCATTCCAGGTTGCATCAGAGACCCTGAAGGAATTGTAAAGAATTTCCCTGTTTCTTTGTTCTGTTTTTGAAATTCCTTTTTAGAGTGGGTTTGAGCTGATTCTCGCTGCCAAGTTTATGCCAGTCTAGACACACTTGATTCCCTTACGGAGACATATCAATACATAGGTTTTAAGATTCTTACTAGTCAAATCTATTCCTCTGCGGGAAATATGGGGTTTTGAGTCCCTTTCACTGAGGAAGGTGTAGGTCTTGTCTATTCCATAGTTGGTTTTTGGAACGGTACCTGTGCTTATATCAAACTCGGGTTTGATGCATCACCCCACCTCTCCTTCCCCCTTAAGCAGGCATAAGAGTGTTTTCTAAATGTGAGACTCTGTTCTCTTGCCTAACTCAGTTCATGTGTAGCCATGTTTACAGGATCTTCCTAAGTGATATCTTATGATAAGTTTCTTTTCCTGTGTGACTTCTTTCACTTAGAATCATCGTACCTGAATCCACTCATTTTGCTGCTACTGGTCTTATGACATTGATTTCGTGGCTGAGGGATATTCCATCGTACGTAAGTTCCACAATGTTTGGAACCATTCTTATATTTCCTGGGATATTTCAGGTGTACCCAGGTTGAGGTTCTTGTAAGCAGTGCAGCCCTCAATTTGGGGGTGGCTCTGTCTTATGGATTTTCAGTGTTCCCAAGGTATATTCCCTAGACTGGAAGTGCCCTTGGCTCTGTAGCTCTGTTGTTTACTTGTTTTAGGGAACACAATGCACTCCTCCAGTGAGGCAGTTGGCAACTTACATCCCGCCCATCAGCATAACAAGGCTCCCTGTTCTCCAGGGCCTGTCTTGCCTTTCTGGTTTTTACACATTTTGTGGATGTCCCTTTTGACCAGTGGGAAGTGATACTTCTTTGTAGTGCAGATTTGCATTGCCCGCTTGATTGCTTGGCCAAAAAGGGCGTATGCGTTTTCTCCTGAATATATTCAGGAGAAAACGCATACGCCCTTTTTGGCCAAGTGCATCATTGTCGAAGTTGTGCCCCTCTTCCTGTGCTTTACAGGCGATTCCAACGTACCTCTTGAAATCTGTTTCCTGCTATTCTGCCTCGCTTTCAAGTCCGCCTCGTTGCCTTCCCTCAACAGATTTTTGGACGATAGTTGGCCTTGATTACTCTGCCAGTTTGTGAATTGCTGTGCCCCTGAGCTCCATTATTCAACTCGTTTTTTGTGAGCTGTACGCAAGTCCAAACTTTTGGTTCAGGACCTATACTGGTTCCCGGTGGGTGGCTGAGACTTTGGTTAATTCTTCTTCCTGCCAGGAAATTAGAGTGACATGTGCCCATCCAAATGCCTAACAGCTACTCTCTCATTGGTTCTCCCTCTTCCCTTTCATCCTCTGCCAAATTGGCAACCTGTGCGAACCAGGAGCTTAAAGGGGCTGTCTCTCCAAGTAGGGAGATTGATAGGAAAGCAGTTGGAAAGTCAAACCGGAGCACCAGGAGAGGGGCTCTTCGTTGAGTTTTAGAAACCTGTCGTATTCACAGTGTGTCCATTCTCTAGGTTTCCCGTACACGTTATAGCTGTAGTAATATTCCCTTCAACCTGGAGAGCTGGGACCCATGGAATGGGTGCCATGCATTATTGCTTTAAAGGGTCTGCATTTGCTCACCCAATCTCACCAATCCTCTCAGTCCCAAGTGTCCAGCCTTATGCCACATCCAGCTGTCATTGTAGATAGGGTCATTCCAGGTTGCATCAGAGTCCCTGAAAGAATTGTAAAGAATTTCCCTGTTTCTTTGTTCTGTTTTTGAAATTCCTTTTTAGAGTGGGTTTGAGCTGATTCTCGCTGCCATGTTTATGCCAGTCTAGACACACTTGATTCCCTTACGGAGACATATCAATACATAGGTTTTAAGATTCTTACTAGTCAGATCTATTCCTCTGCGGGACCTATGGGATTTTGAGTCCCTTTCACTGATAAGGTGTAGGTCTTGTCTATTCCATAGTTGGTTTTTGGAACGGTACCTGTGCTTATATCAAACTCGGGTTTGATGCATCACCCCACCTCTCCTTCCCCCTTAAGCAGGCATAAGAGTGTTTTCTAAATGTGAGACTCTGTTCTCTTGCCTAACTCTATTCATGTGTAGCCATGTTTACAGGATCTTCCTAAGTGATATCTTATGATAAGTTTCTTTTCCTGTGTGACTTCTTTCACTTAGAATCATCGTACCTGAATCCACTCATTTTGCTGCTACTGGTCTTATGACATTGATTTCGTGGCTGAGGGATATTCCATCGTACGTAAGTTCCACAATGTTTGGAACCAATTTTATATTTCCTGGGATATTTCAGGTGTACCCAGGTTGAGGTTCTTGTAAGCAGTGCAGCCCTCAATTTGGGGGTGGCTCTGTCTTATGGATTTTCAGTTTTCCCAAGGTATATTCCCTAGACTCGAAGTGCCCTTGGCTCTGTAGCTCTGTTGTTTACTTGTTTTAGGGAACACAATGCACTCCTCCAGTGAGGCAGTTGGCAACTTACATCCCGCCCATCAGCATAACAAGGCTCCCTGTTCTCCAGGGCCTGTCTTGCCTTTCTGGTTTTTACACATTTTGTGGATGTCCCTTTTGACCGGTGGGAAGTGATACTTCTTTGTAGTGCAGATTGGCATTGCCCGCTTGCTTGCTTGGCCAAAAAGGGTGTATGCGTTTTCTCCTGAATATATTCAGGAGAAAACGCATACGCCCTTTTTGGCCAAGTGCATCATTGTCGAAGTTGTGCCCCTCTTCCTGTGCTTTACAGGCGATTCCAACGTACCTCTTGAAATCTGTTTCCTGCTATTCTGCCTCGCTTTCAAGTCTGCCTCGTTGCCTTCCCTCAACAGATTTTTGGACGATAGTTGGCCTTGATTACTCTGCCAGTTTGTGAATTGCTGTGCCCCTGAGGTCCGTTTTTCAACTCGTTTTTTGTGAGCTGAACGCAAGTCCAAACTTTTGGTTCAGGACCTATACTGGTTCCCGGTGGGTGGCTGAGACTTTGGTTCATTCTTCTTCCTGCCGGGAAATTAGAGTGACATGTGCCCATCCAAATGCCTAACAGCTACTCTCTCATTGGTTATCCCTCTTCCCTTTCATCCTCTGCCAAATTGGCAACCTGTGCGAACCAGGAGCTTAAAGGGGCTGTCTCTCCAAGTTGGGAGATTGATAGGAAAGCAGTTGGAAAGTCAAACCGGAGCACCAGGAGAGGGGCTCTTCGTTGAGTTTTAGAAACCTTTCGTATTCACAGTGTGTCCATTCTCTAGGTTTCCCGTACACGTTATAGCTGTAGTAATATTCCCTTCAACCTGGAGAGCTGGGACCCATGGAATGGGTGCCATGCATTATTGCTTTAAAGGGTCTGCATTTGCTCACCCAATCTCACCAATCCTCTCAGTCCCAAGTGTCCAGCCTTATGCCACATCCAGCTGTCATTGTAGATAGGGTCATTCCAGGTTGCATCAGAGACCCTGAAGGAATTGTAAAGAATTTCCCTGTTTCTTTGTTCTGTTTTTGAAATTCCTTTTTAGAGTGGGTTTGAGCTGATTCTCGCTGCCAAGTTTATGCCAGTCTAGACACACTTGATTCCCTTACGGAGACATATCAATACATAGGTTTTAAGATTCTTACTAGTCAAATCTATTCCTCTGCGGGAAATATGGGGTTTTGAGTCCCTTTCACTGAGGAAGGTGTAGGTCTTGTGTATTCCATAGTTGGTTTTTGGAACGGTACCTGTGCTTATATCAAACTCGGGTTTGATGCATCACCCCACCTCTCCTTCCCCCTTAAGCAGGCATAAGAGTGTTTTCTAAATGTGAGACTCTGTTCTCTTGCCTAACTCAGTTCATGTGTAGCCATGTTTACAGGATCTTCCTAAGTGATATCTTATGATAAGTTTCTTTTCCTGTGTGACTTCTTTCACTTAGAATCATCGTACCTGAATCCACTCATTTTGCTGCTACTGGTCTTATGACATTGATTTCGTGGCTGAGGGATATTCCATCGTACGTAAGTTCCACAATGTTTGGAACCAATTTTATATTTCCTGGGATATTTCAGGTGTACCCAGGTTGAGGTTCTTGTAAGCAGTGCAGCCCTCAATTTGGGGGTGGCTCTGTCTTATGGATTTTCAGTTTTCCCAAGGTATATTCCCTAGACTCGAAGTGCCCTTGGCTCTGTAGCTCTGTTGTTTACTTGTTTTAGGGAACACAATGCACTCCTCCAGTGAGGCAGTTGGCAACTTACATCCCGCCCATCAGCATAACAAGGCTCCCTGTTCTCCAGGGCCTGTCTTGCCTTTCTGGTTTTTACACATTTTGTGGATGTCCCTTTTGACCGGTGGGAAGTGATACTTCTTTGTAGTGCAGATTGGCATTGCCCGCTTGCTTGCTTGGCCAAAAAGGGTGTATGCGTTTTCTCCTGAATATATTCAGGAGAAAACGCATACGCCCTTTTTGGCCAAGTGCATCATTGTCGAAGTTGTGCCCCTCTTCCTGTGCTTTACAGGCGATTCCAACGTACCTCTTGAAATCTGTTTCCTGCTATTCTGCCTCGCTTTCAAGTCTGCCTCGTTGCCTTCCCTCAACAGATTTTTGGACGATAGTTGGCCTTGATTACTCTGCCAGTTTGTGAATTGCTGTGCCCCTGAGGTCCGTTTTTCAACTCGTTTTTTGTGAGCTGAACGCAAGTCCAAACTTTTGGTTCAGGACCTATACTGGTTCCCGGTGGGTGGCTGAGACTTTGGTTCATTCTTCTTCCTGCCGTGAAATTAGAGTGACATGTGCCCATCCAAATGCCTAACAGCTACTCTCTCATTGGTTATCCCTCTTCCCTTTCATCCTCTGCCAAATTGGCAACCTGTGCGAACCAGGAGCTTAAAGGGGCTGTCTCTCCAAGTTGGGAGATTGATAGGAAAGCAGTTGGAAAGTCAAACCGGAGCACCAGGAGAGGGGCTCTTCGTTGAGTTTTAGAAACCTTTCGTATTCACAGTGTGTCCATTCTCTAGGTTTCCCGTACACGTTATAGCTGTAGTAATATTCCCTTCAACCTGGAGAGCTGGGACCCATGGAATGGGTGCCATGCATTATTGCTTTAAAGGGTCTGCATTTGCTCACCCAATCTCACCAATCCTCTCAGTCCCAAGTGTCCAGCCTTATGCCACATCCAGCTGTCATTGTAGATAGGGTCATTCCAGGTTGCATCAGAGACCCTGAAGGAATTGTAAAGAATTTCCCTGTTTCTTTGTTCTGTTTTTGAAATTCCTTTTTAGAGTGGGTTTGAGCTGATTCTCGCTGCCAAGTTTATGCCAGTCTAGACACACTTGATTCCCTTACGGAGACATATCAATACATAGGTTTTAAGATTCTTACTAGTCAAATCTATTCCTCTGCGGGAAATATGGGGTTTTGAGTCCCTTTCACTGAGGAAGGTGTAGGTCTTGTGTATTCCATAGTTGGTTTTTGGAACGGTACCTGTGCTTATATCAAACTCGGGTTTGATGCATCACCCCACCTCTCCTTCCCCCTTAAGCAGGCATAAGAGTGTTTTCTAAATGTGAGACTCTGTTCTCTTGCCTAACTCAGTTCATGTGTAGCCATGTTTACAGGATCTTCCTAAGTGATATCTTATGATAAGTTTCTTTTCCTGTGTGACTTCTTTCACTTAGAATCATCGTACCTGAATCCACTCATTTTGCTGCTACTGGTCTTATGACATTGATTTCGTGGCTGAGGGATATTCCATCGTACGTAAGTTCCACAATGTTTGGAACCATTTTTATATTTCCTGGGATATTTCAGGTGTACCCAGGTTGAGGTTCTTGTAAGCAGTGCAGCCCTCAATTTGGGGGTGGCCCTGTCTTATGGATTTTCAGTTTTCCCAAGGTATATTCCCTAGACTGGAAGTGCCCTTGGCTCTTTAGCTCTGTTGTTTACTTGTTTTAGGGAACACAATGCACTCCTCCAGTGAGGCAGTTGGCAACTTACATCCCGCCCATCAGCATAACAAGGCTCCCTGTTCTCCAGGGCCTGTCTTGCCTTTCTGGTTTTTACACATTTTGTGGATGTCCCTTTTGACCGGTGGGAAGTGATACTTCTTTGTAGTGCAGATTTGCATTGCCCGCTTGATTGCTTGGCCAAAAAGGGCGTATGCGTTTTCTCCTGAATATATTCAGGAGAAAACGCATACGCCCTTTTTGGCCAAGTGCATCATTGTCGAAGTTGTGCCCCTCTTCCTGTGCTTTACAGGCGATTCCAACGTACCTCTTGAAATCTGTTTCCTGCTATTCAGCCTCGCTTTCAAGTCTGCCTCGTTGCCTTCCCTCAACAGATTTTTGGACGATAGTTGGCCTTGATTACTCTGCCAGTTTGTGAATTGCTGTGCCCCTGAGCTCCATTTTTCAACTCGTTTCTTGTGAGCTGAACGCAAGTCCAAACTTTTGGTTCAGGACCTATACTGGTTCCCGGTGGGTGGCTGAGACTTTGGTTAATTCTTCTTCCTGCCGGGAAATTAGAGTGACATGTGCCCATCCAAATGCCTAGCAGCTACTCTCTCATTGGTTCTCCCTCTTCCCTTTCATCCTCTGCCAAATTGGCAACCTGTGCGAACCAGGAGCTTAAAGGGGCTGTCTCTCCAAGTTGGGAGATTGATAGGAAAGCAGTTGGAAAGTCAAACCGGAGCACCAGGAGAGGGGCTCTTCGTTGAGTTTTAGAAACCTTTCGTATTCACAGTGTGTCCATTCTCTAGGTTTCCCGTACACGTTATAGCTGTAGTAATATTCCCTTCAACCTGGAGAGCTGGGACCCATGGAATGGGTGCCATGCATTATTGCTTTAAAGGGTCTGCATTTGCTCACCCAATCTCACCAATCCTCTCAGTCCCAAGTGTCCAGCCTTATGCCACATCCAGCTGTCATTGTAGATAGGGTCATTCCAGGTTGCATCAGAGACCCTGAAGGAATTGTAAAGAATTTCCCTGTTTCTTTGTTCTGTTTTTGAAATTCCTTTTTAGAGTGGGTTTGAGCTGATTCTCGCTGCCATGTTTATGCCAGTCTAGACACACTTGATTCCCTTACGGAGACATATCAATACATAGGTTTTAGGATTCTTACTAGTCAGATCTATTCCTCTGCGGGAAATATGGGGTTTTGAGTCCCTTTCACTGAGGAAGGTGGAGGTCTTGTCTATTCCATAGTTGGTTTGTGGAACGGTACCTCTGCTTATATCAAACTCAGGTTTGATGCATCACCCCACCTCTCCTTCCCCCTTAAGCAGGCATAAGAGTGTTTTCTAAATGTGAGACTCTGTTCTCTTGCCTAACTCAGTTCATGTGTAGCCATGTTTACAGGATCTTCCTAAGTGATATCTTATGATAAGTTTCTTTTCCTGTGTGACTTCTTTCACTTAGAATCATCGTACCTGAATCCACTCATTTTGCTGCTACTTGTCTTATGACACTGATTTCTTGGCTGAGGGATATTCCATCGTACGTAAGTTCCACAATGTTTGGAACCATTTTTATATTTCCTGGGATATTTCAGGTGTACCCAGGTTGAGGTTCTTGTAAGCAGTGCAGCCCTCAATTTGGGGGTGGCTCTGTATTATGGATTTTCAGTTTTCCCAAGGTATATTCCCTAGACCTGAAGTGCCCTTGGCTCTGTAGCTCTGTTGTTTACTTGTTTTAGGGAACACAATGCACTCCTCCAGTGAGGCAGTTGGCAACTTAGATCCCGCCCATCAGCATAAAAAGGCTCCCTGTTCTCCAGGGCCCGTCTTGCCTTTCTGGTTTTTACACATTTTGTGGATGTCCCTTTTGACCGGTGGGAAGTGATACTTCTTTGTAGTGCAGATTTGCATTGCCCGCTTGCTTGCTTGGCCATAAAGGGCGTATGTGTTTTCTCCTGAATATATTCAGGAGAAAACACATACGCCCTTTATGGCCAAGTGCATCATTGTCGAAGTTGTGCCCCACTTCCTGTGGTTTACAGGCGATTCCAACGTACCTCTTGAAATCTGTTTCCTGCTATTCTGCCTCGCTTTCAAGTCCGCCTCGTTGCCTTCCCTCAACAGATTTTTGGACGATAGTTGGCCTTGATTACTCTGCCAGTTTTTGAATTGCTGTGCCCTTGAGCTCCATTTATCAACGCGTTTCTTGTGAGCTGAACGCAAGTCCAAACTTTTGGTTCAGGACCTATACTGGTTCCCGGTGGGTGGCTGAGACTTTGGTTAATTCTTCTTCCTGCCGGGAAATTAGAGTGACATGTGCCCATCCAAATGCCTAACAGCTACTCTCTCATTGGTTCTCCCTCTTCCCTTTCATCCTCTGCCAAATTGGCAACCTGTGCGAACCAGGAGCTTAAAGGGGCTGTCTCTCCAAGTTGGGAGATTGATAGGAAAGCAGTTGGAAAGTCAAACCGGAGCACCAGGAGAGGGGCTCTTCGTTGAGTTTTAGAAACCTTTCGTATTCACAGTGTGTCCATTCTCTAGGTTTCCCGTACACGTTATAGCTGTAGTAATATTCCCTTCAACCTGGAGAGCTGGGACCCATGGAATGGGTGCCATGCATTATTGCTTTAAAGGGTCTGCATTTGCTCACCCAATCTCACCAATCCTCTCAGTCCCAAGTGTCCAGGCTTATGCCACATCCAGCTGTCATTGTAGATAGGGTCATTCCAGGTTGCATCAGAGACCCTGAAGGAATTGTAAAGAATTTCCCTGTTTCTTTGTTCTGTTTTTGAAATTCCTTTTTAGAGTGGGTTTGAGCTGATTCTCGCTGCCAAGTTTATGCCAGTCTAGACGCACTTGATTCCCTTACGGAGACATATCAATACATAGGTTTTAAGATTCTTACTAGTCAGATCTATTCCTCTGCGGGAAATATGGGGTTTTGAGTCCCTTTCACTGAGGAAGGTGTAGGTCTTGTCTATTCCATAGTTGGTTTTTGGAACGGTACCTGTGCTTATATCAAACTCGGGTTTGATGCATCACCCCACCTCTCCTTCCCCCTTAAGCAGGCATAAGAGTGTTTTCTAAATATGAGACTCTGTTCTCTTGCCTAACTCAGTTCATGTGTAGCCATGTTTACAGGATCTTCCTAAGTGATATCTTATGATAAGTTTCTTTTCCTGTGTGACTTCTTTCACTTAGAATCATCGTACCTGAATCCACTCATTTTGCTGCTACTGGTCTTATGACATTGATTTCGTGGCTGAGGGATATTCCATCGTACGTAAGTTCCACAATGTTTGGAACCATTTTTATATTTCCTGGGATATTTCAGGTGTACCCAGGTTGAGGTTCTTGTAAGCAGTGCAGCCCTCAATTTGGGGGTGGCCCTGTCTTATGGATTTTCAGTTTTCCCAAGGTATATTCCCTAGACTGGAAGTGCCCTTGGCTCTTTAGCTCTGTTGTTTACTTGTTTTAGGGAACACAATGCACTCCTCCAGTGAGGCAGTTGGCAACTTACATCCCGCCCATCAGCATAACAAGGCTCCCTGTTCTCCAGGGCCTGTCTTGCCTTTCTGGTTTTTACACATTTTGTGGATGTCCCTTTTGACCGGTGGGAAGTGATACTTCTTTGTAGTGCAGATTTGCATTGCCCGCTTGATTGCTTGGCCAAAAAGGGCGTATGCGTTTTCTCCTGAATATATTCAGGAGAAAACGCATACGCCCTTTTTGGCCAAGTGCATCATTGTCGAAGTTGTGCCCCTCTTCCTGTGCTTTACAGGCGATTCCAACGTACCTCTTGAAATCTGTTTCCTGCTATTCAGCCTCGCTTTCAAGTCTGCCTCGTTGCCTTCCCTCAACAGATTTTTGGACGATAGTTGGCCTTGATTACTCTGCCAGTTTGTGAATTGCTGTGCCCCTGAGCTCCATTTTTCAACTCGTTTCTTGTGAGCTGAACGCAAGTCCAAACTTTTGGTTCAGGACCTATACTGGTTCCCGGTGGGTGGCTGAGACTTTGGTTAATTCTTCTTCCTGCCGGGAAATTAGAGTGACATGTGCCCATCCAAATGCCTAGCAGCTACTCTCTCATTGGTTCTCCCTCTTCCCTTTCATCCTCTGCCAAATTGGCAACCTGTGCGAACCAGGAGCTTAAAGGGGCTGTCTCTCCAAGTTGGGAGATTGATAGGAAAGCAGTTGGAAAGTCAAACCGGAGCACCAGGAGAGGGGCTCTTCGTTGAGTTTTAGAAACCTTTCGTATTCACAGTGTGTCCATTCTCTAGGTTTCCCGTACACGTTATAGCTGTAGTAATATTCCCTTCAACCTGGAGAGCTGGGACCCATGGAATGGGTGCCATGCATTATTGCTTTAAAGGGTCTGCATTTGCTCACCCAATCTCACCAATCCTCTCAGTCCCAAGTGTCCAGCCTTATGCCACATCCAGCTGTCATTGTAGATAGGGTCATTCCAGGTTGCATCAGAGACCCTGAAGGAATTGTAAAGAATTTCCCTGTTTCTTTGTTCTGTTTTTGAAATTCCTTTTTAGAGTGGGTTTGAGCTGATTCTCGCTGCCATGTTTATGCCAGTCTAGACACACTTGATTCCCTTACGGAGACATATCAATACATAGGTTTTAGGATTCTTACGAGTCAGATCTATTCCTCTGCGGGAAATATGGGGTTTTGAGTCCCTTTCACTGAGGAAGGTGGAGGTCTTGTCTATTCCATAGTTGGTTTGTGGAACGGTACCTGTGCTTATATCAAACTCGGGTTTGATGCATCACCCCACCTCTCCTTCCCCCTTAAGCAGGCATAAGAGTGTTTTCTAAATGTGAGACTCTGTTCTCTTGCCTAACTCAGTTCATGTGTAGCCATGTTTACAGGATCTTCCTAAGTGATATCTTATGATAAGTTTCTTTTCCTGTGTGACTTCTTTCACTTAGAATCATCGTACCTGAATCCACTCATTTTGCTGCTACTTGTCTTATGACATTGATTTCTTGGCTGAGGGATATTCCATCGTACGTAAGTTCCACAATGTTTGGAACCATTTTTATATTTCCTGGGATATTTCAGGTGTACCCAGGTTGAGGTTCTTGTAAGCAGTGCAGCCCTCAATTTGGGGGTGGCTCTGTCTTATGGATTTTCAGTTTTCCCAAGGTATATTCCCTAGACTGGAAGTGCCCTTGGCTCTGTAGCTCTGTTGTTTACTTGTTTTAGGGAACACAATGCACTCCTCCAGTGAGGCAGTTGGCAACTTAGATCCCGCCCATCAGCATAAAAAGGCTCCCTGTTCTCCAGGGCCCGTCTTGCCTTTCTGGTTTTTACACATTTTGTGGATGTCCCTTTTGACCGGTGGGAAGTGATACTTCTTTGTAGTGCAGATTTGCATTGCCCGCTTGCTTGCTTGGCCATAAAGGGCGTATGCGTTTTCTCCTGAATATATTCAGGAGAAAACACATACGCCCTTTATGGCCAAGTGCATCATTGTCGAAGTTGTGCCCCACTTCCTGTGGTTTACAGGCGATTCCAACGTACCTCTTGAAATCTGTTTCCTGCTATTCTGCCTCGCTTTCAAGTCCGCCTCGTTGCCTTCCCTCAACAGATTTTTGGACGATAGTTGGCCTTGATTACTCTGCCAGTTTGTGAATTGCTGTGCCCTTGAGCTCCATTTATCAACGCGTTTCTTGTGAGCTGAACGCAAGTCCAAACTTTTGGTTCAGGACCTATACTGGTTCCCGGTGGGTGGCTGAGACTTTGGTTAATTCTTCTTCCTGCCGGGAAATTAGAGTGACATGTGCCCATCCAAATGCCTAACAGCTACTCTCTCATTGGTTCTCCCTCTTCCCTTTCATCCTCTGCCAAATTGGCAACCTGTGCGAACCAGGAGCTTAAAGGGGCTGTCTCTCCAAGTTGGGAGATTGATAGGAAAGCAGTTGGAAAGTCAAACCGGAGCACCAGGAGAGGGGCTCTTCGTTGAGTTTTAGAAACCTTTCGTATTCACAGTGTGTCCATTCTCTAGGTTTCCCGTACACGTTATAGCTGTAGTAATATTCCCTTCAACCTGGAGAGCTGGGACCCATGGAATGGGTGCCATGCATTATTGCTTTAAAGGGTCTGCATTTGCTCACCCAATCTCACCAATCCTCTCAGTCCCAAGTGTCCAGGCTTATGCCACATCCAGCTGTCATTGTAGATAGGGTCATTCCAGGTTGCATCAGAGACCCTGAAGGAATTGTAAAGAATTTCCCTGTTTCTTTGTTCTGTTTTAGAAATTCCTTTTTAGAGTGGGTTTGAGCTGATTCTCACTGCCATGTTTATGCCAGTCTAGACACACTTGATTCCCTTACGGATACATATCAATACATAGGTTTTAAGATTCTTACTAGTCAGATCTATTCCTCTGCGGGAAATATGGGGTTTTGAGTGCCTTTCACTGAGGAAGGTGGAGATCTTGTCTATTCCATAGTTGGTTTTTGGAACGGTACCTGTGCTTATATCAAACTCGTGTTTGATGCATCACCCCACCTCTCCTTCCCCCTTAAGCAGGCATAAGAGTGTTTTCTAAATGTGAGACTCTGTTCTCTTGCCTAACTCAGTTCATGTGTAGCCATGTTTACAGGATCTTCCTAAGTGATATCTTTTGATAAGTTTCTTTTCCTGTGTGACTTCTTTCACTTAGAATTATCGTACCTGAATCCACTCATTTTGCTGCTACTGGTCTTATGACATTGATTTCGTGGCTGAGGGATATTCCATCGTACGTAAGTTCCACAATGTTTGGAACCATTTTTATATTTCCTGGGATATTTCAGGTGTACCCAGGTTGAGGTTCTTGTAAGCAGTGCAGCCCTCAATTTGGGGGTGGCTCTGTCTTATGGATTTTCAGTTTTCCCAAGGTATATTCCCTAGACCTGAAGTGCCCTTGGCTCTGTAGCTCTGTTGTTTACTTGTTTTAGGGGACACAATGCACTCCTCCAGTGAGGCAGTTGGCAACTTACATCCCGCCCATCAGCATAACAAGGCTCCATGTTCTCCAGGGCCCGTCTTGCCTTTCTGGTTTTTACACATTTTGTGGATGTCCCTTTTGCCCGGTGGGAAGTGATACTTCTTTGTAGTGCAGATTTGCATTGCCCGCTTGCTTGCTTGGCCAAAAAGGGCGTATGCGTTTTCTCCTGAATATATTCAGGAGAAAACGTATACGCCCTTTTTGGCCAAGTGCATCATTGTCGAAGTTGTGCCCCTCTTCCTGTGCTTTACAGGCGATTCCAACGTACCACTTGAAATCTGTTTCCTGCTATTCTGCCTCGCTTTCAAGTCCGCCTCGTTGCCTTCCCTCAACAGATTTTTGGACGATAGTTGGCCTTGATTACTCTGCCAGTTTGTGAATTGCTGTGCCCCTGAGCTCCATTTTTCAACTCGCTTTTTGTGAGCTGAACGCAAGTCCAAACTTTTGGTTCAGGACCTATACTGGTTCCCGGTGGGTGGCTGAGACTTTGGTTAATTCTTCTTCCTGCCGGGAAATTAGAGTGACATGTGCCCATCCAAATGCCTAACAGCTACTCTCTCATTGGTTCTCCCTCTTCCCTTTCATCCTCTGCCAAATTGGCAACCTGTGCGAACCAGGAGCTTAAAGGGGCTGTCTCTCCAAGTTGGGAGATTGATAGGAAAGCAGTTGGAAAGTCAAACCGGAGCACCAGGAGAGGGGCTCTTCGTTGAGTTTTAGAAACCTTTCGTATTCACAGTGCGTCCATTCTCTAGGTTTCCCGTACACGTTATAGCTGTAGTAATATTCCCTTCAACCTGGAGAGCTGGGACCCATGGAATGGGTGCCATGCATTATTGCTTTAAAGGGTCTGCATTTGCTCACCCAATCTCACCAATCCTCTCAGTCCCAAGTGTCCAGCCTTATGCCACATCCAGCTGTCATTGTAGATAGGGTCATTCCAGGTTGCATCAGAGACCCTGAAGGAATTGTAAAGAATTTCCCTGTTTCTTTGTTCTGTTTTTGAAATTCCTTTTTAGAGTGGGTTTGAGCTGATTCTCGCTGCCATGTTTATGCCAGTCTAGACACACTTGATTCCCTTACGGAGACATATCAATACATAGGTTTTAAGATTCTTACTAGTCAGATCTATTCCTCTGCGGGAAATATGGGGTTTTGAGTCCCTTTCACTGAGGAAGGTGGAGGTCTTGTCTATTCCATAGTTGGTTTTTGGAACGGTACCTGTGCTTATATCAAACTCGGGTTTGATGCATCACCCCACCTCTCCTTCCCCCTTAAGCAGGCATAAGAGTGTTTTCTAAATGTGAGACTCTGTTCTCTTGCCTAACTCAGTTCATGTGTAGCCATGTTTACAGGATCTTCCTAAGTGATATCTTATGATAAGTTTCTTTTCCTGTGTGACTTCTTTCACTTAGAATCATCGTACCTGAATCCACTCATTTTGCTGCTACTGGTCTTATGACATTGATTTCGTGGCTGAGGGATATTCCATCGTACGTAAGTTCCACAATGTTTGGAACCATTTTTATATTTCCTGGGATATTTCAGGTGTACCCAGGTTGAGGTTCTTGTAAGCAGTGCAGCCCTCAATTTGGGGGTGGCTCTCTATTATGGATTTTCAGTTTTCCCAAGGTATATTCCCTAGACCTGAAGTGCCCTTGGCTCTGTAGCTCTGTTGTTTACTTGTTTTAAGGAACACAATGCACTCCTCCAGTGAGGCAGTTGGCAACTTACATCCCGCCCATCAGCATAAAAAGGCTCCCTGTTCTCCAGGGCCCGTCTTGCCTTTCTGGTTTTTACACATTTTGTGGATGTCCCTTTTGACCGGTGGGAAGTGATACTTCTTTGTAGTGCAGATTTGCATTGCCCGCTTGCTTCCTTGGCCATAAAGGGCGTATGCGTTTTCTCCTGAATATATTCAGGAGAAAACGCATACGCCCTTTATGGCCAAGTGCATCATTGTCGAAGTTGTGCCCCTCTTCCTGTGCTTTACAGGCGATTCCAACGTACCTCTTGATATCTGTTTCCTGCTATTCTGCCTCGCTTTCAAGTCTGCCTCGTTGCCTTCCCACAACAGATTTTTGGACGATAGTTGGCCTTGATTACTCTGCCAGTTTGTGAATTGCTGTGCCCCTGAGCTCCATTTTTCAACTCGTTTTTTGTGACCTGAACGCAAGTCCAAACTTTTCGTTCAGGACCTATACTGGTTCCCGGTGGGTGGCTGAGACTTTGGTTAATTCTTCTTCCTGCCAGGAAATTAGAGTGACATGTGCCCATCCAAATGCCTAACAGCTACTCTCTCATTGGTTCTCCCTCTTCCCTTTCATCCTCTGCCAAATTGGCAACCTGTGCGAACCAGGAGCTTAAAGGGGCTGTCTCTCCAAGTTGGGAGATTGATAGGAAAGCAGTTGGAAAGTCAAACCGGAGCACCAGGAGAGGGGCTCTTCGTTGAGTTTTAGAAACCTTTCGTATTCACAGTGTGTCCATTCTCTAGGTTTCCCGTACACGTTATAGCTGTAGTAATATTCCCTTCAACCTGGAGAGCTGGGACCCATGGAATGGGTGCCATGCATTATTGCTTTAAAGGGTCTGCATTTGCTCACCCAATCTCACCAATCCTCTCAGTCCCAAGTGTCCAGCCTTATGCCACATCCAGCTGTAATTGTAGATAGGGTCATTCCAGGTTGCATCAGAGACCCTGAAGGAATTGTAAAGAATTTCCCTGTTTCTTTGTTCTGTTTTAGAAATTCCTTTTTAGAGTGGGTTTGAGCTGATTCTCGCTGCCATGTTTATGCCAGTCTAGACACACTTGATTCCCTTACGGAGACATATCAATACATAGGTTTTAGGATACTTACTAGTCAGATCTATTCCTCTGTGGGAAATATGGGGTTTTCAGTCCCTTTCACTGAGGAAGGTGGAGGTCTTGTCTATTCCATAGTTGGTTTTTGGAACGGTACCTGTGCTTATATCAAACTCGGGTTTGATGCATCACCCCACCTCTCCTTCCCCCTTAAGCAGGCATAAGAGTGTTTTCTAAATGTGAGACTCTGTTCTCTTGCCTAACTCAGTTCATGTGTAGCCATGTTTACAGGATCTTCCTAAGTGATATCTTATGATAAGTTTCTTTTCCTGTGTGACTTCTTTCACTTAGAATCATCGTACCTGAATCCACTCATTTTGCTGCTACTTGTCTTATGACATTGATTTCTTGGCTGAGGGATATTCCATTGTACGTAAGTTCCACAATGTTTGGAACCATTTTTTTATTTCCTGGGATATTTCAGGTGTACCCAGGTTGAGGTTCTTGTAAGCAGTGCAGCCCTCAATTTGGGGGTGGCTCTGTCTTATGGATTTTCAGTTTTCCCAAGGTATATTCCCTAGACCTGAAGTGCCCTTGGCTCTGTAGCTCTGTTGTTTACTTGTTTTAGGGAACACAATGCACTCCTCCAGTGAGGCAGTTGGCAACTTACATCCCGCCCATCAGCATAAAAAGGCTCCCTGTTCTCCAGGGCCCGTCTTGCCTTTCTGGTTTTTACACATTTTGTGGATGTCCCTTTTGACCGGTGGGAAGTGATACTTCTTTGTAGTGCAGATTTGCATTGCCCGCTTGCTTGCTTGGCCATAAAGGGCGTATGCGTTTTCTCCTGAATATATTCAGGAGAAAACGCATACGCCCTTTATGGCCAAGTGCATCATTGTCGAACTTGTGCCCCTCTTCCTGTGGTTTACAGGCGATTCCAACGTACCTCTTGAAATCTGTTTCCTGATATTCTGCCTCGCTTTCAAGTCCGCCTCGTTGCCTTCCCTCAACAGATTTTTGGACGATAGTTGGCCTGGATTACTCTGCCAGTTTGTGAATTGCTGTGCCCTTGAGCTCCATTTATCAACGTGTTTCTTGTGAGCTGAACGCAAGTCCAAACTTTTGGTTCATGACCTATACTGGTTCCCGGTGGGTGGCTGAGACTTTGGTTAATTCTTCTTCCTGCCGGGAAATTAGAGTGACATGTGCCCATCCAAATGCCTAACAGCTACTCTCTCATTGGTTCTCCCTCTTCCCTTTCATCCTCTGCCAAATTGGCAACCTGTGCGAACCAGGAGCTTAAAGGGGCTGTCTCTCCAAGTTGGGAGATTGATAGGAAAGCAGTTGGAAAGTCAAACCGGAGCACCAGGAGAGGGGCTCTTCGTTGAGTTTTAGAAACCTTTCGTATTCACAGTGTGTCCATTCTCTAGGTTTCCCGTACACGTTATAGCTGTAGTAATATTCCCTTCAACCTGGAGAGCTGGGACCCATGGAATGGGTGCCATGCATTATTGCTTTAAAGGGTCTGCATTTGCTCACCCAATCTCACCAATCCTCTCAGTCCCAAGTGTCCAGCCTTATGCCACATCCAGCTGTCATTGTAGATAGGGTCATTCCAGGTTGCATCAGAGACCCTGAAGGAATTGTAAAGAATTTCCCTGTTTCTTTGTTCTGTTTTTGAAATTCCTTTTTAGAGTGGGTTTGAACTGATTCTCGCTGCCATGTTTATGCCAGTCTAGACACACTTGATTCCCTTACGGAGACATATCAATACATAGGTTTTAAGATTCTTACTAGTCAGATCTATTCCTCTGCGGGAAATATGGGGTTTTGAGTCCCTTTCACTGAGGAAGGTGGAGGTCTTGTCTATTCCATAGTTGGATTTTGGAACGGTACCTGTGCTTATATCAAACTCAGGTTTGATGCATCACCCCACCTCTCCTTCCCCATGAAGCAGGCATAAGAGTGTTTTCTAAATGTGAGACTCTGTTCTCTTGCCTAACTCAGTTCATGTGTAGCCATGTTTACAGGATCTTCCTAAGTGATATCTTATGATAAGTTTCTTTTCCTGTGTGACTTCTTTCACTTAGAATCATCGTACCTGAATCCACTCATTTTGCTGCTACTGGTCTTATGACATTGATTTCTTGGCTGAGGGATATTCCATCGTACGTAAGTTCCACAATGTTTGGAACCATTTTTATATTTCCTGGGATATTTCAGGTGTACCCAGGTTGAGGTTCTTGTAAGCAGTGCAGCCCTCAATTTGGGGGTGGCTCTGTATTATGGATTTTCAGTTTTCCCAAGGTATATTCCCTAGACCTGAAGTGCCCTTGGCTCTGTAGCTCTGTTGTTTACTTGTTTTAGGGAACACAATGCACTCCTCCAGTGAGGCAGTTGGCAACTTACATCCCGCCCATCAGCATAAAAAGGCTCCCTGTTCTCCAGGGCCCGTCTTGCCTTTCTGGTTTTTACACATTTTGTGGATGTCCCTTTTGACCGGTGGGAAGTGATACTTCTTTGTAGTGCAGATTTGCATTGCCCCCTTGCTTGCTTGGCCATAAAGGGCGTATGCGTTTTCTCCTGAATATATTCAGGAGAAAACGCATACGCCCTTTATGGCCAAGTGCATCATTGTCGAAGTTGTGCCCCTCTTCCTGTGGTTTACAGGTGATTCCAACGTACCTCTTGAAATCTGTTTCCTGCTATTCTGCCTCGCTTTCAAGTCCGCCTCGTTGCCTTCCCTCAACAGATTTTTGGACGATAGTTGGCCTGGATTACTCTGCCAGTTTGTGAATTGCTGTGCCCTTGAGCTCCATTTATCAACGTGTTTCTTGTGAGCTGAACGCAAGTCCAAACTTTTGGTTCAGGACCTATACTGGTTCCCGGTGGGTGGCTGAGACTTTGGTTAATTCTTCTTCCTGCCGGGAAATTAGAGTGACATGTGCCCATCCAAATGCCTAACAGCTACTCTCTCATTGGTTCTCCCTCTTCCCTTTCATCCTCTGCCAAATTGGCAACCTGTGCGAACCAGGAGCTTAAAGGGGCTGTCTCTCCAAGTTGGGAGATTGATAGGAAAGCAGTTGGAAAGTCAAACCGGAGCACCAGGAGAGGGGCTCTTCGTTGAGTTTTAGAAACCTTTCGTATTCACAGTGTGTCCATTCTCTAGGTTTCCCGTACACGTTATAGCTGTAGTAATATTCCCTTCAACCTGGAGAGCTGGGACCCATGGAATGGGTGCCATGCATTATTGCTTTAAAGGGTCTGCATTTGCTCACCCAATCTCACCAATCCTCTCAGTCCCAAGTGTCCAGCCTTATGCCACATCCAGCTGTCATTGTAGATAGGGTCATTCCAGGTTGCATCAGAGACCCTGAAGGAATTGTAAAGAATTTCCCTGTTTCTTTGTTCTGTTTTTGAAATTCCTTTTTAGAGTGGGTTTGAACTGATTCTCGCTGCCATGTTTATGCCAGTCTAGACACACTTGATTCCCTTACGGAGACATATCAATACATAGGTTTTAAGATTCTTACTAGTCAGATCTATTCCTCTGCGGGAAATATGGGGTTTTGAGTCCCTTTCACTGAGGAAGGTGGAGGTCTTGTCTATTCCATAGTTGGATTTTGGAACGGTACCTGTGCTTATATCAAACTCAGGTTTGATGCATCACCCCACCTCTCCTTCCCCATGAAGCAGGCATAAGAGTGTTTTCTAAATGTGAGACTCTGTTCTCTTGCCTAACTCAGTTCATGTGTAGCCATGTTTACAGGATCTTCCTAAGTGATATCTTATGATAAGTTTCTTTTCCTGTGTGACTTCTTTCACTTAGAATCATCGTACCTGAATCCACTCATTTTGCTGCTACTGGTCTTATGACATTGATTTCTTGGCTGAGGGATATTCCATCGTACGTAAGTTCCACAATGTTTGGAACCATTTTTATATTTCCTGGGATATTTCAGGTGTACCCAGGTTGAGGTTCTTGTAAGCAGTGCAGCCCTCAATTTGGGGGTGGCTCTGTCTTATGGATTTTCAGTTTTCCCAAGGTATATTCCCTAGACCTGAAGTGCCCTTGGCTCTGTAGCTGTGTTGTTTACTTGTTTTAGGGAACACAATGCACTCCTCCAGTGAGGCAGTTGGCAACTTACATCCCGCCCATCAGCATAAAAAGGCTCCCTGTTCTCCAGGGCCCGTCTTGCCTTTCTGGTTTTTACACATTTTGTGGATGTCCCTTTTGACCGGTGGGAAGTGATACTTCTTTGTAGTGCAGATTTGCATTGCCCGCTTGCTTGCTTGGCCATAAAGGGCGTATGCGTTTTCTCCTGAATATATTCAGGAGAAAACGCATACGCCCTTTATGGCCAAGTGCATCATTGTCGAAGTTGTGCCCCTCTTCCTGTGGTTTACAGGTGATTCCAACGTACCTCTTGAAATCTGTTTCCTGCTATTCTGCCTCGCTTTCAAGTCCGCCTCGTTGCCTTCCCTCAACAGATTTTTGGACGATAGTTGGCCTGGATTACTCTGCCAGTTTGTGATTTGCTGTGCCCTTGAGCTCCATTTATCAACGTGTTTCTTGTGAGCTGAACGCAAGTCCAAACTTTTGGTTCAGGACCTATACTGGTTCCCGGTGGGTGGCTGAGACTTTGGTTAATTCTTCTTCCTGCCGGGAAATTAGAGTGACATGTGCCCATCCAAATGCCTAACAGCTACTCTCTCATTGGTTCTCCCTCTTCCCTTTCATCCTCTGCCAAATTGGCAACCTGTGCGAACCAGGAGCTTAAAGGGGCTGTCTCTCCAAGTTGGGAGATTGATAGGAAAGCAGTTGGAAAGTCAAACCGGAGCACCAGGAGAGGGGCTCTTCGTTGAGTTTTAGAAACCTTTCGTATTCACAGTGTGTCCATTCTCTAGGTTTCCCGTACACGTTATAGCTGTAGTAATATTCCCTTCAACCTGGAGAGCTGGGACCCATGGAATGGGTGCCATGCATTATTGCTTTAAAGGGTCTGCATTTGCTCACCCAATCTCACCAATCCTCTCAGTCCCAAGTGTCCAGCCTTATGCCACATCCAGCTGTCATTGTAGATAGGGTCATTCCAGGTTGCATCAGAGACCCTGAAGGAATTGTAAAGAATTTCCCTGTTTCTTTGTTCTGTTTTTGAAATTCCTTTTTAGAGTGGGTTTGAACTGATTCTCGCTGCCATGTTTATGCCAGTCTAGACACACTTGATTCCCTTACGGAGACATATCAATACATAGGTTTTAAGATTCTTACTAGTCAGATCTATTCCTCTGCGGGAAATATGGGGTTTTGAGTCCCTTTCACTGAGGAAGGTGGAGGTCTTGTCTATTCCATAGTTGGATTTTGGAACGGTACCTGTGCTTATATCAAACTCAGGTTTGATGCATCACCCCACCTCTCCTTCCCCATGAAGCAGGCATAAGAGTGTTTTCTAAATGTGAGACTCTGTTCTCTTGCCTAACTCAGTTCATGTGTAGCCATGTTTACAGGATCTTCCTAAGTGATATCTTATGATAAGTTTCTTTTCCTGTGTGACTTCTTTCACTTAGAATCATCGTACCTGAATCCACTCATTTTGCTGCTACTGGTCTTATGACATTGATTTCTTGGCTGAGGGATATTCCATCGTACGTAAGTTCCACAATGTTTGGAACCATTTTTATATTTCCTGGGATATTTCAGGTGTACCCAGGTTGAGGTTCTTGTAAGCAGTGCAGCCCTCAATTTGGGGGTGGCTCTGTCTTATGGATTTTCAGTTTTCCCAAGGTATATTCCCTAGACCTGAAGTGCCCTTGGCTCTGTAGCTGTGTTGTTTACTTGTTTTAGGGAACACAATGCACTCCTCCAGTGAGGCAGTTGGCAACTTACATCCCGCCCATCAGCATAAAAAGGCTCCCTGTTCTCCAGGGCCCGTCTTGCCTTTCTGGTTTTTACACATTTTGTGGATGTCCCTTTTGACCGGTGGGAAGTGATACTTCTTTGTAGTGCAGATTTGCATTGCCCGCTTGCTTGCTTGGCCATAAAGGGCGTATGCGTTTTCTCCTGAATATATTCAGGAGAAAACGCATACGCCCTTTATGGCCAAGTGCATCATTGTCGAAGTTGTGCCCCTCTTCCTGTGGTTTACAGGTGATTCCAACGTACCTCTTGAAATCTGTTTCCTGCTATTCTGCCTCGCTTTCAAGTCCGCCTCGTTGCCTTCCCTCAACAGATTTTTGGACGATAGTTGGCCTGGATTACTCTGCCAGTTTGTGAATTGCTGTGCCCTTGAGCTCCATTTATCAACGTGTTTCTTGTGAGCTGAACGCAAGTCCAAACTTTTGGTTCAGGACCTATACTGGTTCCCGGTGGGTGGCTGAGACTTTGGTTAATTCTTCTTCCTGCCGGGAAATTAGAGTGACATGTGCCCATCCAAATGCCTAACAGCTACTCTCTCATTGGTTCTCCCTCTTCCCTTTCATCCTCTGCCAAATTGGCAACCTGTGCGAACCAGGAGCTTAAAGGGGCTGTCTCTCCAAGTTGGGAGATTGATAGGAAAGCAGTTGGAAAGTCAAACCGGAGCACCAGGAGAGGGGCTCTTCGTTGAGTTTTAGAAACCTTTCGTATTCACAGTGTGTCCATTCTCTAGGTTTCCCGTACACGTTATAGCTGTAGTAATATTCCCTTCAACCTGGAGAGCTGGGACCCATGGAATGGGTGCAATGCATTATTGCTTTAAAGGGTCTGCATTTGCTCACCCAATCTCACCAATCCTCTCAGTCCCAAGTGTCCAGCCTTATGCCACATCCAGCTGTCATTGTAGATAGGGTCATTCCAGGTTGCATCAGAGACCCTGAAGGAATTGTAAAGAATTTCCCTGTTTCTTTGTTCTGTTTTTGAAATTCCTTTTTAGAGTGGGTTTGAGCTGATTCTCGCTGCCATGTTTATGCCAGTCTAGACACACTTGATTCCCTTACGGAGACATATCAATACATAGGTTTTAGGATACTTACTAGTCAGATCTATTCCTCTGTGGGAAATATGGGGTTTTCAGTCCCTTTCACTGAGGAAGGTGGAGGTCTTGTCTATTCCATAGTTGGTTTTTGGAACGGTACCTGTGCTTATATCAAACTCGGGTTTGATGCATCACCCCACCTCTCCTTCCCCCTTAAGCAGGCATAAGAGTGTTTTCTAAATGTGAGACTCTGTTCTCTTGCCTAACTCAGTTCATGTGTAGCCATGTTTACAGGATCTTCCTAAGTGATATCTTATGATAAGTTTCTTTTCCTGTGTGACTTCTTTCACTTAGAATCATCGTACCTGAATCCACTCATTTTGCTGCTACTGGTCTTATGACATTGATTTCTTGGCTGAGGGATATTCCATCGTACGTAAGTTCCACAATGTTTGGAACCATTTTTATATTTCCTGGGATATTTCAGGTGTACCCAGGTTGAGGTTCTTGTAAGCAGTGCAGCCCTCAATTTGGGGGTGGCTCTGTCTTATGGATTTTCAGTTTTCCCAAGGTATATTCCCTAGACCTGAAGTGCCCTTGGCTCTGTAGCTGTGTTGTTTACTTGTATTAGGGAACACAATGCACTCCTCCAGTGAGGCAGTTGGCAACTTACATCCCGCCCATCAGCATAAAAAGGCTCCCTGTTCTCCAGGGCCCGTCTTGCCTTTCTGGTTTTTACACATTTTGTGGATGTCCCTTTTGACCGGTGGGAAGTGATACTTCTTTGTAGTGCAGATTTGCATTGCCCGCTTGCTTGCTTGGCCATAAAGGGCGTATGCGTTTTCTCCTGAATATATTCAGGAGAAAACGCATACGCCCTTTATGGCCAAGTGCATCATTGTCGAAGTTGTGCCCCTCTTCCTGTGGTTTACAGGCGATTCCAACGTACCTCTTGAAATCTGTTTCCTGCTATTCTGCCTCGCTTTCAAGTCCGCCTCGTTGCCTTCCCTCAACAGATTTTTGGACGATAGTTGGCCTGGATTACTCTGCCAGTTTGTGAATTGCTGTGCCCTTGAGCTCCATTTATCAACGTGTTTCTTGTGAGCTGAACGCAGTCCAAACTTTTGGTTCATGAACTATACTGGTTCCCGGTGGGTGGCTGAGACTTTGGTTAATTCTTCTTCCTGCCGGGAAATTAGAGTGACATGTGCCAATCCAAATGCCTAACAGCTACTCTCTCATTGGTTCTCCCTCTTCCCTTTCATCCTCTGCCAAATTGGCAACCTGTGCGAACCAGGAGCTTAAAGGGGCTGTCTCTCCAAGTTGGGAGATTGATAGGAAAGCAGTTGGAAAGTCAAACTGGAGCACCAGGAGAGGGGCTCTTCATTGAGTTTTAGAAACCTTTCGTATTCACAGTGTGTCCATTCTCTAGGTTTCCCGTACACGTTATAGCTGTAGTAATATTCCCTTCAACCTGGAGAGCTGGGACCCATGGAATGGGTGCAATGCATTATTGCTTTAAAGGGTCTGCATTTGCTCACCCAATCTCACCAATCCTCTCAGTCCCAAGTGTCCAGCCTTATGCCACATCCAGCTGTCATTGTAGATAGGGTCATTCCAGGTTGCATCAGAGACCCTGAAGGAATTGTAAAGAATTTCCCTGTTTCTTTGTTCTGTTTTTAAAATTCCTTTTTAGAGTGGGTTTGAACTGATTCTCGCTGCCATGTTTATGCCAGTCTAGACACACTTGATTCCCTTACGGAGACATATCAATACATAGGTTTTAAGATTCTTACTAGTCAGATCTATTCCTCTGCGGGAAATATGGGGTTTTGAGTCCCTTTCACTGAGGAAGGTGTAGGTCTTGTCTATTCCATAGTTGGTTTTTGGAACGGTACCTGTGCTTATATCAAACTCAGGTTTGATGCATCACCCCACCTCTCCTTCCCCATGAAGCAGGCATAAGAGTGTTTTCTAAATGTGAGACTCTGTTCTCTTGCCTAACTCAGTTCATGTGTAGCCATGTTTACAGGATCTTCCTAAGTGATATCTTATGATAAGTTTCTTTCCTGTGTGACTTCTTTCACTTAGAATCATCGTACCTGAATCCACTCATTTTGCTGCTACTTGTCTTATGACATTGATTTCTTGGCTGAGGGATATTCCATCGTACGTAAGTTCCACAATGTTTGGAACCATTTTTATATTTCCTGGGATATTTCAGGTGTACCCAGGTTGAGGTTCTTGTAAGCAGTGCAGCCCTCAATTTGGGGGTGGCTCTGTCTTATGGATTTTCAGTTTTCCCAAGGTATATTCCCTAGACCTGAAGTGCCCTTGGCTCTGTAGCTCTGTTGTTTACTTGTTTTAGGGAACACAATGCACTCCTCCAGTGAGGCAGTTGGCAACTTACATCCCGCCCATCAGCATAAAAAGGCTCCCTGTTCTCCAGGGCCCGTCTTGCCTTTCTGGTTTTTACACATTTTGTGGATGTCCCTTTTGACCGGTGGGAAGTGATACTTCTTTGTAGTGCAGATTTGCATTGCCCGCTTGCTTGCTTGGCCATAAAGGGCGTATGCGTTTTCTCCTGAATATATTCAGGAGAAAACGCATACGCCCTTTATGGCCAAGTGCATCATTGTCGAAGTTGTGCCCCTCTTCCTGTGCTTTACAGGCGATTCCAACGTACCTCTTGAAATCTGTTTCCTGCTATTCTGCCTCACTTTCAAGTCTGCCTCGTTGCCTTCCCACAACAGATTTTTGGATGATAGTTGGCCTTGATTACTCTGCCAGTTTGTGAATTGCTGTGCCCCTGAGCTCCATTTTTCAACTTGTTTTTTGTGAGCTGAACGCAAGTCCAAACTTTTGGTTCAGGACCTATACTGGTTCCCGGTGGGTGGCTGAGACTTTGGTTAATTCTTCTTCCTGCCGGGAATTTAGAGTGACATGTGCCCATCCAAATGCCTAACAGCTACTCTCTCACTGGTTCTCCCTCTTCCCTTTCATCCTCTTCCAAATTGGCAACCTGTGCGAACCAGGAGCTTAAAGGGGCTGTCTCTCCAAGTTGGGAGATTGATAGGAAAGCAGTTGGAAAGTCAAACCGGAGCACCAGGACAGGGGCTCTTCGTTGAGTTTTAGAAACCTTTCGTATTCACAGTGTGTCCATTCTCTAGGTTTCCCGTACACGTTATAGCTGTAGTAATATTCCCTTCAACCTGGAGAGCTGGGACCCATGGAATGGGTGCCATGCATTATTGCTTTAAAGGGTCTGCATTTGCTCACCCAATCTCACCAATCCTCTCAGTCCCAAGTGTCCAGCCTCATGCCACATCCAGCTGTCATTGTAGATAGGGTCATTCCAGGTTGCATCAGAGACCCTGAAGGAATTGTAAAGAATTTCCCTGTTTCTTTGTTCTGTTTTTGAAATTCCTTTTTAGAGTGGGTTTGAGCTGATTCTCGCTGCCATGTTTATGCCAGTCTAGACACACTTGATTCCCTTACGGAGACATATCAATACATAGTTTTTAAGATTCTTACTAGTCAGATCTATTCCTCTGCGGGAAATATGGGGTTTTGAGTCCCTTTCACTGAGGAAGGTGGAGGTCTTGTCTATTCCATAGTTGGTTTTTGGAACGGTACCTGTGCTTATATCAAACTCAGGTTTGATGCATCACCCCACCTCTCCTTCCCCCTTAAGCAGGCATAAGAGTGTTTTCTAAATGTGAGACTCTGTTCTCTTGCCTAACTCAGTTCATGTGTAGCCATGTTTACAGGATCTTCCTAAGTGATATCTTATGATAAGTTTCTTTCCTGTGTGACTTCTTTCACTTAGAATCATCGTACCTGAATCCACTCATTTTGCTGCTACTTGTCTTATGACATTGATTTCGTGGCTGAAGGATATTCCATCGTACGTAAGTTCCACAATGTTTGGAACCATTTTTATATTTCCTGGGATATTTCAGGTGTACCCAGGTTGAGGTTCTTGTAAGCAGTGCAGCCCTCAATTTGGGGGTGGCTCTGTCTTATGGATTTTCAGTTTTCCCAAGGTATATTCCCTAGACTGGAAGTGCCCTTGGCTCTGTAGCTCTGTTGTTTACTTGTTTTAGGGAACACAATGCACTCCTCCAGTGAGGCAGTTGGCAACTTACATCCCGCCCATCAGCATAACAAGGCTCCCTGTTCTCCAGGGCCTGTCTTGCCTTTCTGGTTTTTACACATTTTGTGGATGTCCCTTTTGACCGGTGGGAAGTGATACTTCTTTGTAGTGCAGATTTGCATTGCCCGCTTGCTTGCTTGGCCAAAAAGGGCGTATGCGTTTT
Organism: Mesoplodon mirus; assembly: GCF_964341445.2. Lineage (NCBI taxonomy): Eukaryota > Metazoa > Chordata > Mammalia > Artiodactyla > Ziphiidae > Mesoplodon > Mesoplodon mirus. The sequence continues at coordinate 511,880 of NW_028295681.1, read as the reverse complement.
CTCCTGAATATATTCAGGAGAAAACGCATACGCCCTTTTTGGCCAAGTGCATCATTGTCGAAGTTGTGCCCCTCTTCCTGTGCTTTACAGGCGATTCCAACGTACCTCTTGAAATCTGTTTCCTGCTATTCTGCCTCGCTTTCAAGTCTGCCTCGTTGCCTTCCCTCAACAGATTTTTGGACGATAGTTGGCCTGGATTACTCTGCCAGTTTTTGAATTGCTGTGCCCTTGAGCTCCATTTATCAACGTGTTTCTTGTGAGCTGAACGCAAGTCCAAACTTTTGGTTCAGGACCTATACTGGTTCCCGGTGGGTGGCTGAGACTTTGGTTAATTCTTCTTCCTGCCGGGAAATTAGAGTGACATGTGCCCATCCAAATGCCTAGCAGCTACTCTCTCATTGGTTCTCCCTCTTCCATTTCATCCTCTGCCAAATTGGCAACCTGTGCGAACCAGGAGCTTAAAGGGGCTGTCTCTCCAAGTTGGGAGATTGATAGGAAAGCAGTTGGAAAGTCAAACCGGAGCACCAGGAGAGGGGCTCTTCGTTGAGTTTTAGAAACCTTTCGTATTCACAGTGTGTCCATTCTCTAGGTTTCCCGTACACGTTATAGCTGTAGTAATATTCCCTTCAATCTGGAGAGCTGGGACCCATGGAATGGGTGCCATGCATTATTGCTTTAAAGGGTCTGCATTTGCTCACCCAATCTCACCAATCCTCTCAGTCCCAAGTGTCCAGCCTTATGCCACATCCAGCTGTCATTGTAGATAGGGTCATTCCAGGTTGCATCAGAGACCCTGAAGGAATTGTAAAGAATTTCCCTGTTTCTTTGTTCTGTTTTTGAAATTCCTTTTTAGAGTGGGTTTGAGCTGATTCTCGCTGCCATGTTTATGCCAGTCTAGACACACTTGTTTCCCTTACGGAGACATATCAATACATAGGTTTTAAGATTCTCAATAGTCAGATCTATTCCTCTGCGGGAAATATGGGGTTTTGAGTCCCTTTCACTGAGGAAGGTGGAGGTCTTGTCTATTCCATAGTTGGTTTTTGGAACGGTACCTGTGCTTATATCAAACTCGGGATTGATGCATCACCCCACCTCTCCTTCCCCCTTAAGCAGGCATAAGAGTGTTTTCTAAATGTGAGACTCTGTTCTCTTGCCTAACTCAGTTCATGTGTAGCCATGTTTACAGGATCTTCCTAAGTGATATCTTATGATAAGTTTCTTTCCTGTGTGACTTCTTTCACTTAGAATCATCGTACCTGAATCCACTCATTTTGCTGCTACTTGTCTTATGACATTGATTTCGTGGCTGAAGGATATTCCATCGTACGTAAGTTCCACAATGTTTGGAACCATTTTTATATTTCCTGGGATATTTCAGGTGTACCCAGGTTGAGGTTCTTGTAAGCAGTGCAGCCCTCAATTTGGGGGTGGCTCTGTCTTATGGATTTTCAGTTTTCCCAAGGTATATTCCCTAGACCTGAAGTGCCCTTGGCTCTGTAGCTCTGTTGTTTACTTGTTTTAGGGAACACAATGCACTCCTCCAGTGAGGCAGTTGGCAACTTACATCCCGCCCATCAGCATAAAAAGGCTCCCTGTTCTCCAGGGCCCGTCTTGCCTTTCTGGTTTTTACACATTTTGTGGATGTCCCTTTTGACCGGTGGGAAGTGATACTTCTTTGTAGTGCAGATTTGCATTGCCCGCTTGCTTGCTTGGCCATAAAGGGCGTATGCGTTTTCTCCTGAATATATTCAGGAGAAAACGCATACGCCCTTTATTGCCAAGTGCATCATTGTCGAAGTAGTGCCCCTCTTCCTGTGCTTTACAGGCGATTCCAACGTACCTCTTGAAATCTGTTTCCTGCTATTCTGCCTCGCTTTCAAGTCTGCCTCGTTGCCTTCCCACAACAGATTTTTGGACGATAGTTGGCCTTGATTACTCTGCCAGTTTGTGAATTGCTGTGCCCCTGAGCTCCATTTTTCAACTCGTTTTTTGTGAGCTGAACGCAAGTCCAAACTTTTGGTTCAGGACCTATACTGGTTCCCGGTTGGTGGCTGAGACTTTGGTTCATTCTTCTTCCTGCCGGGAAATTAGAGTGACATGTGCCCATCCAAATGCCTAACAGCTACTCTCTCATTGGTTCTCCCTCTTCCCTTTCATCCTCTGCCAAATTGGCAACCTGTGCGAACCAGGAGCTTAAAGGGGCTGTCTCTCCAAGTTGGGAGATTGATAGGAAAGCAGTTGGAAAGTCAAACCGGAGCACCAGGAGAGGGGCTCTTCGTTGAGTTTTAGAAACCTGTCGTATTCACAGTGTGTCCATTCTCTAGGTTTCCCGTACACGTTATAGCTGTAGTAATATTCCCTTCAACCTGGAGAGCTGGGACCCATGGAATGGGTGCCATGCATTATTGCTTTAAAGGGTCTGCATTTGCTCACCCAATCTCACCAATCCTCTCAGTCCCAAGTGTCCAGCCTTATGCCACATCCAGCTGTCATTGTAGATAGGGTCATTCCAGGTTGCATCAGAGACCCTGAAGGAATTGTAAAGAATTTCCCTGTTTCTTTGTTCTGTTTTTGAAATTCCTTTTTAGAGTGGGTTTCAGCTGATTCTCGCTGCCATGTTTATGCCAGTCTAGACACACTTGTTTCCCTTACGGAGACATATCAATACATAGGTTTTAAGATTCTCAATAGTCAGATCTATTCCTCTGCGGGAAATATGGGGTTTTGAGTCCCTTTCACTGAGGAAGGTGGAGGTCTTGTCTATTCCATAGTTGGTTTTTGGAACGGTACCTGTGCTTATATCAAACTCGGGATTGATGCATCACCCCACCTCTCCTTCCCCCTTAAGCAGGCATAAGAGTGTTTTCTAAATGTGAGACTCTGTTCTCTTGCCTAACTCAGTTCATGTGTAGCCATGTTTACAGGATCTTCCTAAGTGATATCTTATGATAAGTTTCTTTCCTGTGTGACTTCTTTCACTTAGAATCATCGTACCTGAATCCACTCATTTTGCTGCTACTGGTCTTATGACATTGATTTCGTGGCTGAGGGATATTCCATCGTACGTAAGTTCCACAATGTTTGGAACCATTTTTATATTTCCTGGGATATTTCAGGTGTACCCAGGTTGAGGTTCTTGTAAGCAGTGCAGCCCTCAATTTGGGGGTGGCTCTGTCTTATGGATTTTCAGTTTTCCCAAGGTATATTCCCTAGACCTGAAGTGCCCTTGGCTCTGTAGCTCTGTTGTTTACTTGTTTTAGGGAACACAATGCACTCCTCCAGTGAGGCAGTTGGCAACTTACATCCCGCCCATCAGCATAAAAATGCTCCCTGTTCTCCAGGGCCCGTCTTGCCTTTCTGGTTTTTACACATTTTGTGGATGTCCCTTATGACCGGTGGGAAGTGATACTACTTTGTAGTGCAGATTTGCATTGCCCGCTTGCTTGCTTGGCCATAAAGGGCGTATGCGTTTTCTCCTGAATATATTCAGGAGAAAACGCATACGCCCTTTATGGCCAAGTGCATCATTGTCGAAGTTGTGCCCCTCTTCCTGTGGTTTACAGGCGATTCCAACGTACCTCTTGAAATCTGTTTCCTGCTATTCTGCCTCGCATTCAAGTCCGCCTCGTTTCCTTCCCTCAACAGATTTTTGGACGATAGTTGGCCTGGATTACTCTGCCAGTTTGTGAATTGCTGTGCCCTTGAGCTCCATTTATCAACGTGTTTCTTGTGAGCTGAACGCAAGTCCAAACTTTTGGTTCAGGACCTATACTGGTTCCCGGTGGGTGGCTGAGACTTTGGTTAATTCTTCTTCCTGCCAGGAAATTAGAGTGACATGTGCCCATCCAAATGCCTAACAGCTACTCTCTCATTGGTTCTCCCTCTTCCCTTTCATCCTCTGCCAAATTGGCAACCTGTGCGAACCAGGAGCTTAAAGGGGCTGTCTCTCCAAGTTGGGAGATTGATAGGAAAGCAGTTAGAAAGTCAATCCGGAGCACCAGGAGAGGGGCTCTTCGTTGAGTTTTAGAAACCTTTCGTATTCACAGTGTGTCCATTCTCTAGGTTTCCCGTACACGTTATAGCTGTAGTAATATTCCCTTCAACCTGGAGAGCTGGGACCCATGGAATGGGTGCCATGCATTATTGCTTTAAAGGGTCTGCATTTGCTCACCCAATCTCACCAATCCTCTCAGTCCCAAGTGTCCAGCCTTATGCCACATCCAGCTGTCATTGTAGATAGGGTCATTCCAGGTTGCATCAGAGACCCTGAAGGAATTGTAAAGAATTTCCCTGTTTCTTTGTTCTGTTTTTGAAATTCCTTTTTAGAGTGGGTTTGAGCTGATTCTCGCTGCCATGTTTATGCCAGTCTAGACACACTTGATTCCCTTACGGAGACATATCAATACATAGGTTTTAAGATTCTTACTAGTCAGATCTATTCCTCTGCGGGAAATATGGGGTTTTGAGTCCCTTTCACTGAGGAAGGTGGAGGTCTTGTCTATTCCATAGTTGGTTTTAGGAACGGTACCTGTGCTTATATCAAACTCGGGTTTGATGCATCACCCCACCTCTCCTTCCCCCTTAAGCAGGCATAAGAGTGTTTTCTAAATGTGAGACTCTGTTCTCTTGCCTAACTCAGTTCATGTGTAGCCATGTTTACAGGATCTTCCTAAGTGATATCTTATGATAAGTTTCTTTTCCTGTGTGACTTCTTTCACTTAGAATCATCGTACCTGAATCCACTCATTTTGCTGCTACTTGTCTTATGACATTGATTTCTTGGCTGAGGGATATTCCATCGTACGTAAGTTCCACAATGTTTGGAACCATTTTTATATTTCCTGGGATATTTCAGGTGTACCCAGGTTGAGGTTCCTGTAAGCACTGCAGCCCTCAATTTGGGGGTGGCTCTGTATTATGGATTTTCAGTTTTCCCAAGGTATATTCCCTAGACCTGAAGTGCCCTTGGCTCTGTAGCTCTGTTGTTTACTTGTTTTAGGGAACACAATGCACTCCTGCAGTGAGGCAGTTGGCAACTTACATCCCGCCCATCAGCATAAAAAGGCTCCCTGTTCTCCAGGGCCCGTCTTGCCTTTCTGGTTTTTACACATTTTGTGGATGTCCCTTTTGACCGGTGGGAAGTGATACTTCTTTGTAGTGCAGATTTGCATTGCCCGCTTGCTTGCTTGGCCATAAAGGGCGTATGCGTTTTCTCCTGAATATATTCAGGAGAAAACGCATACGCCCTTTATGGCCAAGTGCATCATTGTCGAAGTAGTGCCCCTCTTCCTGTGCTTTACAGGCGATTCCAACGTACCTCTTGAAATCTGTTTCCTGCTATTCTGCCTCGCTTTCAAGTCTGCCTCGTTGCCTTCACACAACAGATTTTTGGACGATAGTTGGCCTTGATTACTCTGCCAGTTTGTGAATTGCTGTGCCCCTGAGCTCCATTTTTCAACTCGTTTTTTGTGAGCTGAACGCAAGTCCAAACTTTTGGTTCAGGACCTATACTGGTTCCCGGTGGGTGGCTGAGACTTTGGTTAATTCTTCTTCCTGCCGGGAAATTAGAGTGACATGTGCCCATCCAAATGCCTAACAGCTACTCTCTCACTGGTTCTCCCTCTTCCCTTTCATCCTCTGCCAAATTGGCAACCTGTGCGAACCAGGAGCTTAAAGGGGCTGTCTCTCCAAGTTGGGAGATTGATAGGAAAGCAGTTGGAAAGTCAAACCGGAGCACCAGGAGAGGGGCTCTTCTTTGAGTTTTAAAACCTTTCGTATTCACAGTGTGTCCATTCTCTAGGTTTCCCGTACACGTTATAGCTGTAGTAATATTCCCTTCAACCTGGAGAGCTGGGACCCATGGAATGGGTGCCATGCATTATTGCTTTAAAGGGTCTGCATTTGCTCACCCAATCTCACCAATCCTCTCAGTCCCAAGTGTCCAGCCTTATGCCACATCCAGCTGTCATTGTAGATAGGGTCATTCCAGGTTGCATCAGAGACCCTGAAGGAATTGTAAAGAATTTCCCTGTTTCTTTGTTCTGATTTTGAAATTCCTTTTTAGAGTGGGTTTCAGCTGATTCTCGCTGCCATGTTTATGCCAGTCTAGACACACTTGATTCCCTTACGGAGACATATCAATACATAGGTTTTAAGATTCTTACTAGTCAGATCTATTCCTCTGCGGGAAATATGGGGTTTTGAGTCCCTTTCACTGAGGAAGGTGGAGGTCTTGTCTATTCCATAGTTGGTTTCTGGAACGGTACCTGTGCTTATATCAAACTCGGGTTTGATGCATCACCCCACCTCTCCTTCCCCCTTAAGCAGGCATAAGAGTGTTTTCTAAATGTGAGACTCTGTTCTCTTGCCTAACTCAGTTCATGTGTAGCCATGTTTACAGGATCTTCCTAAGTGATATCTTATGATAAGTTTCTTTTCCTGTGTGACTTCTTTCACTTAGAATCATCGTACCTGAATCCACTCATTTTGCTGCTACTTGTCTTATGACATTGATTTCTTGGCTGAGGGATATTCCATCGTACGTAAGTTCCACAATGTTTGGAACCATTTTTATATTTCCTGGGATATTTCAGGTGTACCCAGGTTGAGCTTCTTGTAAGCAGTGCAGCCCTCAATTTGGGGGTGGCTCTGTCTTATGGATTTTCAGTTTTCCCAAGGTATATTCCCTAGACCTGAAGTGCCCTTGGCTCTGTAGCTCTGTTGTTTACTTGTTTTAGGGAACACAATGCACTCCTCCAGTGAGGCAGTTGGCAACTTACATCCCGCCCATCAGCATAAAAAGGCTCCCTGTTCTCCAGGGCCCGTCTTGCCTTTCTGGTTTTTACACATTTTGTGGATGTCCCTTTTGACCGGTGGGAAGTGATACTTCTTTGTAGTGCAGATTTGCATTGCCCGCTTGCTTGCTTGGCCAAAAAGGGCGTATGCGTTTTCTCCTGAATATATTCAGGAGAAAACGCATACGCCCTTTTTGGCCAAGTGCATCATTGTCGAAGTTGTGCCCCTCTTCCTGTGCTTTACAGGCGATTCCAACGTACCTCTTGAAATCTGTTTCCTGCTATTCTGCCTCGCTTTCAAGTCCGCCTCGTTGCCTTCCCTCAACAGATTTTTGGACGATAGTTGGCCTTGATTACTCTGCCAGTTTGTGAATTGCTGTGCCCCTGAGCTCCATTTTTCACCTCGTTTTTTGTGAGCTGAACGCAAGTCCAAACTTTTGGTTCAGGACCTATACTGGTTCCCGGTGGGTGGCTGAGACTTTGGTTAATTCTTCTTCCTGCCTGGAAATTAGAGTGACATGTGTCCATCCAAATGCCTAACAGCTACTCTCTCATTGGTTCTCCCTCTTCCCTTTCATCCTCTGCCAAATTGGCAACCTGTGCGAACCAGGAGCTTAAAGGGGCTGTCTCTCCAAGTTGGGAGATTGATAGGAAAGCAGTTGGAAAGTCACACCGGAGCACCAGGAGAGGGGCTCTTCGTTGAGTTTTAGAAACCTTTCGTATTCACAGTGTGTCCATTCTCTAGGTTTCCCGTACACGTTATAGCTGTAGTAATATTCCCTTCAACCTGGAGAGCTGGGACCCATGGAATGGGTGCCATGCATTATTGCTTTAAAGGGTCTGCATTTGCTCACCCAATCTCACCAATCCTCTCAGTCCCAAGTGTCCAGCCTTATGCCACATCCAGCTGTCATTGTAGATAGGGTCATTCCAGGTTGCATCAGAGACCCTGAAGGAATTGTAAAGAATTTCCCTGTTTCTTTGTTCTGTTTTTGAAATTCCTTTTTAGAGTGGGTTTGAACTGATTCTCGCTGCCATGTTTATGCCAGTCTAGACACACTTGATTCCCTTACGGAGACATATCAATACATAGGTTTTAAGATTCTTACTAGTCAGATCTATTCCTCTGCGGGAAATATGGGGTTTTGAGTCCCTTTCACTGAGGAAGGTGGAGGTCTTGTCTATTCCATAGTTGGTTTTTGGAACGGTACCTGTGCTTATATCAAACTCGGGTTTGATGCATCACCCCACCTCTCCTTCCCCATGAAGCAGGCATAAGAGTGTTTTCTAAATGTGAGACTCTGTTCTCTTGCCTAACTCAGTTCATGTGTAGCCATGTTTACAGGAACTTCCTAAGTGATATCATATGATAAGTTTCTTTTCCTGTGTGACTTCTTTCACTTAGAATCATCGTACCTGAATCCACTCATTTTGCTGCTACTGGTCTTATGACATTGATTTCTTGGCTGAGGGATATTCCATCGTACGTAAGTTCCACACTGTTTGGAACCATTTTTATATTTCCTGGGATATTTCAGGTGTACCCAGGTTGAGGTTCTTGTAAGCAGTGCAGCCCTCAATTTGGGGGTGGCTCTGTCTTATGGATTTTCAGTTTTCCCAAGGTATATTCCCTAGACTGGAATTGCCCTTGGCTCTGTAGCTCTGTTGTTTACTTGTTTTAGGGAACACAATGCACTCCTCCAGTGAGGCAGTTGGCAACTTACATCCCGCCCATCAGCATAACAAGGCTCCCTGTTCTCCAGGGCCTGTCTTGCCTTTCTGGTGTTTACACAATTTGTGGATGTCCCTTTTGACCGGTGGGAAGTGATACTTCTTTGTAGTGCAGATTTGCTTTGCCCGCTTGCTTGCTTGGCCAAAAAGGGCGTATGCGTTTTCTCCAGAATATATTCAGAAGAAAACGCATACGCACTTTTTGGCCAAGTGCATCATTGTCGAAGTTGTGCCCCTCTTCCTGTGCTTTACAGGCGATTCCAACGTTCCTCTTGAAATCTGTTTCCTGCTATTCTGCCTCGCTTTCAAGTCCGCCTCGTTGCCTTCCCTCAACAGATTTTTGGACGATAGTTGGCCTTGATTACTATGCCAGTTTTTGAATTGCTGTGCCCCTGAGCTCCATTTTTCACCTCGTTTTTTGTGAGCTGAACGCAAGTCCAAACTTTTGGTTCAGGACCTATACTGGTTCCCGGTGGGTGGCTGAGACTTTGGTTAATTCTTCTTCCTGCCTGGAAATTAGAGTGACATGTGTCCATCCAAATGCCTAACAGCTACTCTCTCATTGGTTCTCCCTCTTCCCTTTCATCCTCTGCCAAATTGGCAACCTGTGCGAACCAGGAGCTTAAAGGGGCTGTCTCTCCAAGTTGGGAGATTGATAGGAAAGCAGTTGGAAAGTCAAACCGGAGCACCAGGAGAGGGGCTCTTCGTTGAGTTTTAGAAACCTTTCGTATTCACAGTGTGTCCATTCTCTAGGTTTCCCGTACACGTTATAGCTGTAGTAATATTCCCTTCAACCTGGAGAGCTGGGACCCATGGAATGGGTGCCATGCATTATTGCTTTAAAGGGTCTGCATTTGCTCACCCAATCTCACCAATCCTCTCATTCCCAAGTGTCCAGCCTTATGCCACATCCAGCTGTCATTGTAGATAGGGTCATTCCAGGTTGCATCAGAGACCCTGAAGGAATTGTAAAGAATTTCCCTGTTTCTTTGTTCTGTTTTTGAAATTCCTTTTTAGAGTGGGTTTGAGCTGATTCTCGCTGCCATGTATATGCCAGTCTAGACACACTTGATTCCCTTACGGAGACATATCAACACATAGGTTTTAAGATTCTTACTAGTCAGATCTATTCCTCTGCGGGACATATGGGGTTTTGAGTCCCTTTCACTGAGGAAGGTGTAGGTCTTGTCTATTCCATAGTTGGTTTTTGGAACGGTACCTGTGCTTATATCAAACTCGGGTTTGATGCATCACCCCACCTCTCCTTCCCCCTTAAGCAGGCATAAGAGTGTTTTCTAAATGTGAGACTCTGTTCTCTTGCCTAACTCAGTTCATGTGTAGCCATGTTTACAGGATCTTCCTAAGTGATATCTTATGATAAGTTTCTTTTCCTGTGTGACTTCTTTCACTTAGAATCATCGTACCTGAATCCACTCATTTTGCTGCTACTGGTCTTATGACATTGATTTCATGGCTGAGGGATATTCCATCGTACGTAAGTTCCACACTGTTTGGAACCATTTTTATATTTCCTGGGATATTTCAGGTGTACCCAGGTTGAGGTTCTTGTAAGCAGTGCAGCCCTCAATTTGGGGGTGGCTCTGTCTTATGGATTTTCAGTTTTCCCAAGGTATATTCCCTAGACTGGAAGTGCCCTTGGCTCTGTAGCTCTGTTGTTTACTTGTTTTAGGGAACACAATGCACTCCTCCAGTGAGGCAGTTGGCAACTTACATCCCGCCCATCAGCATAACAAGGCTCCCTGTTCTCCAGGGCCTGTCTTGCCTTTCTGGTGTTTACACATTTTGTGGATGTCCCTTTTGACCGGTGGGAAGTGATACTTCTTTGTAGTGCAGATTTGCATTGCCCGCTTGCTTGCTTGGCCAAAAAGGGCGTATGCGTTTTCCCCTGAATATATTCAGGAGAAAACGCATACGCCCTTTTTGGCCAAGTGCATCATTGTCGAAGTTGTGCCCCTCTTCCTGTGCTTCACAGGCGATTCCAACGTTCCTCTTGAAATCTGTTTCCTGCTATTCTGCCTCGCTTTCAAGTCCGCCTCGTTGCCTTCCCTCAACAGATTTTTGGACGATAGTTGGCCTTGATTACTCTGCCAGTTTTTGAATTGCTGTGCCCCTGAGCTCCATTTTTCAACTCGTTTTTGTGAGCTGAACGCAAGTCCAAACTTTTGGTTCAGGACCTATACTGGTTCCCGGTGGGTGGCTGAGACTTTGGTTAATTCTTCTTCCTGCCGGGAAATTAGAGTGACATGTGCCCATCCAAATGCCTAACAGCTACTCTCTCATTGGTTCTCCCTCTTCCCTTTCATCCTCTGCCAAATTGGCAACCTGTGCGAACCAGGAGCTTAAAGGGGCTGTCTCTCCAAGTTGGGAGATTGATAGGAAAGCAGTTGGAAAGTCAAACCGGAGCACCAGGAGAGGGGCTCTTCGTTGAGTTTTAGAAACCTTTCGTATTCACAGTGTGTCCATTCTCTAGGTTTCCCGTACACGTTATAGCTGTAGTAATATTCCCTTCAACCTGGAGAGCTGGGACCCATGGAATGGGTGCCATGCATTATTGCTTTAAAGGGTCTGCATTTGCTCACCCAATCTCACCAATCCTCTCAGTCCCAAGTGTCCAGCCTTATGCCACATCCAGCTGTCATTGTAGATAGGGTCATTCCAGGTTCCATCAGAGACCCTGAAGGAATTGTAAAGAATTTCCCTGTTTCTTTGTTCTGTTTTTGAAATTCCTTTTTAGAGTTGGTTTGAGCTGATTCTCGCTGCCATGTTTATGCCAGTCTAGACACACTTGATTCCCTTACGGAGACATATCAATACATAGGTTTTAAGATTCTTACTAGTCAGATCTATTCCTCTGCGGGACATATGGGGTTTTGAGTCCCTTTCACTGAGGAAGGTGTAGGTCTTGTCTATTCCATAGTTGGTTTTTGGAACGGTATCTGTGCTTATATCAAACTCGGGTTTGATGCATCACCCCACCTCTCCTTCCCCCTTAAGCAGGCATAAGAGTGTTTTCTAAATGTGAGACTCTGTTCTCTTGCCTAACTCAGTTCATGTGTAGCCATGTTTACAGGAACTTCCTAAGTGATATCTTATGATAAGTTTCTTTTCCTGTGTGACTTCTTTCACTTAGAATCATCGTACCTGAATCCACTCATTTTGCTGCTACTTGTCTTATGACATTGATTTCATGGCTGAGGGATATTCCATCGTACGTAAGTTCCACACTGTTTGGAACCATTTTTATATTTCCTGGGATATTTCAGGTGTACCCAGTTTGAGGTTCTTGTAAGCAGTGCAGCCCTCAATTTGGGGGTGGCACTGTCTTATGGATATTCAGTTTTCCCAAGGTATATTCCCTAGACTGGAAGTGCCCTTGGCTCTGTAGCTCTGTTGTTTACTTGTTTTAGGGAACACAATGCACTCCTCCAGTGAGGCAGTTGGCAACTTACATCCCGCCCATCAGCATAACAAGGCTCCCTGTTCTCCAGGGCCTGTCTTGCCTTTCTGGTGTTTACACATTTTGTGGATGTCCCTTTTGACCGGTGGGAAGTGATACTTCTTTGTAGTGCAGATTTGCATTGCCCGCTTGCTTGCTTGGCCAAAAAGGGCGTATGCGTTTTCTCCTGAATATATTCAGGAGAAAACGCATACGCCCTTTTTGGCCAAGTGCATCATTGTAGAAGTTGTGCCCCTCTTCCTGTGCTTTACAGGCGATTCCAACGTTCCTCTTGAAATCTGTTTCCTGCTATTCTGCCTCGCTTTCAAGTCCGCCTCGTTGCCTTCCCTCAACAGATTTTTGGACGATAGTTGGCCTTGATTACTCTGCCAGTTTTTGAATTGCTGTGCCCCTGAGCTCCATTTTTCAACTCGTTTTTTGTGAGCTGAACGCAAGTCCAAACTTTTGGTTCAGGACCTATACTGGTTCCCGGTGGGTGGCTGAGACTTTGGTTCATTCTTCTTCCTGCCGGGAAATTAGAGTGACATGTGCCCATCCAAATGCCTAACAGCTACTCTCTCATTGGTTCTCCCTCTTCCCTTTCATCCTCTGCCAAATTGGCAACCTGTGCGAACCAGGAGCTTAAAGGGGCTGTCTCTCCAAGTTGGGAGATTGATAGGAAAGCAGTTGGAAAGTCAAACCGGAGCACCAGGAGAGGGGCTCTTCGTTGAGTTTTAGAAACCTTTCGTATTCACAGTGTGTCCATTCTCTAGGTTTCCCGTACACGTTATAGCTGTAGTAATATTCCCTTCAACCTGGAGAGCTGGGACCCATGGAATGGGTGCCATGCATTATTGCTTTAAAGGGTCTGCATTTGCTCACCCAATCTCACCAATCCTCTCAGTCCCAAGTGTCCAGCCTTATGCCACATCCAGCTGTCATTGTAGATAGGGTCATTCCAGGTTGCATCAGAGACCCTGAAGGAATTGTAAAGAATTTCCCTGTTTCTTTGTTCTGTTTTTGAAATTCCTTTTTAGAGTGGGTTTGAACTGATTCTCGCTGCCATGTTTATGCCAGTCTAGACACACTTGATTCCCTTACGGAGACATATCAATACATAGGTTTTAAGATTCTTACTAGTCAGATCTATTCCTCTGCGGGACATATGGGGTTTTGAGTCCCTTTCACTGAGGAAGGTGTAGGTCTTGTCTATTCCATAGTTGGTTTTTGGAACGGTACCTGTGCTTATATCAAACTCTGGTTTGATGCATCACCCCACCTCTCCTTCCCCCTTAAGCAGGCATAAGAGTGTTTTCTAAATGTGAGACTCTGTTCTCTTGCCTAACTCAGTTCATGTGTAGCCATGTTTACAGGATCTTCCTAAGTGATATCTTATGATAAGATTCTTTTCCTGTGTGACTTCTTTCACTTAGAATCATCGTACCTGAATCCACTCATTTTGCTGCTACTTGTCTTATGACATTGATTTCTTGGCTGAGGGATATTCCATCGTACGTATGTTCCACAATGTTTGGAACCATTTTTATATTTCCTGGGATATTTCAGGTGTACCCAGGTTGAGGTTCCTGTAAGCAGTGCAGCCCTCAATTTGGGGGTGGCTCTGTATTATGGATTTTCAGTTTTCCCAAGGTATATTCCCTAGACCTGAAGTGCCCTTGGCTCTGTAGCTCTGTTGTTTACTTGTTTTAGGGATCACAATGCACTCCTCCAGTGAGGCAGTTGGCAACTTACATCCCGCCCATCAGCATAAAAAGGCTCCCTGTTCTCCAGGGCCCGTCTTGCCTTTCTGGTTTTTACACATTTTGTGGATGTCCCTTTTGACCGGTGGGAAGTGATACTTCTTTGTAGTGCAGATTTGCATTGCCCGCTTGCTTGCTTGGCCAAAAAGGGCGTATGCGTTTTCTCCTGAATATATTCAGGAGAAAACGCATACGCCCTTTATGGCCAAGTGCATCATTGTCGAAGTAGTGCCCCTCTTCCTGTGCTTTACAGGCGATTCCAACGTACCTCTTGAAATCTGTTTCCTGCTATTCTGCCTCGCTTTCAAGTCTGCCTCGTTGCCTTCCCACAACAGATTTTTGGACGATAGTTGGCCTTGATTACTCTGCCAGTTTGTGAATTGCTGTGCCCCTGAGCTCCATTTTTCAACTCGTTTTTTGTGAGCTGAACGCAAGTCCAAACTTTTGGTTCAGGACCTATACTGGTTCCCGGTGGGTGGCTGAGACTTTGGTTAATTCTTCTTCCTGCCGGGAAATTAGAGTGACATGTGCCCATCCAAATGCCTAACAGCTACTCTCTCATTGGTTCTCCCTCTTCCCTTTCATCCTCTGCCAAATTGGCAACCTGTGCGAACCAGGAGCTTAAAGGGGCTGTCTCTCCAAGTTGGGAGATTGATAGGAAAGCAGTTGGAAAGAAAAACCGGAGCTCCAGGAGAGGGGCTCTTCGTTGAGTTTTAGAAACCTTTCGTATTCACAGTGTGTCCATTCTCTAGGTTTCCCGTACACGTTATAGCTGTAGTAATATTCCCTTCAACCTGGAGAGCTGGGACCCATGGAATGGGTGCCATGCATTATTGCTTTAAAGGGTCTGCATTTGCTCACCCAATCTCACCAATCCTCTCAGTCCCAAGTGTCCAGCCTTATGCCACATCCAGCTGTCATTGTAGATAGGGTCATTCCAGGTTGCATCAGAGACCCTGAAGGAATTGTAAAGAATTTCCCTGTTTCTTTGTTCTGTTTTTGAAATTCCTTTTTAGAGTGGGTTTGAGCTGATTCTCGCTGCCATGTTTATGCCAGTCTAGACACACGTGATTCCCTTACGGAGACATATCAATACATAGGTTTTAAGATTCTTACTAGTCAGATCTATTCCTCTGCAGGAAATATGGGGTTTTGAGTCCCTTTCACTGAGGAAGGTGGAGGTCTTGTCTATTCCATAGTTGGTTTTTGGAATGGTACCTGTGCTTATATCAAACTCGGGTTTGATGCATCACCCCACCTCTCCTTCCCCCTTAAGCAGGCATAAGGGTGTTTTGTAAATGTGAGACTCTGTTCTCTTGCCTAACTCAGTTCATGTGTAGCCATGTTTACAGGATCTTCCTAAGTGATATCTTATGATAAGTTTCTTTTCCTGTGTGACTTCTTTCACTTAGAATCATCGTACCTGAATCCACTCATTTTGCTGCTACTGGTCTTATGACATTGATTTCGTGGCTGAGGGATATTCCATCGTACGTAAGTTCCACAATGTTTGGAACCATTTTTATATTTCCTGGGATATTTCAGGTGTACCCAGGTTGAGGTTCTTGTAAGCAGTGCAGCCCTCAATTTGGGGGTGGCTCTGTCTTATGGATTTTCAGTTTTCCCAAGGTATATTCCCTAGACCTGAAGTGCCCTTGGCTCTGTAGCTCTGTTGTTTACTTGTTTTAGGGAACACAATGCACTCCTCCAGTGAGGCAGTTGGCAACTTACATCCCGCCCATCAGCATAACAAGGCTCCCTGTTCTCCAGGGCCTGTCTTGCCTTTCTGGTGTTTACACATTTTGTGGATGTCCCTTTTGACCGGTGGGAAGTGATACTTCTTTGTAGTGCAGATTTGCATTGCCCGCATGCTTGCTTGGCCATAAAGGGCGTATGCGTTTTCTCCTGAATATATTCAGGAGAAAACGCATACGCCCTTTATGGACAAGTGCATCATTGTCGAAGTTGTGCCCCTCTTCCTGTGCTTTACAGGCGATTCCAACGTACCTCTTGAAATCTGTTTCCTGGTATTCTGCCTCGCTTTCAAGTCCGCCTCGTTGCCTTCCCTCAACAGATTTTTGGACGATAGTTGGCCTTGATTACTCTGCCAGTTTGTGAATTGCTGTGCCCCTGAGCTCCATTTTTCAACTCATTTTTTGTGAGCTGAACGCAAGTCCAAACTTTTGGTTC
Organism: Mesoplodon mirus; assembly: GCF_964341445.2. Classification (NCBI taxonomy): domain Eukaryota; kingdom Metazoa; phylum Chordata; class Mammalia; order Artiodactyla; family Ziphiidae; genus Mesoplodon; species Mesoplodon mirus. Next base: position 495,945 of record NW_028295681.1, on the reverse strand, counting down.
AGGACCTATACTGGTTCCCGGTGGGTGGCTGAGACTTTGGTTAATTCTTCTTCCTGCCTGGAAATTAGAGTGACATGTGCCCATCCAAATGCCTAACAGCTACTCTCTCATTGGTTCTCCCTCTTCCCTTTCATCCTCTGCCAAATTGGCAACCTGTGCGAACCAGGAGCTTAAAGGGGCTGTCTCTCCAAGTTGGGAGATTGATAGGAAAGCAGTTGGAAAGTCAAACCGGAGCACCAGGAGAGGGGCTCTTCGTTGAGTTTTAGAAACCTTTCGTATTCACAGTGTGTCCATTCTCTAGGTTTCCCGTACACGTTATAGCTGTAGTAATATTCCCTTCAACCTGGAGAGCTGGGACCCATGGAATGGGTGCCATGCATTATTGCTTTAAAGGGTCTGCATTTGCTCACCCAATCTCACCAATCCTCTCAGTCCCAAGTGTCCAGCCTTATGCCACATCCAGCTGTCATTGTAGATAGGGTCATTCCAGGTTGCATCAGAGACCCTGAAGGAATTGTAAAGAATTTCCCTGTTTCTTTGTTCTGTTTTTGAAATTCCTTTTTAGAGTGGGTTTCAGCTGATTCTCGCTGCCATGTTTATGCCAGTCTAGACACACTTGATTCCCTTACGGAGACATATCAATATATAGGTTTTAAGATTCTTACTAGTCAGATCTATTCCTCTGCGGGAAATATGGGGTTTTGAGTCCCTTTCACTGAGGAAGGTGGAGGTCTTGTCTATTCCATAGTTGGTTTCTGGAACGGTACCTGTGCTTATATCAAACTCGGGTTTGATGCATCACCCCACCTCTCCTTCCCCCTTAAGCAGGCATAAGAGTGTTTTCTAAATGTGAGACTCTGTTCTCTTGCCTAACTCAGTTCATGTGTAGCCATGTTTACAGGAACTTCCTAAGTGATATCTTATGATAAGTTTCTTTTCCTGTGTGACTTCTTTCACTTAGAATCATCGTACCTGAATCCACTCATTTTGCTGCTACTTGTCTTATGACATTGATTTCTTGGCTGTGGGATATTCCATCGTACGTAAGTTCCACAATGTTTGGAACCATTTTTATATTTCCTGGGATATTTCAGGTGTACCCAGGTTGAGGTTCTTGTAAGCAGTGCAGCCCTCAATTTGGGGGTGGCTCTGTCTCATGGATTTTCAGTTTTCCCAAGGTATATTCCCTAGACTGGAAGTGCCCTTGGCTCTGTAGCTCTGTTGTTTACTTGTTTTAGGGAACACAATGCACTCCTCCAGTGAGGCAGTTGGCAACTTACATCCCGCCCATCAGCATAACAAGGCTCCCTGTTCTCCAGGGCCTGTCTTGCCTTTCTGGTGTTTACACAATTTGTGGATGTCCCTTTTGACCGGTGGGAAGTGATACTTCTTTGTAGTGCAGATTTGCTTTGCCCGCTTGCTTGCTTGGCCAAAAAGGGCGTATGCGTTTTCTCCAGAATATATTAAGAAGAAAACGCATACGCACTTTTTGGCCAAGTGCATCATTGTCGAAGTTGTGCCCCTCTTCCTGTGCTTTACAGGCGATTCCAACGTTCCTCTTGAAATCTGTTTCCTGCCATTCTGCCTCGCTTTCAAGTCCGCCTCGTTGCCTTCCCTCAACAGATTTTTGGACGATAGTTGGCCTTGATTACTATGCCAGTTTTTGAATTGCTGTGCCCCTGAGCTCCATTTTTCAACTCGTTTTTTGTGAGCTGAACGCAAGTCCAAACTTTTGGTTCAGGACCTATACTGGTTCCCGGTGGGTGGCTGAGACTTTGGTTCATTCTTCTTCCTGCCGGGAAATTAGAGTGACATGTGCCCATCCAAATGCCTAACAGCTACTCTCTCATTGGTTCTCCCTCTTCCCTTTCATCCTCTGCCAAATTGGCAACCTGTGCGAACCAGGAGCTTAAAGGGGCTGTCTCTCCAAGTTGGGAGATTGATAGGAAAGCAGTTGGAAAGTCAAACCGGAGCACCAGGAGAGGGGCTCTTCGTTGAGTTTTAGAAACCTTTCGTATTCACAGTGTGTCCATTCTCTAGGTTTCCCGTACACGTTATAGCTGTAGTAATATTCCCTTCAACCTGGAGAGCTGGGACCCATGGAATGGGTGCCATGCATTATTGCTTTAAAGGGTCTGCATTTGCTCACCCAATCTCACCAATCCTCTCAGTCCCAAGTGTCCAGCCTTATGCCACATCCAGCTGTCATTGTAGATAGGGTCATTCCAGGTTGCATCAGAGACCCTGAAGGAATTGTAAAGAATTTCCCTGTTTCTTTGTTCTGTTTTTGAAATTCCTTTTTAGAGTGGGTTTGAGCTGATTCTCGCTGCCATGTTTATGCCAGTCTAGACACACTTGATTCCCTTACGGAGACATATCAACACATAGGTTTTAAGATTCTTACTAGTCAGATCTATTCCTCTGCGGGACATATGGGGTTTTGAGTCCCTTTCACTGAGGAAGGTGTAGGTCTTGTCTATTCCATAGTTGGTTTTTGGAACGGTACCTGTGCTTATATCAAACTCGGGTTTGATGCATCACCCCACCTCTCCTTCCCCCTTAAGCAGGCATAAGAGTGTTTTCTAAATGTGAGACTCTGTTCTCTTGCCTAACTCAGTTCATGTGTAGCCATGTTTACAGGATCTTCCTAAGTGATATCTTATGATAAGTTTCTTTTCCTGTGTGACTTCTTTCACTTAGAATCATCGTACCTGAATCCACTCATTTTGCTGCTACTGGTCTTATGACATTGATTTCATGGCTGAGGGATATTCCATCGTACGTAAGTTCCACACTGTTTGGAACCATTTTTATATTTCCTGGGATATTTCAGGTGTACCCAGGTTGAGGTTCTTGTAAGCAGTGCAGCCCTCAATTTGGGGGTGGCTCTGTCTTATGGATTTTCAGTTTTCCCAAGGTATATTCCCTAGACTGGAAGTGCCCTTGGCTCTGTAGCTCTGTTGTTTACTTGTTTTAGGGAACACAATGCACTCCTCCAGTGAGGCAGTTGGCAACTTACATCCCGCCCATCAGCATAACAAGGCTCCCTGTTCTCCAGGGCCTGTCTTGCCTTTCTGGTGTTTACACATTTTGTGGATGTCCCTTTTGACCGGTGGGAAGTGATACTTCTTTGTAGTGCAGATTTGCATTGCCCGCTTGCTTGCTTGGCCAAAAAGGGCGTATGCGTTTTCCCCTGAATATATTCAGGAGAAAACGCATACGCCCTTTTTGGCCAAGTGCATCATTGTCAAAGTTGTGCCCCTCTTCCTGTGCTTTACAGGCGATTCCAACGTACCTCTTGAAATCTGTTTCCTGCTATTCTGCCTCGCTTTCAAGTCCGCCTCGTTGCCTTCCCTCAACAGATTTTTGGACGATAGTTGGCCTTGATTACTCTGCCAGTTTGTGAATTGCTGTGCCCCTGAGCTCCATTTTTCACCTCGTTTTTTGTGAGCTGAACGCAAGTCCAAACTTTTGGTTCAGGACCTATACTGGTTCCCGGTGGGTGGCTGAGACTTTGGTTCATTCTTCTTCCTGCCTGGAAATTAGAGTGACATGTGTCCATCCAAATGCCTAACAGCTACTCTCTCATTGGTTCTCCCTCTTCCCTTTCATCCTCTGCCAAATTGGCAACCTGTGCGAACCAGGAGCTTAAAGGGGCTGTCTCTCCAAGTTGGGAGATTGATAGGAAAGCAGTTGGAAAGTCACACCGGAGCACCAGGAGAGGGGCTCTTCGTTGAGTTTTAGAAACCTTTCGTATTCACAGTGTGTCCATTCTCTAGGTTTCCCGTACACGTTATAGCTGTAGTAATATTCCCTTCAACCTGGAGAGCTGGGACCCATGGAATGGGTGCCATGCATTATTGCTTTAAAGGGTCTGCATTTGCTCACCCAATCTCACCAATCCTCTCAGTCCCAAGTGTCCAGCCTTATGCCACATCCAGCTGTCATTGTAGATAGGGTCATTCCAGGTTGCATCAGAGACCCTGAAGGAATTGTAAAGAATTTCCCTGTTTCTTTGTTCTGTTTTTGAAATTCCTTTTTAGAGTGGGTTTGAACTGATTCTCGCTGCCATGTTTATGCCAGTCTAGACACACTTGATTCCCTTACGGAGACATATCAATACATAGGTTTTAAGATTCTTACTAGTCAGATCTATTCCTCTGCGGGAAATATGGGGTTTTGAGTCCCTTTCACTGAGGAAGGTGGAGGTCTTGTCTATTCCATAGTTGGTTTTTGGAACGGTACCTGTGCTTATATCAAACTCGGGTTTGATGCATCACCCCACCTCTCCTTCCCCATGAAGCAGGCATAAGAGTGTTTTCTAAATGTGAGACTCTGTTCTCTTGCCTAACTCAGTTCATGTGTAGCCATGTTTACAGGAACTTCCTAAGTGATATCATATGATAAGTTTCTTTTCCTGTGTGACTTCTTTCACTTAGAATCATCGTACCTGAATCCACTCATTTTGCTGCTACTGGTCTTATGACATTGATTTCTTGGCTGAGGGATATTCCATCGTACGTAAGTTCCACACTGTTTGGAACCATTTTTATATTTCCTGGGATATTTCAGGTGTACCCAGGTTGAGGTTCTTGTAAGCAGTGCAGCCCTCAATTTGGGGGTGGCTCTGTCTTATGGATTTTCAGTTTTCCCAAGGTATATTCCCTAGACTGGAAGTGCCCTTGGCTCTGTAGCTCTGTTGTTTACTTGTTTTAGGGAACACAATGCACTCCTCCAGTGAGGCAGTTGGCAACTTACATCCCGCCCATCAGCATAACAAGGCTCCCTGTTCTCCAGGGCCTGTCTTGCCTTTCTGGTGTTTACACAATTTGTGGATGTCCCTTTTGACCGGTGGGAAGTGATACTTCTTTGTAGTGCAGATTTGCTTTGCCCGCTTGCTTGCTTGGCCAAAAAGGGCGTATGCGTTTTCTCCAGAATATATTCAGAAGAAAACGCATACGCACTTTTTGGCCAAGTGCATCATTGTCGAAGTTGTGCCCCTCTTCCTGTGCTTTACAGGCGATTCCAACGTTCCTCTTGAAATCTGTTTCCTGCCATTCTGCCTCGCTTTCAAGTCCGCCTCGTTGCCTTCCCTCAACAGATTTTTGGACGATAGTTGGCCTTGATTACTATGCCAGTTTTTGAATTGCTGTGCCCCTGAGCTCCATTTTCAACTCGTTTTTTGTGAGCTGAACGCAAGTCCAAACTTTTGGTTCAGGACCTATACTGGTTCCCGGTGGGTGGCTGAGACTTTGGTTCATTCTTCTTCCTGCCGGGAAATTAGAGTGACATGTGCCCATCCAAATGCCTAACAGCTACTCTCTCATTGTTTCTCCCACTTCCCTTTCATCCTCTGCCAAATTGGCAACCTGTGCGAACCAGGAGCTTAAAGGGGCTGTCTCTCCAAGTTGGGAGATTGATAGGAAAGCAGTTGGAAAGAAAAACCGGAGCTCCAGGAGAGGGGCTCTTCGTTGAGTTTTAGAAACCTTTCGTATTCACAGTGTGTCCATTCTCTAGGTTTCCCGTACACGTTATAGCTGTAGTAATATTCCCTTCAACCTGGAGAGCTGGGACCCATGGAATGGGTGCCATGCATTATTGCTTTAAAGGGTCTGCATTTGCTCACCCAATCTCACCAATCCTCTCAGTCCAAGTGTCCAGCCTTATGCCACATCCAGCTGTCATTGTAGATAGGATCATTCCAGGTTGCATCAGAGACCCTGAAGGAATTGTAAAGAATTTCCCTGTTTCTTTGTTCTGTTTTTGAAATTCCTTTTTAGAGTGGGTTTGAGCTGATTCTCGCTGCCATGTTTATGCCAGTCTAGACACACTTGATTCCCTTACGGAGACATATCAACACATAGGTTTTAAGATTCTTACTAGTCAGATCTATTCCTCTGCGGGACATATGGGGTTTTGAGTCCCTTTCACTGAGGAAGGTGTAGGTCTTGTCTATTCCATAGTTGGTTTTTGGAACGGTACCTGTGCTTATATCAAACTCGGGTTTGATGCATCACCCCACCTCTCCTTCCCCCTTAAGCAGGCATAAGGGTGTTTTGTAAATGTGAGACTCTGTTCTCTTGCCTAACTCAGTTCATGTGTAGCCATGTTTACAGGATCTTCCTAAGTGATATCTTATGATAAGTTTCTTTTCCTGTGTGACTTCTTTCACTTAGAATCATCGTACCTGAATCCACTCATTTTGCTGCTACTGGTCTTATGACATTGATTTCGTGGCTGAGGGATATTCCATCGTACGTAAGTTCCACAATGTTTGGAACCATTTTTATATTTCCTGGGATATTTCAGGTGTACCCAGGTTGAGGTTCTTGTAAGCAGTGCAGCCCTCAATTTGGGGGTGGCTCTGTCTTATGGATTTTCAGTTTTCCCAAGGTATATTCCCTAGACCTGAAGTGCCCTTGGCTCTGTAGCTCTGTTGTTTACTTGTTTTAGGGAACACAATGCACTCCTCCAGTGAGGCAGTTGGCAACTTACATCCAGCCCATCAGCATAACAAGGCTCCCTGTTCTCCAGGGCCTGTCTTGCCTTTCTGGTGTTTACACATTTTGTGGATGTCCCTTTTGACCGGTGGGAAGTGATACTTCTTTGTAGTGCAGATTTGCATTGCCCGCATGCTTGCTTGGCCATAAAGGGCGTATGCGTTTTCTCCTGAATATATTCAGGAGAAAACGCATACGCCCTTTATGGACAAGTGCATCATTGTCGAAGTTGTGCCCCTCTTCCTGTGCTTTACAGGCGATTCCAACGTACCTCTTGAAATCTGTTTCCTGGTATTCTGCCTCGCTTTCAAGTCCGCCTCGTTGCCTTCCCTCAACAGATTTTTGGACGATAGTTGGCCTTGATTACTCTGCCAGTTTGTGAATTGCTGTGCCCCTGAGCTCCATTTTTCAACTCATTTTTTGTGAGCTGAACGCAAGTCCAAACTTTTGGTTCAGGACCTATACTGGTTCCCGGTGGGTGGCTGAGACTTTGGTTAATTCTTCTTCCTGCCTGGAAATTAGAGTGACATGTGCCCATCCAAATGCCTAACAGCTACTCTCTCATTGGTTCTCCCTCTTCCCTTTCATCCTCTGCCAAATTGGCAACCTGTGCGAACCAGGAGCTTAAAGGGGCTGTCTCTCCAAGTTGGGAGATTGATAGGAAAGCAGTTGGAAAGTCAAACCGGAGCACCAGGAGAGGGGCTCTTCGTTGAGTTTTAGAAACCTTTCGTATTCACAGTGTGTCCATTCTCTAGGTTTCCCGTACACGTTATAGCTGTAGTAATATTCCCTTCAACCTGGAGAGCTGGGACCCATGGAATGGGTGCCATGCATTATTGCTTTAAAGGGTCTGCATTTGCTCACCCAATCTCACCAATCCTCTCAGTCCCAAGTGTCCAGCCTTATGCCACATCCAGCTGTCATTGTAGATAGGGTCATTCCAGGTTGCATCAGAGACCCTGAAGGAATTGTAAAGAATTTCCCTGTTTCTTTGTTCTGTTTTTGAAATTCCTTTTTAGAGTGGGTTTCAGCTGATTCTCGCTGCCATGTTTATGCCAGTCTAGACACACTTGATTCCCTTACGGAGACATATCAATATATAGGTTTTAAGATTCTTACTAGTCAGATCTATTCCTCTGCGGGAAATATGGGGTTTTGAGTCCCTTTCACTGAGGAAGGTGGAGGTCTTGTCTATTCCATAGTTGGTTTCTGGAACGGTACCTGTGCTTATATCAAACTCGGGTTTGATGCATCACCCCACCTCTCCTTCCCCCTTAAGCAGGCATAAGAGTGTTTTCTAAATGTGAGACTCTGTTCTCTTGCCTAACTCAGTTCATGTGTAGCCATGTTTACAGGAACTTCCTAAGTGATATCTTATGATAAGTTTCTTTTCCTGTGTGACTTCTTTCACTTAGAATCATCGTACCTGAATCCACTCATTTTGCTGCTACTTGTCTTATGACATTGATTTCTTGGCTGTGGGATATTCCATCGTACGTAAGTTCCACAATGTTTGGAACCATTTTTATATTTCCTGGGATATTTCAGGTGTACCCAGGTTGAGGTTCTTGTAAGCAGTGCAGCCCTCAATTTGGGGGTGGCTCTGTCTCATGGATTTTCAGTTTTCCCAAGGTATATTCCCTAGACTGGAAGTGCCCTTGGCTCTGTAGCTCTGTTGTTTACTTGTTTTAGGGAACACAATGCACTCCTCCAGTGAGGCAGTTGGCAACTTACATCCCGCCCATCAGCATAACAAGGCTCCCTGTTCTCCAGGGCCTGTCTTGCCTTTCTGGTGTTTACACAATTTGTGGATGTCCCTTTTGACCGGTGGGAAGTGATACTTCTTTGTAGTGCAGATTTGCTTTGCCCGCTTGCTTGCTTGGCCAAAAAGGGCGTATGCGTTTTCTCCAGAATATATTAAGAAGAAAACGCATACGCACTTTTTGGCCAAGTGCATCATTGTCGAAGTTGTGCCCCTCTTCCTGTGCTTTACAGGCGATTCCAACGTTCCTCTTGAAATCTGTTTCCTGCCATTCTGCCTCGCTTTCAAGTCCGCCTCGTTGCCTTCCCTCAACAGATTTTTGGACGATAGTTGGCCTTGATTACTATGCCAGTTTTTGAATTGCTGTGCCCCTGAGCTCCATTTTTCAACTCGTTTTTTGTGAGCTGAACGCAAGTCCAAACTTTTGGTTCAGGACCTATACTGGTTCCCGGTGGGTGGCTGAGACTTTGGTTCATTCTTCTTCCTGCCGGGAAATTAGAGTGACATGTGCCCATCCAAATGCCTAACAGCTACTCTCTCATTGGTTCTCCCTCTTCCCTTTCATCCTCTGCCAAATTGGCAACCTGTGCGAACCAGGAGCTTAAAGGGGCTGTCTCTCCAAGTTGGGAGATTGATAGGAAAGCAGTTGGAAAGTCAAACCGGAGCACCAGGAGAGGGGCTCTTCGTTGAGTTTTAGAAACCTTTCGTATTCACAGTGTGTCCATTCTCTAGGTTTCCCGTACACGTTATAGCTGTAGTAATATTCCCTTCAACCTGGAGAGCTGGGACCCATGGAATGGGTGCCATGCATTATTGCTTTAAAGGGTCTGCATTTGCTCACCCAATCTCACCAATCCTCTCAGTCCCAAGTGTCCAGCCTTATGCCACATCCAGCTGTCATTGTAGATAGGGTCATTCCAGGTTGCATCAGAGACCCTGAAGGAATTGTAAAGAATTTCCCTGTTTCTTTGTTCTGTTTTTGAAATTCCTTTTTAGAGTGGGTTTGAGCTGATTCTCGCTGCCATGTTTATGCCAGTCTAGACACACTTGATTCCCTTACGGAGACATATCAACACATAGGTTTTAAGATTCTTACTAGTCAGATCTATTCCTCTGCGGGACATATGGGGTTTTGAGTCCCTTTCACTGAGGAAGGTGTAGGTCTTGTCTATTCCATAGTTGGTTTTTGGAACGGTACCTGTGCTTATATCAAACTCGGGTTTGATGCATCACCCCACCTCTCCTTCCCCCTTAAGCAGGCATAAGAGTGTTTTCTAAATGTGAGACTCTGTTCTCTTGCCTAACTCAGTTCATGTGTAGCCATGTTTACAGGATCTTCCTAAGTGATATCTTATGATAAGTTTCTTTTCCTGTGTGACTTCTTTCACTTAGAATCATCGTACCTGAATCCACTCATTTTGCTGCTACTGGTCTTATGACATTGATTTCATGGCTGAGGGATATTCCATCGTACGTAAGTTCCACACTGTTTGGAACCATTTTTATATTTCCTGGGATATTTCAGGTGTACCCAGGTTGAGGTTCTTGTAAGCAGTGCAGCCCTCAATTTGGGGGTGGCTCTGTCTTATGGATTTTCAGTTTTCCCAAGGTATATTCCCTAGACTGGAAGTGCCCTTGGCTCTGTAGCTCTGTTGTTTACTTGTTTTAGGGAACACAATGCACTCCTCCAGTGAGGCAGTTGGCAACTTACATCCCGCCCATCAGCATAACAAGGCTCCCTGTTCTCCAGGGCCTGTCTTGCCTTTCTGGTGTTTACACATTTTGTGGATGTCCCTTTTGACCGGTGGGAAGTGATACTTCTTTGTAGTGCAGATTTGCATTGCCCGCTTGCTTGCTTGGCCAAAAAGGGCGTATGCGTTTTCCCCTGAATATATTCAGGAGAAAACGCATACGCCCTTTTTGGCCAAGTGCATCATTGTCAAAGTTGTGCCCCTCTTCCTGTGCTTTACAGGCGATTCCAACGTACCTCTTGAAATCTGTTTCCTGCTATTCTGCCTCGCTTTCAAGTCCGCCTCGTTGCCTTCCCTCAACAGATTTTTGGACGATAGTTGGCCTTGATTACTCTGCCAGTTTGTGAATTGCTGTGCCCCTGAGCTCCATTTTTCACCTCGTTTTTTGTGAGCTGAACGCAAGTCCAAACTTTTGGTTCAGGACCTATACTGGTTCCCGGTGGGTGGCTGAGACTTTGGTTCATTCTTCTTCCTGCCTGGAAATTAGAGTGACATGTGTCCATCCAAATGCCTAACAGCTACTCTCTCATTGGTTCTCCCTCTTCCCTTTCATCCTCTGCCAAATTGGCAACCTGTGCGAACCAGGAGCTTAAAGGGGCTGTCTCTCCAAGTTGGGAGATTGATAGGAAAGCAGTTGGAAAGTCACACCGGAGCACCAGGAGAGGGGCTCTTCGTTGAGTTTTAGAAACCTTTCGTATTCACAGTGTGTCCATTCTCTAGGTTTCCCGTACACGTTATAGCTGTAGTAATATTCCCTTCAACCTGGAGAGCTGGGACCCATGGAATGGGTGCCATGCATTATTGCTTTAAAGGGTCTGCATTTGCTCACCCAATCTCACCAATCCTCTCAGTCCCAAGTGTCCAGCCTTATGCCACATCCAGCTGTCATTGTAGATAGGGTCATTCCAGGTTGCATCAGAGACCCTGAAGGAATTGTAAAGAATTTCCCTGTTTCTTTGTTCTGTTTTTGAAATTCCTTTTTAGAGTGGGTTTGAACTGATTCTCGCTGCCATGTTTATGCCAGTCTAGACACACTTGATTCCCTTACGGAGACATATCAATACATAGGTTTTAAGATTCTTACTAGTCAGATCTATTCCTCTGCGGGAAATATGGGGTTTTGAGTCCCTTTCACTGAGGAAGGTGGAGGTCTTGTCTATTCCATAGTTGGTTTTTGGAACGGTACCTGTGCTTATATCAAACTCGGGTTTGATGCATCACCCCACCTCTCCTTCCCCATGAAGCAGGCATAAGAGTGTTTTCTAAATGTGAGACTCTGTTCTCTTGCCTAACTCAGTTCATGTGTAGCCATGTTTACAGGAACTTCCTAAGTGATATCATATGATAAGTTTCTTTTCCTGTGTGACTTCTTTCACTTAGAATCATCGTACCTGAATCCACTCATTTTGCTGCTACTGGTCTTATGACATTGATTTCTTGGCTGAGGGATATTCCATCGTACTTAAGTTCCACACTGTTTGGAACCATTTTTATATTTCCTGGGATATTTCAGGTGTACCCAGGTTGAGGTTCTTGTAAGCAGTGCAGCCCTCAATTTGGGGGTGGCTCTGTCTTATGGATTTTCAGTTTTCCCAAGGTATATTCCCTAGACTGGAAGTGCCCTTGGCTCTGTAGCTCTGTTGTTTACTTGTTTTAGGGAACACAATGCACTCCTCCAGTGAGGCAGTTGGCAACTTACATCCCGCCCATCAGCATAACAAGGCTCCCTGTTCTCCAGGGCCTGTCTTGCCTTTCTGGTGTTTACACAATTTGTGGATGTCCCTTTTGACCGGTGGGAAGTGATACTTCTTTGTAGTGCAGATTTGCTTTGCCCGCTTGCTTGCTTGGCCAAAAAGGGCGTATGCGTTTTCTCCAGAATATATTCAGAAGAAAACGCATACGCACTTTTTGGCCAAGTGCATCATTGTCGAAGTTGTGCCCCTCTTCCTGTGCTTTACAGGCGATTCCAACGTTCCTCTTGAAATCTGTTTCCTGCCATTCTGCCTCGCTTTCAAGTCCGCCTCGTTGCCTTCCCTCAACAGATTTTTGGACGATAGTTGGCCTTGATTACTATGCCAGTTTTTGAATTGCTGTGCCCCTGAGCTCCATTTTCAACTCGTTTTTTGTGAGCTGAACGCAAGTCCAAACTTTTGGTTCAGGACCTATACTGGTTCCCGGTGGGTGGCTGAGACTTTGGTTCATTCTTCTTCCTGCCGGGAAATTAGAGTGACATGTGCCCATCCAAATGCCTAACAGCTACTCTCTCATTGTTTCTCCCACTTCCCTTTCATCCTCTGCCAAATTGGCAACCTGTGCGAACCAGGAGCTTAAAGGGGCTGTCTCTCCAAGTTGGGAGATTGATAGGAAAGCAGTTGGAAAGTCAAACCGGAGCACCAGGAGAGGGGCTCTTCGTTGAGTTTTAGAAACCTTTCGTATTCACAGTGTGTCCATTCTCTAGGTTTCCCGTACACGTTATAGCTGTAGTAATATTCCCTTCAACCTGGAGAGCTGGGACCCATGGAATGGGTGCCATGCATTATTGCTTTAAAGGGTCTGCATTTGCTCACCCAATCTCACCAATCCTCTCAGTCCAAGTGTCCAGCCTTATGCCACATCCAGCTGTCATTGTAGATAGGATCATTCCAGGTTGCATCAGAGACCCTGAAGGAATTGTAAAGAATTTCCCTGTTTCTTTGTTCTGTTTTTGAAATTCCTTTTTAGAGTGGGTTTGAGCTGATTCTCGCTGCCATGTTTATGCCAGTCTAGACACACTTGATTCCCTTACGGAGACATATCAACACATAGGTTTTAAGATTCTTACTAGTCAGATCTATTCCTCTGCGGGACATATGGGGTTTTGAGTCCCTTTCACTGAGGAAGGTGTAGGTCTTGTCTATTCCATAGTTGGTTTTTGGAACGGTACCTGTGCTTATATCAAACTCGGGTTTGATGCATCACCCCACCTCTCCTTCCCCCTTAAGCAGGCATAAGAGTGTTTTCTAAATGTGAGACTCTGTTCTCTTGCCTAACTCAGTTCATGTGTAGCCATGTTTACAGGATCTTCCTAAGTGATATCTTATGATAAGTTTCTTTTCCTGTGTGACTTCTTTCACTTAGAATCATCGTACCTGAATCCACTCATTTTGCTGCTACTGGTCTTATGACATTGATTTCATGGCTGAGGGATATTCCATCGTACGTAAGTTCCACACTGTTTGGAACCATTTTTATATTTCCTGGGATATTTCAGGTGTACCCAGGTTGAGGTTCTTGTAAGCAGTGCAGCCCTCAATTTGGGGGTGGCTCTGTCTTATGGATTTTCAGTTTTCCCAAGGTATATTCCCTAGACTGGAAGTGCCCTTGGCTCTGTAGCTCTGTTGTTTACTTGTTTTAGGGAACACAATGCACTCCTCCAGTGAGGCAGTTGGCAACTTACATCCCGCCCATCAGCATAACAAGGCTCCCTGTTCTCCAGGGCCTGTCTTGCCTTTCTGGTGTTTACACATTTTGTGGATGTCCATTTTGACCGGTGGGAAGTGATACTTCTTTGTAGTGCAGATTTGCATTGCCCGCTTGCTTGCTTGGCCAAAAAGGGCGTATGCGTTTTCCCCTGAATATATTCAGGAGAAAACGCATACGCCCTTTTTGGCCAAGTGCATCATTGTCGAAGTTGTGCCCCTCTTCCTGTGCTTTACAGGCGATTCCAACGTTCCTCTTGAAATCTGTTTCCTGCTATTCTGCCTCGCTTTCAAGTCCGCCTCGTTGCCTTCCCTCAACAGATTTTTGGACGATAGTTGGCCTTGATTACTCTGCCAGTTTTTGAATTGCTGTGCCCCAGAGCTCCATTTTTCAACTCGTTTTTTGTGAGCTGAACGCAAGTCCAAACTTTTGGTTCAGGACCTATACTGGTTCCCGGTGGGTGGCTGAGACTTTGGTTAATTCTTCTTCCTGCCGGGAAATTAGAGTGACATGTGCCCATCCAAATGCCTAACAGCTACTCTCTCATTGGTTCTCCCTCTTCCCTTTCATCCTCTGCCAAATTGGCAACCTGTGCGAACCAGGAGCTTAAAGGGGCTGTCTCTCCAAGTTGGGAGATTGACAGGAAAGCAGTTGGAAAGTCACACCGGAGCACCAGGAGAGGGGCTCTTCGTTGAGTTTTAGAAACCTTTCGTATTCACAGTGTGTCCATTCTCTAGGTTTCCCGTACACGTTATAGCTGTAGTAATATTCCCTTCAACCTGGAGAGCTGGGACCCATGGAATGGGTGCCATGCATTATTGCTTTAAAGGGTCTGCATTTGCTCACCCAATCTCACCAATCCTCTCAGTCCCAAGTGTCCAGCCTTATGCCACATCCAGCTGTCATTGTAGATAGGGTCATTCCAGGTTGCATCAGAGACCCTGAAGGAATTGTAAAGAATTTCCCTGTTTCTTTGTTCTGTTTTTGAAATTCCTTTTTAGAGTGGGTTTGAACTGATTCTCGCTGCCATGTTTATGCCAGTCTAGACACACTTGATTCCCTTACGGAGACATATCAATACATAGGTTTTAAGATTCTTACTAGTCAGATCTATTCCTCTGCGGGAAATATGGGGTTTTGAGTCCCTTTCACTGAGGAAGGTGGAGGTCTTGTCTATTCCATAGTTGGTTTTTGGAACGGTACCTGTGCTTATATCAAACTCGGGTTTGATGCATCACCCCACCTCTCCTTCCCCATGAAGCAGGCATAAGAGTGTTTTCTAAATGTGAGACTCTGTTCTCTTGCCTAACTCAGTTCATGTGTAGCCATGTTTACAGGATCTTCCTAAGTGATATCTTATGATAAGTTTCTTTTCCTGTGTGACTTCTTTCACTTAGAATCATCGTACCTGAATCCACTCATTTTGCTGCTACTGGTCTTATGACATTGATTTCTTGGCTGAGGGATATTCCATCGTACGTAAGTTCCACAATGTTTGGAACCATTTTTATATTTCCTGGGATATTTCAGGTGTACCCAGGTTGAGGTTCTTGTAAGCATTGCAGCCCTCAATTTGGGGGTGGCTCTGTCTTATGGATTTTCAGTTTTCCCAAGGTATATTCCCTATACTGGAAGTGCCCTTGGCTCTGTAGCTCTGTTGTTTACTTGTTTTAGGGAACACAATGCACTCCTCCAGTGAGGCAGTTGGCAACTTACATCCCGCCCATCAGCATAACAAGGCTCCCTGTTCTCCAGGGCCTGTATTGCCTTTCTGGTGTTTACACAATTTGTGGATGTCCCTTTTGACCGGTGGGAAGTGATACTTCTTTGTAGTGCAGATTTGCTTTGCCCGCTTGCTTGCTTGGCCAAAAAGGGCGTATGCGTTTTCTCCAGAATATATTCAGAAGAAAACGCATACGCACTTTTTGGCCAAGTGCATCATTGTCGAAGTTGTGCCCCTCTTCCTGTGCTTTACAGGCGATTCCAACGTTCCTCTTGAAATCTGTTTCCTGCTATTCTGCCTCGCTTTCAAGTCCGCCTCGTTGCCTTCCCTCAACAGATTTTTGGACGATAGTTGGCCTTGATTACTATGCCAGTTTTTGAATTGCTGTGCCCCTGAGCTCCATTTTTCAACTCGTTTTTTGTGAGCTGAACGCAAGTCCAAACTTTTGGTTCAGGACCTATACTGGTTCCCGGTGGGTGGCTGAGACTTTGGTTCATTCTTCTTCCTGCCGGGAAATTAGAGTGACATGTGCCCATCCAAATGCCTAACAGCTGCTCTCTCATTGGTTCTCCCTCTTCCCTTTCATCCTCTGCCAAATTGGCAACCTGTGCGAACCAGGAGCTTAAAGGGGCTGTCTCTCCAAGTTGGGAGATTGATAGGAAAGCAGTTGGAAAGTCAAACCGGAGCACCAGGAGAGGGGCTCTTCGTTGAGTTTTAGAAACCTTTCGTATTCACAGTGTGTCCATTCTCTAGGTTTCCCGTACACGTTATAGCTGTAGTAATATTCCCTTCAACCTGGAGAGCTGGGACCCATGGAATGGGTGCCATGCATTATTGCTTTAAAGGGTCTGCATTTGCTCACCCAATCTCACCAATCCTCTCAGTCCCAAGTGTCCAGCCTTATGCCACATCCAGCTGTCATTGTAGATAGGGTCATTCCAGGTTGCATCAGAGACCCTGAAGGAATTGTAAAGAATTTCCCTGTTTCTTTGTTCTGTTTTTGAAATTCCTTTTTAGAGTGGGTTTGAGCTGATTCTCGCTGCCATGTTTATGCCAGTCTAGACACACTTGATTCCCTTACGGAGACATATCAACACATAGGTTTTAAGATTCTTACTAGTCAGATCTATTCCTCTGCGGGACATATGGGGTTTTGAGTCCCTTTCACTGAGGAAGGTGTAGGTCTTGTCTATTCCATAGTTGGTTTTTGGAACGGTACCTGTGCTTATATCAAACTCGGGTTTGATGCATCACCCCACCTCTCCTTCCCCCTTAAGCAGGCATAAGAGTGTTTTCTAAATGTGAGACTCTGTTCTCTTGCCTAACTCAGTTCATGTGTAGCCATGTTTACAGGATCTTCCTAAGTGATATCTTATGATAAGTTTCTTTTCCTGTGTGACTTCTTTCACTTAGAATCATCGTACCTGAATCCACTCATTTTGCTGCTACTGGTCTTATGACATTGATTTCATGGCTGAGGGATATTCCATCGTACGTAAGTTCCACACTGTTTGGAACCATTTTTATATTTCCTGGGATATTTCAGGTGTACCCAGGTTGAGGTTCTTGTAAGCAGTGCAGCCCTCAATTTGGGGGTGGCTCTGTCTTATGGATTTTCAGTTTTCCCAAGGTATATTCCCTAGACTGGAAGTGCCCTTGGCTCTGTAGCTCTGTTGTTTACTTGTTTTAGGGAACACAATGCACTCCTCCAGTGAGGCAGTTGGCAACTTACATCCCGCCCATCAGCATAACAAGGCTCCCTGTTCTCCAGGGCCTGTCTTGCCTTTCTGGTGTTTACACATTTTGTGGATGTCCCTTTTGACCGGTGGGAAGTGATACTTCTTTGTAGTGCAGATTTGCATTGCCCGCTTGCTTGCTTGGCCAAAAAGGGCGTATGCGTTTTCTCCTGAATATATTCAGGAGAAAACGCATACGCCCTTTTTGGCCAAGTGCATCATTGTCGAAGTTGTGCCCCTCTTCCTGTGCTTTACAGGCGATTCCAACGTTCCTCTTGAAATCTGTTTCCTGCTATTCTGCCTCGCTTTCAAGTCCGCCTCGTTGCCTTCCCTCAACAGATTTTTGGACGATAGTTGGCCTTGATTACTCTGCCACTTTTTGAATTGCTGTGCAACTGAGCTCCATTTTTCAACTCGTTTTTTGTGAGCTGAACGCAAGTCCAAACTTTTGGTTCAGGACCTATACTGGTTCCCGGTGGGTGGCTGAGACTTTGGTTCATTCTTCTTCCTGCCGGGAAATTAGAGTGACATGTGCCCATCCAAATGCCTAACAGCTACTCTCTCATTGGTTCTCCCTCTTCCCTTTCATCCTCTGCCAAATTGGCAACCTGTGCGAACCAGGAGCTTAAAGGGGCTGTCTCTCCAAGTTGGGAGATTGATAGGAAAGCAGTTGGAAAGTCAAACCGGAGCACCAGGAGAGGGGCTCTTCGTTGAGTTTTAGAAACCTTTCGTATTCACAGTGTGTCCATTCTCTAGGTTTCCCGTACACGTTATAGCTGTAGTAATATTCCCTTCAACCTGGAGAGCTGGGACCCATGGAATGGGTGCCATGCATTATTGCTTTAAAGGGTCTGCATTTGCTCACCCAATCTCACCAATCCTCTCAGTCCCAAGTGTCCAGCCTTATGCCACATCCAGCTGTCATTGTAGATAGGGTCATTCCAGGTTGCATCAGAGACCCTGAAGGAATTGTAAAGAATTTCCCTGTTTCTTTGTTCTGTTTTTGAAATTCCTTTTTAGAGTGGGTTTGAGCTGATTCTCGCTGCCATGTTTATGCCAGTCTAGACACACTTGATTCCCTTACGGAGACATATCAATACATAGGTTTTAAGATTCTTACTAGTCAGATCTATTCCGCTGCGGGACATATGGGGTTTTGAGTCCCTTTCACTGAGGAAGGTGTAGGTCTTGTCTATTCCATAGTTGGTTTTTGGAACGGTACCTGTGCTTATATCAAACTCTGGTTTGATGCATCACCCCACCTCTCCTTCCCCCTTAAGCAGGCATAAGAGTGTTTTCTAAATGTGAGACTCTGTTCTCTTGCCTAACTCAGTTCATGTGTAGCCATGTTTACAAGAACTTCCTAAGTGATATCTTATGATAAGTTTCTTTTCCTGTGTGACTTCTTTCACTTAGAATCATCGTACCTGAATCCACTCATTTTGCTGCTACTGGTCTTAAGACATTGATTTCATGGCTGAGGGATATTCCATCGTACGTAAGTTCCACACTGTTTGGAACCATTTTTATATTTCCTGGGATATTTCAGGTGTACCCAGGTTGAGGTTCTTGTAAGCAGTGCAGCCCTCAATTTGGGGGTGGCTCTGTCTTATGGATTTTCAGTTTTCCCAAGGTATATTCCCTAGACTGGAAGTGCCCTTGGCTCTGTAGCTCTGTTGTTTACTTGTTTTAGGGAACACAATGCACTCCTCCAGTGAGGCAGTTGGCAACTTACATCCCGCCCATCAGCATAACAAGGCTCCCTGTTCTCCAGGGCCTGTCTTGCCTTTCTGGTTATTACACATTTTGTGGATGTCCCTTTTGACCGGTGGGAAGTGATACTTCTTTGTAGTGCAGATTTGCATTGCCCGCTTGCTTGCTTGGCCAAAAAGGGCGTATGAGTTTTCTCCTGAATATATTCAGGAGAAAACGCATATGCCCTTTTTGGCCAAGTGCATCATTGTCGAAGTTGTGCCCCTCTTCCTGTGCTTTACAGGCGATTCCAACGTTCCTCTTGAAATCTGTTTCCTGCTATTCTGCCTCGCTTTCAAGTCCGCCTCGTTGCCTTCCCTCAACAGATTTTTGGACCATAGTTGGCCTTGATTACTCTGCCAGTTTTTGAATTGCTGTGCCCCTGAGCTCCATTTTTCAACTCGTTTTTTGTGAGCTGAACGCAAGTCCAAACTTTTGGTTCAGGACCTATACTGGTTCCCGGTGGGTGGCTGAGACTTTGGTTCATTCTTCTTCCTGCCGGGAAATTAGAGTGACATGTGCCCATCCAAATGCCTAACAGCTACTCTCTCATTGGTTCTCCCTCTTCCCTTTCATCCTCTGCCAAATTGGCAACCTGTGCGAACCAGGAGCTTAAAGGGGCTGTCTCTCCAAGTTGGGAGCTTGATAGGAAAGCAGTTGGAAAGTCAAACCGGAGCACCAGGAGAGGGGCTCTTCGTTGAGTTTTAGAAACCTTTCGTATTCACAGTGTGTCCATTCTCTAGGTTTCCCGTACACGTTATAGCTGTAGTAATATTCCCTTCAACCTGGAGAGCTGGGACCCATGGAATGGGTGCCATGCATTATTGCTTTAAAGGGTCTGCATTTGCTCACCCAATCTCACCAATCCTCTCAGTCCCAAGTGTCCAGCCTTATGCCACATCCAGCTGTCATTGTAGATAGGGTCATTCCAGGTTGCATCAGAGACCCTGAAGGAATTGTAAAGAATTTCCCTGTTTCTTTGTTCTGTTTTTGAAATTCCTTTTTAGAGTGGGTTTGAGCTGATTCTCGCTGCCATGTTTATGCCAGTCTAACACACTTGATTCCCTTACGGAGACATATCAATACATAGGTTTTAAGATTCTTACTAGTCAGATCTATTCCTCTGCGGGACATATGGGGTTTTGAGTCCCTTTCACTGAGGAAGGTGTAGGTCTTGTCTATTCCATAGTTGGTTTTTGGAACGGTACCTGTGCTTATATCAAACTCGTGTTTGATGCATCACCCCACCTCTCCTTCCCCCTTAAGCAGGCATAAGAGTGTTTTCTAAATGTGAGACTCTGTTCTCTTGCCTAACTCAGTTCATGTGTAGCCATGTTTACAGGAACTTCCTAAGTGATATCTTATGATAAGTTTCTTTTCCTGCGTGACTTCTTTCACTTAGAATCATCGTACCTGAATCCACTCATTTTGCTGCTACTGGTCTTATGACATTGATTTCGTGGCTGAGGGATATTCCATCGTACGTAAGTTCCACACTGTTTGGAACCATTTTTATATTTCCTGGGATATTTCAGGTGTACCCAGGTTGAGGTTCTTGTAAGCAGTGCAGCCCTCAATTTGGGGGTGGCTCTGTCTTATGGATTTTCAGTTTTCCCAAGGTATATTCCCTAGACTGGAAGTGCCCTTGGCTCTGTAGCTCTGTTGTTTACTTGTTTTAGGGAACACAATGCACTCCTCCAGTGAGGCAGTTGGCAACTTACATCCCGCCCATCAGCATAACAAGGCTCCCTGTTCTCCAGGGCCTGTCTTGCCTTTCTGGTTTTTACACATTTTGTGGATGTCCCTTTTGACCGGTGGGAAGTGATACTTCTTTGTAGTGCAGATTTGCATTGCCCGCTTGCTTGCTTGGCCAAAAAGGGCGTATGCGTTTTCTCCTGAATATATTCAGGAGAAAACGCATATGCCCTTTTTGGCCAAGTGCATCATTGTCGAAGTTGTGCCCCTCTTCCTGTGCTTTACAGGCGATTCCAACGTTCCTCTTGAAATCTGTTTCCTGCTATTCTGCCTCGCTTTCAAGTCCGCCTCGTTGCCTTCCCTCAACAGATTTTTGGACCATAGTTGGCCTTGATTACTCTGCCAGTTTTTGAATTGCTGTGCCCCTGAGCTCCATTTTTCAACTCGTTTTTTGTGAGCTGAACGCAAGTCCAAACTTTTGGTTCAGGACCTATACTGGTTCCCGGTGGGTGGCTGAGACTTTGGTTCATTCTTCTTCCTGCCGGGAAATTAGAGTGACATGTGCCCATCCAAATGCCTAACAGCTACTCTCTCATTGGTTCTCCCTCTTCCCTTTCATCCTCTGCCAAATTGGCAACCTGTGCGAACCAGGAGCTTAAAGGGGCTGTCTCTCCAAGTTGGGAGCTTGATAGGAAAGCAGTTGGAAAGTCAAACCGGAGCACCAGGAGAGGGGCTCTTCGTTGAGTTTTAGAAACCTTTCGTATTCACAGTGTGTCCATTCTCTAGGTTTCCCGTACACGTTATAGCTGTAGTAATATTCCCT
This sequence comes from Mesoplodon mirus, assembly GCF_964341445.2. Lineage (NCBI taxonomy): Eukaryota > Metazoa > Chordata > Mammalia > Artiodactyla > Ziphiidae > Mesoplodon > Mesoplodon mirus. The sequence continues at coordinate 474,744 of NW_028295681.1, read as the reverse complement.
TCAACCTGGAGAGCTGGGACCCATGGAATGGGTGCCATGCATTATTGCTTTAAAGGGTCTGCATTTGCTCACCCAATCTCACCAATCCTCTCAGTCCCAAGTGTCCAGCCTTATGCCACATCCAGCTGTCATTGTAGATAGGGTCATTCCAGGTTGCATCAGAGACCCTGAAGGAATTGTAAAGAATTTCCCTGTTTCTTTGTTCTGTTTTTGAAATTCCTTTTTAGAGTGGGTTTGAGCTGATTCTCGCTGCCATGTTTATGCCAGTCTAACACACTTGATTCCCTTACGGAGACATATCAATACATAGGTTTTAAGATTCTTACTAGTCAGATCTATTCCTCTGCGGGACATATGGGGTTTTGAGTCCCTTTCACTGAGGAAGGTGTAGGTCTTGTCTATTCCATAGTTGGTTTTTGGAACGGTACCTGTGCTTATATCAAACTCGTGTTTGATGCATCACCCCACCTCTCCTTCCCCCTTAAGCAGGCATAAGAGTGTTTTCTAAATGTGAGACTCTGTTCTCTTGCCTAACTCAGTTCATGTGTAGCCATGTTTACAGGAACTTCCTAAGTGATATCTTATGATAAGTTTCTTTTCCTGCGTGACTTCTTTCACTTAGAATCATCGTACCTGAATCCACTCATTTTGCTGCTACTGGTCTTATGACATTGATTTCGTGGCTGAGGGATATTCCATCGTACGTAAGTTCCACACTGTTTGGAACCATTTTTATATTTCCTGGGATATTTCAGGTGTACCCAGGTTGAGGTTCTTGTAAGCAGTGCAGCCCTCAATTTGGGGGTGGCTCTGTCTTATGGATTTTCAGTTTTCCCAAGGTATATTCCCTAGACTGGAAGTGCCCTTGGCTCTGTAGCTCTGTTGTTTACTTGTTTTAGGGAACACAATGCACTCCTCCAGTGAGGCAGTTGGCAACTTACATCCCGCCCATCAGCATAACAAGGCTCCCTGTTCTCCAGGGCCTGTCTTGCCTTTCTGGTTTTTACACATTTTGTGGATGTCCCTTTTGACCGGTGGGAAGTGATACTTCTTTGTAGTGCAGATTTGCATTGCCCGCTTGCTTGCTTGGCCAAAAAGGGCGTATGCGTTTTCTCCTGAATATATTCAGGAGAAAACGCATACGCCCTTTTTGGCCAAGTGCATCATTGTCGAAGTTGTGCCCCTCTTCCTGTGCTTTACAGGCGATTCCAACGTACCTCTTGAAATCTGTTTCCTGCTATTCTGCCTCGCTATCAAGTCCGCCTCGTTGCCTTCCCTCAACAGATTTTTGGACGATAGATGGCCTTGATTACTCTGCCAGTTTTTGAATTGCTGTGCCCCTGAGCTCCATTTTTCAACTCGTTTTTTGTGAGCTGAACGCAAGTCCAAACTTTTGGTTCAGGACCTATACTGGTTCCCGGTGGGTGGCTGAGACTTTGGTTAATTCTTCTTCCTGCCAGGAAATTTGAGTGACATGTGCCCATCCAAATGCCTAGCAGCTACTCTCTCATTGGTTCTCCCTCTTCCCTTTCATCCTCTGCCAAATTGGCAACCTGTGCGAACCAGGAGCTTAAAGGGGCTGTCTCTCCAAGTTGGGAGATTGATAGGAAAGCAGTTGGAAAGTCAAACCGGAGCACCAGGAGAGGGGCTCTTCGTTGAGTTTTAGAAACCTGTCGTATTCACAGTGTGTCCATTCTCTAGGTTTCCCGTACACGTTATAGCTGTAGTAATATTCCCTTCAACCTGGAGAGCTGGGACCCATGGAATGGGTGCCATGCATTATTGCTTTAAAGGGTCTGCATTTGCTCACCCAATCTCACCAATCCTCTCAGTCCCAAGTGTCCAGCCTTATGCCACATCCAGCTGTCATTGTAGATAGGGTCATTCCAGGTTGCATCAGAGACCCTGAAGGAATTGTAAAGAATTTCCCTGTTTCTTTGTTCTGTTTTTGAAATTCCTTTTTAGAGTGGGTTTGAGCTGATTCTCGCTGCCATGTTTATGCCAGTCTAACACACTTGATTCCCTTACGGAGACATATCAATACATAGGTTTTAAGATTCTTACTAGTCAGATCTATTCCTCTGCGGGACATATGGGGTTTTGAGTCCCTTTCACTGAGGAAGGTGTAGGTCTTGTCTATTCCATAGTTGGTTTTTGGAACGGTACCTGTGCTTATATCAAACTCGTGTTTGATGCATCACCCCACGTCTCCTTCCCCCTTAAGCAGGCATAAGAGTGTTTTCTAAATGTGAGACTCTGTTCTCTTGCCTAACTCAGTTCATGTGTAGCCATGTTTACAGGAACTTCCTAAGTGATATCTTATGATAAGTTTCTTTTCCTGCGTGACTTCTTTCACTTAGAATCATCGTACCTGAATCCACTCATTTTGCTGCTACTGGTCTTATGACATTGATTTCGTGGCTGAGGGATATTCCATCGTACGTAAGTTCCACACTGTTTGGAACCATTTTTATATTTCCTGGGATATTTCAGGTGTACCCAGGTTGAGGTTCTTGTAAGCAGTGCAGCCCTCAATTTGGGGGTGGCTCTGTCTTATGGATTTTCAGTTTTCCCAAGGTATATTCCCTAGACTGAAAGTGCCCTTGGCTCTGTAGCTCTGTTGTTTACTTGTTTTAGGGAACACAATGCACTCTTCCAGTGAGGCAGTTGGCAACTTACATCCCGCCCATCAGCATAACAAGGCTCCCTGTTCTCCAGGGCCTGTCTTGCCTTTCTGGTTTTTACACATTTTGTGGATGTCCCTTTTGACCGGTGGGAAGTGATACTTCTTTGTAGTGCAGATTTGCATTGCCCGCTTGCTTGCTTGGCCAAAAAGGGCGTATGCGTTTTCTCCTGAATATATTCAGGTGAAAACGCATACGCCCTTTTTGGCCAAGTGCATCATTGTCGAAGTTGTGCCCCTCTTCCTGTGCTTTACAGGCGATTCCAACGTACCTCTTGAAATCTGTTTCCTGCTATTCTGCCTCGCTTTCAAGTCCGCCTCGTTGCCTTCCCTCAACAGATTTTTGGACGATAGTTGGCCTTGATTACTCTGCCAGTTTGTGAATTGCTGTGCCCCTGAGCTCCATTTATCAACTCGTTTCTTGTGAGCTGAACGCAAGTCCAAACTTTTGGTTCAGGACCTATACTGGTTCCCGGTGGGTGGCTGAGACTTTGGTTAATTCTTCTTCCTGCCGGGAAATTAGAGTGACATGTGCCCATCCAAATGCCTAGCAGCTACTCTCTCATTGGTTCTCCCTCTTCCCTTTCATCCTCTGCCAAATTGGCAACCTGTGCGAACCAGGAGCTTAAAGGGGCTGTCTCTCCAAGTTGGGAGATTGATAGGAAAGCAGTTGGAAAGTCAATCCGGAGCACCAGGAGAGGGGCTCTTCGTTGAGTTTTAGAAACCTGTCGTATTCACAGTGTGTCCATTCTCTAGGTTTCCCGTACACGTTATAGCTGTAGTAATATTCCCTTCAACCTGGAGAGCTGGGACCCATGGAATGGGTGCCATGCATTATTGCTTTAAAGGGTCTGCATTTGCTCACCCAATCTCACCAATCCTCTCAGTCCCAAGTGTCCAGCCTTATGCCACATCCAGCTGTCATTGTAGATAGGGTCATTCCAGGTTGCATCAGAGACCCTGAAGGAATTGTAAAGAATTTCCCTGTTTCTTTGTTCTGTTTTTGAAATTCCTTTTTAGAGTGGGTTTGAGCTGATTCTCGCTGCCATGTTTATGCCAGTCTAGACACACTTGATTCCCTTACGGAGACATATCAATACATAGGTTTTAAGATTCTTACTAGTCAGATCTATTCCTCTGCGGGAAATATGGGGTTTTGAGTCCCTTTCACTGAGGAAGGTGGAGGTCTTGTCTATTCCATAGTTGGTTTTTGGAACGGTACCTGTGCTTATATCAAACTCGGGTTTGATGCATCACCCCACCTCTCCTTCCCCCTTAAGCAGGCATAAGAGTGTTTTCTAAATGTGAGACTCTGTTCTCTTGCCTAACTCAGTTCATGTGTAGCCATGTTTACAGGAACTTCCTAAGTGATATTTTATGATAAGTTTCTTTTCCTGTGTGACTTCTTTCACTTAGAATCATCGTACCTGAATCCCCTCATTTTGCTGCTACTGGTCTTATGACATTGATTTCATGGCTGAGGGATATTCCATCGTACATATGTTCCACAATGTTTGGAACCATTTTTATATTTCCTAGGATATTTCAGGTGTACCCAGGTTGAGGTTCTTGTAAGCAGTGCAGCCCTCAATTTGGGGGTGGCTCTGTCTTATGGATTTTCAGTTTTCCCAAGGTATATTCCCTAGACTGAAAGTGCCCATGGCTCTGTAGCTCTGTTGTTTACTTGATTTAGGGAACACAATGCACTCCTCCAGTGAGGCCGTTGGCAACATACATCCCGCCCATCAGCATAACAAGGCTCCCTGTTCTCCAGGGCCTGTCTTGCCTTTCTGGTTTTTACACATTTTGTGGATGTCCCTTTTGACCAGTGGGAAGTGATACTTCTTTGTAGTGCAGATTTGCATTGCCCGCTTGCTTGCTTGGCCAAAATGGACGTATGCGTTTTCTCCTGAATATATTCAGGAGAAAACGCATACGCCCTTTTTTGCCAAGTGCATCATTGTCGAAGTTGTACCCCTCTTCCTGTGCTTTACAGGCAATTCCAACGTACCTCTTGAAATCTGTTTCCTGCTATTCTGCCTCGCTTTCATGTCCGCCTCGTTGCCTTCCCTCAACAGATTTCTGGACGATAGTTGGCCTTGATTACTCTGCCAGTTTGTGAATTGCTGTGCCCTTGAGCTCCATTTATCAACTCGTTTCTTGTGAGCTGAACGCAAGTCCAAACTTTTGGTTCAGGACCTATACTGGTTCCCGGTGGGTGGCTGAGACTTTGGTTAATTCTTCTTCCTGCCAGGAAATTAGAGTGACATGTGCCCATCCAAATGCCTAGCTGCTACTCTCTCATTGGTTCTCCCTCATCCCTTTCATCCTCTGCCAAATTGGCAACCTGTGCGAACCAGGAGCTTAAAGGGGCTGTCTCTCCAAGTTGGGAGATTGATAGGAAAGCAGTTGGAAAGTCAAACCGGAGCACCAGGAGAGGGGCTCTTCGTTGAGTTTTAGAAACCTGTCGTATTCACAGTGTGTCCATTCTCTAGGTTTCCCGTACACGTTATAGCTGTAGTAATATTCCCTTCAACCTGGAGAGCTGGGGCCCATGGAATGGGTGCCATGCATTATTGCTTTAAAGGGTCTGCATTTGCTCACCCAATCTCACCAATCCTCTCAGTCCCAAGTGTCCAGCCTTATGCCACATCCAGCTGTCATTGTAGATAGGGTCATTCCAGGTTGCATCAGAGACCCTGAAGGAATTGTAAAGAATTTCCCTGTTTCTTTGTTCTGTTTTTGAAATTCCTTTTTAGAGTGGGTTTGAGCTGATTCTCGCTGCCATGTTTATGCCAGTCTAACACACTTGATTCCCTTACGGAGACATATCAATACATAGGTTTTAAGATTCTTACTAGTCAGATCTATTCCTCTGCGGGACATATGGGGTTTTGAGTCCCTTTCACTGAGGAAGGTGTAGGTCTTGTCTATTCCATAGTTGGTTTTTGGAACGGTACCTGTGCTTATATCAAACTCGTGTTTGATGCATCACCCCACCTCTCCTTCCCCCTTAAGCAGGCATAAGAGTGTTTTCTAAATGTGAGACTCTGTTCTCTTGCCTAACTCAGTTCATGTGTAGCCATGTTTACAGGAACTTCCTAAGTGATATCTTAGGATAAGTTTCTTTTCCTGCGTGACTTCTTTCACTTAGAATCATCGTACCTGAATCCACTCATTTTGCTGCTACTGGTCTTATGACATTGATTTCGTGGCTGAGGGATATTCCATCGTACGTAAGTTCCACACTGTTTGGAACCATTTTTATATTTCCTGGGATATTTCAGGTGTACCCAGGTTGAGGTTCTTGTAAGCAGTGCAGCCCTCAATTTGGGGGTGGCTCTGTCTTATGGATTTTCAGTTTTCCCAAGGTATATTCCCTAGACTGAAAGTGCCCTTGGCTCTGTAGCTCTGTTGTTTACTTGTTTTAGGGAACACAATGCACTCTTCCAGTGAGGCAGTTGGCAACTTACATCCCGCCCATCAGCATAACAAGGCTCCCTGTTCTCCAGGGCCTGTCTTGCCTTTCTGGTTTTTACACATTTTGTGGATGTCCCTTTTGACCGGTGGGAAGTGATACTTCTTTGTAGTGCAGATTTGCATTGCCCGCTTGCTTGCTTGGCCAAAAAGGGCGTATGCGTTTTCTCCTGAATATATTCAGGTGAAAACGCATACGCCCTTTTTGGCCAAGTGCATCATTGTCGAAGTTGTGCCCCTCTTCCTGTGCTTTACAGGCGATTCCAACGTACCTCTTGAAATCTGTTTCCTGCTATTCTGCCTCGCTTTCAAGTCCGCCTCGTTGCCTTCCCTCAACAGATTTTTGGACGATAGTTGGCCTTGATTACTCTGCCAGTTTGTGAATTGCTGTGCCCCTGAGCTCCATTTATCAACTCGTTTCTTGTGAGCTGAACGCAAGTCCAAACTTTTGGTTCAGGACCTATACTGCTTCCCGGTGGGTGGCTGAGACTTTGGTTAATTCTTCTTCCTGCCGGGAAATTAGAGTGACATGTGCCCATCCAAATGCCTAGCAGCTACTCTCTCATTGGTTCTCCCTCTTCCCTTTCATCCTCTGCCAAATTGGCAACCTGTGCGAACCAGGAGCTTAAAGGGGCTGTCTCTCCAAGTTGGGAGATTGATAGGAAAGCAGTTGGAAAGTCAATCCGGAGCACCAGGAGAGGGGCTCTTCGTTGAGTTTTAGAAACCTGTCGTATTCACAGTGTGTCCATTCTCTAGGTTTCCCGTACACGTTATAGCTGTAGTAATATTCCCTTCAACCTGGAGAGCTGGGACCCATGGAATGGGTGCCATGCATTATTGCTTTAAAGGGTCTGCATTTGCTCACCCAATCTCACCAATCCTCTCAGTCCCAAGTGTCCAGCCTTATGCCACATCCAGCTGTCATTGTAGATAGGGTCATTCCAGGTTGCATCAGAGACCCTGAAGGAATTGTAAAGAATTTCCCTGTTTCTTTGTTCTGTTTTTGAAATTCCTTTTTAGAGTGGGTTTCAGCTGATTCTCGCTGCCATGTTTATGCCAGTCTAGACACACTTGATTCCCTTACGGAGACATATCAATACATAGGTTTTAAGATTCTTACTAGTCAGATCTATTCCTCTGCGGGAAATATGGGGTTTTGAGTCCCTTTCACTGAGGAAGGTGGAGGTCTTGTCTATTCCATAGTTGGTTTTTGGAACGGTACCTGTGCTTATATCAAACTCGGGTTTGATGCATCACCCCACCTCTCCTTCCCCCTTAAGCAGGCATAAGAGTGTTTTCTAAATGTGAGACTCTGTTCTCTTGCCTAACTCAGTTCATGTGTAGCCATGTTTACAGGAACTTCCTAAGTGATATCTTATGATAAGTTTCTTTTCCTGTGTGACTTCTTTCACTTAGAATCATCGTACCTGAATCCCCTCATTTTGCTGCTACTGGTCTTATGACATTGATTTCATGGCTGAGGGATATTCCATCTTACGTAAGTTCCACAATGTTTGGAACCATTTTTATATTTCCTGGGATATTTCAGGTGTACCCAGGTTGAGGTTCTTGTAAGCAGTGCAGCCCTCAATTTGGGGGTGGCTCTGTCTTATGGATTTTCAGTTTTCCCAAGGTATATTCCCTAGACTGAAAGTGCCCATGGCTCTGTAGCTCTGTTGTTTACTTGATTTAGGGAACACATTGCACTCCTCCAGTGAGGCAGTTGGCAACTTACATCCCGCCCATCAGCATAACAAGGCTCCCTGTTCTCCAGGGCCTGTCTTGCCTTTCTGGTTTTTACACATTTTGTGGATGTCCCTTTTGACCAGTGGGAAGTGATACTTCTTTGTAGTGCAGATTTGCATTGCCCGCTTGCTTGCTTGGCCAAAATGGACGTATGCGTTTTCTCCTGAATATATTCAGGAGAAAACGCATACGCCCTTTTTTGCCAAGTGCATCATTGTCGAAGTTGTACCCCTCTTCCTGTGCTTTACAGGCGATTCCAACGTACCTGTTGAAATCTGTTTCCTGCTATTCTGCCTCGCTTTCATGTCCGCCTCGTTGCCTTCCCTCAACAGATTTTTGGACGATAGTTGGCCTTGATTACTCTGCCAGTTTGTGAATTGCTGTGCCCTTGAGCTCCATTTATCAACTCGTTTCTTGTGAGCTGAACGCAAGTCCAAACTTTTGGTTCAGGACCTATACTGGTTCCCGGTGGGTGGCTGAGGCTTTGGTTAATTCTTCTTCCTGCCAGGAAATTAGAGTGACATGTGCCCATCCAAATGCCTAGCTGCTACTCTCTCATTGGTTCTCCCTCTTCCCTTTCATCCTCTGCCAAATTGGCAACCTGTGCGAACCAGGAGCTTAAAGGGGCTGTCTCTCCAAGTTGGGAGATTGATAGGAAAGCAGTTGGAAAGTCAAACCGGAGCACCAGGAGAGGGGCTCTTCGTTGAGTTTTAGAAACCTTTCGTATTCATAGTGTGTCCATTCTCTAGGTTTCCCGTACACGTTATAGCTGTAGTAATATTCCCTTCAACCTGGAGAGCTGGGACCCATGGAATGGGTGCCATGCATTATTGCTTTAAAGGGTCTGCATTTGCTCACCCAATCTCACCAATCCTCTCAGTCCCAAGTGTCCAGCCTTATGCCACATCCAGCTGTCATTGTAGATAGGGTCATTCCAGGTTTCATCAGAGACCCTGAAGGAATTGTAAAGAATTTCCCTGTTTCTTTGTTCTGTTTTTGAAATTCCTTTTTAGAGTGGGTTTGAGCTGATTCTCGCTGCCATGTTTATGCCAGTCTAGACACACTTGATTCCCTTACGGAGACATATCAATACATAGGTTTTAAGATTCTTACTAGTCAGATCTATTCCTCTGCGGGGAATATGGGGTTTTGAGTCCCTTTCACTGAGGAAGGTGTAGGTCTTGTCTATTCCATAGTTGGTTTTTGGAACGCTACCTGTGCTTATATCAAACTCGGGTTTGATGCATCACCCCACCTCTCCTTCCCCCTTAAGCAGGCATAAGAGTGTTTTCTAAATGTGAGACTCTGTTCTCTTGCCTAACTCAGTTCATGTGTAGCCATGTTTACAGGATCTTCCTAAGTGATATCTTATGATAAGTTTCTTTTCCTGTGTGACTTCTTTCACTTAGAATCATCGTACCTGAATCCACTCATTTTGCTGCTACTGGTCTTATGACATTGATTTCATGGCTGAGGGATATTCCATGGTACGTAAGTTCCACACTGTTTGGAACCATTTTTATATTTCCTGGGATATTTCAGGTGTACCCAGGTTGAGGTTCTTGTAAGCAGTGCAACCCTCAATTTGTGGGTGGCTCTGTCTTATGGATTTTCAGTTTTCCCAAGGTATATTCCCTAGACTGGAAGTGCCCTTGGCTCTGTAGCTCTGTTGTTTACTTGTTTTAGGGAACACAATGCACTCCTCCAGTGAGGCAGTTGGCAACTTACATCCCGCCCATCAGCATAACAAGGCTCCCTGTTCTCCAGGGCCTGTCTTGCCTTTCTGGTTTTTACACATTTTGTGGATGTCCCTTTTGACCGGTGGGAAGTGATACTTCTTTGTAGTGCAGATTTGCATTGCGCGCTTGCTTGCTTGGCCAAAAAGGGCGTATGCGTTTTCTCCTGAATATATTCAGGAGAAAACGCATACGCCCTTTTTGGCCAAGTGCATCATTGTCGAAGTTGTGCCCCTCTTCCTGTGCTTTACAGGCGATTCCAACGTACCTCTTGAAATCTGTTTCCTGCTATTCTGCCTCGCTTTCAAGTCCGCCTCGTTGCCTTCCCTCAACAGATTTTTGGACGATAGTTGGCCTTGATTACTCTGCCAGTTTGTGAATTGCTGTGCCCCTGAGCTCCATTTTTCAACTCGTTTTTTGTGAGCTGAACGCAAGTCCAAACTTTTGGTTCAGGACCTATACTGGTTCCCGGTGGGTGGCTGAGACTTTGGTTCATTCTTCTTCCTGCCTGGAAATTAGAGTGACATGTGCCCATCCAAAAGCCTAACAGCTACTCTCTCATTGGTTCTCCCTCTTCCCTTTCATCCTCTGCCAAATTGGCAACCTGTGCGAACCAGGAGCTTAAAGGGGCTGTCTCTCCAAGTTGGGAGATTGATAGGAAAGCAGTTGGAAAGTCAAACCGGAGCACCAGGAGAGGGGCTCTTCGTTGAGTTTTAGAAACCTTTCGTATTCACAGTGTGTCCATTCTCTAGGATTCCCGCACACGTTATAGCTGTAGTAATATTCCCTTCAACCTGGAGAGCTGGGACCCATGGAATGGGTGCCATGCATTATTGCTTTAAAGGGTCTGCATTTGCTCACCCAATCTCACCAATCCTCTCAGTCCCAAGTGTCCAGCCTTATGCCACATCCAGCTGTCATTGTAGATAGGGTCATTCCAGGTTGCATCAGAGACCCTGAAGGAATTGTAAAGAATTTCCCTGTTTCTTTGTTCTGTTTTTGAAATTCCTTTTTAGAGTGGGTTTGAGCTGATTCTCGCTGCCATGTTTATGCCAGTCTAGACACACTTGATTCCCTTACGGAGACATATCAATACATAGGTTTTAAGATTCTTACTAGTCAGATCTATTCCTCTGCGGGAAATATGGGGTTTTCAGTCCCTTTCACTGAGGAAGGTGTAGGTCTTGTCTATTCCATAGTTGGTTTTTGGAACGGTACCTGTGCTTATATCAAACTCGGGTTTGATGCATCACCCCACCTCTCCTTCCCCCTTAAGCAGGCATAAGAGTGTTTTCTAAATGTGAGACTCTGTTCTCTTGCCTAACTCAGTTCATGTGTAGCCATGTTTACAGGATCTTCCTAAGTGATATCTTATGATAAGTTTCTTTTCCTGTGTGACTTCTTTCACTTAGAATCATCGTACCTGAATCCACTCATTTTGCTGCTACTTGTCTTATGACATTGATTTCTTGGCTGAGGGATATTCCATCGTACGTAAGTTCCACAATGTTTGGAAACGTTTTTATATTTCCTGGGATATTTCAGGTGTACCCAGGTTGAGGTTCTTGTAAGCAGTGCAGCCCTCAATTTGGGGGTGGCTCTGTATTATGGATTTTCAATTTTCCCAAGGTATATTCCCTAGACCTGAAGTGCCCTTGGCTCTGCAGCTCTGTTGTTTACTTGTTTTAGGGAACACAATGCACTCCTCCAGTGAGGCAGTTGGCAACTTACATCCCGCCCATCAGCATAAAAAGGCTCCCTGTTCTCCAGGGCCCGTCTTGCCTTTCTGGTTTTTACACATTTTGTGGATGTCCCTTTTGACCGGTGGGAAGTGATACTTCTTTGTAGTGCAGATTTGCATTGCCCGCTTGCTTGCTTGGCCAAAAAGGGCGTATGCGTTTTCTCCTGAATATATTCAGGAGAAAACGCATACGCCCTTTTTGGCCAAGTGCATCATTGTCGAAGTTGTGCCCCTCTTCCTGTGCTTTACAGGCGATTCCAACGTTCCTCTTGAAATCTGTTTCCTGCTATTCTGCCTCGCTTTCAAGTCCGCCTCGTTGCCTTCCCTCAACAGATTTTTGGACGATAGTTGGCCTTGATTACTCTGCCAGTTTGTGAATTGCTGTGCCCCTGAGCTCCATTTTTCAACTCGTTTTTTGTGAGCTGAACGCAAGTCCAAACTTTTGGTTCAGGACCTATACTGGTTCCCGGTGGGTGGCTGAGACTTTGGTTCATTCTTCTTCCTGCCGGGAAATTAGAGTGACATGTGCCAATCCAAATGCCTAACAGCTACTCTCTCATTGGTTCTCCCTCTTCCCTTTCATCCTCTGCCAAATTGGCAACCTGTGCGAACCAGGAGCTTAAAGGGGCTGTCTCTCCAAGTTGGGAGATTGATAGGAAAGCAGTTGGAAAGTCAAACCGGAGCACCAGGAGAGGGGCTCTTCGTTGAGTTTTAGAAACCTTTCGTATTCACAGTGTGTCCATTCTCTAGGTTTCCCGTACACGTTATAGCTGTAGTAATATTCCCTTCAACCTGGAGAGCTGGGACCCATGGAATGGGTGCCATGCATTATTGCTTTAAAGGGTCTGCATTTGCTCACCCAATCTCACCAATCCTCTCAGTCCCAAGTGTCCAGCCTTATGCCACATCCAGCTGTCATTGTAGATAGGGTCATTCCAGGTTGCATCAGAAACCCTGAAGGAATTGTAAACAATTTCCCTGTTTCTTTGTTCTGTTTTTGAAATTCCTTTTTAGAGTGTGTTTGAGCTGATTCTCGCTGCCATGTTTATGCCAGTCTAGACACACTTGATTCCCTTACGGAGACATATCAATACATAGGTTTTAAGATTCTTACTAGTCAGATCTATTCCTCTGCGGGACATATGGGGTTTTGACTCCCTTTCACTCAGGAAGGTGTAGGTTTTGTCTATTCCATAGTTGGTTTTTGGAACGGTACCTGTGCTTATATCAAACTCTGGTTTGATGCATCACCCCACCTCTCCTTCCCCCTTAAGCAGGCATAAGAGTGTTTTCTAAATGTGAGACTCTGTTCCCTTGCCTAACTCAGTTCATGTGTAGCCATGTTTACAGGAACTTCCTAAGTGATATCTCATGATAAGTTTCTTTTCCTGTGTGACTTCTTTCACTTAGAATCATCGTACCTGAATCCACTCATTTTGCTGCTACTGGTCTTATGACATTGATTTCATGGCTGAGGGATATTCCATCGTACGTAAGTTCCACACTGTTTGGAACCATTTTTATATTTCCTGGGATATTTCAGGTGTACCCAGGTTGAGGTTCTTGTAAGCAGTGCAGCCCTCAATTTGGGGGTGGCTCTGTCTTATGGATTTTCAGTTTTCCCAAGGTATATTCCCTAGACTGGAAGTGCCCTTGGCTCTGTAGCTCTGTTGTTTACTTGTTTTAGGGAACACAATGCACTCCTCCAGTGAGGCAGTTGGCAACTTACATCCCGCCCATCAGCATAACAAGGCTCCCTGTTCTCCAGGGCCTGTCTTGCCTTTCTGGTTTTTACACATTTTGTGGATGTCCCTTTTGACCGGTGGGAAGTGATACTTCTTTGTAGTGCAGATTGGCATTGCCCGCTTGCTTGCTTGGCCAAAAAGGGCGTATGCGTTTTCTCCTGAATATATTCAGGAGAAAACGCATACGCCCTTTTTGGCCAAGTGCATCATTGTCGAAGTTGTGCCCCTCTTCCTGTGCTTTACAGGCGATTCTAACGTACCTCTTGAAATCTGTTTCCTGCTATTCTGCCTCGCTTTCAAGTCTGCCTCGTTGCCTTCCCTCAACAGATTTTTGGACGATAGTTGGCCTTGATTACTCTGCCAGTTTGTGAATTGCTGTGCCCCTGAGCTCCGTTTTTCACCTCGTTTCTTGTGAGCTGAACGCAAGTCCAAACTTTTGGTTCAGGACCTATACTGGTTCCCGGTGGGTGGCTGAGACTTTGGTTAATTCTTCTTCCTGCCGGGAAATTAGAGTGACATGTGCCCATCCAAATGCCTAACAGCTACTCTCTCATTGGTTCTCCCTCTTCCCTTTCATCCTCTGCCAAATTGGCAACCTGTGCGAACCAGGAGCTTAAAGGGGCTGTCTCTCCAAGTTGGGAGATTGATAGGAAAGCAGTTGGAAAGTCAAACCGGAGCACCAGGAGAGGGGCTCTTCGTTGAGTTTTAGAAACCTTTCGTATTCACAGTGTGTCCATTCTCTAGGTTTCCCGTACACGTTATAGCTGTAGTAATATTCCCTTCAACCTGGAGAGCTGGGACCCATGGAATGGGTGCCATGCATTATTGCTTTAAAGGGTCTGCATTTGCTCACCCAATCTCACCAATCCTCTCAGTCCCAAGTGTCCAGCCTTATGCCACATCCAGCTGTCATTGTAGATAGGGTCATTCCAGGTTGCATCAGAGACCCTGAAGGAATTGTAAAGAATTTCCCTGTTTCTTTGTTCTGTTTTTGAAATTCCTTTTTAGAGTGGGTTTGAGCTGATTCTCGCTGCCATGTTTATGCCAGTCTAGACACACTTGATTCCCTTACGGAGACATATCAATACATAGGTTTTAAGATTCTTACTAGTCAGATCTATTCCTCTGCGGGAAATATGGGGTTTTCAGTCCCTTTCACTGAGGAAGGTGTAGGTCTTGTCTATTCCATAGTTGGTTTTTGGAACGGTACCTGTGCATATATCAAACTCGGGTTTGATGCATCACCCCACCTCTCCTTCCCCCTTAAGCAGGCATAAGAGTGTTTTCTAAATGTGAGACTCTGTTCTCTTGCCTAACTCAGTTCATGTGTAGCCATGTTTACAGGATCTTCCTAAGTGATATCTTATGATAAGTTTCTTTTCCTGTGTGACTTCTTTCACTTAGAATCATCGTACCTGAATCCACTCATTTTGCTGCTACTTGTCTTATGACATTGATTTCTTGGCTGAGGGATATTCCATCGTACGTAAGTTCCACAATGTTTGGAAACGTTTTTATATTTCCTGGGATATTTCAGGTGTACCCAGGTTGAGGTTCTTGTAAGCAGTGCAGCCCTCAATTTGGGGGTGGCTCTGTATTATGGATTTTCAATTTTCCCAAGGTATATTCCCTAGACCTGAAGTGCCCTTGGCTCTGCAGCTCTGTTGTTTACTTGTTTTAGGGAACACAATGCACTCCTCCAGTGAGGCAGTTGGCAACTTACATCCCGCCCATCAGCATAAAAAGGCTCCCTGTTCTCCAGGGCCCGTCTTGCCTTTCTGGTTTTTACACATTTTGTGGATGTCCCTTTTGACCGGTGGGAAGTGATACTTCTTTGTAGTGCAGATTTGCATTGCCCGCTTGCTTGCTTGGCCAAAAAGGGCGTATGCGTTTTCTCCTGAATATATTCAGGAGAAAACGCATACGCCCTTTTTGGCCAAGTGCATCATTGTCGAAGTTGTGCCCCTCTTCCTGTGCTTTACAGGCGATTCCAACGTTCCTCTTGAAATCTGTTTCCTGCTATTCTGCCTCGCTTTCAAGTCCGCCTCGTTGCCTTCCCTCAACAGATTTTTGGACGATAGTTGGCCTTGATTACTCTGCCAGTTTGTGAATTGCTGTGCCCCTGAGCTCCATTTTTCAACTCGTTTTTTGTGAGCTGAACGCAAGTCCAAACTTTTGGTTCAGGACCTATACTGGTTCCCGGTGGGTGGCTGAGACTTTGGTTCATTCTTCTTCCTGCCGGGAAATTAGAGTGACATGTGCCCATCCAAATGCCTAACAGCTACTCTCTCATTGGTTCTCCCTCTTCCCTTTCATCCTCTGCCAAATTGGCAACCTGTGCGAACCAGGAGCTTAAAGGGGCTGTCTCTCCAAGTTGGGAGATTGATAGGAAAGCAGTTGGAAAGTCAAACCGGAGCACCAGGAGAGGGGCTCTTCGTTGAGTTTTAGAAACCTTTCGTATTCACAGTGTGTCCATTCTCTAGGTTTCCCGTACACGTTATAGCTGTAGTAATATTCCCTTCAACCTGGAGAGCTGGGACCCATGGAATGGGTGCCATGCATTATTGCTTTAAAGGGTCTGCATTTGCTCACCCAATCTCACCAATCCTCTCAGTCCCAAGTGTCCAGCCTTATGCCACATCCAGCTGTCATTGTAGATAGGTTCATTCCAGGTTGCATCAGAGACCCTGAAGGAATTGTAAAGAATTTCCCTGTTTCTTTGTTCTGTTTTTGAAATTCCTTTTTAGAGTGGGTTTGAGCTGATTCTCGCTGCCATGTTTATGCCAGTCTAGACACACTTGATTCCCTTACGGAGACATATCAATACATAGGTATTAAGATTCTTACTAGTCAAATCTATTCCTCTGCGGGACATATGGGGTTTTGAGTCCCTTTCACTCAGGAAGGTGTAGGTCTTGTCTATTCCATAGTTGGTTTTTGGAACGGTACCTGTGCTTATATCAAACTCTGGTTTGATGCATCACCCCACCTCTCCTTCCCCCTTAAGCAGGCATAAGAGTGTTTTCTAAATGTGAGACTCTGTTCTCTTGCCTAACTCAGTTCATGTGTAGCCATGTTTACAGGAACTTCCTAAGTGATATCTTATGATAAGTTTCTTTTCCTGTGTGACTTCTTTCACTTAGAATCATCGTACCTGAATCCACTCATTTTGCTGCTACTGGTCTTATGACATTGATTTAATGGCTGAGGGATATTCCATCGTACGTAAGTTCCACACTGTTTGGAACCATTTTTATATTTCCTGGGATATTTCAGGTGTACCCAGGTTGAGGTTCTTGTAAGCAGTGCAGCCCTCAATTTGGGGGTGGCTCTGTCTTATGGATTTTCAGTTTTCCCAAGGTATATTCCCTAGACTGGAAGTGCCCTTGGCTCTGTAGCTCTGTTGTTTACTTGTTTTAGGGAACACAATGCACTCCTCCAGTGAGGCAGTTGGCAACTTACATCCCGCCCATCAGCATAACAAGGCTCCCTGTTCTCCAGGGCCTGTCTTGCCTTTCTGGTTTTTACACATTTTGTGGATGTCCCTTTTGACCGGTGGGAAGTGATACTTCTTTGTAGTGCAGATTTGCATTGCCCGCTTGCTTGCTTGGCCAAAAAGGGCGTATGCGTTTTCTCCTGAATATATTCAGGAGAAAACGCATACGCCCTTTTTGGCCAAGTGCATCATTGTCGAAGTTATGCCACTCTTCCTGTGCTTTACAGGCGATTCCAACGTTCCCCTTGAAATCTGTTTCCTGCTATTCTGCCTCGCTATCAAGTTCGCCTCGTTGCCTTCCCTCAACAGATTTTTGGACTATAGTTGGCCTTGATTACTCTGCCAGTTTTTGAATTGCTGTGCCCCTGAGCTCCATTTTTCAACTCGTTTTTTGTGAGCTGAACGCAAGTCCAAACTTTTGGTTCAGGACCTATACTGGTTCCCGGTGGGTGGCTGAGACTTTGGTTCATTCTTCTTCCTGCCTGGAAATTAGAGTGACATGTGCCCATCCAAATGCCTAACAGCTACTCTCTCATTGGTTCTCCCTCTTCCCTTTCATCCTCTGACAAATTGGCAACCTGTGCGAACCAGGAGCTTAAAGGGGCTGTCTCTCCAAGTTGGGAGATTGATAGGAAAGCAGTTGGAAAGTCAAACCGGAGCAACTGGAGAGGGGCTCTTCGTTGAGTTTTAGAAAGCTGTCGTATTCACAGTGTGTCCATTCTCTAGGTTTCCCGTACACGTTATAGCTGTAGTAATATTCCCTTCAACCTGGAGAGCTGGGACCCATGGAATGGGTGCCATGCATTATTGCTTTAAAGGGTCTGCATTTGCTCACCCAATCTCACCAATCCTCTCAGTCCCAAGTGTCCAGCCTTATGCCACATCCAGCTGTCATTGTAGATAGGGTCATTCCAGGTTGCATCAGAGACCCTGAAGGAATTGTAAAGAATTTCCCTGTTTCTTTGTTCTGTTTGTGAAATTCCTTTTTAGAGTGGGTTTGAGCTGATTCTCGCTGCCATGTTTATTCCAGTCTAGACACACTTGATTCCCTTACGGAGACATATCAATACATAGGTTTTAAGATTCTTACTAGTCAGATCTATTCCTCTGCGGGAAATATGGGGTTTTCAGTCCCTTTCACTGAGGAAGGTGGAGGTCTTGTCTATTCCATAGTTGGTTTTTGGAACGGTACCTGTGCTTATATCAAACTCGGGTTTGATGCATCACCCCACCTCTCCTTCCCCCTTAAGCAGGCATAAGAGTGTTTTCTAAATGTGAGACTCTGTTCTCTTGCCTAACTCAGTTCATGTGTAGCCATGTTTACAGGATCTTCCTAAGTGATATCTTATGATAAGTTTCTTTTCCTGTGTGACTTCTTTCACTTAGAATCATCGTACATGAATCCACTCATTTTGCTGCTACTTGTCTTATGACATTGATTTCGTGGCTGAGGGATATTCCATCGTACGTAAGTTCCACAATGTTTGGAACCATTTTTATATTTCCTGGGATATTTCAGGTGTACCCATGTTGAGGTTCTTGTAAGCAGTGCAGCCCTCAATTTGGGGGTGGCTCTGTCTTATGGATTTTCAGTTTTCCCAAGGTATATTCCCTAGACGGAAAGTGCCCTTGGCTCTGTAGCTCTGTTGTTTACTTGTTTTAGGGAACACAATGCACTCCTCCAGTGAGGCAGTTGGCAACTTACATCCCGCCCATCAGCATAACAAGGCTCCCTGTTCTCCAGGGCCTGTCTTGCCTTTCTGGTTTTTACACATTTTGTGGATGTCCCTTTTGACCGGTGGGAAGTGATACATCATGTAGTGCAGATTTGCATTGCCCGCTTGCTTGCTTGGCCAAAAAGGGCGTATGCATTTTCTCCTGAATATATTCAGGAGAAAACGCATACGCCCTTTTTGGCCAAGTGCATCATTGTCGAAGTTGTGCCCCTCTTCCTGTGCTTTACAGGCGATTCCAACGTACCTCTTGAAATCTGTTTCCTGCTATTCTGCCTCGCTTTCAAGTCCGCCTCGTTGCCTTCCCTCAACAGATTTTTGGACGATAGTTGGCCTTGATTACTCTGCCAGTTTGTGAATTGCTGTGCCCCTGAGCTCCATTTTTCAACTCGTTTTTTGTGAGCTGAACGCAAGTCCAAACTTTTGGTTCAGGACCTATACTGGTTCCTGGTGGGTGGCTGAGACTTTGGTTAATTCTTCTTCCTGCCTGGAAATTAGAGTGACATGTGCCCATCCAAATGCCTAACAGCTACTCTCTCATTGGTTCTCCCTCTTCCCTTTCATCCTCTGCCAAATTGGCAACCTGTGCGAACCAGGAGCTTAAAGGGGCTGTCTCTCCAAGTTGGGAGATTGATAGGAAAGCAGTTGGAAAGTCAAACCGGAGCACCAGGAGAGGGGCTCTTCGTTGAGTTTTAGAAACCTTTCGTATTCACAGTGTGTCCATTCTCTAGGTTTCCCGCACACGTTATAGCTGTAGTAATATTCCCTTCAACCTGGAGAGCTGGGACCCATGGAATGGGTGCCATGCATTATTGCTTTAAAGGGTCTGCATTTGCTCACCCAATCTCACCAATCCTCTCAGTCCCAAGTGTCCAGCCTTATGCCACATCCAGCTGTCATTGTAGATAGGGTCATTCCAGGTTGCATCAGAGACCCTGAAGGAATTGTAAAGAATTTCCCTGTTTCTTTGTTCTGTTTTTGAAATTCCTTTTTAGAGTGGGTTTGAGCTGATTCTCGCTGCCATGTTTATGCCAGTCTAGACACACTTGATTCCCTTACGGAGACATATCAATACATAGGTTTTAAGATTCTTACTAGTCAGATCTATTCCTCTGCGGGAAATATGGGGTTTTCAGTCCCTTTCACTGAGGAAGGTGGAGGTCTTGTCTATTCCATAGTTGGTTTTTGGAACGGTACCTGTGCTTATATCAAACTCGGGTTTGATGCATCACCCCACCTCTCCTTCCCCCTTAAGCAGGCATAAGAGTGTTTTCTAAATGTGAGACTCTGTTCTCTTGCCTAACTCAGTTCATGTGTAGCCATGTTTACAGGATCTTCCTAAGTGATATCTTATGATAAGTTTCTTTTCCTGTGTGACTTCTTTCACTTAGAATCATCGTACCTGAATCCACTCATTTTGCTGCTACTTGTCTTATGACATTGATTTCTTGGCTGAGGGATATTCCATCGTACGTAAGTTCCACAATGTTTGGAAACGTTTTTATATTTCCTGGGATATTTCAGGTGTACCCAGGTTGAGGTTCTTGTAAGCAGTGCAGCCCTCAATTTGGGGGTGGCTCTGTATTATGGATTTTCAATTTTCCCAAGGTATATTCCCTAGACCTGAAGTGCCCTTGGCTCTGTAGCTCTGTTGTTTACTTGTTTTAGGGAACACAATGCACTCCTCCAGTGAGGCAGTTGGCAACTTACATCCCGCCCATCAGCATAAAAAGGCTCCCTGTTCTCCAGGGCCCGTCTTGCCTTTCTGGTTTTTACACATTTTGTGGATGTCCCTTTTGACCGGTGGGAAGTGATACTTCTTTGTAGTGCAGATTTGCATTGCCCGCTTGCTTGCTTGGTCAAAAAGGGCGTATGCGTTTTCTCCTGAATATATTCAGGAGAAAACGCATACGCCCTTTTTTGCCAAGTGCATCATTGTCGAAGTTGTACCCCTCTTCCTGTGCTTTACAGGCGATTCCAACGTACGTGTTGAAATCTGTTTCCTGCTATTCTGCCTCGCTTTCATGTCCGCCTCGTTGCCTTCCCTCAACAGATTTTTGGACGATAGTTGGCCTTGATTACTCTGCCAGTTTGTGAATTGCTGTGCCCTTGAGCTCCATTTATCAACTCGTTTCTTGTGAGCTGAACGCAAGTCCAAACTTTTGGTTCAGGACCTATACTGGTTCCCGGTGGGTGGCTGAGGCTTTGGTTAATTCTTCTTCCTGCCAGGAAATTAGAGTGACATGTGCCCATCCAAATGCCTAACAGCTACTCTCTCATTGGTTCTCCCTCTTCCCTTTCATCCTCTGCCAAATTGGCAACCTGTGCGAACCAGGAGCTTAAAGGGGCTGTCTCTCCAAGTTGGGAGATTGATAGGAAAGCAGTTGGAAAGTCACACCGGAGCACCAGGAGAGGGGCTCTTCGTTGAGTTTTAGAAACCTTTCGTATTCACAGTGTGTCCATTCTCTAGGTTTCCCGTACACGTTATAGCTGTAGTAATATTCCCTTCAACCTGGAGAGCTGGGACCCATGGAATGGGTGCCATGCATTATTGCTTTAAAGGGTCTGCATTTGCTCACCCAATCTCACCAATCCTCTCAGTCCCAAGTGTCCAGCCTTATGCCACATCCAGCTGTCATTGTAGATAGGGTCATTCCAGGTTGCATCAGAGACCCTGAAGGAATTGTAAAGAATTTCCCTGTTTCTTTGTTCTGTTTTTGAAATTCCTTTTTAGAGTGGGTTTGAGCTGATTCTCGCTGCCATGTTTATGCCAGTCTAGACACACTTGATTCCCTTACGGAGACATATCAATACATAGGTTTTAAGATTCTTACTAGTCAGATCTATTCCTCTGCGGGAAATATGGGGTTTTCAGTCCCTTTCACTGAGGAAGGTGGAGGTCTTGTCTATTCCATAGTTGGTTTGTGGAACGGTACCTGTGCTTATATCAAACTCGGGTTTGATGCATCACCCCACCTCTCCTTCCCCCTTAAGCAGGCATAAGAGTGTTTTCTAAATGTGAGACTCTGTTCTCTTGCCTAACTCAGTTCATGTGTAGCCATGTTTACAGGATCTTCCTAAGTGATATCTTATGATAAGTTTCTTTTCCTATGTGACTTCTTTCTCTTAGAATCATCGTACCTGAATCCACTCATTTTGCTGCTACTGGTCTTATGACATTGATTTCATGGCTGAGGGATATTCCATTGTACGTAAGTTCCACACTGTTTGGAACCATTTTTATATTTCCTGGGATATTTCAGGTGTACCCAGGTTGAGGTTCTTGTAAGCAGTGCAGCCCTCAATTTGAGGGTGGCTCTGTCTTATGGATTTTCAGTTTTCCCAAGGTATATTCCCTAGACTGGACGTGCCCTTGGCTCTGTAGCTCTGTTGTTTACTTGTTTTAGGGAACACAATGCACTCCTCCAGTGAGGCAGTTGGCAACTTACATCCCGCCCATCAGCATAACAAGGCTCCCTGTTCTCCAGGGCCTGTGTTGCCTTTCTGGTTTTTACACATTTTGTGGATGTCCCTTTTGACCGGTGGGAAGTGACACTTCTTTGTAGTGCAGATTTCATTGCCCGCTTGCTTGCTTGGCCAAAAAGGGCGTATGCGTTTTCTCCTGAATATATTCAGGAGAAAACGCATACGCCCTTTTTGGCCAAGTGCATCATTGTCGAAGTTGTGCCCCTCTTCCTGTGCTTTACAGGCGATTCCAACGTACCTCTTGAAATCTGTTTCCTGCTATTCTGCCTCGCTTTCAAGTCTGCCTCGTTGCCTTCCCTCAACAGATTTTTGGACGATAGTTGGCCTTGATTACTCTGCCCGTTTGTGAATTGCTGTGCCCCTGAGCTCCGTTTTTCACCTCGTTTCTTGTGAGCTGAACGCAAGTCCAAACTTTTGGTTCAGGACCTATACTGGTTCCCGGTGGGTAGCTGAGACTTTGGTTAATTCTTCTTCCTGCCGGGAAATTAGAGTGACATGTGCCCATCCAAATGCCTAACAGCTACTCTCTCATTGGTTCTCCCTCTTCCCTTTCATCCTCTGCCAAATTGGCAACCTGTGCGAACCAGGAGCTTAAAGGGGCTGTCTCTCCAAGTTGGGAGATTGATAGGAAAGCAGTTGGAAAGTCAAACCGGAGCACCAGGAGAGGGGCTCTTCGTTGAGTTTTAGAAACCTGTTGTATTCACAGTGTGTCCATTCTCTAGGTTTCCCGTACACGTTATAGCTGTAGTAATATTCCCTTCAACCTGGAGAGCTGGGACCCATGGAAGGGGTGCCATGCATTATTACTTTAAAGGGTCTGCATTTGCTCACCCAATCTCACCAATCCTCTCAGTCCCAAGTGTCCAGCCTTATGCCACATCCAGCTGTCATTGTAGATAGGGTCATTCCAGGTTGCATCAGAGACCCTGAAGGAATTGTAAAGAATTTCCCTGTTTCTTTGTTCTGTTTTTGAAATTCCTTTTTAGAGTGGGTTTGAGCTGATTCTCGCTGCCATGTTTATGCCAGTCTAGACACACTTGATTCCCTTACGGAGACATATCAATACATAGGTTTTAAGATTCTTACTAGTCAGATCTATTCCTCTGCGGGAAATATGGGGTTTTGAGTCCCTTTCACTGAGGAAGGTGGAGGTCTTGTCTATTCCATAGTTGGTTTTTGGAACGGTACCTGTGCTTATATCAAACTCTGGTTTGATGCATCACCCCACCTCTCCTTCCCCCTTAAGCAGGCATAAGAGTGTTTTCTAAATGTGAGACTCTGTTCTCTTGCCTAACTCAGTTCATGTGTAGCCATGTTTACAGGATCTTCCTAAGTGATATCTTATGATAAGTTTCTTTTCCTGTGTGACTTCTTTCACTTAGAATCATCGTACCTGAATCCACTCATTTTGCTGCTACTGGTCTTATGACATTGATTTCGTGGCTGAGGGATATTCCATCATACGTAAGTTCCACAATGTTTGGAACCATTTTTATATTTCCTGGGATATTTCAGGTGTACCCAGGTTGAGGTTCTTGTAAGCAGTGCAGCCCTCAATTTGGGGGTGGCTCTGTCTTATGGATTTTCAGTTTTCCCAAGGTATATTCCCTAGACTGGAAGTGCCCTTGGCTCTGTAGCTCTGTTGTTTACTTGTTTTAGGGAACACAATGCACTCCTCCAGTGAGGCAGTTGGCAACTTACATCCCGCCCATCAGCATAACAAGGCTCCCTGTTCTCCAGGGCCTGTGTTGCCTTTCTGGTTTTTACAAATTTTGTGGATGTCCCTTTTGACCGGTGGGAAGTGATACTTCTTTGTATTGCAGATTTGCATTGCCCGCTTGCTTGCTTGGCCAAAAAGGGCGTATGCGTTTTCTCCTGAATATATTCAGGAGAAAACGCATACGCCCTTTTTGGCCATGTGCATCATTGTCGAAGTTGTGCCCCTCTTCCTGTGCTTTACAGGCGATTCCAACGTACCTCTTGAAATCTGTTTCCTGCTATTCTGCCTCGCTTTCAAGTCTGCCTCGTTGCCTTCCCTCAACAGATTTTTGGACGATAGTTGGCCTTGATTACTCTGCCAGTTTGTGAATTGCTGTGCCCCTGAGCTCCGTTTTTCACCTCGTTTCTTGTGAGCTGAACGCAAGTCCAAACTTTTGGTTCAGGACCTATACTGGTTCCCGGTGGGTGGCTGAGACTTTGGTTAATTCTTCTTCCTGCCGGGAAATTAGAGTGACATGTGCCCATCCAAATGCCTAACAGCTACTCTCTCATTGGTTCTCCCTCTTCCCTTTCATCCTCTGCCAAATTGGCAACCTGTGCGAACCAGGAGCTTAAAGGGGCTGTCTCTCCAAGTTGGGAGATTGATAGGAAAGCAGTTGGAAAGTCAAAGCGGAGCACCAGGAGAGGGGCTCTTCGTTGAGTTTTAGAAACCTGTTGTATTCACAGTGTGTCCATTCTCTAGGTTTCCCGTACACGTTATAGCTGTAGTAATATTCCCTTCAACCTGGAGAGCTGGGACCCATGGAATGGGTGCCATGCATTATTGCTTTAAAGGGTCTGCATTTGCTCACCCAATCTCACCAATCCTCTCAGTCCCAAGTGTCCAGCCTTATGCCACATCCAGCTGTCATTGTAGATAGGGTCATTCCAGGTTGCATCAGAGACCCTGAAGGAATTGTAAAGAATTTCCCTGTTTCTTTGTTCTGTTTTTGAAATTCCTTTTTAGAGTGGGTTTGAGCTGATTCTCGCTGCCATGTTTATGCCAGTCTAGACACACTTGATTCCCTTACGGAGACATATCAATACATAGGTTTTAAGATTCTTACTAGTCAGATCTATTCCTCTGCGGGAAATATGGGGTTTTGAGTCCCTTTCACTGAGGAAGGTGGAGGTCTTGTCAATTCCATAGTTGGTTTGTGGAACGGTACCTGTGCTTATATCAAACTCGGGTTTGATGCATCACCCCACCTCTCCTTCCCCCTTAAGCAGGCATAAGAGTGTTTTCTAAATGTGAGACTCTGTTCTCTTGCCTAACTCAGTTCATGTGTAGCCATGTTTACAGGATCTTCCTAAGTGATATCTTATGATAAGTTTCTTTTCCTGTGTGACTTCTTTCACTTAGAATCATCGTACCTGAATCCCCTCATTTTGCTGCTACTGGTCTTATGACATTGATTTCATGGCTGAGGGATATTCCATCTTACGTAAGTTCCACAATGTTTGGAACCATTTTTATATTTCCTGGGATATTTCAGGTGTACCCAGTTTGAGGTTCTTGTAAGCAGTGCAGCCCTCAATTTGGGGGTGGCTCTGTCTTATGGATTTTCAGTTTTCCCAAGGTATATTCCCTAGACTGGAAGTGCCCTTGGCTCTGTAGCTCTGTTGTTTACTTGTTTTAGGGAACACAATGCACTCCTCCAGTGAGGCAGTTGGCAACTTACATCCCGCCCATCAGCATAACAAGGCTCCCTGTTCTCCAGGGCCTGTCTTGCCTTTCTGGTTTTTACACATTTTGTGGATGTCCCTTTTGACCGGTGGGAAGTGATACTTCTTTGTAGTGCAGATTGGCATTGCCCGCTTGCTTGCTTGGCCAAAAAGGGCGTATGCGTTTTCTCCTGAATATATTCAGGAGAAAACGCATACGCCCTTTTTGGCCAAGTGCATCATTGTCGAAGTTGTGCCCCTCTTCCTGTGCTTTACAGGCGATTCCAACGTACCTCTTGAAATCTGTTTCCTGCTATTCTGCCTCGCTTTCAAGTCTGCCTCGTTGCCTTCCCTCAACAGATTTTTGGACGATAGTTGGCCTTGATTACTCTGCCAGTTTGTGAATTGCTGTGCCCCTGAGCTCCGTTTTTCACCTCGTTTCTTGTGAGCTGAACGCAAGTCCAAACTTTTGGTTCAGGACCTATACTGGTTCCCGGTGGGTGGCTGAGACTTTGGTTAATTCTTCTTCCTGCCGGGAAATTAGAGTGACATGTGCCCATCCAAATGCCTAACAGCTACTCTCTCATTGGTTCTCCCTCTTCCCTTTCATCCTCTGCCAAATTGGCAACCTGTGCGAACCAGGAGCTTAAAGGGGCTGTCTCTCCAAGTTGGGAGATTGATAGGAAAGCAGTTGGAAAGTCAAACCGGAGCACCAGGAGAGGGGCTCTTCGTTGAGTTTTAGAAACCTTTCGTATTCACAGTGTGTCCATTCTCTAGGTTTCCCGTACACGTTATAGCTGTAGTAATATTCCCTTCAACCTGGAGAGCTGGGACCCATGGAAGGGGTGCCATGCATTATTACATTAAAGGGTCTGCATTTGCTCACCCAATCTCACCAATCCTCTCAGTCCCAAGTGTCCAGCCTTATGCCACATCCAGCTGTCATTGTAGATAGGGTCATTCCAGGTTGCATCAGAGACCCTGAAGGAATTGTAAAGAATTTCCCTGTTTCTTTGTTCTGTTTTTGAAATTCCTTTTTAGAGTGGGTTTGAGCTGATTCTCGCTGCCATGTTTATGCCAGTCTAGACACACTTGATTCCCTTACGGAGACATATCAATACATAGGTTTTAAGATTCTTACTAGTCAGATCTATTCCTCTGCGGGAAATATGGGGTTTTGAGTCCCTTTCACTGAGGAAGGTGGAGGTCTTGTCTATTCCATAGTTGGTTTGTGGAACGGTACCTGTGCTTATATCAAACTCGGGTTTGATGCATCACCCCACCTCTCCTTCCCCCTTAAGCAGGCATAAGAGTGTTTTCTAAATGTGAGACTCTGTTCTCTTGCCTAACTCAGTTCATGTGTAGCCATGTTTACAGGATCTTCCTAAGTGATATCTTATGATATGTTTCTTTTCCTGTGTGACTTCTTTCACTTAGAATCATCGTACCTGAATCCACTCATTTTGCTGCTACTGGTCTTATGACATTGATTTCATGGCTGAGGGATATTCCATTGTACGTAAGTTCCACAATGTTTGGAACCATTTTTATATTTCCTGGGATATTTCAGGTGTACCCAGGTTGAGGTTCTTGTAAGCAGTGCAGCCCTCAATTTGGGGGTGGCTCTGTCTTATGGATTTTCAGTTTTCCCAAGGTATATTCCCTAGACTGGAAGTGCCCTTGGCTCTGTAGCTCTGTTGTTTACTTGTTTTAGGGAACACAATGCACTCCTCCAGTGAGGCAGTTGGCAACTTACATCCCGCCCATCAGCATAACAAGGCTCCCTGTTCTCCAGGGCCTGTCTTGCCTTTCTGGTTTTTACACATTTTGTGGATGTCCCTTTTGACCGGTGGGAAGTGATACTTCTTTGTAGTGCAGATTTGCATTGCCCGCTTGCTTGCTTGGCCAAAAAGGGCGTATGCGTTTTCTCCTGAATATATTCAGGAGAAAACGCATACGCCCTTTTTGGCCAAGTGCATCATTGTCGAAGTTGTGCCCCTCTTCCTGTGCTTTACAGGCGATTCCAACGTACCTCTTGAAATCTGTTTCCTGCTATTCTGCCTCGCTTTCAAGTCTGCCTCGTTGCCTTCCCTCAACAGATTTTTGGACGATAGTTGGCCTTGATTACTCTGCCAGTTTGTGAATTGCTGTGCCCCTGAGCTCCGTTTTTCACCTCGTTTCTTGTGAGCTGAACGCAAGTCCAAACTTTTGGTTCAGGACTTATACTTGTTCCCGGTGGGTGGCTGAGACTTTGGTTAATTCTTCTTCCTGCCGGGAAATTAGAGTGACATGTGCCCATCCAAATGCCTAACAGCTACTCTCTCATTGGTTCTCCCTCTTCCCTTTCATCCTCTGCCAAATTGGCAACCTGTGCGAACCAGGAGCTTAAAGGGGCTGTCTCTCCAAGTTGGGAGATTGATAGGAAAGCAGTTGGAAAGTCAAAGCGGAGCACCAGGAGAGGGGCTCTTCGTTGAGTTTTAGAAACCTGTTGTATTCACAGTGTGTCCATTCTCTAGGTTTCCCGTACACGTTATAGCTGTAGTAATATTCCCTTCAACCTGGAGAGCTGGGACCCATGGAATGGGTGCCATGCATTATTGCTTTAAAGGGTCTGCATTTGCTCACCCAATCTCACCAATCCTCTCAGTCCCAAGTGTCCAGCCTTATGCCACATCCAGCTGTCATTGTAGATAGGGTCATTCCAGGTTGCATCAGAGACCCTGAAGGAATTGTAAAGAATTTCCCTGTTTCTTTGTTCTGTTTTTGAAATTCCTTTTTAGAGTGGGTTTGAGCTGATTCTCGCTGCCATGTTTATGCCAGTCTAGACACACTTGATTCCCTTACGGAGACATATCAATACATAGGTTTTAAGATTCTTACTAGTCAGATCTATTCCTCTGCGGGAAATATGGGGTTTTGAGTCCCTTTCACTGAGGAAGGTGGAGGTCTTGTCAATTCCATAGTTGGTTTGTGGAACGGTACCTGTGCTTATATCAAACTCTGGTTTGATGCATCACCCCACCTCTCCTTCCCCCTTAAGCAGGCATAAGAGTGTTTTCTAAATGTGAGACTCTGTTCTCTTGCCTAACTCAGTTCATGTGTAGCCATGTTTACAGGATCTTCCTAAGTGATATCTTATGATAAGTTTCTTTTCCTGTGTGACTTCTTTCACTTAGAATCATCGTACCTGAATCCACTCATTTTGCTGCTACAGGTCTTATGACATTGATTTCATGGCTGAGGGATATTCCATCGTACGTAAGTTCCACAATGTTTGGAACCATTTTTATATTTCCTGGGATATTTCAGGTGTACCCAGGTTGAGGTTCTTGTAAGCAGTGCAGCCCTCAATTTGGGGGTGGCTCTGTCTTATGGATTTTCAGTTTTCCCAAGGTATATTCCCTAGACTGGAAGTGCCCTTGGCTCTGTAGCTCTGTTGTTTACTTGTTTTAGGGAACACAATGCACTCCTCCAGTGAGGCAGTTGGCAACTTACATCCCGCCCATCAGCATAACAAGGCTCCCTGTTCTCCAGGGCCTGTCTTGCCTTTCTGGTTTTTACACATTTTGTGGATGTCCCTTTTGACCGGTGGGAAGTGATACTTCTTTGTAGTGCAGATTGGCATTGCCCGCTTGCTTGCTTGGCCAAAAAGGGCGTATGCGTTTTCTCCTGAATATATTCAGGAGAAAACGCATACGCCCTTTTTGGCCAAGTGCATCATTGTCGAAGTTGTGCCCCTCTTCCTGTGCTTTACAGGCGATTCCAACGTACCTCTTGAAATCTGTTTCCTGCTATTCTGCCTCGCTTTCAAGTCTGCCTCGTTGCCTTCCCTCAACAGATTTTTGGACGATAGTTGGCCTTGATTACTCTGCCAGTTTGTGAATTGCTGTGCCCCTGAGCTCCGTTTTTCACCTCGTTTCTTGTGAGCTGAACGCAAGTCCAAACTTTTGGTTCAGGAGCTATACTGGTTCCCGGTGGGTGGCTGAGACTTTGGTTAATTCTTCTTCCTGCCGGGAAATTAGAGTGACATGTGCCCATCCAAATGCCTAACAGCTACTCTCTCATTGGTTCTCCCTCTTCCCTTTCATCCTCTGCCAAATTGGCAACCTGTGCGAACCAGGAGCTTAAAGGGGCTGTCTCTCCAAGTTGGGAGATTGATAGGAAAGCAGTTGGAAAGTCAAACCGGAGCACCAGGAGAGGGGCTCTTCGTTGAGTTTTAGAAACCTGTTGTATTCACAGTGTGTCCATTCTCTAGGTTTCCCGTACACGTTATAGCTGTAGTAATATTCCCTTCAACCTGGAGAGCTGGGACCCATGGAATGGGTGCCATGCATTATTACTTTAAAGGGTCTGCATTTGCTCACCCAATCTCACCAATCCTCTCAGTCCCAAGTGTCCAGCCTTATGCCACATCCAGCTGTCATTGTAGATAGGGTCATTCCAGGTTGCATCAGAGACCCTGAAGGAATTGTAAAGAATTTCCCTGTTTCTTTGTTCTGTTTTTGAAATTCCTTTTTAGAGTGGGTTTGAGCTGATTCTCGCTGCCATGTTTATGCCAGTCTAGACACACTTGATTCCCTTACGGAGACATATCAATAAATAGGTTTTAAGATTCTTACTAGTCAGATCTATTCCTCTGCGGGAAATATGGGGTTTTGAGTCCCTTTCACTGAGGAAGGTGGAGGTCTTGTCAATTCCATAGTTGGTTTGTGGAACGGTACCTGTGCTTATATCAAACTCTGGTTTGATGCATCACTCCACCTCTCCTTCCCCCTTTAGCAGGCATAAGAGTGTTTTCTAAATGTGAGACTCTGTTCTCTTGCCTAACTAAGTTCATGTGTAGCCATGTTTACAGGATCTTCCTAAGTGATATCTTATGATAAGTTTCTTTTCCTGTGTGACTTCTTTCACTTAGAATCATCGTACCTGAATCCACTCATTTTGCTGCTACTGGTCTTATGACATTGATTTCATGGCTGAGGGATATTCCATCGTACGTAAGTTCCACAATGTTTGGAACCATTTTTATATTTCCTGGGATATTTCAGGTGTACCCAGGTTGAGGTTCTTGTAAGCAGTGCAGCCCTCAATTTGGGGGTGTCTCTGTCTTATGGATTTTCAGTTTTCCCAAGGTATATTCCCTAGACTGGAAGTGCCCTTGGCTCTGTAGCTCTGTTGTTTACTTGTTTTAGGGAACACAATGCACTCCTCCAGTGAGGCAGTTGGCAACTTACATCCCGCCCATCAGCATAACAAGGCTCCCTGTTCTCCAGGGCCTGTCTTGCCTTTCTGGTTTTTACACATTTTGTGGATGTCCCTTTTGACCGGTGGGAAGTGATACTTCTTTGTAGTGCAGATTGGCATTGCCCGCTTGCTTGCTTGGCCAAAAAGGGCGTATGCGTTTTCTCCTGAATATATTCAGGAGAAAACGCATACGCCCTTTTTGGCCAAGTGCATCATTGTCGAAGTTGTGCCCCTCTTCCTGTGCTTTACAGGCGATTCCAACGTACCTCTTGAAATCTGTTTCCTGCTATTCTGCCTCGCTTTCAAGTCTGCCTCGTTGCCTTCCCTCAACAGATTTTTGGACGATAGTTGGCCTTGATTACTCTGCCAGTTTGTGAATTGCTGTGCCCCTGAGCTCCGTTTTTCACCTCGTTTCTTGTGAGCTGAACGCAAGTCCAAACTTTTGGTTCAGGACCTATACTGGTTCCCGGTGGGTGGCTGAGACTTTGGTTAATTCTTCTTCCTGCCGGGAAATTAGAGTGACATGTGCCCATCCAAATGCCTAACAGCTACTCTCTCATTGGTTCTCCCTCTTCCCTTTCATCCTCTGCCAAATTGGCAACCTGTGCGAACCAGGAGCTTAAAGGGGCTGTCTCTCCAAGTTGGGAGATTGATAGGAAAGCAGTTGGAAAGTCAAACCGGAGCACCAGGAGAGGGGCTCTTCGTTGAGTTTTAGAAACCTGTTGTATTCACAGTGTGTCCATTCTCTAGGTTTCCCGTACACGTTATAGCTGTAGTAATATTCCCTTCAACCTGGAGAGCTGGGACCCATGGAATGGGTGCCATGCATTATTGCTTTAAAGGGTCTGCATTTGCTCACCCAATCTCACCAATCCTCTCAGTCCCAAGTGTCCAGCCTTATGCCACATCCAGCTGTCATTGTAGATAGGGTCATTCCAGGTTGCATCAGAGACCCTGAAGGAATTGTAAAGAATTTCCCTGTTTCTTTGTTCTGTTTTTGAAATTCCTTTTTAGAGTGGGTTTGAGCTGATTCTCGCTGCCATGTTTATGCCAGTCTAGACACACTTGATTCCCTTACGGAGACATATCAATACATAGGTTTTAAGATTCTTACTAGTCAGATCTATTCCTCTGCGGGAAATATGGGGTTTTCAGTCCCTTTCACTGAGGAAGGTGGAGGTCTTGTCTATTCCATAGTTGGTTTTTGGAACGGTACCTGTGCTTATATCAAACTCGGGTTTGATGCATCACCCCACCTCTCCTTCCCCCTTAAGCAGGCATAAGAGTGTTTTCTAAATGTGAGACTCTGTTCTCTTGCCTAACTCAGTTCATGTGTAGCCATGTTTACAGGATCTTCCTAAGTGATATCTTATGATAAGTTTCTTTTCCTGTGTGACATCTTTCACTTAGAATCATCGTACCTGAGTGCACTCATTTTGCTGCTACTGGTCTTATGACATTGATTTCATGGCTGAGGGATATTCCATCGTACGTAAGTTCCACAATGTTTGGAACCATTTTTATATTTCCTGGGATATTTCAGGTGTACCCAGGTTGAGGTTCTTGTAAGCAGTGCAGCCCTCAATTTGGGGGTGGCTCTGTCTTATGGATTTTCAGTTTTCCCAAGGTATATTCCCTAGACTGGAAGTGCCCTTGGCTCTGTAGCTCTGTTGTTTACTTGTTTTAGGGAACACAATGCACTCCTCCAGTGAGGCAGTTGGCAACTTACATCCCGCCCATCAGCATAACAAGGCTCCCTGTTCTCCAGGGCCTGTCTTGCCTTTCTGGTTTTTACACATTTTGTGGATGTCCCTTTTGACCGGTGGGAAGTGATACTTCTTTGTAGTGCAGATTGGCATTGCCCGCTTGCTTGCTTGGCCAAAAAGGGCGTATGCGTTTTCTCCTGAATATATTCAGGAGAAAACGCATACGCCCTTTTTGGCCAAGTGCATCATTGTCGAAGTTGTGCCCCTCTTCCTGTGCTTTACAGGCGATTCCAACGTACCTCTTGAAATCTGTTTCCTGCTATTCTGCCTCGCTTTCAAGTCTGCCTCGTTGCCTTCCCTCAACAGATTTTTGGACGATAGTTGGCCTTGATTACTCTGCCAGTTTGTGAATTGCTGTGCCCCTGAGCTCCGTTTTTCACCTCGTTTCTTGTGAGCTGAACGCAAGTCCAAACTTTTGGTTCAGGACCTATACTGGTTCCCGGTGGGTGGCTGAGACTTTGGTTAATTCTTCTTCCTGCCGGGAAATTAGAGTGACATGTGCCCATCCAAATGCCTAACAGCTACTCTCTCATTGGTTCTCCCTCTTCCCTTTCATCCTCTGCCAAATTGGCAACCTGTGCGAACCAGGAGCTTAAAGGGGCTGTCTCTCCAAGTTGGGAGATTGATAGGAAAGCAGTTGGAAAGTCAAACCGGAGCACCAGGAGAGGGGCTCTTCGTTGAGTTTTAGAAACCTTTCGTATTCACAGTGTGTCCATTCTCTAGGTTTCCCGTACACGTTATAGCTGTAGTAATATTCCCTTCAACCTGGAGAGCTGGGACCCATGGAATGGGTGCCATGCATTATTGCTTTAAAGGGTCTGCATTTGCTCACCCAATCTCACCAATCCTCTCAGTCCCAAGTGTCCAGCCTTATGCCACATCCAGCTGTCATTGTAGATAGGGTCATTCCAGGTTGCATCAGAGACCCTGAAGGAATTGTAAAGAATTTCCCTGTTTCTTTGTTCTGTTTTTGAAATTCCTTTTTAGAGTGGGTTTGAGCTGATTCTCGCTGCCATGTTTATGCCAGTCTAGACACACTTGATTCCCTTACGGAGACATATCAATACATAGGTTTTAAGATTCTTACTAGTCAGATCTATTCCTCTGCGGGAAATATGGGGTTTTCAGTCCCTTTCACTGAGGAAGGTGGAGGTCTTGTCTATTCCATAGTTGGTTTTTGGAACGGTACCTGTGCTTATATCAAACTCGGGTTTGATGCATCACCCCACCTCTCCTTCCCCCTTAAGCAGGCATAAGAGTGTTTTCTAAATGTGAGACTCTGTTCTCTTGCCTAACTCAGTTCATGTGTAGCCATGTTTACAGGATCTTCCTAAGTGATATCTTATGATAAGTTTCTTTTCCTGTGTGACTTCTTTCACTTAGAATCATCGTACCTGAATCCCC
This sequence comes from Mesoplodon mirus, assembly GCF_964341445.2. NCBI lineage: Eukaryota > Metazoa > Chordata > Mammalia > Artiodactyla > Ziphiidae > Mesoplodon > Mesoplodon mirus. The sequence goes on along the minus strand of NW_028295681.1, from coordinate 441,064 downwards.
TCATTTTGCTGCTACAGGTCTTATGACATTGATTTCATGGCTGAGGGATATTCCATTGTACGTAAGTTCCACAATGTTTGGAACCATTTTTATATTTCCTGGGATATTTCAGGTGTACCCAGGTTGAGGTTCTTGTAAGCAGTGCAGCCCTCAATTTGGGGGTGGCTCTGTCTTATGGATTTTCAGTTTTCCCAAGGTATATTCCCTAGACTGGAAGTGCCCTTGGCTCTGTAGCTCTGTTGTTTACTTGTTTTAGGGAACACAATGCACTCCTCCAGTGAGGCAGTTGGCAACTTACATCCCGCCCATCAGCATAACAAGGCTCCCTGTTCTCCAGGGCCTGTCTTGCCTTTCTGGTTTTTACACATTTTGTGGATGTCCCTTTTGACCGGTGGGAAGTGATACTTCTTTGTAGTGCAGATTGGCATTGCCCGCTTGCTTGCTTGGCCAAAAAGGGCGTATGCGTTTTCTCCTGAATATATTCAGGAGAAAACGCATACGCCCTTTTTGGCCAAGTGCATCATTGTCGAAGTTGTGCCCCTCTTCCTGTGCTTTACAGGCGATTCCAACGTACCTCTTGAAATCTGTTTCCTGCTATTCTGCCTCGCTTTCAAGTCTGCCTCGTTGCCTTCCCTCAACAGATTTTTGGACGATAGTTGGCCTTGATTACTCTGCCAGTTTGTGAATTGCTGTGCCCCTGAGCTCCGTTTTTCACCTCGTTTCTTGTGAGCTGAACGCAAGTCCAAACTTTTGGTTCAGGACCTATACTGGTTCCCGGTGGGTGGCTGAGACTTTGGTTAATTCTTCTTCCTGCCGGGAAATTAGAGTGACATGTGCCCATCCAAATGCCTAACAGCTACTCTCTCATTGGTTCTCCCTCTTCCCTTTCATCCTCTGCCAAATTGGCAACCTGTGCGAACCAGGAGCTTAAAGGGGCTGTCTCTCCAAGTTGGGAGATTGATAGGAAAGCAGTTGGAAAGTCAAACCGGAGCACCAGGAGAGGGGCTCTTCGTTGAGTTTTAGAAACCTTTCGTATTCACAGTGTGTCCATTCTCTAGGTTTCCCGTACACGTTATAGCTGTAGTAATATTCCCTTCAACCTGGAGAGCTGGGACCCATGGAATGGGTGCCATGCATTATTGCTTTAAAGGGTCTGCATTTGCTCACCCAATCTCACCAATCCTCTCAGTCCCAAGTGTCCAGCCTTATGCCACATCCAGCTGTCATTGTAGATAGGGTCATTCCAGGTTGCATCAGAGACCCTGAAGGAATTGTAAAGAATTTCCCTGTTTCTTTGTTCTGTTTTTGAAATTCCTTTTTAGAGTGGGTTTGAGCTGATTCTCGCTGCCATGTTTATGCCAGTCTAGACACACTTGATTCCCTTACGGAGACATATCAATACATAGGTTTTAAGATTCTTACTAGTCAGATCTATTCCTCTGCGGGAAATATGAGGTTTTCAGTCCCTTTCACTGAGGAAGGTGGAGGTCTTGTCTATTCCATAGTTGGTTTTTGGAACGGTACCTGTGCTTATATCAAACTCGGGTTTGATGCATCACCCCACCTCTCCTTCCCCCTTAAGCAGGCATAAGAGTGTTTTCTAAATGTGAGACTCTGTTCTCTTGCCTAACTCAGTTCATGTGTAGCCATGTTTACAGGATCTTCCTAAGTGATATCTTATGATAAGTTTCTTTTCCTGTGTGACTTCTTTCACTTAGAATCATCGTACCTGAATCCACTCATTTTGCTGCTACTGGTCTTATGACATTGATTTCGTGGCTGACGGATATTCCATCGTACGTAAGTTCCACAATGTTTGGAACCATTTTTATATTTCCTGGGATATTTCAGGTGTACCCAGGTTGAGGTTCTTGTAAGCAGTGCAGCCCTCAATTTGGGGGTGGCTCTGTCTTATGGATTTTCAGTTTTCCCAAGGTATATTCCCTAGACTGGAAGTGCCCTTGGCTCTGTAGCTCTGTTGTTTACTTGTTTTAGGGAACACAATGCACTCCTCCAGTGAGGCAGTTGGCAACTTACATCCCGCCCATCAGCATAACAAGGCTCCCTGTTCTCCAGGGCCTGTCTTGCCTTTCTGGTTTTTACACATTTTGTGGATGTCCCTTTTGACCGGTGGGAAGTGATACTTCTTTGTAGTGCAGATTGGCATTGCCCGCTTGCTTGCTTGGCCAAAAAGGGCGTATGCGTTTTCTCCTGAATATATTCAGGAGAAAACGCATACGCCCTTTTTGGCCAAGTGCATCATTGTCGAAGTTGTGCCCCTCTTCCTGTGCTTTACAGGCGATTCCAACGTACCTCTTGAAATCTGTTTCCTGCTATTCTGCCTCGCTTTCAAGTCTGCCTCGTTGCCTTCCCTCAACAGATTTTTGGACGATAGTTGGCCTTGATTACTCTGCCAGTTTGTGAATTGCTGTGCCCCTGAGCTCCGTTTTTCACCTCGTTTCTTGTGAGCTGAACGCAAGTCCAAACTTTTGGTTCAGGACCTATACTGGTTCCCGGTGGGTGGCTGAGACTTTGGTTAATTCTTCTTCCTGCCGGGAAATTAGAGTGACATGTGCCCATCCAAATGCCTAACAGCTACTCTCTCATTGGTTCTCCCTCTTCCCTTTCATCCTCTGCCAAATTGGCAACCTGTGCGAACCAGGAGCTTAAAGGGGCTGTCTCTCCAAGTTGGGAGATTGATAGGAAAGCAGTTGGAAAGTCAAACCGGAGCACCAGGAGAGGGGCTCTTCGTTGAGTTTTAGAAACCTTTCGTATTCACAGTGTGTCCATTCTCTAGGTTTCCCGTACACGTTATAGCTGTAGTAATATTCCCTTCAACCTGGAGAGCTGGGACCCATGGAATGGGTGCCATGCATTATTGCTTTAAAGGGTCTGCATTTGCTCACCCAATCTCACCAATCCTCTCAGTCCCAAGTGTCCAGCCTTATGCCACATCCAGCTGTCATTGTAGATAGGGTCATTCCAGGTTGCATCAGAGACCCTGAAGGAATTGTAAAGAATTTCCCTGTTTCTTTGTTCTGTTTTTGAAATTCCTTTTTAGAGTGGGTTTGAGCTGATTCTCGCTGCCATGTTTATGCCAGTCTAGACACACTTGATTCCCTTACGGAGACATATCAATACATAGGTTTTAAGATTCTTACTAGTCAGATCTATTCCTCTGCGGGAAATATGGGGTTTTCAGTCCCTTTCACTGAGGAAGGTGGAGGTCTTGTCTATTCCATAGTTGGTTTTTGGAACGGTACCTGTGCTTATATCAAACTCGGGTTTGATGCATCACCCCACCTCTCCTTCCCCCTTAAGCAGGCATAAGAGTGTTTTCTAAATGTGAGACTCTGTTCTCTTGCCTAACTCAGTTCATGTGTAGCCATGTTTACAGGATCTTCCTAAGTGATATCTTATGATAAGTTTCTTTTCCTGTGTGACTTCTTTCACTTAGAATCATCGTACCTGAATCCACTCATTTTGCTGCTACTGGTCTTATGACATTGATTTCGTGGCTGACGGATATTCCATCGTACGTAAGTTCCACAATGTTTGGAACCATTTTTATATTTCCTGGGATATTTCAGGTGTACCCAGGTTGAGGTTCTTGTAAGCAGTGCAGCCCTCAATTTGGGGGTGGCTCTGTCTTATGGATTTTCAGTTTTCCCAAGGTATATTCCCTAGACTGGAAGTGCCCTTGGCTCTGTAGCTCTGTTGTTTACTTGTTTTAGGGAACACAATGCACTCCTCCATTGAGGCAGTTGGCAACTTACATCCCGCCCATCAGCATAACAAGGCTCCCTGTTCTCCAGGGCCTGTCTTGCCTTTCTGGTTTTTACACATTTTGTGGATGTCCCTTTTGACCGGTGGGAAGTGATACTTCTTTGTAGTGCATTTGGCATTGCCCGCTTGCTTGCTTGGCCAAAAAGGGCGTATGCGTTTTCTCCTGAATATATTCAGGAGAAAACGCATACGCCCTTTTTGGCCAAGTGCATCATTGTCGAAGTTGTGCCCCTCTTCCTGTGCTTTACAGGCGATTCCAACGTACCTCTTGAAATCTGTTTCCTGCTATTCTGCCTCGCTTTCAAGTCTGCCTCGTTGCCTTCCCTCAACAGATTTTTGGACGATAGTTGGCCTTGATTACTCTGCCAGTTTGTGAATTGCTGTGCCCCTGAGCTCCGTTTTTCACCTCGTTTCTTGTGAGCTGAACGCAAGTCCAAACTTTTGGTTCAGGACCTATACTGGTTCCCGGTGGGTGGCTGAGACTTTGGTTAATTCTTCTTCCTGCCGGGAAATTAGAGTGACATGTGCCCATCCAAATGCCTAACAGCTACTCTCTCATTGGTTCTCCCTCTTCCCTTTCATCCTCTGCCAAATTGGCAACCTGTGCGAACCAGGAGCTTAAAGGGGCTGTCTCTCCAAGTTGGGAGATTGATAGGAAAGCAGTTGGAAAGTCAAAGCGGAGCACCAGGAGAGGGGCTCTTCGTTGAGTTTTAGAAACCTGTTGTATTCACAGTGTGTCCATTCTCTAGGTTTCCCGTACACGTTATAGCTGTAGTAATATTCCCTTCAACCTGGAGAGCTGGGACCCATGGAATGGGTGCCATGCATTATTGCTTTAAAGGGTCTGCATTTGCTCACCCAATCTCACCAATCCTCTCAGTCCCAAGTGTCCAGCCTTATGCCACATCCAGCTGTCATTGTAGATAGGGTCATTCCAGGTTGCATCAGAGACCCTGAAGGAATTGTAAAGAATTTCCCTGTTTCTTTGTTCTGTTTTTGAAATTCCTTTTTAGAGTGGGTTTGAGCTGATTCTCGCTGCCATGTTTATGCCAGTCTAGACACACTTGATTCCCTTACGGAGACATATCAATACATAGGTTTTAAGATTCTTACTAGTCAGATCTATTCCTCTGCGGGAAATATGAGGTTTTCAGTCCCTTTCACTGAGGAAGGTGGAGGTCTTGTCTATTCCATAGTTGGTTTTTGGAACGGTACCTGTGCTTATATCAAACTCGGGTTTGATGCATCACCCCACCTCTCCTTCCCCCTTAAGCAGGCATAAGAGTGTTTTCTAAATGTGAGACTCTGTTCTCTTGCCTAACTCAGTTCATGTGTAGCCATGTTTACAGGATCTTCCTAAGTGATATCTTATGATAAGTTTCTTTTCCTGTGTGACTTCTTTCACTTAGAATCATCGTACCTGAATCCACTCATTTTGCTGCTACTGGTCTTATGACATTGATTTCGTGGCTGACGGATATTCCATCGTACGTAAGTTCCACAATGTTTGGAACCATTTTTATATTTCCTGGGATATTTCAGGTGTACCCAGGTTGAGGTTCTTGTAAGCAGTGCAGCCCTCAATTTGGGGGTGGCTCTGTCTTATGGATTTTCAGTTTTCCCAAGGTATATTCCCTAGACTGGAAGTGCCCTTGGCTCTGTAGCTCTGTTGTTTACTTGTTTTAGGGAACACAATGCACTCCTCCAGTGAGGCAGTTGGCAACTTACATCCCGCCCATCAGCATAACAAGGCTCCCTGTTCTCCAGGGCCTGTCTTGCCTTTCTGGTTTTTACACATTTTGTGGATGTCCCTTTTGACCGGTGGGAAGTGATACTTCTTTGTAGTGCAGATTGGCATTGCCCGCTTGCTTGCTTGGCCAAAAAGGGCGTATGCGTTTTCTCCTGAATATATTCAGGAGAAAACGCATACGCCCTTTTTGGCCAAGTGCATCATTGTCGAAGTTGTGCCCCTCTTCCTGTGCTTTACAGGCGATTCCAACGTACCTCTTGAAATCTGTTTCCTGCTATTCTGCCTCGCTTTCAAGTCTGCCTCGTTGCCTTCCCTCAACAGATTTTTGGACGATAGTTGGCCTTGATTACTCTGCCAGTTTGTGAATTGCTGTGCCCCTGAGCTCCGTTTTTCACCTCGTTTCTTGTGAGCTGAACGCAAGTCCAAACTTTTGGTTCAGGACCTATACTGGTTCCCGGTGGGTGGCTGAGACTTTGGTTAATTCTTCTTCCTGCCGGGAAATTAGAGTGACATGTGCCCATCCAAATGCCTAACAGCTACTCTCTCATTGGTTCTCCCTCTTCCCTTTCATCCTCTGCCAAATTGGCAACCTGTGCGAACCAGGAGCTTAAAGGGGCTGTCTCTCCAAGTTGGGAGATTGATAGGAAAGCAGTTGGAAAGTCAAAGCGGAGCACCAGGAGAGGGGCTCTTCGTTGAGTTTTAGAAACCTGTTGTATTCACAGTGTGTCCATTCTCTAGGTTTCCCGTACACGTTATAGCTGTAGTAATATTCCCTTCAACCTGGAGAGCTGGGACCCATGGAATGGGTGCCATGCATTATTGCTTTAAAGGGTCTGCATTTGCTCACCCAATCTCACCAATCCTCTCAGTCCCAAGTGTCCAGCCTTATGCCACATCCAGCTGTCATTGTAGATAGGGTCATTCCAGGTTGCATCAGAGACCCTGAAGGAATTGTAAAGAATTTCCCTGTTTCTTTGTTCTGTTTTTGAAATTCCTTTTTAGAGTGGGTTTGAGCTGATTCTCGCTGCCATGTTTATGCCAGTCTAGACACACTTGATTCCCTTACGGAGACATATCAATACATAGGTTTTAAGATTCTTACTAGTCAGATCTATTCCTCTGCGGGAAATATGAGGTTTTCAGTCCCTTTCACTGAGGAAGGTGGAGGTCTTGTCTATTCCATAGTTGGTTTTTGGAACGGTACCTGTGCTTATATCAAACTCGGGTTTGATGCATCACCCCACCTCTCCTTCCCCCTTAAGCAGGCATAAGAGTGTTTTCTAAATGTGAGACTCTGTTCTCTTGCCTAACTCAGTTCATGTGTAGCCATGTTTACAGGATCTACCTAAGTGATATCTTATGATAAGTTTCTTTTCCTGTGTGACATCTTTCACTTAGAATCATCGTACCTGAGTGCACTCATTTTGCTGCTACTGGTCTTATGACATTGATTTCATGGCTGAGGGATATTCCATCGTACGTAAATTCCACAATGTTTGGAACCATTTTTATATTTCCTGGGATATTTCAGGTGTACCCAGGTTGAGGTTCTTGTAAGCAGTGCAGCCCTCAATTTGGGGGTGGCTCTGTATTATGGATTTTCAGTTTTCCCAAGGTATATTCCCTAGACTGGAAGTGCCCTTGGCTCTGTAGCTCTGTTGTTTACTTGTTTTAGGGAACACAATGCACTCCTCCAGTGAGGCAGTTGGCAACTTACATCACGCCCATCAGCATAACAAGGCTCCCTGTTCTCCAGGGCCTGTCTTGCCTTTCTGGTTTTTACACATTTGTGGATGTCCCTTTTGACCGGTGGGAAGTGATACTTCTTTGTAGTGCAGATTTGCATTGCCCGCTTGCTTGCTTGGCCAAAAAGGGCGTATGCGTTTTCTCCTGAATATATTCAGGAGAAAACGCATACGCCCTTTTTGGCCAAGTGAATCATTGTCGAAGTTGTGCCCCTCTTCCTGTGCTTTACAGGCGATTCCAACGTACCTCTTGAAATCTGTTTCCTGCTATTCTGCCTCGCTTTCAAGTCTGCCTCGTTGCCTTCCCTCAACAGATTTTTGGACGATAGTTGGCCTTGATTACTCTGTCAGTTTGTGAATTGCTGTGCCCCTGAGCTCCGTTTTTCACCTCGTTTCTTGTGAGCTGAACGCAAGTCCAAACTTTTGGTTCAGGACCTATACTGGTTCCCGGTGGGTGGCTGAGACTTTGGTTCATTCTTCTTCCTGCCGGGAAATTAGAGTGACATGTGCCCATCCAAATGCCTAACAGCTACTCTCTCATTGGTTCTCCCTCTTCCCTTTCATCCTCTGCCAAATTGGCAACCTGTGCGAACCAGGAGCTTAAAGGGGCTGTCTCTCCAAGTTGGGAGATTGATAGGAAAGCAGTTGGAAAGTCAAACCGGAGCACCAGGAGAGGGGCTCTTCGTTGAGTTTTAGAAACCTTTCGTATTCACAGTGTGTCCATTCTCTAGGTTTCCCGTACACGTTATAGCTGTAGTAATATTCCCTTCAACCTGGAGATCTGGGACCCATGGAATGGGTGCCATGCATTATTGCTTTAAAGGGTCTGCATTTGCTCACCCAATCTCACCAATCCTCTCAGTCCCAAGTGTCCAGCCTTATGCCACATCCAGCTGTCATTGTAGATAGGGTCATTCCAGGTTGCATCAGAGACCCTGAAGGAATTGTAAAGAATTTCCCTGTTTCTTTGTTCTGTTTTTGAAATTCCTTTTTAGAGTGGGTTTGAGCTGATTCTCGCTGCCATGTTTATGCCAGTCTAGACACACTTGATTCCCTTACGGAGACATATCAATACATAGGTTTTAAGATTCTTACTAGTCAGATCAATTCCTCTGCGGGAAATATGGGGTTTTGAGTCCCTTTCACTGAGGAAGGTGGAGGTCTTGTCTATTCCATAGTTGGTTTGTGGAACGGTACCTGTGCTTATATCAAACTCGGGTTTGATGCATCACCCCACCTCTCCTTCCCCCTTAAGCAGGCATAAGAGTGTTTTCTAAATGTGAGACTCTGTTCTCTTGCCTAACTCAGTTCATGTGTAGCCATGTTTACAGGATCTTCCTAAGTGATATCTTATGATAAGTTTCTTTTCCTGTGTGACTTCTTTCACTTAGAATCATCGTACCTGAATCCACTCATTTTGCTGCTACTGGTCTTATGACATTGATTTCGTGGCTGAGGGATATTCCATCGTACGTAATTTCCACAATGTTTGGAACCATTTTTATATTTCCTGGGATATTTCAGGTGTACCCAGGTTGAGGTTCCTGTAAGCAGTGCAGCCCTCAATTTGGGGGTGGCTCTGTCTTATGGATTTTCAGTTTTCCCAAGGTATATTCCCTAGACTGGAAGTGCCCTTGGCTCTGTAGCTCTGTTGTTTACTTGTTTTAGGGAACACAATGCACTCCTCCAGTGAGGCAGTTGGCAACTTACATCCCGCCCATCAGCATAACAAGGCTCCCTGTTCTCCAGGGCCTGTCTTGCCTTTCTGGTTTTTACACATTTTGTGGATGTCCCTTTTGACCGGTGGGAAGTGATACTTCTTTGTAGTGCAGATTGGCATTGCCCGCTTGCTTGCTTGGCCAAAAAGGGCGTATGCGTTTTCTCCTGAATATATTCAGGAGAAAACGCATACGCCCTTTTTGGCCAAGTGCATCATTGTCGAAGTTGTGCCCCTCTTCCTGTGCTTTACAGGCGATTCCAACGTACCTCTTGAAATCTGTTTCCTGCTATTCTGCCTCGCTTTCAAGTCTGCCTCGTTGCCTTCCCTCAACAGATTTTTGGACGATAGTTGGCCTTGATTACTCTGCCAGTTTGTGAATTGCTGTGCCCCTGAGCTCCGTTTTTCACCTCGTTTCTTGTGAGCTGAACGCAAGTCCAAACTTTTGGTTCAGGACCTATACTGGTTCCCGGTGGGTGGCTGAGACTTTGGTTAATTCTTCTTCCTGCCGGGAAATTAGAGTGACATGTGCCCATCCAAATGCCTAACAGCTACTCTCTCATTGGTTCTCCCTCTTCCCTTTCATCCTCTGCCAAATTGGCAACCTGTGCGAACCAGGAGCTTAAAGGGGCTGTCTCTCCAAGTTGGGACATTGATAGGAAAGCAGTTGGAAAGTCAAACCGGAGCACCAGGAGAGGGGCTCTTCGTTGAGTTTTAGAAACCTTTCGTATTCACAGTGTGTCCATTCTCTAGGTTTCCCGTACACGTTATAGCTGTAGTAATATTCCCTTCAACCTGGAGAGCTGGGACCCATGGAATGGGTGCCATGCATTATTGCTTTAAAGGGTCTGCATTTGCTCACCCAATCTCACCAATCCTCTCAGTCCCAAGTGTCCAGCCTTATGCCACATCCAGCTGTCATTGTAGATAGGGTCATTCCAGGTTGCATCAGAGACCCTGAAGGAATTGTAAAGAATTTCCCTGTTTCTTTGTTCTGTTTTTGAAATTCCTTTTTAGAGTGGGTTTGAGCTGATTCTCGCTGCCATGTTTATGCCAGTCTAGACACACTTGATTCCCTTACGGAGACATATCAATACATAGGTTTTAAGATTCTTACTAGTCAGATCTATTCCTCTGCGGGAAATATGGGGTTTTCAGTCCCTTTCACTGAGGAAGGTGTAGGTCTTGTCTATTCCATAGTTGGTTTTTGGAACGGTACCTGTGCTTATATCAAACTCGGGTTTGATGCATCACCCCACCTCTCCTTCCCCCTTAAGCAGGCATAAGAGTGTTTTCTAAATGTGAGACTCTGTTCTCTTGCCTAACTCAGTTCATGTGTAGCCATGTTTACAGGATCTTCCTAAGTGATATCTTATGATAAGTTTCTTTTCCTGTGTGACTTCTTTCACTTAGAATCATCGTACCTGAGTGCACTCATTTTGCTGCTACTGGGATTATGACATTGATTTCATGGCTGAGGGATATTCCATCGTACGTAAGTTCCACAATGTTTGGAACCATTTTTATATTTCCTGGGATATTTCAGGTGTACCCAGGTTGAGGATCCTGTAAGCAGTGCAGCCCTCAATTTGGGGGTGGCTCTGTCTTATGGATTTTCAGTTTTCCCAAGGTATATTCCCTAGACTGGAAGTGCCCTTGGCTCTGTAGCTCTGTTGTTTACTTGTTTTAGGGAACACAATGCACTCCTCCAGTGAGGCAGTTGGCAACTTACATCCCGCCCATCAGCATAACAAGGCTCCCTGTTCTCCAGGGCCTGTCTTGCCTTTCTGGTTTTTACACATTTTGTGGATGTCCCTTTTGACCGGAGGGAAGTGATACTTCTTTGTAGTGCAGATTGGCATTGCCCGCTTGCTTGCTTGGCCAAAAAGGGCGTATGCGTTTTCTCCTGAATATATTCAGGAGAAAACGCATACGCCCTTTTTGGCCAAGTGCATCATTGTCGAAGTTGTGCCCCTCTTCCTGTGCTTTACAGGCGATTCCAACGTACCTCTTGAAATCTGTTTCCTGCTATTCTGCCTCGCTTTCAAGTCTGCCTCGTTGCCTTCCCTCAACAGATTTTTGGACGATAGTTGGCCTTGATTACTCTGCCAGTTTGTGAATTGCTGTGCCCCTGAGCTCCGTTTTTCACCTCGTTTCTTGTGAGCTGAACGCAAGTCCAAACTTTTGGTTCAGGACCTATACTGGTTCCCGGTGGGTGGCTGAGACTTTGGTTAATTCTTCTTCCTGCCGGGAAATTAGAGTGACATGTGCCCATCCAAATGCCTAACAGCTACTCTCTCATTGGTTCTCCCTCTTCCCTTTCATCCTCTGCCAAATTGGCAACCTGTGCGAACCAGGAGCTTAAAGGGGCTGTCTCTCCAAGTTGGGAGATTGATAGGAAAGCAGTTGGAAAGTCAAACCGGAGCACCAGGAGAGGGGCTCTTCGTTGAGTTTTAGAAACCTGTTGTATTCACAGTGTGTCCATTCTCTAGGTTTCCCGTACACGTTATAGCTGTAGTAATATTCCCTTCAACCTGGAGAGCTGGGACCCATGGAATGGGTGCCATGCATTATTGCTTTAAAGGGTCTGCATTTGCTCACCCAATCTCACCAATCCTCTCAGTCCCAAGTGTCCAGCCTTATGCCACATCCAGCTGTCATTGTAGATAGGGTCATTCCAGGTTGCATCAGAGACCCTGAAGGAATTGTAAAGAATTTCCCTGTTTCTTTGTTCTGTTTCTGAAATTCCTTTTTAGAGTGGGTTTGAGCTGATTCTCGCTGCCATGTTTATGCCAGTCTAGACACACTTGATTCCCTTACGGAGACATATCAATACATAGGTTTTAAGATTCTTACTAGTCAGATCTATTCCTCTGCGGGAAATATGGGGTTTTGAGTCCCTTTCACTGAGGAAGGTGGAGGTCTTGTCTATTCCATAGTTGGTTTTTGGAACGGTACCTGTGCTTATATCAAACTCGGGTTTGATGCATCACCCCACCTCTCCTTCCCCCTTAAGCAGGCATAAGAGTGTTTTCTAAATGTGAGACTCTGTTCTCTTGCCTAACTCAGTTCATGTGTAGCCATGTTTACAGGATCTTCCTAAGTGATATCTTATGATAAGTTTCTTTTCCTGTGTGACTTCTTTCACTTAGAATCATCGTACCTGAGTGCACTCATTTTGCTGCTACTGGGATTATGACATTGATTTCATGGCTGAGGGATATTCCATCGTACGTAAGTTCCACAATGTTTGGAACCATTTTTATATTTCCTGGGATATTTCAGGTGTACCCAGGTTGAGGTTCTTGTAAGCAGTGCAGCCCTCAATTTGGGGGTGGCTCTGTCTTATGGATTTTCAGTTTTCCCAAGGTATATTCCCTAGACTGGAAGTGCCCTTGGCTCTGTAGCTCTGTTGTTTACTTGTTTTAGGGAACACAATGCACTCCTCCAGTGAGGCAGTTGGCAACTTACATCCCGCCCATCAGCATAACAAGGCTCCCTGTTCTCCAGGGCCTGTCATGCCTTTCTGGTTTTTACACATTTTGTGGATGTCCCTTTTGACCGGTGGGAAGTGATACTTCTTTGTAGTGCAGATTTGCATTGCCCGCTTGCTTGCTTGGCCAAAAAGGGCGTATGCGTTTTCTCCTGAATATATTCAGGAGAAAACGCATACGCTCTTTATGGCCAAGTGCATCATTGTCGAAGTTGTGCCCCTCTTCCTGTGCTTTACAGGCGATTCCAACGTTCCTCTTGAAATCTGTTTCCTGCTATTCTGCCTCGCTTTCAAGTCTGCCTCGTTGCCTTCCCTCAACAGATTTTTGGACGATAGTTGGCCTTGATTACTCTGCCTGTTTGTGAATTGCTGTGCCCCTGAGCTCCGTTTTTCACCTCGTTTCTTGTGAGCTGAACGCAAGTCCAAACTTTTGGTTCAGGACCTATACTGGTTCCCGGTGGGTGGCTGAGACTTTGGTTAATTCTTCTTCCTGCCGGGAAATTAGAGTGACATGTGCCCATCCAAATGCCTAACAGCTACTCTCTCATTGGTTCTCCCTCTTCCCTTTCATCCTCTGCCAAATTGGCAACCTGTGCGAACCAGGAGCTTAAAGGGGCTGTCTCTCCAAGTTGGGAGATTGATAGGAAAGCAGTTGGAAAGTCAAACCGGAGCACCAGGAGAGGGGCTCTTCGTTGAGTTTTAGAAACCTTTCGTATTCACAGTGTGTCCATTCTCTAGGTTTCCCGTACACGTTATAGCTGTAGTAATATTCCCTTCAACCTGGAGAGCTGGGACCCATGGAATGGGTGCCATGCATTATTGCTTTAAAGGGTCTGCATTTGCTCACCCAATCTCACCAATCCTCTCAGTCCCAAGTGTCCAGCCTTATGCCACATCCAGCTGTCATTGTAGATAGGGTCATTCCAGGTTGCATCAGAGACCCTGAAGGAATTGTAAAGAATTTCCCTGTTTCTTTGTTCTGTTTGTGAAATTCCTTTTTAGAGTGGGTTTGAGCTGATTCTCGCTGCCATGTTTATGCCAGTCTAGACACACTTGATTCCCTTACGGAGACATATCAATACATAGGTTTTAAGATTCTTACTAGTCAGATCAATTCCTCTGCGGGAAATATGGGGTTTTGAGTCCCTTTCACTGAGGAAGGTGGAGGTCTTGTCTATTCCATAGTTGGTTTGTGGAACGGTACCTGTGCTTATATCAAACTCGGGTTTGATGCATCACCCCACCTCTCCTTCCCCCTTAAGCAGGCATAAGAGTGTTTTCTAAATGTGAGACTCTGTTCTCTTGCCTAACTCAGTTCATGTGTAGCCATGTTTACAGGATCTTCCTAAGTGATATCTTATGATAAGTTTCTTTTCCTGTGTGACTTCTTTCACTTAGAATCATCGTACCTGAGTGCACTCATTTTGCTGCTACTGGGATTATGACATTGATTTCATGGCTGAGGGATATTCCATCGTACGTAAGTTCCACAATGTTTGGAACCATTTTTATATTTCCTGGGATATTTCAGGTGTACCCAGGTTGAGGTTCTTGTAAGCAGTGCAGCCCTCAATTTGGGGGTGGCTCTGTCTTATGGATTTTCAGTTTTCCCAAGGTATATTCCCTAGACTGGAAGTGCCCTTGGCTCTGTAGCTCTGTTGTTTACTTGTTTTAGGGAACACAATGCACTCCTCCAGTGAGGCAGTTGGCAACTTACATCCCGCCCATCAGCATAACAAGGCTCCCTGTTCTCCAGGGCCTGTCTTGCCTTTCTGGTTTTTACACATTTTGTGGATGTCCCTTTTGACCGGTGGGAAGTGATACTTCTTTGTAGTGCAGATTGGCATTGCCCGCTTGCTTGCTTGGCCAAAAAGGGCGTATGCGTTTTCTCCTGAATATATTCAGGAGAAAACGCATACGCCCTTTATGGCCAAGTGCATCATTGTCGAAGTTGTGCCCCTCTTCCTGTGCTTTACAGGCGATTCCAACGTTCCTCTTGAAATCTGTTTCCTGCTATTCTGCCTCGATTTCAAGTCCGCCTCGTTGCCTTCCCTCAACAGATTTTTGGACGATAGTTGGCCTTGATTACTCTGCCAGTTTGTGAATTGCTGTGCCCCTGAGCTCCGTTTTTCACCTCGTTTCTTGTGAGCTGAACGCAAGTCCAAACTTTTGGTTCAGGACCTATACTGGTTCCCGGTGGGTGGCTGAGACTTTGGTTAATTCTTCTTCCTGCCGGGAAATTAGAGTGACATGTGCCCATCCAAATGCCTAACAGCTACTCTCTCATTGGTTCTCCCTCTTCCCTTTCATCCTCTGCCAAATTGGCAACCTGTGCGAACCAGGAGCTTAAAGGGGCTGTCTCTCCAAGTTGGGAGATTGATAGGAAAGCAGTTGGAAAGTCAAACCGGAGCACCAGGAGAGGGGCTCTTCGTTGAGTTTTAGAAACCTTTCGTATTCACAGTGTCTCCATTCTCTAGGTTTCCCGTACACGTTATAGCTGTAGTAATATTCCCTTCAACCTGGAGAGCTGGGACCCATGGAATGGGTGCCATGCATTATTGCTTTAAAGGGTCTGCATTTGCTCACCCAATCTCACCAATCCTCTCAGTCCCAAGTGTCCAGCCTTATGCCACATCCAGCTGTCATTGTAGATAGGGTCATTCCAGGTTGCATCAGAGACCCTGAAGGAATTGTAAAGAATTTCCCTGTTTCTTTGTTCTGTTTCTGAAATTCCTTTTTAGAGTGGGTTTGAGCTGATTCTCGCTGCCATGTTTATGCCAGTCTAGACACACTTGATTCCCTTACGGAGACATATCAATACATAGGTTTTAAGATTCTTACTAGTCAGATCTATTCCTCTGCGGGAAATATGAGGTTTTCAGTCCCTTTCACTGAGGAAGGTGGAGGTCTTGTCTATTCCATAGTTGGTTTTTGGAACGGTACCTGTGCTTATATCAAACTCGGGTTTGATGCATCACCCCACCTCTCCTTCCCCCTTAAGCAGGCATAAGAGTGTTTTCTAAATGTGAGACTCTGTTCTCTTGCCTAACTCAGTTCATGTGTAGCCATGTTTACAGGATCTACCTAAGTGATATCTTATGATAAGTTTCTTTTCCTGTGTGACATCTTTCACTTAGAATCATCGTACCTGAGTGCACTCATTTTGCTGCTACTGGTCTTATGACATTGATTTCATGGCTGAGGGATATTCCATCGTACGTAAATTCCACAATGTTTGGAACCATTTTTATATTTCCTGGGATATTTCAGGTGTACCCAGGTTGAGGTTCTTGTAAGCAGTGCAGCCCTCAATTTGGGGGTGGCTCTGTATTATGGATTTTCAGTTTTCCCAAGGTATATTCCCTAGACTGGAAGTGCCCTTGGCTCTGTAGCTCTGTTGTTTACTTGTTTTAGGGAACACAATGCACTCCTCCAGTGAGGCAGTTGGCAACTTACATCACGCCCATCAGCATAACAAGGCTCCCTGTTCTCCAGGGCCTGTCTTGCCTTTCTGGTTTTTACACATTTGTGGATGTCCCTTTTGACCGGTGGGAAGTGATACTTCTTTGTAGTGCAGATTTGCATTGCCCGCTTGCTTGCTTGGCCAAAAAGGGCGTATGCGTTTTCTCCTGAATATATTCAGGAGAAAACGCATACGCCCTTTTTGGCCAAGTGAATCATTGTCGAAGTTGTGCCCCTCTTCCTGTGCTTTACAGGCGATTCCAACGTACCTCTTGAAATCTGTTTCCTGCTATTCTGCCTCGCTTTCAAGTCTGCCTCGTTGCCTTCCCTCAACAGATTTTTGGACGATAGTTGGCCTTGATTACTCTGTCAGTTTGTGAATTGCTGTGCCCCTGAGCTCCGTTTTTCACCTCGTTTCTTGTGAGCTGAACGCAAGTCCAAACTTTTGGTTCAGGACCTATACTGGTTCCCGGTGGGTGGCTGAGACTTTGGTTCATTCTTCTTCCTGCCGGGAAATTAGAGTGACATGTGCCCATCCAAATGCCTAACAGCTACTCTCTCATTGGTTCTCCCTCTTCCCTTTCATCCTCTGCCAAATTGGCAACCTGTGCGAACCAGGAGCTTAAAGGGGCTGTCTCTCCAAGTTGGGAGATTGATAGGAAAGCAGTTGGAAAGTCAAACCGGAGCACCAGGAGAGGGGCTCTTCGTTGAGTTTTAGAAACCTTTCGTATTCACAGTGTGTCCATTCTCTAGGTTTCCCGTACACGTTATAGCTGTAGTAATATTCCCTTCAACCTGGAGATCTGGGACCCATGGAATGGGTGCCATGCATTATTGCTTTAAAGGGTCTGCATTTGCTCACCCAATCTCACCAATCCTCTCAGTCCCAAGTGTCCAGCCTTATGCCACATCCAGCTGTCATTGTAGATAGGGTCATTCCAGGTTGCATCAGAGACCCTGAAGGAATTGTAAAGAATTTCCCTGTTTCTTTGTTCTGTTTTTGAAATTCCTTTTTAGAGTGGGTTTGAGCTGATTCTCGCTGCCATGTTTATGCCAGTCTAGACACACTTGATTCCCTTACGGAGACATATCAATACATAGGTTTTAAGATTCTTACTAGTCAGATCAATTCCTCTGCGGGAAATATGGGGTTTTGAGTCCCTTTCACTGAGGAAGGTGGAGGTCTTGTCTATTCCATAGTTGGTTTGTGGAACGGTACCTGTGCTTATATCAAACTCGGGTTTGATGCATCACCCCACCTCTCCTTCCCCCTTAAGCAGGCATAAGAGTGTTTTCTAAATGTGAGACTCTGTTCTCTTGCCTAACTCAGTTCATGTGTAGCCATGTTTACAGGATCTTCCTAAGTGATATCTTATGATAAGTTTCTTTTCCTGTGTGACTTCTTTCACTTAGAATCATCGTACCTGAATCCACTCATTTTGCTGCTACTGGTCTTATGACATTGATTTCGTGGCTGAGGGATATTCCATCGTACGTAAGTTCCACAATGTTTGGAACCATTTTTATATTTCCTGGGATATTTCAGGTGTACCCAGGTTGAGGTTCCTGTAAGCAGTGCAGCCCTCAATTTGGGGGTGGCTCTGTCTTATGGATTTTCAGTTTTCCCAAGGTATATTCCCTAGACTGGAAGTGCCCTTGGCTCTGTAGCTCTGTTGTTTACTTGTTTTAGGGAACACAATGCACTCCTCCAGTGAGGCAGTTGGCAACTTACATCCCGCCCATCAGCATAACAAGGCTCCCTGTTCTCCAGGGCCTGTCTTGCCTTTCTGGTTTTTACACATTTTGTGGATGTCCCTTTTGACCGGTGGGAAGTGATACTTCTTTGTAGTGCAGATTGGCATTGCCCGCTTGCTTGCTTGGCCAAAAAGGGCGTATGCGTTTTCTCCTGAATATATTCAGGAGAAAACGCATACGCCCTTTTTGGCCAAGTGCATCATTGTCGAAGTTGTGCCCCTCTTCCTGTGCTTTACAGGCGATTCCAACGTACCTCTTGAAATCTGTTTCCTGCTATTCTGCCTCGCTTTCAAGTCTGCCTCGTTGCCTTCCCTCAACAGATTTTTGGACGATAGTTGGCCTTGATTACTCTGCCAGTTTGTGAATTGCTGTGCCCCTGAGCTCCGTTTTTCACCTCGTTTCTTGTGAGCTGAACGCAAGTCCAAACTTTTGGTTCAGGACCTATACTGGTTCCCGGTGGGTGGCTGAGACTTTGGTTAATTCTTCTTCCTGCCGGGAAATTAGAGTGACATGTGCCCATCCAAATGCCTAACAGCTACTCTCTCATTGGTTCTCCCTCTTCCCTTTCATCCTCTGCCAAATTGGCAACCTGTGCGAACCAGGAGCTTAAAGGGGCTGTCTCTCCAAGTTGGGACATTGATAGGAAAGCAGTTGGAAAGTCAAACCGGAGCACCAGGAGAGGGGCTCTTCGTTGAGTTTTAGAAACCTTTCGTATTCACAGTGTGTCCATTCTCTAGGTTTCCCGTACACGTTATAGCTGTAGTAATATTCCCTTCAACCTGGAGAGCTGGGACCCATGGAATGGGTGCCATGCATTATTGCTTTAAAGGGTCTGCATTTGCTCACCCAATCTCACCAATCCTCTCAGTCCCAAGTGTCCAGCCTTATGCCACATCCAGCTGTCATTGTAGATAGGGTCATTCCAGGTTGCATCAGAGACCCTGAAGGAATTGTAAAGAATTTCCCTGTTTCTTTGTTCTGTTTTTGAAATTCCTTTTTAGAGTGGGTTTGAGCTGATTCTCGCTGCCATGTTTATGCCAGTCTAGACACACTTGATTCCCTTACGGAGACATATCAATACATAGGTTTTAAGATTCTTACTAGTCAGATCTATTCCTCTGCGGGAAATATGGGGTTTTCAGTCCCTTTCACTGAGGAAGGTGTAGGTCTTGTCTATTCCATAGTTGGTTTTTGGAACGGTACCTGTGCTTATATCAAACTCGGGTTTGATGCATCACCCCACCTCTCCTTCCCCCTTAAGCAGGCATAAGAGTGTTTTCTAAATGTGAGACTCTGTTCTCTTGCCTAACTCAGTTCATGTGTAGCCATGTTTACAGGATCTTCCTAAGTGATATCTTATGATAAGTTTCTTTTCCTGTGTGACTTCTTTCACTTAGAATCATCGTACCTGAGTGCACTCATTTTGCTGCTACTGGGATTATGACATTGATTTCATGGCTGAGGGATATTCCATCGTACGTAAGTTCCACAATGTTTGGAACCATTTTTATATTTCCTGGGATATTTCAGGTGTACCCAGGTTGAGGATCCTGTAAGCAGTGCAGCCCTCAATTTGGGGGTGGCTCTGTCTTATGGATTTTCAGTTTTCCCAAGGTATATTCCCTAGACTGGAAGTGCCCTTGGCTCTGTAGCTCTGTTGTTTACTTGTTTTAGGGAACACAATGCACTCCTCCAGTGAGGCAGTTGGCAACTTACATCCCGCCCATCAGCATAACAAGGCTCCCTGTTCTCCAGGGCCTGTCTTGCCTTTCTGGTTTTTACACATTTTGTGGATGTCCCTTTTGACCGGAGGGAAGTGATACTTCTTTGTAGTGCAGATTGGCATTGCCCGCTTGCTTGCTTGGCCAAAAAGGGCGTATGCGTTTTCTCCTGAATATATTCAGGAGAAAACGCATACGCCCTTTTTGGCCAAGTGCATCATTGTCGAAGTTGTGCCCCTCTTCCTGTGCTTTACAGGCGATTCCAACGTACCTCTTGAAATCTGTTTCCTGCTATTCTGCCTCGCTTTCAAGTCTGCCTCGTTGCCTTCCCTCAACAGATTTTTGGACGATAGTTGGCCTTGATTACTCTGCCAGTTTGTGAATTGCTGTGCCCCTGAGCTCCGTTTTTCACCTCGTTTCTTGTGAGCTGAACGCAAGTCCAAACTTTTGGTTCAGGACCTATACTGGTTCCCGGTGGGTGGCTGAGACTTTGGTTAATTCTTCTTCCTGCCGGGAAATTAGAGTGACATGTGCCCATCCAAATGCCTAACAGCTACTCTCTCATTGGTTCTCCCTCTTCCCTTTCATCCTCTGCCAAATTGGCAACCTGTGCGAACCAGGAGCTTAAAGGGGCTGTCTCTCCAAGTTGGGAGATTGATAGGAAAGCAGTTGGAAAGTCAAACCGGAGCACCAGGAGAGGGGCTCTTCGTTGAGTTTTAGAAACCTGTTGTATTCACAGTGTGTCCATTCTCTAGGTTTCCCGTACACGTTATAGCTGTAGTAATATTCCCTTCAACCTGGAGAGCTGGGACCCATGGAATGGGTGCCATGCATTATTGCTTTAAAGGGTCTGCATTTGCTCACCCAATCTCACCAATCCTCTCAGTCCCAAGTGTCCAGCCTTATGCCACATCCAGCTGTCATTGTAGATAGGGTCATTCCAGGTTGCATCAGAGACCCTGAAGGAATTGTAAAGAATTTCCCTGTTTCTTTGTTCTGTTTCTGAAATTCCTTTTTAGAGTGGGTTTGAGCTGATTCTCGCTGCCATGTTTATGCCAGTCTAGACACACTTGATTCCCTTACGGAGACATATCAATACATAGGTTTTAAGATTCTTACTAGTCAGATCTATTCCTCTGCGGGAAATATGGGGTTTTGAGTCCCTTTCACTGAGGAAGGTGGAGGTCTTGTCTATTCCATAGTTGGTTTTTGGAACGGTACCTGTGCTTATATCAAACTCGGGTTTGATGCATCACCCCACCTCTCCTTCCCCCTTAAGCAGGCATAAGAGTGTTTTCTAAATGTGAGACTCTGTTCTCTTGCCTAACTCAGTTCATGTGTAGCCATGTTTACAGGATCTTCCTAAGTGATATCTTATGATAAGTTTCTTTTCCTGTGTGACTTCTTTCACTTAGAATCATCGTACCTGAGTGCACTCATTTTGCTGCTACTGGGATTATGACATTGATTTCATGGCTGAGGGATATTCCATCGTACGTAAGTTCCACAATGTTTGGAACCATTTTTATATTTCCTGGGATATTTCAGGTGTACCCAGGTTGAGGTTCTTGTAAGCAGTGCAGCCCTCAATTTGGGGGTGTCTCTGTCTTATGGATTTTCAGTTTTCCCAAGGTATATTCCCTAGACTGGAAGTGCCCTTGGCTCTGTAGCTCTGTTGTTTACTTGTTTTAGGGAACACAATGCACTCCTCCAGTGAGGCAGTTGGCAACTTACATCCCGCCCATCAGCATAACAAGGCTCCCTGTTCTCCAGGGCCTGTCTTGCCTTTCTGGTTTTTACACATTTTGTGGATGTCCCTTTTGACCGGTGGGAAGTGATACTTCTTTGTAGTGCAGATTTGCATTGCCCGCTTGCTTGCTTGGCCAAAAAGGGCGTATGCGTTTTCTCCTGAATATATTCAGGAGAAAACGCATACGCTCTTTATGGCCAAGTGCATCATTGTCGAAGTTGTGCCCCTCTTCCTGTGCTTTACAGGCGATTCCAACGTTCCTCTTGAAATCTGTTTCCTGCTATTCTGCCTCGCTTTCAAGTCTGCCTCGTTGCCTTCCCTCAACAGATTTTTGGACGATAGTTGGCCTTGATTACTCTGCCTGTTTGTGAATTGCTGTGCCCCTGAGCTCCGTTTTTCACCTCGTTTCTTGTGAGCTGAACGCAAGTCCAAACTTTTGGTTCAGGACCTATACTGGTTCCCGGTGGGTGGCTGAGACTTTGGTTAATTCTTCTTCCTGCCGGGAAATTAGAGTGACATGTGCCCATCCAAATGCCTAACAGCTACTCTCTCATTGGTTCTCCCTCTTCCCTTTCATCCTCTGCCAAATTGGCAACCTGTGCGAACCAGGAGCTTAAAGGGGCTCTCTCTCCAAGTTGGGAGATTGATAGGAAAGCAGTTGGAAAGTCAAACCGGAGCACCAGGAGAGGGGCTCTTCGTTGAGTTTTAGAAACCTTTCGTATTCACAGTGTGTCCATTCTCTAGGTTTCCCGTACACGTTATAGCTGTAGTAATATTCCCTTCAACCTGGAGAGCTGGGACCCATGGAATGGGTGCCATGCATTATTGCTTTAAAGGGTCTGCATTTGCTCACCCAATCTCACCAATCCTCTCAGTCCCAAGTGTCCAGCCTTATGCCACATCCAGCTGTCATTGTAGATAGGGTCATTCCAGGTTGCATCAGAGACCCTGAAGGAATTGTAAAGAATTTCCCTGTTTCTTTGTTCTGTTTGTGAAATTCCTTTTTAGAGTGGGTTTGAGCTGATTCTCGCTGCCATGTTTATGCCAGTCTAGACACACTTGATTCCCTTACGGAGACATATCAATACATAGGTTTTAAGATTCTTACTAGTCAGATCAATTCCTCTGCGGGAAATATGGGGTTTTGAGTCCCTTTCACTGAGGAAGGTGGAGGTCTTGTCTATTCCATAGTTGGTTTGTGGAACGGTACCTGTGCTTATATCAAACTCGGGTTTGATGCATCACCCCACCTCTCCTTCCCCCTTAAGCAGGCATAAGAGTGTTTTCTAAATGTGAGACTCTGTTCTCTTGCCTAACTCAGTTCATGTGTAGCCATGTTTACAGGATCTTCCTAAGTGATATCTTATGATAAGTTTCTTTTCCTGTGTGACTTCTTTCACTTAGAATCATCGTACCTGAGTGCACTCATTTTGCTGCTACTGGGATTATGACATTGATTTCATGGCTGAGGGATATTCCATCGTACGTAAGTTCCACAATGTTTGGAACCATTTTTATATTTCCTGGGATATTTCAGGTGTACCCAGGTTGAGGTTCTTGTAAGCAGTGCAGCCCTCAATTTGGGGGTGGCTCTGTCTTATGGATTTTCAGTTTTCCCAAGGTATATTCCCTAGACTGGAAGTGCCCTTGGCTCTGTAGCTCTGTTGTTTACTTGTTTTAGGGAACACAATGCACTCCTCCAGTGAGGCAGTTGGCAACTTACATCCCGCCCATCAGCATAACAAGGCTCCCTGTTCTCCAGGGCCTGTCTTGCCTTTCTGGTTTTTACACATTTTGTGGATGTCCCTTTTGACCGGTGGGAAGTGATACTTCTTTGTAGTGCAGATTGGCATTGCCCGCTTGCTTGCTTGGCCAAAAAGGGCGTATGCGTTTTCTCCTGAATATATTCAGGAGAAAACGCATACGCCCTTTATGGCCAAGTGCATCATTGTCGAAGTTGTGCCCCTCTTCCTGTGCTTTACAGGCGATTCCAACGTTCCTCTTGAAATCTGTTTCCTGCTATTCTGCCTCGATTTCAAGTCCGCCTCGTTGCCTTCCCTCAACAGATTTTTGGACGATAGTTGGCCTTGATTACTCTGCCAGTTTGTGAATTGCTGTGCCCCTGAGCTCCGTTTTTCACCTCGTTTCTTGTGAGCTGAACGCAAGTCCAAACTTTTGGTTCAGGACCTATACTGGTTCCCGGTGGGTGGCTGAGACTTTGGTTCATTCTTCTTCCTGCCGGGAAATTAGAGTGACATGTGCCCATCCAAATGCCTAACAGCTACTCTCTCATTGGTTCTCCCTCTTCCCTTTCATCCTCTGCCAAATTGGCAACCTGTGCGAACCAGGAGCTTAAAGGGGCTGTCTCTCCAAGTTGGGAGATTGATAGGAAAGCAGTTGGAAAGTCAAACCGGAGCACCAGGAGAGGGGCTCTTCGTTGAGTTTTAGAAACCTTTCGTATTCACAGTGTGTCCATTCTCTAGGTTTCCCGTACACGTTATAGCTGTAGTAATATTCCCTTCAACCTGGAGAGCTGGGACCCATGGAATGGGTGCCATGCATTATTGCTTTAAAGGGTCTGCATTTGCTCACCCAATCTCACCAATCCTCTCAGTCCCAAGTGTCCAGCCTTATGCCACATCCAGCTGTCATTGTAGATAGGGTCATTCCAGGTTGCATCAGAGACCCTGAAGGAATTGTAAAGAATTTCCCTGTTTCTTTGTTCTGTTTCTGAAATTCCTTTTTAGAGTGGGTTTGAGCTGATTCTCGCTGCCATGTTTATGCCAGTCTAGACACACTTGATTCCCTTACGGAGACATATCAATACATAGGTTTTAAGATTCTTACTAGTCAGATCTATTCCTCTGCGGGAAATATGGGGTTTTGAGTCCCTTTCACTGAGGAAGGTGGAGGTCTTGTCTATTCCATAGTTGGTTTTTGGAACGGTACCTGTGCTTATATCAAACTCGGGTTTGATGCATCACCCCACCTCTCCTTCCCCCTTAAGCAGGCATAAGAGTGTTTTCTAAATGTGAGACTCTGTTCTCTTGCCTAACTCAGTTCATGTGTAGCCATGTTTACAGGATCTTCCTAAGTGATATCTTATGATAAGTTTCTTTTCCTGTGTGACTTCTTTCACTTAGAATCATCGTACCTGAATCCACTCATTTTGCTGCTACTGGTCTTATGACATTGATTTCGTGGCTGAGGGATATTCCATCGTACGTAAGTTCCACAATGTTTGGAACCATTTTTATATTTCCTGGGATATTTCAGGTGTACCCAGGTTGAGGATCCTGTAAGCAGTGCAGCCCTCAATTTGGGGGTGGCTCTGTCTTATGGATTTTCAGTTTTCCCAAAGTATATTCCCTAGACTGGAAGTGCCCTTGGCTCTGTAGCTCTGTTGTTTACTTGTTTTAGGGAACACAATGCACTCCTCCAGTGAGGCAGTTGGCAACTTACATCCCGCCCATCAGCATAACAAGGCTCCCTGTTCTCCAGGGCCTGTCTTGCCTTTCTGGTTTTTACACATTTTGTGGATGTCCCTTTTGACCGGTGGGATGTGATACTTCTTTGTAGTGCAGATTTGCATTGCCCGCTTGCTTGCTTGGCCAAAAAGTGCGTATGAATTTTCTCCTGAATATATTCAGGAGAAAACGCATACGCCCTTTTTGGCCAAGTGCATCATTGTCGAAGTTGTGCCCCTCTTCCTGTGCTTTACAGGCGATTCCAACGTACCTCTTGAAATCTGTTTCCTGCTATTCTGCCTCGCTTTCAAGTCTGCCTCGTTGCCTTCCCTCAACAGATTTTTGGATGATAGTTGGCCTTGATTACTCTGCCAGTTTGTGAATTGCTGTGCCCCTGAGCTCCGTTTTTCACCTCGTTTCTTGTGAGCTGAACGCAAGTCCAAACTTTTGGTTCAGGACCTATACTGGTTCCCGGTGGGTGGCTGAGACTTTGGTTAATTCTTCTTCCTGCCGGGAAATTAGAGTGACATGTGCCCATCCAAATGCCTAACAGCTACTCTCTCATTGGTTCTCCCTCTTCCCTTTCATCCTCTGCCAAATTGGCAACCTGTGCGAACCAGGAGCTTAAAGGGGCTGTCTCTCCAAGTTGGGAGATTGATAGGAAAGCAGTTGGAAAGTCAAACCGGAGCACCAGGAGAGGGGCTCTTCGTTGAGTTTTAGAAACCTGTTGTATTCACAGTGTGTCCATTCTCTAGGTTTCCCGTACACGTTATAGCTGTAGTAATATTCCCTTCAACCTGGAGAGCTGGGACCCATGGAATGGGTGCCATGCATTATTGCTTTAAAGGGTCTGCATTTGCTCACCCAATCTCACCAATCCTCTCAGTCCCAAGTGTCCAGCCTTATGCCACATCCAGCTGTCATTGTAGATAGGGTCATTCCAGGTTGCATCAGAGACCCTGAAGGAATTGTAAAGAATTTCCCTGTTTCTTTGTTCTGTTTCTGAAATTCCTTTTTAGAGTGGGTTTGAGCTGATTCTCGCTGCCATGTTTATGCCAGTCTAGACACACTTGATTCCCTTACGGAGACATATCAATACATAGGTTTTAAGATTCTTACTAGTCAGATCTATTCCTCTGCGGGAAATATGGGGTTTTGAGTCCCTTTCACTGAGGAAGGTGGAGGTCTTGTCTATTCCATAGTTGGTTTTTGGAACGGTACCTGTGCTTATATCAAACTCGGGTTTGATGCATCACCCCACCTCTCCTTCCCCCTTAAGCAGGCATAAGAGTGTTTTCTAAATGTGAGACTCTGTTCTCTTGCCTAACTCAGTTCATGTGTAGCCATGTTTACAGGATCTTCCTAAGTGATATCTTATGATAAGTTTCTTTTCCTGTGTGACTTCTTTCACTTAGAATCATCGTACCTGAGTGCACTCATTTTGCTGCTACTGGGATTATGACATTGATTTCATGGCTGAGGGATATTCCATCGTACGTAAGTTCCACAATGTTTGGAACCATTTTTATATTTCCTGGGATATTTCAGGTGTACCCAGGTTGAGGTTCTTGTAAGCAGTGCAGCCCTCAATTTGGGGGTGGCTCTGTCTTATGGATTTTCAGTTTTCCCAAGGTATATTCCCTAGACTGGAAGTGCCCTTGGCTCTGTAGCTCTGTTGTTTACTTGTTTTAGGGAACACAATGCACTCCTCCAGTGAGGCAGTTGGCAACTTACATCCCGCCCAACAGCATAACAAGGCTCCCTGTTCTCCGGGGCCTGTCTTGCCTTTCTGGTTTTTACACATTTTGTGGATGTCCCTTTTGACCGGTGGGAAGTGATACTTCTTTGTAGTGCAGATTTGCATTGCCCGCTTGCTTGCTTGGCCAAAAAGGGCGTATGCGTTTTCTCCTGAATATATTCAGGAGAAAACGCATACGCCCTTTATGGCCAAGTGCATCATTGTCGAAGTTGTGCCCCTCTTCCTGTGCTTTACAGGCGATTCCAACGTTCCTCTTGAAATCTGTTTCCTGCTATTCTGCCTCGCTTTCAAGTCTGCCTCGTTGCCTTCCCTCAACAGATTTTTGGACGATAGTTGGCCTTGATTACTCTGCCAGTTTGTGAATTGCTGTGCCCCTGAGCTCCGTTTTTCACCTCGTTTCTTGTGAGCTGAACGCAAGTCCAAACTTTTGGTTCAGGACCTATACTGGTTCCCGGTGGGTGGCTGAGACTTTGGTTAATTCTTCTTCCTGCCGGGAAATTAGAGTGACATGTGCCCATCCAAATGCCTAACAGCTACTCTCTCATTGGTTCTCCCTCTTCCCTTTCATCCTCTGCCAAATTGGCAACCTGTGCGAACCAGGAGCTTAAAGGGGCTGTCTCTCCAAGTTGGGAGATTGATAGGAAAGCAGTTGGAAAGTCAAACCGGAGCACCAGGAGAGGGGCTCTTCGTTGAGTTTTAGAAACCTTTCGTATTCACAGTGTGTCCATTCTCTAGGTTTCCCGTACACGTTATAGCTGTAGTAATATTCCCTTCAACCTGGAGAGCTGGGACCCATGGAATGGGTGCCATGCATTATTGCTTTAAAGGGTCTGCATTTGCTCACCCAATCTCACCAATCCTCTCAGTCCCAAGTGTCCAGCCTTATGCCACATCCAGCTGTCATTGTAGATAGGGTCATTCCAGGTTGCATCAGAGACCCTGAAGGAATTGTAAAGAATTTCCCTGTTTCTTTGTTCTGTTTCTGAAATTCCTTTTTAGAGTGGGTTTGAGCTGATTCTCGCTGCCATGTTTATGCCAGTCTAGACACACTT
The DNA here is from genome assembly GCF_964341445.2 of Mesoplodon mirus. NCBI lineage: Eukaryota > Metazoa > Chordata > Mammalia > Artiodactyla > Ziphiidae > Mesoplodon > Mesoplodon mirus. The sequence goes on along the minus strand of NW_028295681.1, from coordinate 413,607 downwards.
GATTCCCTTACGGAGACATATCAATACATAGGTTTTAAGATTCTTACTAGTCAGATCTATTCCTCTGCGGGAAATATGGGGTTTTGAGTCCCTTTCACTGAGGAAGGTGGAGGTCTTGTCTATTCCATAGTTGGTTTTTGGAACGGTACCTGTGCTTATATCAAACTCGGGTTTGATGCATCACCCCACCTCTCCTTCCCCCTTAAGCAGGCATAAGAGTGTTTTCTAAATGTGAGACTCTGTTCTCTTGCCTAACTCAGTTCATGTGTAGCCATGTTTACAGGATCTTCCTAAGTGATATCTTATGATAAGTTTCTTTTCCTGTGTGACATCTTTCACTTAGAATCATCGTACCTGAGTGCACTCATTTTGCTGCTACTGGTCTTATGACATTGATTTCATGGCTGAGGGATATTCCATCGTACGTAAGTTCCACAATGTTTGGAACCATTTTTATATTTCCTGGGATATTTCAGGTGTACCCAGGTTGAGGTTCTTGTAAGCAGTGCAGCCCTCAATTTGGGGGTGGCTCTGTATTATGGATTTTCAGTTTTCCCAAGGTATATTCCCTAGACTGGAAGTGCCCTTGGCTCTGTAGCTCTGTTGTTTACTTGTTTTAGGGAACACAATGCACTCCTCCAGTGAGGCAGTTGGCAACTTACATCAGGCCCATCAGCATAACAAGGCTCCCTGTTCTCCAGGGCCTGTCTTGCCTTTCTGGTTTTTACACATTTGTGGATGTCCCTTTTGACCGGTGGGAAGTGATACTTCTTTGTAGTGCAGATTGGCATTGCCCGCTTGCTTGCTTGGCCAAAAAGGGCGTATGCGTTTTCTCCTGAATATATTCAGGAGAAAACGCATACGCCCTTTTTGGCCAAGTGCATCATTGTCGAAGTTGTGCCCCTCTTCCTGTGCTTTACAGGCGATTCCAACGTACCTCTTGAAATCTGTTTCCTGCTATTCTGCCTCGCTTTCAAGTCTGCCTCGTTGCCTTCCCTCAACAGATTTTTGGACGATAGTTGGCCTTGATAACTCTGTCAGTTTGTGAATTGCTGTGCCCCTGAGCTCCGTTTTTCACCTCGTTTCTTGTGAGCTGAACGCAAGTCCAAACTTTTGGTTCAGGACCTATACTGGTTCCCGGTGGGTGGCTGAGACTTTGGTTCATTCTTCTTCCTGCCGGGAAATTAGAGTGACATGTGCCCATCCAAATGCCTAACAGCTACTCTCTCATTGGTTCTCCCTCTTCCCTTTCATCCTCTGCCAAATTGGCAACCTGTGCGAACCAGGAGCTTAAAGGGGCTGTCTCTCCAAGTTGGGAGATTGATAGGAAAGCAGTTGGAAAGTCAAACCGGAGCACCAGGAGAGGGGCTCTTCGTTGAGTTTTAGAAACCTTTCGTATTCACAGTGTGTCCATTCTCTAGGTTTCCCGTACACGTTATAGCTGTAGTAATATTCCCTTCAACCTGGAGAGCTGGGACCCATGGAATGGGTGCCATGCATTATTGCTTTAAAGGGTCTGCATTTGCTCACCCAATCTCACCAATCCTCTCAGTCCCAAGTGTCCAGACTTATGCCACATCCAGCTGTCATTGTAGATAGGGTCATTCCAGGTTGCATCAGAGACCCTGAAGGAATTGTAAACAATTTCCCTGTTTCTTTGTTCTGTTTTTGAAATTCGTTTTTAGAGTGGGTTTGAGCTGATTCTCGCTGCCATGTTTATGCCAGTCTAGACACACTTGATTCCCTTACGGAGACATATCAATACATAGGTTTTAAAATTCTTACTAGTCAGATCAATTCCTCTGCGGGAAATATGGGGTTTTGAGTCCCTTTCACTGAGGAAGGTGTAGGTCTTGTCTATTCCATAGTTGGTTTGTGGAACGGTACCTGTGCTTATATCAAACTCGGGTTTGATGCATCACCCCACCTCTCCTTCCCCCTTAAGCAGGCATAAGAGTGTTTTCTAAATGTGAGACTCTGTTCTCTTGCCTAACTCAGTTCATGTGTAGCCATGTTTACAGGATCTTCCTAAGTGATATCTTATGATAAGTTTCTTTTCCTGTGTGACTTCTTTCACTTAGAATCATCGTACCTGAATCCACTCATTTTGCTGCTACTGGTCTTATGACATTGATTTCGTGGCTGAGGGATATTCCATCGTACGTAAGTTCCACAATGTTTGGAACCATTTTTATATTTCCTGGGATATTTCAGGTGTACCCAGGTTGAGGTTCCTGTAAGCAGTGCAGCCCTCAATTTGTGGGTGGCTCTGTCTTATGGATTTTCAGTTTTCCCAAGGTATATTCCCTAGACTGGAAGTGCCCTTGGCTCTGTAGCTCTGTTGTTTACTTGTTTTAGGGAACACAATGCACTCCTCCAGTGAGGCAGTTGGCAACTTACATCCCGCCCATCAGCATAACAAGGCTCCCTGTTCTCCAGGGCCTGTCTTGCCTTTCTGGTTTTTACACATTTTGTGGATGTCCCTTTTGACCGGTGGGAAGTGATACTTCTTTGTAGTGCAGATTGGCATTGCCCGCTTGCTTGCTTGGCCAAAAAGGGCGTATGCGTTTTCTCCTGAATATATTCAGGAGAAAACGCATACGCCCTTTTTGGCCAAGTGCATCATTGTCGAAGTTGTGCCCCTCTTCCTGTGCTTTACAGGCGATTCCAACGTACCTCTTGAAATCTGTTTCCTGCTATTCTGCCTCGCTTTCAAGTCTGCCTCGTTGCCTTCCCTCAACAGATTTTTGGACGATAGTTGGCCTTGATAACTCTGTCAGTTTGTGAATTGCTGTGCCCCTGAGCTCCGTTTTTCACCTCGTTTCTTGTGAGCTGAACGCAAGTCCAAACTTTTGGTTCAGGACCTATACTGGTTCCCGGTGGGTGGCTGAGACTTTGGTTCATTCTTCTTCCTGCCGGGAAATTAGAGTGACATGTGCCCATCCAAATGCCTAACAGCTACTCTCTCATTGGTTCTCCCTCTTCCCTTTCATCCTCTGCCAAATTGGCAACCTGTGCGAACCAGGAGCTTAAAGGGGCTGTCTCTCCAAGTTGGGAGATTGATAGGAAAGCAGTTGGAAAGTCAAACCGGAGCACCAGGAGAGGGGCTCTTCGTTGAGTTTTAGAAACCTTTCGTATTCACAGTGTGTCCATTCTCTAGGTTTCCCGTACACGTTATAGCTGTAGTAATATTCCCTTCAACCTGGAGAGCTGGGACCCATGGAATGGGTGCCATGCATTATTGCTTTAAAGGGTCTGCATTTGCTCACCCAATCTCACCAATCCTCTCAGTCCCAAGTGTCCAGACTTATGCCACATCCAGCTGTCATTGTAGATAGGGTCATTCCAGGTTGCATCAGAGACCCTGAAGGAATTGTAAACAATTTCCCTGTTTCTTTGTTCTGTTTTTGAAATTCCTTTTTAGAGTGGGTTTGAGCTGATTCTCGCTGCCATGTTTATGCCAGTCTAGACACACTTGATTCCCTTACGGAGACATATCAATACATAGGTTTTAAAATTCTTACTAGTCAGATCAATTCCTCTGCGGGAAATATGGGGTTTTGAGTCCCTTTCACTGAGGAAGGTGTAGGTCTTGTCTATTCCATAGTTGGTTTGTGGAACGGTACCTGTGCTTATATCAAACTCGGGTTTGATGCATCACCCCACCTCTCCTTCCCCCTTAAGCAGGCATAAGAGTGTTTTCTAAATGTGAGACTCTGTTCTCTTGCCTAACTCAGTTCATGTGTAGCCATGTTTACAGGATCTTCCTAAGTGATATCTTATGATAAGTTTCTTTTCCTGTGTGACTTCTTTCACTTAGAATCATCGTACCTGAATCCACTCATTTTGCTGCTACTGGTCTTATGACATTGATTTCGTGGCTGAGGGATATTCCATCGTACGTAAGTTCCACAATGTTTGGAACCATTTTTATATTTCCTGGGATATTTCAGGTGTACCCAGGTTGAGGTTCCTGTAAGCAGTGCAGCCCTCAATTTGTGGGTGGCTCTGTCTTATGGATTTTCAGTTTTCCCAAGGTATATTCCCTAGACTGGAAGTGCCCTTGGCTCTGTAGCTCTGTTGTTTACTTGTTTTAGGGAACACAATGCACTCCTCCAGTGAGGCAGTTGGCAACTTACATCCCGCCCATCAGCATAACAAGGCTCCCTGTTCTCCAGGGCCTGTCTTGCCTTTCTGGTTTTTACACATTTTGTGGATGTCCCTTTTGACCGGTGGGAAGTGATACTTCTTTGTAGTGCAGATTGGCATTGCCCGCTTGCTTGCTTGGCCAAAAAGGGCGTATGCGTTTTCTCCTGAATATATTCAGGAGAAAACGCATACGCCCTTTTTGGCCAAGTGCATCATTGTCGAAGTTGTGCCCCTCTTCCTGTGCTTTACAGGCGATTCCAACGTACCTCTTGAAATCTGTTTCCTGCTATTCTGCCTCGCTTTCAAGTCTGCCTCGTTGCCTTCCCTCAACAGATTTTTGGACGATAGTTGGCCTTGATTACTCTGCCAGTTTGTGAATTGCTGTGCCCCTGAGCTCCGTTTTTCACCTCGTTTCTTGTGAGCTGAACGCAAGTCCAAACTTTTGGTTCAGGACCTATACTGTTTCCCGGTGGGTGGCTGAGACTTTGGTTCATTCTTCTTCCTGCCGGGAAATTAGAGTGACATGTGCCCATCCAAATGCCTAACAGCTACTCTCTCATTGGTTCTCCCTCTTCCCTTTCATCCTCTGCCAAATTGGCAACCTGTGCGAACCAGGAGCTTAAAGGGGCTGTCTCTCCAAGTTGGGAGATTGATAGGAAAGCAGTTGGAAAGTCAAACCGGAGCACCAGGAGAGGGGCTCTTCGTTGAGTTTTAGAAACCTGTTGTATTCACAGTGTGTCCATTCTCTAGGTTTCCCGTACACGTTATAGCTGTAGTAATATTCCCTTCAACCTGGAGAGCTGGGACCCATGGAATGGGTGCCATGCATTATTGCTTTAAAGGGTCTGCATTTGCTCACCCAATCTCACCAATCCTCTCAGTCCCAAGTGTCCAGCCTTATGCCACATCCAGCTGTCATTGTAGATAGGGTCATTCCAGGTTGCATCAGAGACCCTGAAGGAATTGTAAAGAATTTCCCTGTTTCTTTGTTCTGTTTTTGAAATTCCTTTTTAGAGTGGGTTTGAGCTGATTCTCGCTGCCATGTTTATGCCAGTCTAGACACACTTGATTCCCTTACGGAGACATATCAATACATAGGTTTTAAGATTCTTACTAGTCAGATCTATTCCTCTGCGGGAAATATGGGGTTTTGAGTCCCTTTCACTGAGGAAGGTGTAGGTCTTGTCTATTCCATAGTTGGTTTGTGGAACGGTACCTGTGCTTATATCAAACTCTGGTTTGATGCATCACCCCACCTCTCCTTCCCCCTTAAGCAGGCATAAGAGTGTTTTCTAAATGTGAGACTCTGTTCTCTTGCCTAACTCAGTTCATGTGTAGTCATGTTTACAGGATCTTCCTAAGTGATATCTTATGATAAGTTTCTTTTCCTGTGTGACTTCTTTCACTTAGAATCATCGTACCTGAGTGCACTCATTTTGCTGCTACTGGTCTTATGACATTGATTTCGTGGCTGAGGGATATTCCATCGTACGTAAGTTCCACAATGTTTGGAACCATTTTTATATTTCCTGGGATATTTCAGGTGTACCCAGGTTGAGGATCCTGTAAGCAGTGCAGCCCTCAATTTGGGGGTGGCTCTGTCTTATGGATTTTCAGTTTTCCCAAGGTATATTCCCTAGACTGGAAGTGCCCTTGGCTCTGTAGCTCTGTTGTTTACTTGTTTTAGGGAACACAATGCACTCCTCCAGTGAGGCAGTTGGCAACTTACATCCCGCCCATCAGCATAACAAGGCTCCCTGTTCTCCAGGGCCTGTCTTGCCTTTCTGGTTTTTACACATTTTGTGGATGTCCCTTTTGACCGGTGAGATGTGATACTTCTTTGTAGTGCAGATTTGCATTGCCCGCTTGCTTGCTTGGCCAAAAAGGGCGTATGAATTTTCTCCTGAATATATTCAGGAGAAAACGCATACGCCCTTTTTGGCCAAGTGCATCATTGTCGAAGTTGTGCCCCTCTTCCTGTGCTTTACAGGCGATTCCAACGTACCTCTTGAAATCTGTTTCCTGCTATTCTGCCTCGCTTTCAAGTCTGCCTCGTTGCCTTCCCTCAACAGATTTTTGGACGATAGTTGGCCTTGATTACTCTGCCAGTTTGTGAATTGCTGTGCCCCTGAGCTCCGTTTTTCACCTCGTTTCTTGTGAGCTGAACGCAAGTCCAAACTTTTGGTTCAGGACCTATACTGGTTCCCGGTGGGTGGCTGAGACTTTGGTTAATTCTTCTTCCTGCCGGGAAATTAGAGTGACATGTGCCCATCCAAATGCCTAACAGCTACTCTCTCATTGGTTCTCCCTCTTCCCTTTCATCCTCTGCCAAATTGGCAACCTGTGCGAACCAGGAGCTTAAAGGGGCTGTCTCTCCAAGTTGGGACATTGATAGGAAAGCAGTTGGAAAGTCAAACCGGAGCACCAGGAGAGGGGCTCTTCGTTGAGTTTTAGAAACCTGTCGTATTCACAGTGTGTCCATTCTCTAGGTTTCCCGTACACGTTATAGCTGTAGTAATATTCCCTTCAACCTGGAGAGCTGGGACCCATGGAATGGGTGCCATGCATTATTGCTTTAAAGGGTCTGCATTTGCTCACCCAATCTCACCAATCCTCTCAGTCCCAAGTGTCCAGCCTTATGCCACATCCAGCTGTCATTGTAGATAGGGTCATTCCAGGTTGCATCAGAGACCCTGAAGGAATTGTAAACAATTTCCCTGTTTCTTTGTTCTGTTTTTGAAATTCCTTTTTAGAGTGGGTTTGAGCTGATTCTCGCTGCCATGTTTATGCCAGTCTAGACACACTTGATTCCCTTACGGAGACATATCAATACATAGGTTTTAAGATTCTTACTAGTCAGATCTATTCCTCTGCGGGAAATATGGGGTTTTGAGTCCCTTTCACTGAGGAAGGTGGAGGTCTTGTCTATTCCATAGTTGGTTTTTGGAACGGTACCTGTGCTTATATCAAACTCGGGTTTGATGCATCACCCCACCTCTCCTTCCCCCTTAAGCAGGCATAAGAGTGTTTTCTAAATGTGAGACTCTGTTCTCTTGCCTAACTCAGTTCATGTGTAGCCATGTTTACAGGATCTTCCTAAGTGATATCTTATGATAAGTTTCTTTTCCTGTGTGACTTCTTTCACTTAGAATCATCGTACCTGAGTGCACTCATTTTGCTGCTACTGGTCTTATGACATTGATTTCGTGGCTGAGGGATATTCCATCGTACGTAAGTTCCACAATGTTTGGAACCATTTTTATATTTCCTGGGATATTTCAGGTGTACCCAGGTTGAGGATCCTGTAAGCAGTGCAGCCCTCAATTTGGGGGTGGCTCTGTCTTATGGATTTTCAGTTTTCCCAAGGTATATTCCCTAGACTGGAAGTGCCCTTGGCTCTGTAGCTCTGTTGTTTACTTGTTTTAGGGAACACAATGCACTCCTCCAGTGAGGCAGTTGGCAACTTACATCCCGCCCATCAGCATAACAAGGCTCCCTGTTCTCCAGGGCCTGTCTTGCCTTTCTGGTTTTTACACATTTTGTGGATGTCCCTTTTGACCGGTGGGAAGTGATACTTCTTTGTAGTGCAGATTTGCATTGCCCGCTTGCTTGCTTGGCCAAAAAGGGCGTATGCGTTTTCTCCTGAATATATTCAGGAGAAAACGCATACGCCCTTTATGGCCAAGTGCATCATTGTCGAAGTTGTGCCCCTCTTCCTGTGCTTTACAGGCGATTCCAACGTTCCTCTTGAAATCTGTTTCCTGCTATTCTGCCTCGCTTTCAAGTCTGCCTCGTTGCCTTCCCTCAACAGATTTTTGGACGATAGTTGGCCTTGATTACTCTGCCAGTTTGTGAATTGCTGTGCCCCTGAGCTCCGTTTTTCACCTCGTTTCTTGTGAGCTGAACGCAAGTCCAAACTTTTGGTTCAGGACCTATACTGGTTCCCGGTGGGTGGCTGAGACTTTGGTTATTTCTTCTTCCTGCCGGGAAATTAGAGTGACATGTGCCCATCCAAATGCCTAACAGCTACTCTCTCATTGGTTCTCCCTCTTCCCTTTCATCCTCTGCCAAATTGGCAACCTGTGCGAACCAGGAGCTTAAAGGGGCTGTCTCTCCAAGTTGGGAGATTGATAGGAAAGCAGTTGGAAAGTCAAACCGGAGCACCAGGAGAGGGGCTCTTCGTTGAGTTTTAGAAACCTTTCGTATTCACAGTGTGTCCATTCTCTAGGTTTCCCGTACACGTTATAGCTGTAGTAATATTCCCTTCAACCTGGAGATCTGGGACCCATGGAATGGGTGCCATGCATTATTGCTTTAAAGGGTCTGCATTTGCTCACCCAATCTCACCAATCCTCTCAGTCCCAAGTGTCCAGCCTTATGCCACATCCAGCTGTCATTGTAGATAGGGTCATTCCAGGTTGCATCAGAGACCCTGAAGGAATTGTAAAGAATTTCCCTGTTTCTTTGTTCTGTTTTTGAAATTCCTTTTTAGAGTGGGTTTGAGCTGATTCTCGCTGCCATGTTTATGCCAGTCTAAACACACTTGATTCCCTTACGGAGACATATCAATACATAGGTTTTAAGATTCTTACTAGTCAGATCTATTCCTCTGCGGGAAATATGGGGTTTTCAGTCCCTTTCACTGAGGAAGGTGGAGGTCTTGTCTATTCCATAGTTGGTTTTTGGAACGGTACCTGTGCTTATATCAAACTCGGGTTTGATGCATCACCCCACCTCTCCTTCCCCCTTAAGCAGGCATAAGAGTGTTTTCTAAATGTGAGACTCTGTTCTCTTGCCTAACTCAGTTCATGTGTAGCCATGTTTACAGGATCTTCCTAAGTGATATCTTATGATAAGTTTCTTTTCCTGTGTGACATCTTTCACTTAGAATCATCGTACCTGAGTGCACTCATTTTGCTGCTACTGGTCTTATGACATTGATTTCATGGCTGAGGGATATTCCATCGTACGTAAGTTCCACAATGTTTGGAACCATTTTTATATTTCCTGGGATATTTCAGGTGTACCCAGGTTGAGGTTCTTGTAAGCAGTGCAGCCCTCAATTTGGGGGTGGCTCTGTATTATGGATTTTCAGTTTTCCCAAGGTATATTCCCTAGACTGGAAGTGCCCTTGGCTCTGTAGCTCTGTTGTTTACTTGTTTTAGGGAACACAATGCACTCCTCCAGTGAGGCAGTTGGCAACTTACATCACGCCCATCAGCATAACAAGGCTCCCTGTTCTCCAGGGCCTGTCTTGCCTTTCTGGTTTTTACACATTTGTGGATGTCCCTTTTGACCGGTGGGAAGTGATACTTCTTTGTAGTGCAGATTGGCATTGCCCGCTTGCTTGCTTGGCCAAAAAGGGCGTATGCGTTTTCTCCTGAATATATTCAGGAGAAAACGCATACGCCCTTTTTGGCCAAGTGCATCATTGTCGAAGTTGTGCCCCTCTTCCTGTGCTTTACAGGCGATTCCAACGTACCTCTTGAAATCTGTTTCCTGCTATTCTGCCTCGCTTTCAAGTCTGCCTCGTTGCCTTCCCTCAACAGATTTTTGGACGATAGTTGGCCTTGATTACTCTGTCAGTTTGTGAATTGCTGTGCCCCTGAGCTCCGTTTTTCACCTCGTTTCTTGTGAGCTGAACGCAAGTCCAAACTTTTGGTTCAGGACCTATACTGGTTCCCGGTGGGTGGCTGAGACTTTGGTTCATTCTTCTTCCTGCCGGGAAATTAGAGTGACATGTGCCCATCCAAATGCCTAACAGCTACTCTCTCATTGGTTCTCCCTCTTCCCTTTCATCCTCTGCCAAATTGGCAACCTGTGCGAACCAGGAGCTTAAAGGGGCTGTCTCTCCAAGTTGGGAGATTGATAGGAAAGCAGTTGGAAAGTCAAACCGGAGCACCAGGAGAGGGGCTCTTCGTTGAGTTTTAGAAACCTTTCGTATTCACAGTGTGTCCATTCTCTAGGTTTCCCGTACACGTTATAGCTGTAGTAATATTCCCTTCAACCTGGAGAGCTGGGACCCATGGAATGGGTGCCATGCATTATTGCTTTAAAGGGTCTGCATTTGCTCACCCAATCTCACCAATCCTCTCAGTCCCAAGTGTCCAGCCTTATGCCACATCCAGCTGTCATTGTAGATAGGGTCATTCCAGGTTGCATCAGAGACCCTGAAGGAATTGTAAAGAATTTCCCTGTTTCTTTGTTCTGTTTCTGAAATTCCTTTTTAGAGTGGGTTTGAGCTGATTCTCGCTGCCATGTTTATGCCAGTCTAGACACACTTGATTCCCTTACGGAGACATATCAATACATAGGTTTTAAAATTCTTACTAGTCAGATCAATTCCTCTGCGGGAAATATGGGGTTTTGAGTCCCTTTCACTGAGGAAGGTGTAGGTCTTGTCTATTCCATAGTTGGTTTGTGGAACGGTACCTGTGCTTATATCAAACTCTGGTTTGATGCATCACCCCACCTCTCCTTCCCCCTTAAGCAGGCATAAGAGTGTTTTCTAAATGTGAGACTCTGTTCTCTTGCCTAACTCAGTTCATGTGTAGCCATGTTTACAGGATCTTCCTAAGTGATATCTTATGATAAGTTTCTTTTCCTGTGTGACTTCTTTCACTTAGAATCATCGTACCTGAGTGCACTCATTTTGCTGCTACTGGGATTATGACATTGATTTCATGGCTGAGGGATATTCCATCGTACGTAAGTTCCACAATGTTTGGAACCATTTTTATATTTCCTGGGATATTTCAGGCGTACCCAGGTTGAGGTTCTTGTAAGCAGTGCAGCCCTCAATTTGGGGGTGGCTCTGTCTTATGGATTTTCAGTTTTCCCAAGGTATATTCCCTAGACTGGAAGTGCCCTTGGCTCTGTAGCTCTGTTGTTTACTTGTTTTAGGGAACACAATGCACTCCTCCAGTGAGGCAGTTGGCAACTTACATCCCGCCCATCAGCATAACAAGGCTCCCTGTTCTCCAGGGCCTGTCTTGCCTTTCTGGTTTTTACACATTTTGTGGATGTCCCTTTTGACCGGTGGGAAGTGATACTTCTTTGTAGTGCAGATTTGCATTGCCCGCTTGCTTGCTTGGCCATAAAGGGCGTATGCGTTTTCTCCTGAATATATTCAGGAGAAAACGCATACGCCCTTTTTGGCCAAGTGCATCATTGTCGAAGTTGTGCCCCTCTTCCTGTGCTTTACAGGCGACTCCAACGTTCCTCTTGAAATCTGTTTCCTGCTATTCTGCCTCGCTTTCAAGTCTGCCTCGTTGCCTTCCCTCAACAGATTTTTGGACGATAGTTGGCCTTGATTACTCTGCCAGTTTGTGAATTGCTGTGCCCCTGAGCTCCGTTTTTCACCTCGTTTCTTGTGAGCTGAACGCAAGTCCAAACTTTTGGTTCAGGACCTATACTGGTTCCCGGTGGGTGGCTGAGCCTTTGGTTAATTCTTCTTCCTGCCGGGAAATTAGAGTGACATGTGCCCATCCAAATGCCTAACAGCTACTCTCTCATTGGTTCTCCCTCTTCCCTTTCATCCTCTGCCAAATTGGCAACCTGTGCGAACCAGGAGCTTAAAGGGGCTGTCTCTCCAAGTTGGGAGATTGATAGGAAAGCAGTTGGAAAGTCAAACCGGAGCACCAGGAGAGGGGCTCTTCGTTGAGTTTTAGAAACCTTTCGTATTCACAGTGTCTCCATTCTCTAGGTTTCCCGTACACGTTATAGCTGTAGTAATATTCCCTTCAACCTGGAGAGCTGGGACCCATGGAATGGGTGCCATGCATTATTGCTTTAAAGGGTCTGCATTTGCTCACCCAATCTCACCAATCCTCTCAGTCCCAAGTTTCCAGCCTTATGCCACATCCAGCTGTCATTGTACATAGGGTCATTCCAGGTTGCATCAGAGACCCTGAAGGAATTGTAAACAATTTCCCTGTTTCTTTGTTCTGTTTTTGAAATTCCTTTTTAGAGTGGGTTTGAGCTGATTCTCGCTGCCATGTTTATGCCAGTCTAGACACACTTGATTCCCTTACGGAGACATATCAATACATAGGTTTTAAGATTCTTACTAGTCAGATCTATTCCTCTGCGGGAAATATGGGGTTTTGAGTCCCTTTCACTGAGGAAGGTGTAGGTCTTGTCTATTCCATAGTTGGTTTGTGGAACGGTACCTGTGCTTATATCAAACTCTGGTTTGATGCATCACCCCACCTCTCCTTCCCCCTTAAGCAGGCATAAGAGTGTTTTCTAAATGTGAGACTCTGTTCTCTTGCCTAACTCAGTTCATGTGTAGCCATGTTTACAGGATCTTCCTAAGTGATATCTTATGATAAGTTTCTTTTCCTGTGTGACTTCTTTCACTTAGAATCATCGTACCTGAATCCACTCATTTTGCTGCTACTGGTCTTATGACATTGATTTCGTGGCTGAGGGATATTCCATCGTACGTAAGTTCCACAATGTTTGGAACCATTTTTATATTTCCTGGGATATTTCAGGTGTACCCAGGTTGAGGATCCTGTAAGCAGTGCAGCCCTCAATTTGGGGGTGGCTCTGTCTTATGGATTTTCAGTTTTCCCAAGGTATATTCCCTAGACTGGAAGTGCCCTTGGCTCTGTAGCTCTGTTGTTTACTTGTTTTAGGGAACACAATGCACTCCTCCAGTGAGGCAGTTGGCAACTTACATCCCGCCCATCAGCATAACAAGGCTCCCTGTTCTCCAGGGCCTGTCTTGCCTTTCTGGTTTTTACACATTTTGTGGATGTCCCTTTTGACCGGTGGGATGTGATACTTCTTTGTAGTGCAGATTTGCATTGCCCGCTTGCTTGCTTGGCCAAAAAGGGCGTATGAATTTTCTCCTGAATATATTCAGGAGAAAACGCATACGCCCTTTTTGGCCAAGTGCATCATTGTCGAAGTTGTGCCCCTCTTCCTGTGCTTTACAGGCGATTCCAACGTACCTCTTGAAATCTGTTTCCTGCTATTCTGCCTCGCTTTCAAGTCTGCCTCGTTGCCTTCCCTCAACAGATTTTTGGACGATAGTTGGCCTTGATTACTCTGCCAGTTTGTGAATTGCTGTGCCCCTGAGCTCCGTTTTTCACCTCGTTTCTTGTGAGCTGAACGCAAGTCCAAACTTTTGGTTCAGGACCTATACTGGTTCCCGGTGGGTGGCTGAGCCTTTGGTTAATTCTTCTTCCTGCCGGGAAATTAGAGTGACATGTGCCCATCCAAATGCCTAACAGCTACTCTCTCATTGGTTCTCCCTCTTCCCTTTCATCCTCTGCCAAATTGGCAACCTGTGCGAACCAGGAGCTTAAAGGGGCTGTCTCTCCAAGTTGGGAGATTGATAGGAAAGCAGTTGGAAAGTCAAACCGGAGCACCAGGAGAGGGGCTCTTCGTTGAGTTTTAGAAACCTGTTGTATTCACAGTGTGTCCATTCTCTAGGTTTCCCGTACACGTTATAGCTGTAGTAATATTCCCTTCAACCTGGAGAGCTGGGACCCATGGAATGGGTGCCATGCATTATTGCTTTAAAGGGTCTGCATTTGCTCACCCAATCTCACCAATCCTCTCAGTCCCAAGTGTCCAGCCGTATGCCACATCCAGCTGTCATTGTAGATAGGGTCATTCCAGGTTGCATCAGAGACCCTGAAGGAATTGTAAAGAATTTCCCTGTTTCTCTGTTCTGTTTTTGAAATTCCTTTTTAGAGTGGGTTTGAGCTGATTCTCGCTGCCATGTTTATGCCAGTCTAGACACACTTGATTCCCTTACGGAGACATATCAATACATAGGTTTTAAGATTCTTACTAGTCAGATCTATTCCTCTGCGGGAAATATGGGGTTTTGAGTCCCTTTCACTGAGGAAGGTGGAGGTCTTGTCTATTCCATAGTTGGTTTTTGGAACGGTACCTGTGCTTATATCAAACTCGGGTTTGATGCATCACCCCACCTCTCCTTCCCCCTTAAGCAGGCATAAGAGTGTTTTCTAAATGTGAGACTCTGTTCTCTTGCCTAACTCAGTTCATGTGTAGCCATGTTTACAGGATCTTCCTAAGTGATATCTTATGATAAGTTTCTTTTCCTGTGTGACTTCTTTCACTTAGAATCATCGTACCTGAGTGCACTCATTTTGCTGCTACTGGGATTATGACATTGATTTCATGGCTGAGGGATATTCCATCGTACGTAAGTTCCACAATGTTTGGAACCATTTTTATATTTCCTGGGATATTTCAGGTGTACCCAGGTTGAGGTTCTTGTAAGCAGTGCAGCCCTCAATTTGGGGGTGGCTCTGTCTTATTGATTTTCAGTGTTCCCAAGGTATATTCCCTAGACTGGAAGTGCCCTTGGCTCTGTAGCTCGGTTGTTTACTTGTTTTAGGGAACACAATGCACTCCTCCAGTGAGGCAGTTGGCAACTTACATCCTGCCCATCAGCATAACAAGGCTCCCTGTTCTCCAGGGCCTGTCTTGCCTTTCTGGTTTTTACACATTTTGTGGATGTCCCTTTTGACCGGTGGGAAGTGATACTTCTTTGTAGTGCAGATTTGCATTGCCCGCTTGCTTGCTTGGCCAAAAAGGGCGTATGCGTTTTCTCCTGAATATATTCAGGAGAAAACGCATACGCCCTTTATGGCCAAGTGCATCATTGTCGAAGTTGTGCCCCTCTTCCTGTGCTTTACAGGCCATTCCAACGTTCCTCTTGAAATCTGTTTCCTGCTATTCTGCCTCGCTTTCAAGTCCGCCTCGTTGCCTTCCCTCAACAGATTTTTGGACGATAGTTGGCCTTGATTACTCTGCCAGTTTGTGAATTGCTGTGCCCCTGAGCTCCATTTTTCAACTCGTTTTTTGTGAGCTGAACGCAAGTCCAAACTTTTGGTTCAGGACCTATACTGGTTCCCGGTGGGTGGCTGAGACTTTGGTTAATTCTTCTTCCTGCCGGGAAATTAGAGTGACATGTGCCCATCCAAATGCCTAACAGCTACTCTCTCATTGGTTCTCCCTCTTCCCTATCATCCTCTGCCAAATTGGCAACCTGTGCGAACCAGGAGCTTAAAGGGGCTGTCTCTCCAAGTTGGGAGATTGATAGGAAAGCAGTTGGAAAGTCAAACCGGAGCACCAGGAGAGGGGCTCTTCGTTGAGTTTTAGAAACCTTTCGTATTCACAGTGTCTCCATTCTCTAGGTTTCCCGTACACGTTATAGCTGTAGTAATATTCCCTTCAACCTGGAGAGCTTGGACCCATGGAATGGGTGCCATGCATTATTGCTTTAAAGGGTCTGCATTTGCTCACCCAATCTCACCAATCCTCTCAGTCCCAAGTGTCCAGCCTTATGCGACATCCAGCTGTCATTGTAGATAGGGTCATTCCAGGTTGCATCAGAAACCCTGAAGGAATTGTAAACAATTTCCCTGTTTCTTTGTTCTGTTTTTGAAATTCCTTTTTAGAGTGGGTTTGAGCTGATTCTCGCTGCCATGTTTATGCCAGTCTAGACACACTTGATTCCCTTACGGAGACATATCAATACATAGGTTTTAAGATTCTTACTAGTCAGATCTATTCCTCTGCGGGAAATATGGGGTTTTGAGTCCCTTTCACTGAGGAAGGTGGAGGTCTTGTCTATTCCATAGTTGGTTTGTGGAACGGTACCTGTGCTTATATCAAACTCTGGTTTGATGCATCACCCCACCTCTCCTTCCCCCTTAAGCAGGCATAAGAGTGTTTTCTAAATGTGAGACTCTGTTCTCTTGCCTAACTCAGTTCATGTGTAGCCATGTTTACAGGATCTTCCTAAGTGATATCTTATGATAAGTTTCTTTTCCTGTGTGACTTCTTTCACTTAGAATCATCGTACCTGAATCCACTCATTTTGCTGCTACTGGTCTTATGACATTGATTTCGTGGCTGAGGGATATTCCATCGTACGTAAGTTCCACAATGTTTGGAACCATTTTTATATTTCCTGGGATATTTCAGGTGTACCCAGGTTGAGGTTCCTGTAAGCAGTGCAGCCCTCAATTTGGGGGTGGCTCTGTCTTATGGATTTTCAGTTTTCCCAAGGTATATTCCCTAGACTGGAAGTGCCCTTGGCTCTGTAGCTCTGTTGTTTACTTGTTTTAGGGAACACAATGCACTCCTCCAGTGAGGCAGTTGGCAACTTACATCCCGCCCATCAGCATAACAAGGCTCCCTGTTCTCCAGGGCCTGTCTTGCCTTTCTGGTTTTTACACATTTTGTGGATGTCCCTTTTGACCGGTGGGAAGTGATACTTCTTTGTAGTGCAGATTTGCATTGCCCGCTTCCTTGCTTGGCCAAAAAGGGCGTATGCGTTTTCTCCTGAATATATTCAGGAGAAAACGCATACGCCCTTTTTGGCCAAGTGCATCATTGTCGAAGTTGTGCCCCTCTTCCTGTGCTTTACAGGCGATTCCAACGTACCTCTTGAAATCTGTTTCCTGCTATTCTGCCTCGCATTCAAGTCTGCCTCGTTGCCTTCCCTCAACAGATTTTTGGACGATAGTTGGCCTTGATTACTCTGCCAGTTTGTGAATTGCTGTGCCCCTGAGCTCCGTTTTTCACCTCGTTTCTTGTGAGCTGAACGCAAGTCCAAACTTTTGGTTCAGGACCTATACTGGTTCCCGGTGGGTGGCTGAGACTTTGGTTAATTCTTCTTCCTGCCGGGAAATTAGAGTGACATGTGCCCATCCAAATGCCTAACAGCTACTCTCTCATTGGTTCTCCCTCTTCCCTTTCATCCTCTGCCAAATTGGCAACCTGTGCGAACCAGGAGCTTAAAGGGGCTGTCTCTCCAAGTTGGGAGATTGATAGGAAAGCAGTTGGAAAGTCAAACCGGAGCACCAGGAGAGGGGCTCTTCGTTGAGTTTTAGAAACCTGTTGTATTCACACTGTGTCCATTCTCTAGGTTTCCCGTACACGTTATAGCTGTAGTAATATTCCCTTCAACCTGGAGAGTTGGGACCCATGGAATGGGTGCCATGCATTATTGCTTTAAAGGGTCTGCATTTGCTCACCCAATCTCACCAATCCTCTCAGTCCCAAGTGTCCAGCCTTATGCCACATCCAGCTGTCATTGTAGATAGGGTCATTCCAGGTTGCATCAGAGTCCCTGAAGGAATTGTAAAGAATTTCCCTGTTTCTTTGTTCTGTTTTTGAAATTCCTTTTTAGAGTGGGTTTGAGCTGATTCTCGCTGCCATGTTTATGCCAGTCTAGACACACTTGATTCCCTTACGGAGACATATCAATACATAGGTTTTAAGATTCTTACTAGTCAGATCAATTCCTCTGCGGGAAATATGGGGTTTTGAGTCCCTTTCACTGAGGAAGGTGGAGGTCTTGCCTATTCCATAGTTGGTTTTTGGAACGGTACCTGTGCTTATATCAAACTCGGGTTTGATGCATCACCCCACCTCTCCTTCCCCCTTAAGCAGGCATAAGAGTGTTTTCTAAATGTGAGACTCTGTTCTCTTGCCTAACTCAGTTCATGTGTAGCCATGTTTACAGGATCTTCCTAAGTGATATCTTATGATAAGTTTCTTTTCCTGTGTGACTTCTTTCACTTAGAATCATCGTACCTGAGTGCACTCATTTTGCTGCTACTGGGATTATGACATTGATTTCATGGCTGAGGGATATTCCATCGTACGTAAGTTCCACAATGTTTGGAACCATTTTTATATTTCCTGGGATATTTCAGGTGTACCCAGGTTGAGGTTCTTGTAAGCAGTGCAGCCCTCAATTTGGGGGTGGCTCTGTCTTATGGATTTTCAGTGTTCCCAAGGTATATTCCCTAGACTGGAAGTGCCCTTGGCTCTGTAGCTCTGTTGTTTACTTGTTTTAGGGAACACAATGCACTCCTCCAGTGAGGCAGTTGGCAACTTACATCCTGCCCATCAGCATAACAAGGCTCCCTGTTCTCCAGGGCCTGTCTTGCCTTTCTGGTTTTTACACATTTTGTGGATGTCCCTTTTGACCGGTGGGAAGTGATACTTCTTTGTAGTGCAGATTTGCATTGCCCGCTTGCTTGCTTGGCCAAAAAGGGCGTATGCGTTTTCTCCTGAATATATTCAGGAGAAAACGCATACGCCCTTTATGGCCAAGTGCATCATTGTCGAAGTTGTGCCCCTCTTCCTGTGCTTTACAGGCCATTCCAACGTTCCTCTTGAAATCTGTTTCCTGCTATTCTGCCTCGCTTTCAAGTCCGCCTCGTTGCCTTCCCTCAACAGATTTTTGGACGATAGTTGGCCTTGATTACTCTGCCAGTTTGTGAATTGCTGTGCCCCTGAGCTCCATTTTTCAACTCGTTTTTTGTGAGCTGAACGCAAGTCCAAACTTTTGGTTCAGGACCTATACTGGTTCCCGGTGGGTGGCTGAGACTTTGGTTAATTCTTCTTCCTGCCGGGAAATTAGAGTGACATGTGCCCATCCAAATGCCTAACAGCTACTCTCTCATTGGTTCTCCCTCTTCCCTTTCATCCTCTGCCAAATTGGCAACCTGTGCGAACCAGGAGCTTAAAGGGGCTGTCTCTCCAAGTTGGGAGATTAATCGGAAAGCAGTTGGAAAGTCAAACCGGAGCACCAGGAGAGGGGCTCTTCGTTGAGTTTTAGAAACCTGTTGTATTCACAGTGTGTCCATTCTCTAGGTTTCCCGTACACGTTATAGCTGTAGTAATATTCCCTTCAACCTGGAGAGCTGGGACCCATGGAATGGGTGCCATGCATTAATGCTTTAAAGGGTCTGCATTTGCTCACCCAATCTCACCAATCCTCTCAGTCCCAAGTGTCCAGCCGTATGCCACATCCAGCTGTCATTGTAGATAGGGTCATTCCAGGTTGCATCAGAGACCCTGAAGGAATTGTAAAGAATTTCCCTGTTTCTTTGTTCTGTTTTTGAAATTCCTTTTTAGAGTGGGTTTGAGCTGATTCTCGCTGCCATGTTTATGCCAGTCTAGACACACTTGATTCCCTTACGGAGACATATCAATACATAGGTTTTAAGATTCTTACTAGTCAGATCTATTCCTCTGCGGGAAATATGGGGTTTTGAGTCCCTTTCACTGAGGAAACTGGAGGTCTTGTCTATTCCATAGTTGGTTTTTGGAACGGTACCTGTGCTTATATCAAACTCGGGTTTGATGCATCACCCCACCTCTCCTTCCCCCTTAAGCAGGCATAAGAGTGTTTTCTAAATGTGAGACTCTGTTCTCTTGCCTAACTCAGTTCATGTGTAGCCATGTTTACAGGATCTTCCTAAGTGATATCTTATGATAAGTTTCTTTTCCTGTGTGACTTCTTTCACTTAGAATCATCGTACCTGAGTGCACTCATTTTGCTGCTACTGGTCTTATGACATTGATTTCATGGCTGAGGGATATTCCATTGTACGTAAGTTCCACAATGTTTGGAACCATTTTTATATTTCCTGGGATATTTCAGGTGTACCCAGGTTGAGGTTCTTGTAAGCAGTGCAGCCCTCAATTTGGGGGTGGCTCTGTCTTATGGATTTTCAGTTTTCCCAAGGTATATTCCCTAGACTGGAAGTGCCCTTGGCTCTGTAGCTCTGTTGTTTACTTGTTTTAGGGAACACAATGCACTCCTCCAGTGAGGCAGTTGGCAACTTACATCCCGCCCATCAGCATAACAAGGCTCCCTGTTCTCCAGGGCCTGTCTTGCCTTTCTGGTTTTTACACATTTTGTGGATGTCCCTTTTGACCGGTGGGAAGTGATACTTCTTTGTAGTGCAGATTGGCATTGCCCGCTTGCTTGCTTGGCCAAAAAGGGCGTATGCGTTTTCTCCTGAATATATTCAGGAGAAAACGCATACGCCCTTTTTGGCCAAGTGCATCATTGTCGAAGTTGTGCCCCTCTTCCTGTGCTTTACAGGCGATTCCAACGTACCTCTTGAAATCTGTTTCCTGCTATTCTGCCTCGCTTTCAAGTCTGCCTCGTTGCCTTCCCTCAACAGATTTTTGGACGATAGTTGGCCTTGATTACTCTGCCAGTTTGTGAATTGCTGTGCCCCTGAGCTCCTTTTTTCACCTCGTTTCTTGTGAGCTGAACGCAAGTCCAAACTTTTGGTTCAGGACCTATACTGGTTCCCGGTGGGTGGCTGAGACTTTGGTTAATTCTTCTTCCTGCCGGGAAATTAGAGTGACATGTGCCCATCCAAATGCCTAACAGCTACTCTCTCATTGGTTCTCCCTCTTCCCTTTCATCCTCTGCCAAATTGGCAACCTGTGCGAACCAGGAGCTTAAAGGGGCTGTCTCTCCAAGTTGGGAGATTGATAGGAAAGCAGTTGGAAAGTCAAACCGGAGCACCAGGAGAGGGGCTCTTCGTTGAGTTTTAGAAACCTGTTGTATTCACAGTGTGTCCATTCTCTAGGTTTCCCGTACACGTTATAGCTGTAGTAATATTCCCTTCAACCTGGAGAGTTGGGACCCATGGAATGGGTGCCATGCATTATTGCTTTAAAGGGTCTGCATTTGCTCACCCAATCTCACCAATCCTCTCAGTCCCAAGTGTCCAGCCTTATGCCACATCCAGCTGTCATTGTAGATAGGGTCATTCCAGGTTGCATCAGAGTCCCTGAAGGAATTGTAAAGAATTTCCCTGTTTCTTTGTTCTGTTTTTGAAATTCCTTTTTAGAGTGGGTTTGAGCTGATTCTCGCTGCCATGTTTATGCCAGTCTAGACACACTTGATTCCCTTACGGAGACATATCAATACATAGGTTTTAAGATTCTTACTAGTCAGATCAATTCCTCTGCGGGAAATATGGGGTTTTGAGTCCCTTTCACTGAGGAAGGTGGAGGACTTGCCTATTCCATAGTTGGTTTTTGGAACGGTACCTGTGCTTATATCAAACTCGGGTTTGATGCATCACCCCACCTCTCCTTCCCCCTTAAGCAGGCATAAGAGTGTTTTCTAAATGTGAGACTCTGTTCTCTTGCCTAACTCAGTTCATGTGTAGCCATGTTTACAGGATCTTCCTAAGTGATATCTTATGATAAGTTTCTTTTCCTGTGTGACTTCTTTCACTTAGAATCATCGTACCTGAGTGCACTCATTTTGCTGCTACTGGGATTATGACATTGATTTCATGGCTGAGGGATATTCCATCGTACGTAAGTTCCACAATGTTTGGAACCATTTTTATATTTCCTGGGATATTTCAGGTGTACCCAGGTTGAGGTTCTTGTAAGCAGTGCAGCCCTCAATTTGGGGGTGGCTCTGTCTTATGGATTTTCAGTGTTCCCAAGGTATATTCCCTAGACTGGAAGTGCCCTTGGCTCTGTAGCTCTGTTGTTTACTTGTTTTAGGGAACACAATGCACTCCTCCAGTGAGGCAGTTGGCAACTTACATCCTGCCCATCAGCATAACAAGGCTCCCTGTTCTCCAGGGCCTGTCTTGCCTTTCTGGTTTTTACACATTTTGTGGATGTCCCTTTTGACCGGTGGGAAGTGATACTTCTTTGTAGTGCAGATTTGCATTGCCCGCTTGCTTGCTTGGCCAAAAAGGGCGTATGCGTTTTCTCCTGAATATATTCAGGAGAAAACGCATACGCCCTTTATGGCCAAGTGCATCATTGTCGAAGTTGTGCCCCTCTTCCTGTGCTTTACAGGCCATTCCAACGTTCCTCTTGAAATCTGTTTCCTGCTATTCTGCCTCGCTTTCAAGTCCGCCTCGTTGCCTTCCCTCAACAGATTTTTGGACGATAGTTGGCCTTGATTACTCTGCCAGTTTGTGAATTGCTGTGCCCCTGAGCTCCATTTTTCAACTCGTTTTTTGTGAGCTGAACGCAAGTCCAAACTTTTGGTTCAGGACCTATACTGGTTCCCGGTGGGTGGCTGAGACTTTGGTTAATTCTTCTTCCTGCCGGGAAATTAGAGTGACATGTGCCCATCCAAATGCCTAACAGCTACTCTCTCATTGGTTCTCCCTCTTCCCTTTCATCCTCTGCCAAATTGGCAACCTGTGCGAACCAGGAGCTTAAAGGGGCTGTCTCTCCAAGTTGGGAGATTAATCGGAAAGCAGTTGGAAAGTCAAACCGGAGCACCAGGAGAGGGGCTCTTCGTTGAGTTTTAGAAACCTGTTGTATTCACAGTGTGTCCATTCTCTAGGTTTCCCGTACACGTTATAGCTGTAGTAATATTCCCTTCAACCTGGAGAGCTGGGACCCATGGAATGGGTGCCATGCATTAATGCTTTAAAGGGTCTGCATTTGCTCACCCAATCTCACCAATCCTCTCAGTCCCAAGTGTCCAGCCGTATGCCACATCCAGCTGTCATTGTAGATAGGGTCATTCCAGGTTGCATCAGAGACCCTGAAGGAATTGTAAAGAATTTCCCTGTTTCTTTGTTCTGTTTTTGAAATTCCTTTTTAGAGTGGGTTTGAGCTGATTCTCGCTGCCATGTTTATGCCAGTCTAGACACACTTGATTCCCTTACGGAGACATATCAATACATAGGTTTTAAGATTCTTACTAGTCAGATCTATTCCTCTGCGGGAAATATGGGGTTTTGAGTCCCTTTCACTGAGGAAGGTGGAGGTCTTGTCTATTCCATAGTTGGTTTTTGGAACGGTACCTGTGCTTATATCAAACTCGGGTTTGATGCATCACCCCACCTCTCCTTCCCCCTTAAGCAGGCATAAGAGTGTTTTCTAAATGTGAGACTCTGTTCTCTTGCCTAACTCAGTTCATGTGTAGCCATGTTTACAGGATCTTCCTAAGTGATATCTTATGATAAGTTTCTTTTCCTGTGTGACTTCTTTCACTTAGAATCATCGTACCTGAGTGCACTCATTTTGCTGCTACTGGTCTTATGACATTGATTTCATGGCTGAGGGATATTCCATTGTACGTAAGTTCCACAATGTTTGGAACCATTTTTATATTTCCTGGGATATTTCAGGTGTACCCAGGTTGAGGTTCTTGTAAGCAGTGCAGCCCTCAATTTGGGGGTGGCTCTGTCTTATGGATTTTCAGTTTTCCCAAGGTATATTCCCTAGACTGGAAGTGCCCTTGGCTCTGTAGCTCTGTTGTTTACTTGTTTTAGGGAACACAATGCACTCCTCCAGTGAGGCAGTTGGCAACTTACATCCCGCCCATCAGCATAACAAGGCTCCCTGTTCTCCAGGGCCTGTCTTGCCTTTCTGGTTTTTACACATTTTGTGGATGTCCCTTTTGACCGGTGGGAAGTGATACTTCTTTGTAGTGCAGATTGGCATTGCCCGCTTGCTTGCTTGGCCAAAAAGGGCGTATGCGTTTTCTCCTGAATATATTCAGGAGAAAACGCATACGCCCTTTTTGGCCAAGTGCATCATTGTCGAAGTTGTGCCCCTCTTCCTGTGCTTTACAGGCGATTCCAACGTACCTCTTGAAATCTGTTTCCTGCTATTCTGCCTCGCTTTCAAGTCTGCCTCGTTGCCTTCCCTCAACAGATTTTTGGACGATAGTTGGCCTTGATTACTCTGCCAGTTTGTGAATTGCTGTGCCCCTGAGCTCCTTTTTTCACCTCGTTTCTTGTGAGCTGAACGCAAGTCCAAACTTTTGGTTCAGGACCTATACTGGTTCCCGGTGGGTGGCTGAGACTTTGGTTAATTCTTCTTCCTGCCGGGAAATTAGAGTGACATGTGCCCATCCAAATGCCTAACAGCTACTCTCTCATTGGTTCTCCCTCTTCCCTTTCATCCTCTGCCAAATTGGCAACCTGTGCGAACCAGGAGCTTAAAGGGGCTGTCTCTCCAAGTTGGGAGATTGATAGGAAAGCAGTTGGAAAGTCAAACCGGAGCACCAGGAGAGGGGCTCTTCGTTGAGTTTTAGAAACCTTTCGTATTCACAGTGTGTCCATTCTCTAGGTTTCCCGTACACGTTATAGCTGTAGTAATATTCCCTTCAACCTGGAGAGCTGGGACCCATGGAATGGGTGCCATGCATTATTGCTTTAAAGGGTCTGCATTTGCTCACCCAATCTCACCAATCCTCTCAGTCCCAAGTGTCCAGCCTTATGCCACATCCAGCTGTCATTGTAGATAGGGTCATTCCAGGTTGCATCAGAGACCCTGAAGGAATTGTAAAGAATTTCCCTGTTTCTTTGTTCTGTTTTTGAAATTCCTTTTTAGAGTGGGTTTGAGCTGATTCTCGCTGCCATGTTTATGCCAGTCTAGACACACTTGATTCCCTTACGGAGACATATCAATACATAGGTTTTAAGATTCTTACTAGTCAGATCTATTCCTCTGCGGGAAATATGGGGTTTTCAGTCCCTTTCACTGAGGAAGGTGGAGGTCTTGTCTATTCCATAGTTGGTTTGTGGAATGGTACCTGTGCTTATATCAAACTCTGGTTTGATGCATCACCCCACCTCTCCTTCCCCCTTAAGCAGGCATAAGAGTGTTTTCTAAATGTGAGACTCTGTTCTCTTGCCTAACTCAGTTCATGTGTAGCCATGTTTACAGGATCTTCCTAAGTGATATCTTATGATAAGTTTCTTTTCCTGTGTGACTTCTTTCACTTAGAATCATCGTACCTGAATCCACTCATTTTGCTGCTACTGGTCTTATGACATTGATTTCATGGCTGAGGGATATTCCATTGTACGTATGTTCCACAATGTTTGGAACCATTTTTATATTTCCTGGGATATTTCAGGTGTACCCAGGTTGAGGTTCTTGTAAGCAGTGCAGCCCTCAATTTGGGGGTGGCTCTGTCTTATGGATTTTCAGTTTTCCCAAGGTATATTCCCTAGACTGGAAGTGCCCTTGGCTCTGTAGCTCTGTTGTTTACTTGTTTTAGGGAACACAATGCACTCCTCCAGTGAGGCAGTTGGCAACTTACATCCCGCCCATCAGCATAACAAGGCTCCCTGTTCTCCAGGGCCTGTCTTGCCTTTCTGGTTTTTACACATTTTGTGGATGTCCCTTTTGACCGGTGGGAAGTGATACTTCTTTGTAGTGCAGATTTGCATTGCCCGCTTGCTTGCTTGGCCAAAAAGGGCGTATGCGTTTTCTCCTGAATATATTCAGGAGAAAACGCATACGCCCTTTTTGGCCAAGTGCATCATTGTCGAAGTTGTGCCCCTCTTCCTGTGCTTTACAGGCGATTCCAACGTACCTCTTGAAATCTGTTTCCTGCTATTCTGCCTCGCTTTCAAGTCTGCCTCGTTGCCTTCCCTCAACAGATTTTTGGACGATAGTTGGCCTTGATTACTCTGCCAGTTTGTGAATTGCTGTGCCCCTGAGCTCCGTTTTTCACCTCGTTTCTTGTGAGCTGAACGCAAGTCCAAACTTTTGGTTCAGGACCTATACTGGTTCCCGGTGGGTGGCTGAGACTTTGGTTAATTCTTCTTCCTGCCGGGAAATTAGAGTGACATGTGCCCATCCAAATGCCTAACAGCTACTCTCTCATTGGTTCTCCCTCTTCCCTTTCATCCTCTGCCAAATTGGCAACCTGTGCGAACCAGGAGCTTAAAGGGGCTGTCTCTCCAAGTTGGGAGATTAATCGGAAAGCAGTTGGAAAGTCAAACCGGAGCACCAGGAGAGGGGCTCTTCGTTGAGTTTTAGAAACCTGTTGTATTCACAGTGTGTCCATTCTCTAGGTTTCCCGTACACGTTATAGCTGTAGTAATATTCCCTTCAACCTGGAGAGCTGGGACCCATGGAATGGGTGCCATGCATTAATGCTTTAAAGGGTCTGCATTTGCTCACCCAATCTCACCAATCCTCTCAGTCCCAAGTGTCCAGCCGTATGCCACATCCAGCTGTCATTGTAGATAGGGTCATTCCAGGTTGCATCAGAGACCCTGAAGGAATTGTAAAGAATTTCCCTGTTTCTTTGTTCTGTTTTTGAAATTCCTTTTTAGAGTGGGTTTGAGCTGATTCTCGCTGCCATGTTTATGCCAGTCTAGACACACTTGATTCCCTTACGGAGACATATCAATACATAGGTTTTAAGATTCTTACTAGTCAGATCTATTCCTCTGCGGGAAATATGGGGTTTTCAGTCCCTTTCACTGAGGAAGGTGGAGGTCTTGTCTATTCCATAGTTGGTTTTTGGAACGGTACCTGTGCTTATATCAAACTCGGGTTTGATGCATCACCCCACCTCTCCTTCCCCCTTAAGCAGGCATAAGAGTGTTTTCTAAATGTGAGACTCTGTTCTCTTGCCTAACTCAGTTCATGTGTAGCCATGTTTACAGGATCTTCCTAAGTGATATCTTATGATAAGTTTCTTTTCCTGTGTGACTTCTTTCACTTAGAATCATCGTACCTGAGTGCACTCATTTTGCTGCTACTGGTCTTATGACATTGATTTCATGGCTGAGGGATATTCCATTGTACGTAAGTTCCACAATGTTTGGAACCATTTTTATATTTCCTGGGATATTTCAGGTGTACCCAGGTTGAGGTTCTTGTAAGCAGTGCAGCCCTCAATTTGGGGGTGGCTCTGTCTTATGGATTTTCAGTTTTCCCAAGGTATATTCCCTAGACTGGAAGTGCCCTTGGCTCTGTAGCTCTGTTGTTTACTTGTTTTAGGGAACACAATGCACTCCTCCAGTGAGGCAGTTGGCAACTTACATCCCGCCCATCAGCATAACAAGGCTCCCTGTTCTCCAGGGCCTGTCTTGCCTTTCTGGTTTTTACACATTTTGTGGATGTCCCTTTTGACCGGTGGGAAGTGATACTTCTTTGTAGTGCAGATTGGCATTGCCCGCTTGCTTGCTTGGCCAAAAAGGGCGTATGCGTTTTCTCCTGAATATATTCAGGAGAAAACGCATACGCCCTTTTTGGCCAAGTGCATCATTGTCGAAGTTGTGCCCCTCTTCCTGTGCTTTACAGGCGATTCCAACGTACCTCTTGAAATCTGTTTCCTGCTATTCTGCCTCGCTTTCAAGTCTGCCTCGTTGCCTTCCCTCAACAGATTTTTGGACGATAGTTGGCCTTGATTACTCTGCCAGTTTGTGAATTGCTGTGCCCCTGAGCTCCGTTTTTCACCTCGTTTCTTGTGAGCTGAACGCAAGTCCAAACTTTTGGTTCAGGACCTATACTGGTTCCCGGTGGGTGGCTGAGACTTTGGTTAATTCTTCTTCCTGCCGGGAAATTAGAGTGACATGTGCCCATCCAAATGCCTAACAGCTACTCTCTCATTGGTTCTCCCTCTTCCCTTTCATCCTCTGCCAAATTGGCAACCTGTGCGAACCAGGAGCTTAAAGGGGCTGTCTCTCCAAGTTGGGAGATTGATAGGAAAGCAGTTGGAAAGTCAAACCGGAGCACCAGGAGAGGGGCTCTTCGTTGAGTTTTAGAAACCTGTTGTATTCACAGTGTGTCCATTCTCTAGGTTTCCCGTACACGTTATAGCTGTAGTAATATTCCCTTCAACCTGGAGAGCTGGGACCCATGGAATGGGTGCCATGCATTATTGCTTTAAAGGGTCTGCATTTGCTCACCCAATCTCACCAATCCTCTCAGTCCCAAGTGTCCAGCCTTATGCCACATCCAGCTGTCATTGTAGATAGGGTCATTCCAGGTTGCATCAGAGACCCTGAAGGAATTGTAAACAATTTCCCTGTTTCTTTGTTCTGTTTTTGAAATTCCTTTTTAGAGTGGGTTTGAGCTGATTCTCGCTGCCATGTTTATGCCAGTCTAGACACACTTGATTCCCTTACGGAGACATATCAATACATAGGTTTTAAGATTCTTACTAGTCAGATCTATTCCTCTGCGGGAAATATGGGGTTTTGAGTCCCTTTCACTGAGGAAGGTGGAGGTCTTGTCTATTCCATAGTTGGTTTGTGGAACGGTACCTGTGCTTATATCAAACTCTGGTTTGATGCATCACCCCACCTCTCCTTCCCCCTTAAGCAGGCATAAGAGTGTTTTCTAAATGTGAGACTCTGTTCTCTTGCCTAACTCAGTTCATGTGTAGCCATGTTTACAGGATCTTCCTAAGTGATATCTTATGATAAGTTTCTTTTCCTGTGTGACTTCTTTCACTTAGAATCATCGTACCTGAATCCACTCATTTTGCTGCTACTGGTCTTATGACATTGATTTCATGGCTGAGGGATATTCCATTGTACGTAAGTTCCACAATGTTTGGAACCATTTTTATATTTCCTGGGATATTTCAGGTGTACCCAGGTTGAGGTTCTTGTAAGCAGTGCAGCCCTCAATTTGGGGGTGGCTCTGTCTTATGGATTTTCAGTTTTCCCAAGGTATATTCCCTAGACTGGAAGTGCCCTTGGCTCTGTAGCTCTGTTGTTTACTTGTTTTAGGGAACACAATGCACTCCTCCAGTGAGGCAGTTGGCAACTTACATCCCGCCCATCAGCATAACAAGGCTCCCTGTTCTCCAGGGCCTGTCTTGCCTTTCTGGTTTTTACACATTTTGTGGATGTCCCTTTTGACCGGTGGGAAGTGATACTTCTTTGTAGTGCAGATTTGCATTGCCCGCTTGCTTGCTTGGCCAAAAAGGGCGTATGCGTTTTCTCCTGAATATACTCAGGAGAAAACGCATACGCCCTTTTTGGCCAAGTGCATCATTGTCGAAGTTGTGCCCCTCTTCCTGTGCTTTACAGGCGATTCCAACGTACCTCTTGAAATCTGTTTCCTGCTATTCTGCCACGCTTTCAAGTCTGCCTCGTTGCCTTCCCTCAACAGATTTTTGGACGATAGTTGGCCTTGATTACTCTGCCAGTTTGTGAATTGCTGTGCCCCTGAGCTCCGTTTTTCACCTCGTTTCTTGTGAGCTGAACGCAAGTCCAAACTTTTGGTTCAGGACCTATACTGGTTCCCGGTGGGTGGCTGAGACTTTGGTTAATTCTTCTTCCTGCCGGGAAATTAGAGTGACATGTGCCCATCCAAATGCCTAACAGCTACTCTCTCATTGGTTCTCCCTCTTCCCTTTCATCCTCTGCCAAATTGGCAACCTGTTCGAACCAGGAGCTTAAAGGGGCTGTCTCTCCAAGTTGGGAGATTGATAGGAAAGCAGTTGGAAAGTCAAACCGGAGCACCAGGAGAGGGGCTCTTCGTTGAGTTTTAGAAACCTGTTGTATTCACAGTGTGTCCATTCTCTAGGTTTCCCGTACACGTTATAGCTGTAGTAATATTCCCTTCAACCTGGAGAGCTGGGACCCATGGAATGGGTGCCATGCATTATTGCTTTAAAGGGTCTGCATTTGCTCACCCAATCTCACCAATCCTCTCAGTCCCAAGTGTCCAGCCTTATGCCACATCCAGCTGTCATTGTAGATAGGGTCATTCCAGGTTGCATCAGAGACCCTGAAGGAATTGTAAACAATTTCCCTGTTTCTTTGTTCTGTTTTTGAAATTCCTTTTTAGAGTGGGTTTGAGCTGATTCTCGCTGCCATGTTTATGCCAGTCTAGACACACTTGATTCCCTTACGGAGACATATCAATACATAGGTTTTAAGATTCTTACTAGTCAGATCTATTCCTCTGCGGGAAATATGGGGTTTTCAGTCCCTTTCACTGAGGAAGGTGGAGGTCTTGTCTATTCCATAGTTGGTTTGTGGAACGGTACCTGTGCTTATATCAAACTCGGGTTTGATGCATCACCCCACCTCTCCTTCCCCCTTAAGCAGGCATAAGAGTGTTTTCTAAATGTGATACTCTGTTCTCTTGCCTAACTCAGTTCATGTGTAGCCATGCTTACAGGATCTTCCTAAGTGATATCTTATGATAAGTTTCTTTTCCTGTGTGACTTCTTTCACTTAGAATCATCGTACCTGAATCCACTCATTTTGCTGCTACTGGTCTTATGACATTGATTTCATGGCTGAGGGATATTCCATTGTACGTATGTTCCACAATGTTTGGAACCATTTTTATATTTCCTGGGATATTTCAGGTGTACCCAGGTTGAGGTTCTTGTAAGCAGTGCAGCCCTCAATTTGGGGGTGGCTCTGTCTTATGGATTTTCAGTTTTCCCAAGGTATATTCCCTAGACTGGAAGTGCCCTTGGCTCTGTAGCTCTGTTGTTTACTTGTTTTAGGGAACACAATGCACTCCTCCAGTGAGGCAGTTGGCAACTTACATCCCGCCCATCAGCATAACAAGGCTCCCTGTTCTCCAGGGCCTGTCTTGCCTTTCTGGTTTTTACACATTTTGTGGATGTCCCTTTTGACCGGTGGGAAGTGATACTTCTTTGTAGTGCAGATTTGCATTGCCCGCTTGCTTGCTTGGCCAAAAAGGGCGTATGCGTTTTCTCCTGAATATATTCAGGAGAAAACGCATACGCCCTTTTTGGCCAAGTGCATCATTGTCGAAGTTGTGCCCCTCTTCCTGTGCTTTACAGGCGATTCCAACGTACCTCTTGAAATCTGTTTCCTGCTATTCTGCCTCGCTTTCAAGTCTGCCTCGTTGCCTTCCCTCAACAGATTTTTGGACGATAGTTGGCCTTGATTACTCTGCCAGTTTGTGAATTGCTGTGCCCCTGAGCTCCGTTTTTCACCTCGTTTCTTGTGAGCTGAACGCAAGTCCAAACTTTTGGTTCAGGACCTATACTGGTTCCCGGTGGGTGGCTGAGACTTTGGTTAATTCTTCTTCCTGCCGGGAAATTAGAGTGACATGTGCCCATCCAAATGCCTAACAGCTACTCTCTCATTGGTTCTCCCTCTTCCCTTTCATCCTCTGCCAAATTGGCAACCTGTGCGAACCAGGAGCTTAAAGGGGCTGTCTCTCCAAGTTGGGAGATTGATAGGAAAGCAGTTGGAAAGTCAAACCGGAGCACCAGGAGAGGGGCTCTTCGTTGAGTTTTAGAAACCTGTTGTATTCACAGTGTGTCCATTCTCTAGGTTTCCCGTACACGTTATAGCTGTAGTAATATTCCCTTCAACCTGGAGAGCTGGGACCCATGGAATGGGTGCCATGCATTATTGCTTTAAAGGGTCTGCATTTGCTCACCCAATCTCACCAATCCTCTCAGTCCCAAGTGTCCAGCCTTATGCCACATCCAGCTGTCATTGTAGATAGGGTCATTCCAGGTTGCATCAGAGACCCTGAAGGAATTGTAAAGAATTTCCCTGTTTCTTTGTTCTGTTTTTGAAATTCCTTTTTAGAGTGGGTTTGAGCTGATTCTCGCTGCCATGTTTATGCCAGTCTAGACACACTTGATTCCCTTACGGAGACATATCAATACATAGGTTTTAAGATTCTTACTAGTCAGATCTATTCCTCTGCGGGAAATATGGGGTTTTCAGTCCCTTTCACTGAGGAAGGTGGAGGTCTTGTCTATTCCATAGTTGGTTTTTGGAACGGTACCTGTGCTTATATCAAACTCGGGTTTGATGCATCACCCCACCTCTCCTTCCCCCTTAAGCAGGCATAAGAGTGTTTTCTAAATGTGAGACTCTGTTCTCTTGCCTAACTCAGTTCATGTGTAGCCATGTTTACAGGATCTTCCTAAGTGATATCTTATGATAAGTTTCTTTTCCTGTGTGACTTCTTTCACTTAGAATCATCGTACCTGAATCCACTCATTTTGCTGCTACTGGTCTTATGACATTGATTTCATGGCTGAGGGATATTCCATTGTACGTAAGTTCCACAATGTTTGGAACCATTTTTATATTTCCTGGGATATTTCAGGTGTACCCAGGTTGAGGTTCTTGTAAGCAGTGCAGCCCTCAATTTGGGGGTGGCTCTGTCTTATGGATTTTCAGTTTTCCCAAGGTATATTCCCTAGACTGGAAGTGCCCTTGGCTCTGTAGCTCTGTTGTTTACTTGTTTTAGGGAACACAATGCACTCCTCCAGTGAGGCAGTTGGCAACTTACATCCCGCCCATCAGCATAACAAGGCTCCCTGTTCTCCAGGGCCTGTCTTGCCTTTCTGGTTTTTACACATTTTGTGGATGTCCCTTTTGACCGGTGGGAAGTGATACTTCTTTGTAGTGCAGATTTGCATTGCCCGCTTGCTTGCTTGGCCAAAAAGGGCGTATGCGTTTTCTCCTGAATATATTCAGGAGAAAACGCATACGCCCTTTTTGGCCAAGTGCATCATTGTCGAAGTTGTGCCCCTCTTCCTGTGCTTTACAGGCGATTCCAACGTACCTCTTGAAATCTGTTTCCTGCTATTCTGCCTCGCTTTCAAGTCTGCCTCGTTGCCTTCCCTCAACAGATTTTTGGACGATAGTTGGCCTTGATTACTCTGCCAGTTTGTGAATTGCTGTGCCCCTGAGCTCCGTTTTTCACCTCGTTTCTTGTGAGCTGAACGCAAGTCCAAACTTTTGGTTCAGGACCTATACTGGTTCCCAGTGGGTGGCTGAGACTTTGGTTAATTCTTCTTCCTGCCGGGAAATTAGAGTGACATGTGCCCATCCAAATGCCTAACAGCTACTCTCTCATTGGTTCTCCCTCTTCCCTTTCATCCTCTGCCAAATTGGCAACCTGTGCGAACCAGGAGCTTAAAGGGGCTGTCTCTCCAAGTTGGGAGATTGATAGGAAAGCAGTTGGAAAGTCAAACCGGAGCACCAGGAGAGGGGCTCTTCGTTGAGTTTTAGAAACCTGTTGTATTCACAGTGTGTCCATTCTCTAGGTTTCCCGTACACGTTATAGCTGTAGTAATATTCCCTTCAACCTGGAGAGCTGGGACCCATGGAATGGGTGCCATGCATTATTGCTTTAAAGGGTCTGCATTTGCTCACCCAATCTCACCAATCCTCTCAGTCCCAAGTGTCCAGCCTTATGCCACATCCAGCTGTCATTGTAGATAGGGTCATTCCAGGTTGCATCAGAGACCCTGAAGGAATTGTAAAGAATTTCCCTGTTTCTTTGTTCTGTTTTTGAAATTCCTTTTTAGAGTGGGTTTGAGCTGATTCTCGCTGCCATGTTTATGCCAGTCTAGACACACTTGATTCCCTTACGGAGACATATCAACACATAGGTTTTAAGATTCTTACTAGTCAGATCTATTCCTCTGCGGGAAATATGGGGTTTTGAGTCCCTTTCACTGAGGAAGGTGGAGGTCTTGTCTATTCAATAGTTGGTTTGTGGAACGGTACCTGTGCTTATATCAAACTCTGGTTTGATGCATCACCCCACCTCTCCTTTCCCCTTAAGCAGGCATAAGAGTGTTTTCTAAATGTGAGACTCTGTTCTCTTGCCTAACTCAGTTCATGTGTACCCATGTTTACAGGATCTTCCTAAGTGATATCTTATGATAAGTTTCTTTCCCTGTGTGACTTCTTTCACTTAGAATCATCGTACCTGAATCCACTCATTTTGCTGCTACTGGTCTTATGACATTGATTTCATGGCTGAGGGATATTCCATTGTACGTAAGTTCCACAATGTTTGGAACCATTTTTATATTTCCTGGGATATTTCAGGTGTACCCAGGTTGAGGTTCTTGTAAGCAGTGCAGCCCTCTATTTGGGGGTGGCTCTGTCTTATGGATTTTCAGTTTTCCCAAGGTATATTCCCTAGACTGGAAGTGCCCTTGGCTCTGTAGCTCTGTTGTTTACTTGTTTTAGGGAACACAATGCACTCCACCAGTGAGGCAGTTGGCAACTTACATCCCGCCCATCAGCATAACAAGGCTCCCTGTTCTCCAGGGCCTGTCTTGCCTTTCTGGTTTTTACACATTTTGTGGATGTCCCTTTTGACCGGTGGGAAGTGATACTTCTTTGTAGTGCAGATTGGCATTGCCCGCTTGCTTGCTTGGCCAAAAAGGGCGTATGCGTTTTCTCCTGAATATATTCAGGAGAAAACGCATACGCCCTTTTTGGCCAAGTGCATCATTGTCGAAGTTGTGCCCCTCTTCCTGTGCTTTACAGGCGATTCCAACGTACCTCTTGAAATCTGTTTCCTGCTATTCTGCCTCGCTTTCAAGTCTGCCTCGTTGCCTTCCCTCAACAGATTTTTGGACGATAGTTGGCCTTGATTACTCTGCCAGTTTGTGAATTGCTGTGCCCCTGAGCTCCATTTTTCACCTCGTTTCTTGTGAGCTGAACGCAAGTCCAAACTTTTGGTTCAGGACCTATACTGGTTCCCGGTGGGTGGCTGAGACTTTGGTTAATTCTTCTTCCTGCCGGGAAATTAGAGTGACATGTGCCCATCCAAATGCCTAACAGCTACTCTCTCATTGGTTCTCCCTCTTCCCTTTCATCCTCTGCCAAATTGGCAACCTGTGCGAACCAGGAGCTTAAAGGGGCTGTCTCTCCAAGTTGGGAGATTGATAGCAAAGCAGTTGGAAAGTCAAACCGGAGCACCAGGAGAGGGGCTCTTCGTTGAGTTTTAGAAACCTGTTGTATTCACAGTGTGTCCATTCTCTAGGTTTCCCGTACACGTTATAGCTGTAGTAATATTCCCTTCAACCTGGAGAGCTGGGACCCATGGAATGGGTGCCATGCATTATTGCTTTAAAGGGTCTGCATTTGCTCACCCAATCTCACCAATCCTCTCAGTCCCAAGTGTCCAGCCTTATGCCACATCCAGCTGTCATTGTAGATAGGGTCATTCCAGGTTGCATCAGAGACCCTGAAGGAATTGTAAAGAATTTCCCTGTTTCTTTGTTCTGTTTGTGAAATTCCTTTTTAGAGTGGGTTTGAGCTGATTCTCGCTGCCATGTTTATGCCAGTCTAGACACACTTGATTCCCTTACGGAGACATATCAATACATAGGTTTTAAGATTCTTACTAGTCAGATCTATTCCTCTGCGGGAAATATGGGGTTTTGAGTCCCTTTCACTGAGGAAGGTGGAGGTCTTGTCTATTCCATAGTTGGTTTGTGGAATGGTACCTGTGCTTATATCAAACTCTGGTTTGATGCATCACCCCACCTCTCCTTCCCCCTTAAGCAGGCAGAAGAGTGTTTTCTAAATGTGAGACTCTGTTCTCTTGCCTAACTCAGTTCATGTGTAGCCATGTTTACAGGATCTTCCTAAGTGATATCTTATGATAAGTTTCTTTCCCTGTGTGACTTCTTTCACTTAGAATCATCGTACCTGAATCCACTCATTTTGCTGCTACTGGTCGTATGACATTGATTTCATGGCTGAGGGATATTCCATTGTACGTAAGTTCCACAATGTTTGGAACCATTTTTATATTTCCTGGGATATTTCAGGTGTACCCAGGTTGAGGTTCTTGTAAGCAGTGCAGCCCTCAATTTGGGGGTGGCTCTGTCTTATGGATTTTCAGTTTTCCCAAGGTATATTCCCTAGACTGGAAGTGCCCTTGGCTCTGTAGCTCTGTTGTTTACTTGTTTTAGGGAACACAATGCACTCCTCCAGTGAGGCAGTTGGCAACTTACATCCCGCCCATCAGCATAACAAGGCTCCCTGTTCTCCAGGGCCTGTCTTGCCTTTCTGGTTTTTACACATTTTGTGGATGTCCCTTTTGACCGGTGGGAAGTGATACTTCTTTGTAGTGCAGATTTGCATTGCCCGCTTGCTTGCTTGGCCAAAAAGGGCGTATGCGTTTTCTCCTGAATATATTCAGGAGAAAACGCATACGCCCTTTTTGGCCAAGTGCATCATTGTCGAAGTTGTGCCCCTCTTCCTGTGCTTTACAGGCGATTCCAACGTACCTCTTGAAATCTGTTTCCTGCTATTCTGCCTCGCTTTCAAGTCTGCCTCGTTGCCTTCCCTCAACAGATTTTTGGACGATAGTTGGCCTTGATTACTCTGCCAGTTTGTGAATTGCTGTGCCCCTGAGCTCCGTTTTTCACCTCGTTTCTTGTGAGCTGAACGCAAGTCCAAACTTTTGGTTCAGGACCTATACTGGTTCCCGGTGGGTGGCTGAGACTTTGGTTAATTCTTCTTCCTGCCGGGAAATTAGAGTGACATGTGCCCATCCAAATGCCTAACATCTACTCTCTCATTGGTTCTCCCTCTTCCCTTTCATCCTCTGCCAAATTGGCAACCTGTGCGAACCAGGAGCTTAAAGGGGCTGTCTCTCCAAGTTGGGAGATTGATAGGAAAGCAGTTGGAAAGTCAAACCGGAGCACCAGGAGAGGGGCTCTTCGTTGAGTTTTAGAAACCTGTTGTATTCACAGTGTGTCCATTCTCTAGGTTTCCCGTACACGTTATAGCTGTAGTAATATTCCCTTCAACCTGGAGAGCTGGGACCCATGGAATGGGTGCCATGCATTATTGCTTTAAAGGGTCTGCATTTGCTCACCCAATCTCACCAATCCTCTCAGTCCCAAGTGTCCAGCCTTATGCCACATCCAGCTGTCATTGTAGATAGGGTCATTCCAGGTTGCATCAGAGACCCTGAAGGAATTGTAAAGAATTTCCCTGTTTCTTTGTTCTGTTTGTGAAATTCCTTTTTAGAGTGGGTTTGAGCTGATTCTCGCTGCCATGTTTATGCCAGTCTAGACACACTTGATTCCCTTACGGAGACATATCAATACATAGGTTTTAAGATTCTTACTAGTCAGATCTATTACTCTGCGGGAAATATGGGGTTTTGAGTCCCTTTCACTGAGGAAGGTGGAGGTCTTGTCTATTCCATAGTTGGTTTGTGGAACGGTACCTGTGCTTATATCAAACTCGGGTTTGATGCATCACCCCACCTCTCCTTCCCCCTTAAGCAGGCATAAGAGTGTTTTCTAAATGTGAGACTCTGTTCTCTTGCCTAACTCAGTTCATGTGTAGCCATGTTTACAGGATCTTCCTAAGTGATATCTTATGATAAGTTTCTTTTCCTGTGTGACTTCTTTCACTTAGAATCATCGTACCTGAATCCACTCATTTTGCTGCTACTGGTCTTATGACATTGATTTCGTGGCTGAGGGATATTCCATCGTACGTAAGTTCCACAATGTTTGGAACCATTTTTATATTTTCTGGGATATTTCAGGTGTACCCAGGTTGAGGTTCCTGTAAGCAGTGCAGCCCTCAATTTGGGGGTGGCTCTGTCTTATGGATTTTCAGTTTTCCCAAGGTATATTCCCTAGACTGGAAGTGCCCTTGGCTCTGTAGCTCTGTTGTTTACTTGTTTTAGGGAACACAATGCACTCCTCCAGTGAGGCAGTTGGCAACTTACATCCCGCCCATCAGCATAACAAGGCTCCCTGTTCTCCAGGGCCTGTCTTGCCTTTCTGGTTTTTACACATTTTGTGGATGTCCCTTTTGACCGGTGGGAAGTGATACTTCTTTGTAGTGCAGATTGGCATTGCCCGCTTGCTTGCTTGGCCAAAAAGGGCGTATGCGTTTTCTCCTGAATATATTCAGGAGAAAACGCATACGCCCTTTTTGGCCAAGTGCATCATTGTCGAAGTTGTGCCCCTCTTCCTGTGCTTTACAGGCGATTCCAACGTACCTCTTGAAATCTGTTTCCTGCTATTCTGCCTCGCTTTCAAGTCTGCCTCGTTGCCTTCCCTCAACAGATTTTTGGACGATAGTTGGCCTTGATTACTCTGCCAGTTTGTGAATTGCTGTGCCCCTGAGCTCCGTTTTTCACCTCGTTTCTTGTGAGCTGAACGCAAGTCCAAACTTTTGGTTCAGGACCTATACTGGTTCCCAGTGGGTGGCTGAGACTTTGGTTAATTCTTCTTCCTGCCGGGAAATTAGAGTGACATGTGCCCATCCAAATGCCTAACAGCTACTCTCTCATTGGTTCTCCCTCTTCCCTTTCATCCTCTGCCAAATTGGCAACCTGTGCGAACCAGGAGCTTAAAGGGGCTGTCTCTCCAAGTTGGGAGATTGATAGGAAAGCAGTTGGAAAGTCAAACCGGAGCACCAGGAGAGGGGCTCTTCGTTGAGTTTTAGAAACCTGTTGTATTCACAGTGTGTCCATTCTCTAGGTCTCCTGTACACGTTATAGCTGTAGTAATATTCCCTTCAACCTGGAGAGCTGGGACCCATGGAATGGGTGCCATGCATTAATGCTTTAAAGGGTCTGCATTTGCTCACCCAATCTCACCAATCCTCTCAGTCCCAAGTGTCCAGCCTTATGCCACATCCAGCTGTCATTGTAGATAGGGTCATTCCAGGTTGCATCAGAGACCCTGAAGGAATTGTAAAGAATTTCCCTGTTTCTTTGTTCTGTTTTTGAAATTCCTTTTTAGAGTGGGTTTGAGCTGATTCTCGCTGCCATGTTTATGCCAGTCTAGACACACTTGATTCCCTTACGGAGACATATCAATACATAGGTTTTAAGATTCTTACTAGTCAGATCTATTCCTCTGCGGGAAATATGGGGTTTTCAGTCCCTTTCACTGAGGAAGGTGGAGGTCTTGTCTATTCCATAGTTGGTTTTTGGAACTGTACCTGTGCTTATATCAAACTCGGGTTTGATGCATCACCCCACCTCTCCTTCCCCCTTAAGCAGGCATAAGAGTGTTTTCTAAATGTGAGACTCTGTTCTCTTGCCTAACTCAGTTCATGTGT
Source organism: Mesoplodon mirus (assembly GCF_964341445.2). Taxonomy (NCBI): domain Eukaryota; kingdom Metazoa; phylum Chordata; class Mammalia; order Artiodactyla; family Ziphiidae; genus Mesoplodon; species Mesoplodon mirus. The sequence continues at coordinate 375,082 of NW_028295681.1, read as the reverse complement.
AGCCATGTTTACAGGATCTTCCTAAGTGATATCTTATGATAAGTTTCTTTTCCTGTGTGACTTCTTTCACTTAGAATCATCGTACCTGAGTGCACTCATTTTGCTGCTACTGGGATTATGACATTGATTTCATGGCTGAGGGATATTCCATCGTACGTAAGTTCCACAATGTTTGGAACCATTTTTATATTTCCTGGGATATTTCAGGTGTACCCAGGTTGAGGTTCTTGTAAGCAGTGCAGCCCTCAATTTGGGGGTGGCTCTGTCTTATGGATTTTCAGTTTTCCCAAGGTATATTCCCTAGACTGGAAGTGCCCTTGGCTCTGTAGCTCTGTTGTTTACTTGTTTTAGGGAACACAATGCACTCCTCCAGTGAGGCAGTTGGCAACTTACATCCCGCCCATCAGCATAACAAGGCTCCCTGTTCTCCAGGGCCTGTCTTGCCTTTCTGGTTTTTACACATTTTGTGGATGTCCCTTTTGACCGGTGGGAAGTGATACTTCTTTGTAGTGCAGATTGGCATTGCCCGCTTGCTTGCTTGGCCAAAAAGGGCGTATGCGTTTTCTCCTGAATATATTCAGGAGAAAACGCATACGCCCTTTTTGGCCAAGTGCATCATTGTCGAAGTTGTGCCCCTCTTCCTGTGCTTTACAGGCGATTCCAACGTACCTCTTGAAATCTGTTTCCTGCTATTCTGCCTCGCTTTCAAGTCTGCCTCGTTGCCTTCCCTCAACAGATTTTTGGACGATAGTTGGCCTTGATTACTCTGCCAGTTTGTGAATTGCTGTGCCCCTGAGCTCCGTTTTTCACCTCGTTTCTTGTGAGCTGAACGCAAGTCCAAACTTTTGGTTCAGGACCTATACTGGTTCCCGGTGGGTGGCTGAGACTTTGGTTAATTCTTCTTCCTGCCGGGAAATTAGAGTGACATGTGCCCATCCAAATGCCTAACAGCTACTCTCTCATTGGTTCTCCCTCTTCCCTTTCATCCTCTGCCAAATTGGCAACCTGTGCGAACCAGGAGCTTAAAGGGGCTGTCTCTCCAAGTTGGGAGATTGATAGGAAAGCAGTTGGAAAGTCAAACCGGAGCACCAGGAGAGGGGCTCTTCGTTGAGTTTTAGAAACCTGTTGTATTCACAGTGTGTCCATTCTCTAGGTTTCCCGTACACGTTATAGCTGTAGTAATATTCCCTTCAACCTGGAGAGCTGGGACCCATGGAATGGGTGCCATGCATTATTGCTTTAAAGGGTCTGCATTTGCTCACCCAATCTCACCAATCCTCTCAGTCCCAAGTGTCCAGCCTTATGCCACATCCAGCTGTCATTGTAGATAGGGTCATTCCAGGTTGCATCAGAGACCCTGAAGGAATTGTAAAGAATTTCCCTGTTTCTTTGTTCTGTTTGTGAAATTCCTTTTTAGAGTGGGTTTGAGCTGATTCTCGCTGCCATGTTTATGCCAGTCTAGACACACTTGATTCCCTTATGGAGACATATCAATACATAGGTTTTAAGATTCTTACTAGTCAGATCTATTACTCTGCGGGAAATATGGGGTTTTGAGTCCCTTTCACTGAGGAAGGTGGAGGTCTTGTCTATTCCATAGTTGGTTTGTGGAACGGTACCTGTGCTTATATCAAACTCGGGTTTGATGCATCACCCCACCTCTCCTTCCCCCTTAAGCAGGCATAAGAGTGTTTTCTAAATGTGAGACTCTGTTCTCTTGCCTAACTCAGTTCATGTGTAGCCATGTTTACAGGATCTTCCTAAGTGATATCTTATGATAAGTTTCTTTTCCTGTGTGACTTCTTTCACTTAGAATCATCGTACCTGAATCCACTCATTTTGCTGCTACTGGTCTTATGACATTGATTTCGTGGCTGAGGGATATTCCATCGTACGTAAGTTCCACAATGTTTGCAACCATTTTTATATTTCCTGGGATATTTCAGGTGTACCCAGGTTGAGGTTCCTCTAAGCAGTGCAGCCCTCAATTTGGGGGTGGCTCTGTCTTATGGATTTTCAGTTTTCCCAAGGTATATTCCCTAGACTGGAAGTGCCCTTGGCTCTGTAGCTCTGTTGTTTACTTGTTTTAGGGAACACAATGCACTCCTCCAGTGAGGCAGTTGGCAACTTACATCCCGCCCATCAGCATAACAAGGCTCCCTGTTCTCCAGGGCCTGTCTTGCCTTTCTGGTTTTTACACATTTTGTGGATGTCCCTTTTGACCGGTGGGAAGTGATACTTCTTTGTAGTGCAGATTTGCATTGCCCGCTTGCTTGCTTGGCCAAAAAGGGCGTATGCGTTTTCTCCTGAATATATTCAGGAGAAAACGCATACGCCCTTTATGGCCAAGTGCATCATTGTCGAAGTTGTGCCCCTCTTCCTGTGCTTTACAGGCGATTCCAACGTTCCTCTTGAAATCTGTTTCCTGCTATTCTGCCTCGCTTTCAAGTCCGCCTCGTTGCCTTCCCTCAACAGATTTTTGGACGATAGTTGGCCTTGATTACTCTGCCAGTTTGTGAATTGCTGTGCCCCTGAGCTCCATTTTTCAACTCGTTTTTTGTGAGCTGAATGCAAGTCCAAACTTTTGGTTCAGGACCTATACTGGTTCCCGGTGGGTGGCTGAGACTTTGGTTAATTCTTCTTCCTGCCGGGAAATTAGCGTGACATGTGCCCATCCAAATGCCTAACAGCTACTCTCTCATTGGTTCTCCCTCTTCCCTTTCATCCTCTGCCAAATTGGCAACCTGTGCGAACCAGGAGCTTAAAGGGGCTGTCTCTCCAAGTTGGGAGATTGATAGGAAAGCAGTTGCAAAGTCAAACCGGAGCACCAGGAGAAGGGCTCTTCGTTGAGTTTTAGAAACCTTTCGTATTCACAGTGTCTCCATTCTCTAGGTTTCCCGTACACGTTATAGCTGTAGTAATATTCCCTTCAACCTGGAGAGCTGGGACCCATGGAATGGGTACCATGCATTATTGCTTTAAAGGGTCTGCATTTGCTCACCCAATCTCACCAATCCTCTCAGTCCCAAGTGTCCAGCCTTATGCCACATCCAGCTGTCATTGTAGATAGGGTCATTCCAGGTTGCATCAGAGACCCTGAAGGAATTGTAAAGAATTTCCCTGTTTCTTTGTTCTGTTTGTGAAATTCCTTTTTAGAGTGGGTTTGAGCTGATTCTCGCTGCCATGTTTATGCCAGTCTAGACACACTTGATTCCCTTACGGAGACATATCAATACATAGGTTTTAAGATTCTTACTAGTCAGATCTATTCCTCTGCGGGAAATATGGGGTTTTGAGTCCCTTTCACTGAGGAAGGTGGAGGTCTTGTCTATTCCATAGTTGGTTTGTGGAACGGTACCTGTGCTTATATCAAACTCTGGTTTGATGCATCACCCCACCTCTCCTTCCCCCTTAAGCAGGCATAAGAGTGTTTTCTAAATGTGAGACTCTGTTCTCTTGCCTAACTCAGTTCATGTGTAGCCATGTTTACAGGATCTTCCTAAGTGATATCTTATGATAAGTTTCTTTTCCTGTGTGACTTCTTTCACTTAGAATCATCGTACCTGAATCCACTCATTTTGCTGCTACTGGTCTTATGACATTGATTTCGTGGCTGAGGGATATTCCATAGTACGTAAGTTCCACAATGTTTGGAACCATTTTTATATTTCCTGGGATATTTCAGGTGTACCCAGGTTGAGGATCCTGTAAGCAGTGCAGCCCTCAATTTGGGGGTGGCTCTGTCTTATGGATTTTCAGTTTTCCCAAGGTATATTCCCTAGACTGGAAGTGCCCTTGGCTCTGTAGCTCTGTTGTTTACTTGTTTTAGGGAACACAATGCACTCCTCCAGTGAGGCAGTTGGCAACTTACATCCCGCCCATCAGCATAACAAGGCTCCCTGTTCTCCAGGGCCTGTCTTGCCTTTCTGGTTTTTACACATTTTGTGGATGTCCCTTTTGACCGGTGGGATGTGATACTTCTTTGTAGTGCAGATTTGCATTGCCCGCTTGCTTGCTTGGCCAAAAAGGGCATATGAATTTTCTCCTGAATATATTCAGGAGAAAACGCATATGCCCTTTTTGGCCAAGTGCATCATTGTCAAAGTTGTGCCCCTCTTCCTGTGCTTTACAGGTGATTCCAACGTACCTCTTGAAATCTGTTTCCTGCTATTCTGCCTCGCTTTCAAGTCTGCCTCGTTGCCTTCCCTCAACAGATTTTTGGACGATAGTTGGCCTTGATTACTCTGCCAGTTTGTGAATTGCTGTGCCCCTGAGCTCCGTTTTTCACCTCGTTTCTTGTGAGCTGAACGCAAGTCCAAACTTTTGGTTCAGGACCTATACTGGTTCCCGGTGGGTGGCTGAGACTTTGGTTAATTCTTCTTCCTGCCGGGAAATTAGAGTGACATGTGCCCATCCAAATGCCTAACAGCTACTCTCTCATTGGTTCTCCCTCTTCCCTTTCATCCTCTGCCAAATTGGCAACCTGTGCGAACCAGGAGCTTAAAGGGGCTGTCTCTCCAAGTTGGGAGATTGATAGGAAAGCAGTTGGAAAGTCAAACCGGAGCACCAGGAGAGGGGCTCTTCGTTGAGTTTTAGAAACCTGTCGTATTCACAGTGTGTCCATTCTCTAGGTCTCCCGTACACGTTATAGCTGTAGTAATATTCCCTTCAACCTGGAGAGCTGGGACCCATGGAGTGGGTGCCATGCATTATTGCTTTAAAGGGTCTGCATTTGCTCACCCAATCTCACCAATCCTCTCAGTCCCAAGTGTCCAGCCTTATGCCACATCCAGCTGTCATTGTAGATAGGGTCATTCCAGGTTGCATCAGAGACCCTGAAGGAATTGTAAACAATTTCCCTGTTTCTTTGTTCTGTTTTTGAAATTCCTTTTTAGAGTGGGTTTGAGCTGATTCTCGCTGCCATGTTTATGCCAGTCTAGACACACTTGATTCCCTTACGGAGACATATCAATACATAGGTTTTAAGATTCTTACTAGTCAGATCAATTCCTCTGCGGGACATATGGGGTTTTGAGTCCCTTTCACTGAGGAAGGTGTAGGTCTTGTCTATTCCATAGTTGGTTTTTGGAACGGTACCTGTGCTTATATCAAACTCTGGTTTGATGCATCACCCCACCTCTCCTTCCCCCTTAAGCAGGCATAAGAGTGTTTTCTAAATGTGAGACTCTGTTCTCTTGCCTAACTCAGTTCATGTGTAGCCATGTTTACAGGAACTTCCTAAGTGATATCTTATGATAAGTTTCTTTCCCTGTGTGACTTCTTTCACTTAGAATCTTCGTACCTGAATCCACTCATTTTGCTGCTACTGGTCTTATGACATTGATTTCATGGCTGAGGGATATTCCATCATACGTAAGTTCCACAATGTTTGGAACCATTTTTATATTTCCTGGGATATTTCAGGTGTACCCAGGTTGAGGTTCTTGTAAGCAGTGCAGCCCTCAATTTGGGGGTGGCTCTGTCTTATGGATTTTCAGTTTTCCCAAGGTATATTCCCTAGACTGGAAATGCCCTTGGCTCTGTAGCTCTGTTGTTTACTTGTTTTAGGGAACACAATGCACTCCTCCAGTGAGGCAGTTGGCAACTTACATCCCGCCCATCAGCATAACAAGGCTCCCTGTTCTCCAGGGCCTGTCTTGCCTTTCTGGTTTTTACACATTTTGTGGATGTCCCTTTTCACCGGTGGGAAGTGATACTTCTTTGTAGTGCAGATTGGCATTGCCCGCTTGCTTGCTTGGCCAAAAAGGGCGTATGCGTTTTCTCCTGAATATATTCAGGAGAAAACGCATACGCCCTTTTTGGCCAAGTGCATCATAGTCGAAGTTGTGCCCCTCTTCCTGTGCTTTACAGGCGATTCCAACGTACCTCTTGAAATCTGTTTCCTGCTATTCTGCCTCGCTTTCAAGTCTGCCTCGTTGCCTTCCCTCAACAGATTTTTGGACGATAGTTGGCCTTGATTACTCTGCCAGTTTGTGAATTGCTGTGCCCCTGAGCTCCGTTTTTCACCTCGTTTCTTGTGAGCTGAACGCAAGTCCAAACTTTTGGTTCAGGACCTATACTGGTTCCCAGTGGGTGGCTGAGACTTTGGTTAATTCTTCTTCCTGCCGGGAAATTAGAGTGACATGTGCCCATCCAAATGCCTAACAGCTACTCTCTCATTGGTTCTCCCTCTTCCCTTTCATCCTCTGCCAAATTGGCAACCTGTGCGAACCAGGAGCTTAAAGGGGCTGTCTCTCCAAGTTGGGAGATTGATAGGAAAGCAGTTGGAAAGTCAAACCGGAGCACCAGGAGAGGGGCTCTTCGTTGAGTTTTAGAAACCTGTTGTATTCACAGTGTGTCCATTCTCTAGGTCTCCTGTACACGTTATAGCTGTAGTAATATTCCCTTCAACCTGGAGAGCTGGGACCCATGGAATGGGTGCCATGCATTAATGCTTTAAAGGGTCTGCATTTGCTCACCCAATCTCACCAATCCTCTCAGTCCCAAGTGTCCAGCCTTATGCCACATCCAGCTGTCATTGTAGATAGGGTCATTCCAGGTTGCATCAGAGACCCTGAAGGAATTGTAAAGAATTTCCCTGTTTCTTTGTTCTGTTTTTGAAATTCCTTTTTAGAGTGGGTTTGAGCTGATTCTCGCTGCCATGTTTATGCCAGTCTAACACACTTGATTCCCTTACGGAGACATATCAATACATAGGTTTTAAGATTCTTACTAGTCAGATCTATTCCTCTGCGGGAAATATGGGGTTTTCAGTCCCTTTCACTGAGGAAGGTGGAGGTCTTGTCTATTCCATAGTTGGTTTTTGGAACGGTACCTGTGCTTATATCAAACTCGGGTTTGATGCATCACCCCACCTCTCCTTCCCCCTTAAGCAGGCATAAGAGTGTTTTCTAAATGTGAGACTCTGTTCTCTTGCCTAACTCAGTTCATGTGTAGCCATGTTTACAGGATCTTCCTAAGTGATATCTTATGATAAGTTTCTTTTCCTGTGTGACTTCTTTCACTTAGAATCATCGTACCTGAGTGCACTCATTTTGCTGCTACTGGGATTATGACATTGATTTCATGGCTGAGGGATATTCCATCGTATGTAAGTTCCACAATGTTTGGAACCATTTTTATATTTCCTGGGATATTTCAGGTGTACCCAGGTTGAGGTTCTTGTAAGCAGTGCAGCCCTCAATTTGGGGGTGGCTCTGTCTTATGGATTTTCAGTTTTCCCAAGGTATATTCCCTAGACTGGAAGTGCCCTTGGCTCTGTAGCTCTGTTGTTTACTTGTTTTAGGGAACACAATGCACTCCTCCAGTGAGGCAGTTGGCAACTTACATCCCGCCCATCAGCATAACAAGGCTCCCTGTTCTCCAGGGCCTGTCTTGCCTTTCTGGTTTTTACACATGTTGTGGATGTCCCTTTTGACCGGTGGGAAGTGATACTTCTTTGTAGTGCAGATTGGCATTGCCCGCTTGCTTGCTTGGCCAAAAAGGGCGTATGCGTTTTCTCCTGAATATATTCAGGAGAAAACGCATACGCCCTTTTTGGCCAAGTGCATCATTGTCGAAGTTGTGCCCCTCTTCCTGTGCTTTACAGGCGATTCCAACGTACCTCTTGAAATCTGTTTCCTGCTATTCTGCCTCGCTTTCAAGTCTGCCTCGTTGCCTTCCCTCAACAGATTTTTGGACGATAGTTGGCCTTGATTACTCTGCCAGTTTGTGAATTGCTGTGCCCCTGAGCTCCGTTTTTCACCTCGTTTCTTGTGAGCTGAACGCAAGTCCAAACTTTTGGTTCAGGACCTATACTGGTTCCCGGTGGGTGGCTGAGACTTTGGTTAATTCTTCTTCCTGCCGGGAAATTAGAGTGACATGTGCCCATCCAAATGCCTAACAGCTACTCTCTCATTGGTTCTCCCTCTTCCCTTTCATCCTCTGCCAAATTGGCAACCTGTGCGAACCAGGAGCTTAAAGGGGCTGTCTCTCCAAGTTGGGAGATTGATAGGAAAGCAGTTGGAAAGTCAAACCGGAGCACCAGGAGAGGGGCTCTTCGTTGAGTTTTAGAAACCTGTTGTATTCACAGTGTGTCCATTCTCTAGGTTTCCCGTACACGTTATAGCTGTAGTAATATTCCCTTCAACCTGGAGAGCTGGGACCCATGGAATGGGTGCCATGCATTATTGCTTTAAAGGGTCTGCATTTGCTCACCCAATCTCACCAATCCTCTCAGTCCCAAGTGTCCAGCCTTATGCCACATCCAGCTGTCATTGTAGATAGGGTCATTCCAGGTTGCATCAGAGACCCTGAAGGAATTGTAAAGAATTTCCCTGTTTCTTTGTTCTGTTTGTGAAATTCCTTTTTAGAGTGGGTTTGAGCTGATTCTCGCTGCCATGTTTATGCCAGTCTAGACACACTTGATTCCCTTACGGAGACATATCAATACATAGGTTTTAAGATTCTTACTAGTCAGATCTATTCCTCTGCGGGAAATATGGGGTTTTGAGTCCCTTTCACTGAGGAAGGTGGAGGTCTTGTCTATTCCATAGTTGGTTTGTGGAACGGTACCTGTGCTTATATCAAACTCGGGTTTGATGCATCACCCCACCTCTCCTTCCCCCTTAAGCAGGCATAAGAGTGTTTTCTAAATGTGAGACTCTGTTCTCTTGCCTAACTCAGTTCATGTGTAGCCATGTTTACAGGATCTTCCTAAGTGATATCTTATGATAAGTTTCTTTTCCTGTGTGACTTCTTTCACTTAGAATCATCGTACCTGAGTGCACTCATTTTGCTGCTACTGGGATTATGACATTGATTTCATGGCTGAGGGATATTCCATCGTACGTAAGTTCCACAATGTTTGGAACCATTTTTATATTTCCTGGGATATTTCAGGTGTACCCAGGTTGAGGTTCTTGTAAGCAGTGCAGCCCTCAATTTGGGGGTGGCTCTGTCTTATGGATTTTCAGTTTTCCCAAGGTATATTCCCTAGACTGGAAGTGCCCTTGGCTCTGTAGCTCTGTTGTTTACTTGTTTTAGGGAACACAATGCACTCCTCCAGTGAGGCAGTTGGCAACTTACATCCCGCCCATCAGCATAACAAGGCTCCCTGTTCTCCAGGGCCTGTCTTGCCTTTCTGGTTTTTACACATTTTGTGGATGTCCCTTTTGACCGGTGGGAAGTGATACTTCTTTGTAGTGCAGATTTGCATTGCCCGCTTGCTTGCTTGGCCAAAAAGGGCGTATGCGTTTTCTCCTGAATATATTCAGGAGAAAACGCATACGCCCTTTATGGCCAAGTGCATCATTGTCGAAGTTGTGCCCCTCTTCCTGTGCTTTACAGGCGATTCCAACGTTCCTCTTGAAATCTGTTTCCTGCTATTCTGCCTCGCTTTCAAGTCCGCCTCGTTGCCTTCCCTCAACAGATTTTTGGACGATAGTTGGCCTTGATTACTCTGCCAGTTTGTGAATTGCTGTGCCCCTGAGCTCCATTTTTCAACTCGTTTTTTGTGAGCTGAATGCAAGTCCAAACTTTTGGTTCAGGACCTATACTGGTTCCCGGTGGGTGGCTGAGACTTTGGTTAATTCTTCTTCCTGCCGGGAAATTAGCGTGACATGTGCCCATCCAAATGCCTAACAGCTACTCTCTCATTGGTTCTCCCTCTTCCCTTTCATCCTCTGCCAAATTGGCAACCTGTGCGAACCAGGAGCTTAAAGGGGCTGTCTCTCCAAGTTGGGAGATTGATAGGAAAGCAGTTGGAAAGTCAAACCGGAGCACCAGGAGAAGGGCTCTTCGTTGAGTTTTAGAAACCTTTCGTATTCACAGTGTCTCCATTCTCTAGGTTTCCCGTACACGTTATAGCTGTAGTAATATTCCCTTCAACCTGGAGAGCTGGGACCCATGGAATGGGTACCATGCATTATTGCTTTAAAGGGTCTGCATTTGCTCACCCAATCTCACCAATCCTCTCAGTCCCAAGTGTCCAGCCTTATGCCACATCCAGCTGTCATTGTAGATAGGGTCATTCCAGGTTGCATCAGAGACCCTGAAGGAATTGTAAAGAATTTCCCTGTTTCTTTGTTCTGTTTGTGAAATTCCTTTTTAGAGTGGGTTTGAGCTGATTCTCGCTGCCATGTTTATGCCAGTCTAGACACACTTGATTCCCTTACGGAGACATATCAATACATAGGTTTTAAGATTCTTACTAGTCAGATCTATTCCTCTGCGGGAAATATGGGGTTTTGAGTCCCTTTCACTGAGGAAGGTGGAGGTCTTGTCTATTCCATAGTTGGTTTGTGGAACGGTACCTGTGCTTATATCAAACTCTGGTTTGATGCATCACCCCACCTCTCCTTCCCCCTTAAGCAGGCATAAGAGTGTTTTCTAAATGTGAGATTCTGTTCTCTTGCCTAACTCAGTTCATGTGTAGCCATGTTTACAGGATCTTCCTAAGTGATATCTTATGATAAGTTTCTTTTCCTGTGTGACTTCTTTCACTTAGAATCATCGTACCTGAATCCACTCATTTTGCTGCTACTGGTCTTATGACATTGATTTCGTGGCTGAGGGATATTCCATAGTACGTAAGTTCCACAATGTTTGGAACCATTTTTATATTTCCTGGGATATTTCAGGTGTACCCAGGTTGAGGATCCTGTAAGCAGTGCAGCCCTCAATTTGGGGGTGGCTCTGTCTTATGGATTTTCAGTTTTCCCAAGGTATATTCCCTAGACTGGAAGTGCCCTTGGCTCTGTAGCTCTGTTGTTTACTTGTTTTAGGGAACACAATGCACTCCTCCAGTGAGGCAGTTGGCAACTTACATCCCGCCCATCAGCATAACAAGGCTCCCTGTTCTCCAGGGCCTGTCTTGCCTTTCTGGTTTTTACACATTTTGTGGATGTCCCTTTTGACCGGTGGGATGTGATACTTCTTTGTAGTGCAGATTTGCATTGCCCGCTTGCTTGCTTGGCCAAAAAGGGCATATGAATTTTCTCCTGAATATATTCAGGAGAAAACGCATATGCCCTTTTTGGCCAAGTGCATCATTGTCAAAGTTGTGCCCCTCTTCCTGTGCTTTACAGGTGATTCCAACGTACCTCTTGAAATCTGTTTCCTGCTATTCTGCCTCGCTTTAAAGTCTGCCTCGTTGCCTTCCCTCAACAGATTTTTGGACGATAGTTGGCCTTGATTACTCTGCCAGTTTGTGAATTGCTGTGCCCCTGAGCTCCGTTTTTCACCTCGTTTCTTGTGAGCTGAACGCAAGTCCAAACTTTTGGTTCAGGACCTATACTGGTTCCCGGTGGGTGGCTGAGACTTTGGTTAATTCTTCTTCCTGCCGGGAAATTAGAGTGACATGTGCCCATCCAAATGCCTAACAGCTACTCTCTCATTGGTTCTCCCTCTTCCCTTTCATCCTCTGCCAAATTGGCAACCTGTGCGAACCAGGAGCTTAAAGGGGCTGTCTCTCCAAGTTGGGAGATTGATAGGAAAGCAGTTGGAAAGTCAAACCGGAGCACCAGGAGAGGGGCTCTTCGTTGAGTTTTAGAAACCTGTCGTATTCACAGTGTGTCCATTCTCTAGGTCTCCCGTACACGTTATAGCTGTAGTAATATTCCCTTCAACCTGGAGAGCTGGGACCCATGGAGTGGGTGCCATGCATTATTGCTTTAAAGGGTCTGCATTTGCTCACCCAATCTCACCAATCCTCTCAGTCCCAAGTGTCCAGCCTTATGCCACATCCAGCTGTCATTGTAGATAGGGTCATTCCAGGTTGCATCAGAGACCCTGAAGGAATTGTAAAGAATTTCCCTGTTTCTTTGTTCTGTTTTTGAAATTCCTTTTTAGAGTGGGTTTGAGCTGATTCTCGCTGCCATGTTTATGCCAGTCTAGACACACTTGATTCCCTTACGGAGACATATCAATACATAGGTTTTAAGATTCTTACTAGTCAGATCAATTCCTCTGCGGGACATATGGGGTTTTGAGTCCCTTTCACTGAGGAAGGTGTAGGTCTTGTCTATTCCATAGTTGGTTTTTGGAACGGTACCTGTGCTTATATCAAACTCTGGTTTGATGCATCACCCCACCTCTCCTTCCCCCTTAAGCAGGCATAAGAGTGTTTTCTAAATGTGAGACTCTGTTCTCTTGCCTAACTCAGTTCATGTGTAGCCATGTTTACAGGAACTTCCTAAGTGATATCTTATGATAAGTTTCTTTTCCTGTGTGACTTCTTTCACTTAGAATCTTCGTACCTGAATCCACTCATTTTGCTGCTACTGGTCTTATGACATTGATTTCATGGCTGAGGGATATTCCATCATACGTAAGTTCCACAATGTTTGGAACCATTTTTATATTTCCTGGGATATTTCAGGTGTACCCAGGTTGAGGTTCTTGTAAGCAGTGCAGCCCTCAATTTGGGGGTGGCTCTGTCTTATGGATTTTCAGTTTTCCCAAGGTATATTCCCTAGACTGGAAATGCCCTTGGCTCTGTAGCTCTGTTGTTTACTTGTTTTAGGGAACACAATGCACTCCTCCAGTGAGGCAGTTGGCAACTTACATCCCGCCCATCAGCATAACAAGGCTCCCTGTTCTCCAGGGCCTGTCTTGCCTTTCTGGTTTTTACATATTTTGTGGATGTCCCTTTTGACTGGTGGGAAGTGATACTTCTTTGTAGTGCAGATTGGCATTGCCCGCTTGCTTGCTTGGCCAAAAAGGGCGTATGCGTTTTCTCCTGAATATATTCAGGAGAAAACGCATACGCCCTTTTTGGCCAAGTGCATCATAGTCGAAGTTGTGCCCCTCTTCCTGTGCTTTACAGGCGATTCCAACGTTCCTCTTGAAATCTGTTTCCTGCTATTCTGCCTCGCTTTCAAGTCCGCCTCGTTGCCTTCCCTCAACAGATTTTTGGACGATAGTTGGCCTTGATTACTCTGCCAGTTTGTGAATTGCTGTGCCCCTGAGCTCCATTTTTCAACTCGTTTTTTGTGAGCTGAACGCAAGTCCAAACTTTTGGTTCAGGACCTATACTGGTTCCCGGTGGGTGGCTGAGACTTTGGTTAATTCTTCTTCCTGCCGGGAAATTAGAGTGACATGTGCCCATCCAAATGCCTAACAGCTACTCTCTCATTGGTTCTCCCTCTTCCCTTTCATCCTCTGCCAAATTGGCAACCTGTGCGAACCAGGAGCTTAAAGGAGCTGTCTCTCCAAGTTGGGAGATTGATAGGAAAGCAGTTGGAAAGTCAAACCGGAGCACCAGGAGAGGGGCTCTTCGTTGAGTTTTAGAAACCTTTCGTATTCACAGTGTGTCCATTCTCTAGGTTTCCCGTACACGTTATAGCTGTAGTAATATTCCCTTCAACCTGGAGAGCTGGGACCCATGGAATGGGTGTCATGCATTATTGCTTTAAAGGGTCTGCATTTGCTCACCCAATCTCACCAATCCTCTCAGTCCCAAGTGTCCAGCCTTATGCCACATCCAGCTGTCATTGTAGATAGGGTCATTCCAGGTTGCATCAGAGACCCTGAAGGAATTGTAAAGAATTTCCCTGTTTCTTTGTTCTGTTTTTGAAATTCCTTTTTAGAGTGGGTTTGAGCTGTTTCTCGCTGCCATGTTTATGCCAGTCTAGACACACTTGATTCCCTTACGGAGACATATCAATACATAGGTTTTAAGATTCTTACTAGTCAGATCTATTCCTCTGCGGGAAATATGGGGTTTTGAGTCCCTTTCACTGAGGAAGGTGGAGGTCTTGTCTATTCCATAGTTGGTTTTTGGAACGGTACCTGTGCTTATATCAAACTCTGGTTTGATGCATCACCCCACCTCTCCTTCCCCCTTAAGCAGGCATAAGAGTGTTTTCTAAATGTGAGACTCTGTTCTCTTGCCTAACTCAGTTCATGTGTAGCCATGTTTACAGGATCTTCCTAAGTGATATCTTATGATAAGTTTCTTTTCCTGTGTGACTTCTTTCACTTAGAATCATCGTACCTGAATCCACTCATTTTGCTGCTACTGGTCTTATGACATTGATTCCATGGCTGAGGGATATTCCATCGTACGTAAGTTCCACAATGTTTGGAACCATTTTTATATTTCCTGGGATATTTCAGGTGTACCCAGGTTGAGGTTCTTGTAAGCAGTGCAGCCCTCAATTTGGGGGTGGCTCTGTCTTATGGATTTTCAGTTTTCCCAAGGTATATTCCCTAGACTGGAAGTGCCCTTGGCTCTGTAGCTCTGTTGTTTACTTGTTTTAGGGAACACAATGCACTCCTCCAGTGAGGCAGTTGGCAACTTACATCCCGCCCATCAGCATAACAAGGCTCCCTGTTCTCCAGGGCCTGTCTTGCCTTTCTGGTTTTTACACATTTTGTGGATGTCCCTTTTGACCGGTGGGAAGTGATACTTCTTTGTAGTGCAGATTTGCATTGCCCGCTTGCTTGCTTGGCCAAAAAGGGCGTATGCGTTTTCTCCTGAATATATTCAGGAGAAAACGCATACGCCCTTTATGGCCAAGTGCATCATTGTCGAAGTTGTGCCCCTCTTCCTGTGCTTTACAGGCGATTCCAACGTACCTCTTGAAATCTGTTTCCTGCTATTCTGCCTCGCTTTCAAGTCTGCCTCGTTGCCTTCCCTCAACAGATTTTTGGACGATAGTTGGCCTTGATTACTCTGCCAGTTTGTGAATTGCTGTGCCCCTGAGCTCCGTTTTTCACCTCGTTTCTTGTGAGCTGAACGCAAGTCCAAACTTTTGGTTCAGGACCTATACTGGTTCCCGGTGGGTGGCTGAGACTTTGGTTAATTCTTCTTCCTGCCGGGAAATTAGAGTGACATGTGCCCATCCAAATGCCTAACAGCTACTCTCTCATTGGTTCTCCCTCTTCCCTTTCATCCTCTGCCAAATTGGCAACCTGTGCGAACCAGGAGCTTAAAGGGGCTGTCTCTCCAAGTTGGGAGATTGATAGGAAAGCAGTTGGAAAGTCAAACCGGAGCACCAGGAGAGGGGCTCTTCGTTGAGTTTTAGAAACCTGTTGTATTCACAGTGTGTCCATTCTCTAGGTTTCCCGTACACGTTATAGCTGTAGTAATATTCCCTTCAACCTGGAGAGCTGGGACCCATGGAATGGGTGCCATGCATTATTGCTTTAAAGGGTCTGCATTTGCTCACCCAATCTCACCAATCCTCTCAGTCCCAAGTGTCCAGCCTTATGCCACATCCAGCTGTCATTGTAGATAGGGTCATTCCAGGTTGCATCAGAGACCCTGAAGGAATTGTAAAGAATTTCCCTGTTTCTTTGTTCTGTTTGTGAAATTCCTTTTTAGAGTGGGTTTGAGCTGATTCTCGCTGCCATGTTTATGCCAGTCTAGACACACTTGATTCCCTTACGGAGACATATCAATACATAGGTTTTAAGATTCTTACTAGTCAGATCTATTCCTCTGCGGGAAATATGGGGTTTTGAGTCCCTTTCACTGAGGAAGGTGGAGGTCTTGTCTATTCCATAGTTGGTTTGTGGAACGGTACCTGTGCTTATATCAAACTCGGGTTTGATGCATCACCCCACCTCTCCTTCCCCCTTAAGCAGGCATAAGAGTGTTTTCTAAATGTGAGACTCTGTTCTCTTGCCTAACTCAGTTCATGTGTAGCCATGTTTACAGGATCTTCCTAAGTGATATCTTATGATAAGTTTCTTTTCCTGTGTGACTTCTTTCACTTAGAATCATCGTACCTGAATCCACTCATTTTGCTGCTACTGGTCTTATGACATTGATTTTGTGGCTGAGGGATATTCCATCGTACGTAAGTTCCACAATGTTTGGAACCATTTTTATATTTCCTGGGATATTTCAGGTGTACCCAGGTTGAGGTTCCTGTAAGCAGTGCAGCCCTCAATTTGGGGGTGGCTCTGTCTTATGGATTTTCAGTTTTCCCAAGGTATATTCCCTAGACTGGAAGTGCCCTTGGCTCTGTAGCTCTGTTGTTTACTTGTTTTAGGGAACACAATGCACTCCTCCAGTGAGGCAGTTGGCAACTTACATCCCGCCCATCAGCATAACAAGGCTCCCTGTTCTCCAGGGCCTGTCTTGCCTTTCTGGTTTTTACACATTTTGTGGATGTCCCTTTTGACCGGTGGGAAGTGATACTTCTTTGTAGTGCAGATTGGCATTGCCCGCTTGCTTGCTTGGCCAAAAAGGGCATATGAATTTTCTCCTGAATATATTCAGGAGAAAACGCATATGCCCTTTTTGGCCAAGTGCATCATTGTCAAAGTTGTGCCCCTCTTCCTGTGCTTTACAGGCGATTCCAACGTACCTCTTGAAATCTGTTTCCTGCTATTCTGCCTCGCTTTCAAGTCTGCCTCGTTGCCTTCCCTCAACAGATTTTTGGACGATAGTTGGCCTTGATTACTCTGCCAGTTTGTGAATTGCTGTGCCCCTGAGCTCCGTTTTTCACCTCGTTTCTTGTGAGCTGAACGCAAGTCCAAACTTTTGGTTCAGGACCTATACTGGTTCCCGGTGGGTGGCTGAGACTTTGGTTAATTCTTCTTCCTGCCGGGAAATTAGAGTGACATGTGCCCATCCAAATGCCTAACAGCTACTCTCTCATTGGTTCTCCCTCTTCCCTTTCATCCTCTGCCAAATTGGCAACCTGTGCGAACCAGGAGCTTAAAGGGGCTGTCTCTCCAAGTTGGGAGATTGATAGGAAAGCAGTTGGAAAGTCAAACCGGAGCACCAGGAGAGGGGCTCTTCGTTGAGTTTTAGAAACCTGTCGTATTCACAGTGTGTCCATTCTCTAGGTCTCCCGTACACGTTATAGCTGTAGTAATATTCCCTTCAACCTGGAGAGCTGGGACCCATGGAGTGGGTGCCATGCATTATTGCTTTAAAGGGTCTGCATTTGCTCACCCAATCTCACCAATCCTCTCAGTCCCAAGTGTCCAGCCTTATGCCACATCCAGCTGTCATTGTAGATAGGGTCATTCCAGGTTGCATCAGAGACCCTGAAGGAATTGTAAACAATTTCCCTGTTTCTTTGTTCTGTTTTTGAAATTCCTTTTTAGAGTGGGTTTGAGCTGATTCTCGCTGCCATGTTTATGCCAGTCTAGACACACTTGATTCCCTTACGGAGACATATCAATACATAGGTTTTAAGATTCTTACTAGTCAGATCAATTCCTCTGCGGGAAATATGGGGTTTTGAGTCCCTTTCACTGAGGAAGGTGGAGGTCTTGTCTATTCCATAGTTGGTTTTTGGAACGGTACCTGTGCTTATATCAAACTCTGGTTTGATGCATCACCCCACCTCTCCTTCCCCCTTAAGCAGGCATAAGAGTGTTTTCTAAATGTGAGACTCTGTTCTCTTGCCTAACTCAGTTCATGTGTAGCCATGTTTACAGGATCTTCCTAAGTGATATCGTATGATAAGTTTCTTTTCCTGTGTGACTTCTTTCACTTAGAATCATCGTACCTGAATCCACTCATTTTGCTGCTACTGGTCTTATGACATTGATTCCATGACTGAGGGATATTCCATCGTACGTAAGTTCCACAATGTTTGGAACCATTTTTATATTTCCTGGGATATTTCAGGTGTACCCAGGTTGAGGTTCTTGTAAGCAGTGCAGCCCTCAATTTGGGGGTGGCTCTGTCTTATGGATTTTCAGTTTTCCCAAGGTATATTCCCTAGACTGGAAGTGCCCTTGGCTCTGTAGCTCTGTTGTTTACTTGTTTTAGGGAACACAGTGCACTCCTCCAGTGAGGCAGTTGGCAACTTACATCCCGCCCATCAGCATAACAAGGCTCCCTGTTCTCCAGGGCCTGTCTTGCCTTTCTGGTTTTTACGCATTTTGTGGATGTCCCTTTTGACCGGTGGGAAGTGATACATCTTTGTAGTGCAGATTTGCATTGCCCGCTTGCTTGCTTGGCCAAAAAGGGCGTATGCGTTTTCTCCTGAATATATTCAGGAGAAAACGCATACGCCCTTTTTGGCCAAGTGCATCATTGTCGAAGTTGTGCCCCTCTTCCTGTGCTTTACAGGCGATTCCAACGTACCTCTTGAAATCTGTTTCCTGCTATTCTGCCTCGCTTTCAAGTCTGCCTCGTTGCCTTCCCTCAACAGATTTTTGGACGATAGTTGGCCTTGATTACTCTGCCAGTTTGTGAATTGCTGTGCCCCTGAGCTCCATTTTTCACCTCGTTTCTTGTGAGCTGAACGCAAGTCCAAACTTTTGGTTCAGGACCTATACTGGTTCCCGGTGGGTGGCTGAGACTTTGGTTAATTCTTCTTCCTGCCGGGAAATTAGAGTGACATGTGCCCATCCAAATGCCTAACAGCTACTCTCTCATTGGTTCTCCCTCTTCCCTTTCATCCTCTGCCAAATTGGCAACCTGTGCGAACCAGGAGCTTAAAGGGGCTGTCTCTCCAAGTTGGGAGATTGATAGGAAAGCAGTTGGAAAGTCAAACCGGAGCACCAGGAGAGGGGCTCTTCGTTGAGTTTTAGAAACCTGTTTTATTCACAGTGTGTCCATTCTCTAGGTTTCCCGTACACGTTATAGCTGTAGTAATATTCCCTTCAACCTGGAGAGCTGGGACCCATGGAATGGGTGCCATGCATTATTGCTTTAAAGGGTCTGCATTTGCTCACCCAATCTCACCAATCCTCTCAGTCCCAAGTGTCCAGCCTTATGCCACATCCAGCTGTCATTGTAGATAGGGTCATTCCAGGTTGCATCAGAGACCCTGAAGGAATTGTAAACAATTTCCCTGTTTCTTTGTTCTGTTTTTGAAATTCCTTTTTAGAGTGGGTTTGAGCTGATTCTCGCTGCCATGTTTATGCCAGTCTAGACACACTTGATTCCCTTACGGAGACATATCAATACATAGGTTTTAAGATTCTTACTAGTCAGATCTATTCCTCTGCGGGAAATATGGGGTTTTGAGTCCCTTTCACTGAGGAAGGTGGAGGTCTTGTCTATTCCATAGTTGGTTTGTGGAACGGTACCTGTGCTTATATCAAACTCTTGTTTGATGCATCACCCCACCTCTCCTTCCCCCTTAAGCAGGCATAAGAGTGTTTTCTAAATGTGAGACTCTGTTCTCTTGCCTAACTCAGTTCATGTGTAGCCATGTTTACAGGATCTTCCTAAGTGATATCTTATGATAAGTTTCTTTTCCTGTGTGACTTCTTTCACTTAGAATCATCGTACCTGAATCCACTCATTTTGCTGCTACTGGTCTTATGACATTGATTTCATGGCTGAGGGATATTCCATTGTACGTAAGTTCCACAATGTTTGGAACCATTTTTATATTTCCTGGGATATTTCAGGTGTACCCAGGTTGAGGTTCTTGTAAGCAGTGCAGCCCTCAATTTGGGGGTGGCTCTGTCTTATGGATTTTCAGTTTGCCCAAGGTATATTCCCTAGACTGGAAGTGCCCTTGGCTCTGTAGCTCTGTTGTTTACTTGTTTTAGGGAACACAATGCACTCCTCCAGTGAGGCAGTTGGCAACTTACATCCCGCCCATCAGCATAACAAGGCTCCCTGTTCTCCAGGGCCTGTCTTGCCTTTCTGGTTTTTACACATTTTGTGGATGTCCCTTTTGACCGGTGGGAAGTGATACTTCTTTGTAGTGCAGATTTGCATTGCCCGCTTGCTTGCTTGGCCAAAAAGGGCGTATGCGTTTTCTCCTGAATATATTCAGGAGAAAACGCATACGCCCTTTTTGGCCAAGTGCATCATTGTCGAAGTTGTGCCCCTCTTCCTGTGCTTTACAGGCGATTCCAACGTACCTCTTGAAATCTGTTTCCTGCTATTCTGCCTCGCTTTCAAGTCTGCCTCGTTGCCTTCCCTCAACAGATTTTTGGACGATAGTTGGCCTTGATTACTCTGCCAGTTTGTGAATTGCTGTGCCCCTGAGCTCCGTTTTTCACCTCGTTTCTTGTGAGCTGAACGCAAGTCCAAACTTTTGGTTCAGGACCTATACTGGTTCCCGGTGGGTGGCTGAGACTTTGGTTAATTCTTCTTCCTGCCGGGAAATTAGAGTGACATGTGCCCATCCAAATGCCTAACAGCTACTCTCTCATTGGTTCTCCCTCTTCCCTTTCATCCTCTGCCAAATTGGCAACCTGTGCGAACCAGGAGCTTAAAGGGGCTGTCTCTCCAAGTTGGGAGATTGATAGGAAAGCAGTTGGAAAGTCAAACCGGAGCACCAAGAGAGGGGCTCTTCGTTGAGTTTTAGAAACCTGTTGTATTCACAGTGTGTCCATTCTCTAGGTTTCCCGTACACATTATAGCTGTAGTAATATTCCCTTCAACCTGGAGAGCTGGGACCCATGGAATGGGTGCCATGCATTATTGCTTTAAAGGGTCTGCATTTGCTCACCCAATCTCACCAATCCTCTCAGTCCCAAGTGTCCAGCCTTATGCCACATCCAGCTGTCATTGTAGATAGGGTCATTCCAGGTTGCATCAGAGACCCTGAAGGAATTGTAAACAATTTCCCTGTTTCTTTGTTCTGTTTTTGAAATTCCTTTTTAGAGTGGGTTTGAGCTGTTTCTCGCTGCCATGTTTATGCCAGTCTAGACACACTTGATTCCCTTACGGAGACATATCAATACATAGGTTTTAAGATTCTTACTAGTCAGATCTATTCCTCTGCGGGAAATATGGGGTTTTGAGTCCCTTTCACTGAGGAAGGTGGAGGTCTTGTCTATTCCATAGTTGGTTTTTGGAACGGTACCTGTGCTTATATCAAACTCTGGTTTGATGCATCACCCCACCTCTCCTTCCCCCTTAAGCAGGCATAAGAGTGTTTTCTAAATGTGAGACTCTGTTCTCTTGCCTAACTCAGTTCATGTGTAGCCATGTTTACAGGATCTTCCTAAGTGATATCTTATGATAAGTTTCTTTTCCTGTGTGACTTCTTTCACTTAGAATCATCGTACCTGAATCCACTCATTTTGCTGCTACTGGTCTTATGACATTGATTCCATGGCTGAGGGATATTCCATCGTACGTAAGTTCCACAATGTTTGGAACCATTTTTATATTTCCTGGGATATTTCAGGTGTACCCAGGTTGAGGTTCCTGTAAGCAGTGCAGCCCTCAATTTGGGGGTGGCTCTGTCTTATGGATTTTCAGTTTTCCCAAGGTATATTCCCTAGACTGGAAGTGCCCTTGGCTCTGTAGCTCTGTTGTTTACTTGTTTTAGGGAACACAATGCACTCCTCCAGTGAGGCAGTTGGCAACTTACATCCCGCCCATCAGCATAACAAGGCTCCCTGTTCTCCAGGGCCTGTCTTGCCTTTCTGGTTTTTACACATTTTGTGGATGTCCCTTTTGACCGGTGGGAAGTGATACTTCTTTGTAGTGCAGATTTGCATTGCCCGCTTGCTTGCTTGGCCAAAAAGGGCGTATGCGTTTTCTCCTGAATATATTCAGGAGAAAACGCATACGCCCTTTATGGCCAAGTGCATCATTGTCGAAGTTGTGCCCCTCTTCCTGTGCTTTACAGGCGATTCCAACGTACCTCTTGAAATCTGTTTCCTGCTATTCTGCCTCGCTTTCAAGTCTGCCTCGTTGCCTTCCCTCAACAGATTTTTGGACGATAGTTGGCCTTGATTACTCTGCCAGTTTGTGAATTGCTGTGCCCCTGAGCTCCGTTTTTCACCTCGTTTCTTGTGAGCTGAACGCAAGTCCAAACTTTTGGTTCAGGACCTATACTGGTTCCCAGTGGGTGGCTGAGACTTTGGTTAATTCTTCTTCCTGCCGGGAAATTAGAGTGACATGTGCCCATCCAAATGCCTAACAGCTACTCTCTCATTGGTTCTCCCTCTTCCCTTTCATCCTCTGCCAAATTGGCAACCTGTGCGAACCAGGAGCTTAAAGGGGCTGTCTCTCCAAGTTGGGAGATTGATAGGAAAGCAGTTGGAAAGTCAAACCGGAGCACCAGGAGAGGGGCTCTTCGTTGAGTTTTAGAAACCTGTTGTATTCACAGTGTGTCCATTCTCTAGGTTTCCCGTACACGTTATAGCTGTAGTAATATTCCCTTCAACCTGGAGAGCTGGGACCCATGGAATGGGTGCCATGCATTAATGCTTTAAAGGGTCTGCATTTGCTCACCCAATCTCACCAATCCTCTCAGTCCCAAGTGTCCAGCCTTATGCCACATCCAGCTGTCATTGTAGATAGGGTCATTCCAGGTTGCATCAGAGACCCTGAAGGAATTGTAAAGAATTTCCCTGTTTCTTTGTTCTGTTTTTGAAATTCCTTTTTAGAGTGGGTTTGAGCTGATTCTCGCTGCCATGTTTATGCCAGTCTAGACACACTTGATTCCCTTACGGAGACATATCAATACATAGGTTTTAAGATTCTTACTAGTCAGATCTATTCCTCTGCGGGAAATATGGGGTTTTCAGTCCCTTTCACTGAGGAAGGTGGAGGTCTTGTCTATTCCATAGTTGGTTTTTGGAACGGTACCTGTGCTTATATCAAACTCGGGTTTGATGCATCACCCCACCTCTCCTTCCCCCTTAAGCAGGCATAAGAGTGTTTTCTAAATGTGAGGCTCTGTTCTCTTGCCTAACTCAGTTCATGTGTAGCCATGTTTACAGGATCTTCCTAAGTGATATCTTATGATAAGTTTCTTTTCCTGTGTGACTTCTTTCACTTAGAATCATCGTACCTGAGTGCACTCATTTTGCTGCTACTGGTCTTATGACATTGATTTCATGGCTGAGGGATATTCCATCGTACGTAAGTTCCACAATGTTTGGAACCATTTTTATATTTCCTGGGATATTTCAGGCGTACCCAGGTTGAGGTTCTTGTAAGCAGTGCAGCCCTCAATTTGGGGGTGGCTCTGTCTTATGGATTTTCAGTTTTCCCAAGGTATATTCCCTAGACTGGAAGTGCCCTTGGCTCTGTAGCTCTGTTGTTTACTTGTTTTAGGGAACACAATGCACTCCTCCAGTGAGGCAGTTGGCAACTTACATCCCGCCCATCAGCATAACAAGGCTCCCTGTTCTCCAGGGCCTGTCTTGCCTTTCTGGTTTTTACACATTTTGTGGATGTCCCTTTTGACCGGTGGGAAGTGATACTTCTTTGTAGTGCAGATTTGCATTGCCCGCTTGCTTGCTTGGCCAAAAAGGGCGTATGCGTTTTCTCCTGTATATATTCAGGAGAAAACGCATACACCCTTTATGGCCAAGTGCATCATTGTCGAAGTTGTGCCCCTCTTCCTGTGCTTTACAGGCGATTCCAACGTTCCTCTTGAAATCTGTTTCCTGCTATTCTGCCTCGCTTTCAAGTCCGCCTCGTTGCCTTCCCTCAACAGATTTTTGGACGATAGTTGGCCTTGATTACTCTGCCAGTTTGTGAATTGCTGTGCCCCTGAGCTCCATTTTTCAACTCGTTTTTTGTGAGCTGAACGCAAGTCCAAACTTTTGGTTCAGGACCTATACTGGTTCCCGGTGGGTGGCTGAGACTTTGGTTAATTCTTCTTCCTGCCGGGAAATTAGAGTGACATGTGCCCATCCAAATGCCTAACAGCTACTCTCTCATTGGTTCTCCCTCTTCACTTTCATCCTCTGCCAAATTGGCAACCTGTGCGAACCAGGAGCTTAAAGGGGCTGTCTCTCCAAGTTGGGAGATTGATAGGAAAGCAGTTGGAAAGTCAAACCGGAGCACCAGGAGAGGGGCTCTTCGTTGAGTTTTAGAAACCTTTCGTATTCACAGTGTGTCCATTCTCTAGGTTTCCCATACACGTTATAGCTGTAGTAATATTCCCTTCAACCTGGAGAGCTGGGACCCATGGAATGGGTGCCATGCATTATTGCTTTAAAGGGTCTGCATTTGCTCACCCAATCTCACCAATCCTCTCAGTCCCAAGTGTCCAGCCTTATGCCACATCCAGCTGTCATTGTAGATAGGGTCATTCCAGGTTGCATCAGAGACCCTGAAGGAATTGTAAAGAATTTCCCTGTTTCTTTGTTCTGTTTTTGAAATTCCTTTTTAGAGTGGGTTTGAGCTGATTCTCGCTGCCATGTTTATGCCAGTCTAGACACACTTGATTCCCTTACAGAGACATATCAATACATAGGTTTTAAGATTCTTACTAGTCAGATCTATTCCTCTGCGGGACATATGGGGTTTTGAGTCCCTTTCACTGAGGAAGGTGGAGGTCTTGTCTATTCCATAGTTGGTTTTTGGAACGCTACCTGTGCTTATATCAAACTCGGGTTTGATGCATCACCCCACCTCTCCTTCCCCCTTAAGCAGGCATAAGAGTGTTTTCTAAATGTGAGACTCTGTTCTCTTGCCTAACTCAGTTCATGTGTAGCCATGTTTACAGGAACTTCCTAAGTGATATCTTATGATAAGTTTCTTTTCCTGTGTGACTTCTTTCACTTAGAATCATCGTACCTGAATCCACTCATTTTGCTGCTACTGGTCTTATGACATTGATTTCATGGCTGAGGGATATTCCATCGTACGTAAGTTCCACAATGTTTGGAACCATTTTTATATTTCCTGGGATATTTCAGGCGTACCCAGGTTGAGGTTCTTGTAAGCAGTGCAGCCCTCAATTTGGGGGTGGCTCTGTCTTATGGATTTTCAGTTTTCCCAAGGTATATTCCCTAGACTGGAAGTGCCCTTGGCTCTGTAGCTCTGTTGTTTACTTGTTTTAGGGAACACAATGCACTCCTCCAGTGAGGCAGTTGGCAACTTACATCCCGCCCATCAGCATAACAAGGCTCCCTGTTCTCCAGGTCCTGTCTTGCCTTTCTGGTTTTTACACATTTTGTGGATGTCCCTTTTGACCGGTGGGAAGTGATACTTCTTTGTAGTGCAGATTTGCATTGCCCGCTTGCTTGCTTGGCCAAAAAGGGCGTATGCGTTTTCTCCTGAATATATTCAGGAGAAAACGCATACGCCCTTTTTGGCCAAGTGCATCATTGTCGAAGTTGTGCCCCTCTTCCTGTGCTTTACAGGCGATTCCAACGTACCTCTTGAAATCTGTTTCCTGCTATTCTGCCTCGCTTTCAAGTCTGCCTCGTTGCCTTCCCTCAACAGATTTTTGGACGATAGTTGGCCTTGATTACTCTGCCAGTTTGTGAATTGCTGTGCCCCTGAGCTCCGTTTTTCACCTCGTTTCTTGTGAGCTGAACGCAAGTCCAAACTTTTGGTTCAGGACCTATACTGGTTCCCGGTGGGTGGCTGAGAGTTTGGTTAATTCTTCTTCCTGCCGGGAAATTAGAGTGACATGTGCCCATCCAAATGCCTAACAGCTACTCTCTCATTGGTTCTCCCTCTTCCCTTTCATCCTCTGCCAAATTGGCAACCTGTGCGAACCAGGAGCATAAAGGGGCTGTCTCTCCAAGTTGGGAGATTGATAGGAAAGCAGTTGGAAAGTCAAACCGGAGCACCAAGAGAGGGGCTCTTCGTTGAGTTTTAGAAACCTGTTGTATTCACAGTGTGTCCATTCTCTAGGTTTCCCGTACACATTATAGCTGTAGTAATATTCCCTTCAACCTGGAGAGCTGGGACCCATGGAATGGGTGCCATGCATTATTGCTTTAAATGGTCTGCATTTGCTCACCCAATCTCACCAATCCTCTCAGTCCCAAGTGTCCAGCCTTATGCCACATCCAGCTGTCATTGTAGATAGGGTCATTCCAGGTTGCATCAGAGACCCTGAAGGAATTGTAAAGAATTTCCCTGTTTCTTTGTTCTGTTTTTGAAATTCCTTTTTAGAGTGGGTTTGAGCTGTTTCTCGCTGCCATGTTTATGCCAGTCTAGACACACTTGATTCCCTTACGGAGACATATCAATACATAGGTTTTAAGATTCTTACTAGTCAGATCTATTCCTCTGCGGGAAATATGGGGTTTTGAGTCCCTTTCACTGAGGAAGGTGGAGGTCTTGTCTATTCCATAGTTGGTTTTTGGAACGGTACCTGTGCTTATATCAAACTCTGGTTTGATGCATCACCCCACCTCTCCTTCCCCCTTAAGCAGGCATAAGAGTGTTTTCTAAATGTGAGACTCTGTTCTCTTGCCTAACTCAGTTCATGTGTAGCCATGTTTACAGGATCTTCCTAAGTGATATCTTATGATAAGTTTCTTTTCCTGTGTGACTTCTTTCACTTAGAATCATCGTACCTGAATCCACTCATTTTGCTGCTACTGGTCTTATGACATTGATTCCATGGCTGAGGGATATTCCATCGTACGTAAGTTCCACAATGTTTGGAACCATTTTTATATTTCCTGGGATATTTCAGGTGTACCCAGGTTGAGGTTCCTGTAAGCAGTGCAGCCCTCAATTTGGGGGTGGCTCTGTCTTATGGATTTTCAGTTTTCCCAAGGTATATTCCCTAGACTGGAAGTGCCCTTGGCTCTGTAGCTCTGTTGTTTACTTGTTTTAGGGAACACAATGCACTCCTCCAGTGAGGCAGTTGGCAACTTACATCCCGCCCATCAGCATAACAAGGCTCCCTGTTCTCCAGGGCCTGTCTTGCCTTTCTGGTTTTTACACATTTTGTGGATGTCCCTTTTGACCGGTGGGAAGTGATACTTCTTTGTAGTGCAGATTGACATTGCCCGCTTGCTTGCTTGGCCAAAAAGGACGTATGCGTTTTCTCCTGAATATATTCAGGAGAAAACGCATACGCCCTTTTTGGCCAAGTGCATCATTGTCGAAGTTGTGCCCCTCTTCCTGTGCTTTACAGGCGATTCCAACGTACCTCTTGAAATCTGTTTCCTGCTATTCTGCCTCGCTTTCAAGTCTGCCTCGTTGCCTTCCCTCAACAGATTTTTGGACGATAGTTGGCCTTGATTACTCTGCCAGTTTGTGAATTGCTGTGCCCCTGAGCTCCGTTTTTCACCTCGTTTCTTGTGAGCTGAACGCAAGTCCAAACTTTTGGTTCAGGACCTATACTGGTTCCCAGTGGGTGGCTGAGACTTTGGTTAATTCTTCTTCCTGCCGGGAAATTAGAGTGACATGTGCCCATCCAAATGCCTAACAGCTACTCTCTCATTGGTTCTCCCTCTTCCCTTTCATCCTCTGCCAAATTGGCAACCTGTGCGAACCAGGAGCTTAAAGGGGCTGTCTCTCCAAGTTGGGAGATTGATAGGAAAGCAGTTGGAAAGTCAAACCGGAGCACCAGGAGAGGGGCTCTTCGTTGAGTTTTAGAAACCTGTTGTATTCACAGTGTGTCCATTCTCTAGGTTTCCCGTACACGTTATAGCTGTAGTAATATTCCCTTCAACCTGGAGAGCTGGGACCCATGGAATGGGTGCCATGCATTAATGCTTTAAAGGGTCTGCATTTGCTCACCCAATCTCACCAATCCTCTCAGTCCCAAGTGTCCAGCCTTATGCCACATCCAGCTGTCATTGTAGATAGGGTCATTCCAGGTTGCATCAGAGACCCTGAAGGAATTGTAAAGAATTTCCCTGTTTCTTTGTTCTGTTTTTGAAATTCCTTTTTAGAGTGGGTTTGAGCTGATTCTCGCTGCCATGTTTATGCCAGTCTAGACACACTTGATTCCCTTACGGAGACATATCAATACATAGGTTTTAAGATTCTTACTAGTCAGATCTATTCCTCTGCGGGAAATATGGGGTTTTCAGTCCCTTTCACTGAGGAAGGTGGAGGTCTTGTCTATTCCATAGTTGGTTTTTGGAACGGTACCTGTGCTTATATCAAACTCGGGTTTGATGCATCACCCCACCTCTCCTTCCCCCTTAAGCAGGCATAAGAGTGTTTTCTAAATGTGAGGCTCTGTTCTCTTGCCTAACTCAGTTCATGTGTAGCCATGTTTACAGGATCTTCCTAAGTGATATCTTATGATAAGTTTCTTTTCCTGTGTGACTTCTTTCACTTAGAATCATCGTACCTGAGTGCACTCATTTTGCTGCTACTGGTCTTATGACATTGATTTCATGGCTGAGGGATATTCCATCGTACGTAAGTTCCACAATGTTTGGAACCATTTTTATATTTCCTGGGATATTTCAGGCGTACCCAGGTTGAGGTTCTTGTAAGCAGTGCAGCCCTCAATTTGGGGGTGGCTCTGTCTTATGGATTTTCAGTTTTCCCAAGGTATATTCCCTAGACTGGAAGTGCCCTTGGCTCTGTAGCTCTGTTGTTTACTTGTTTTAGGGAACACAATGCACTCCTCCAGTGAGGCAGTTGGCAACTTACATCCCGCCCATCAGCATAACAAGGCTCCCTGTTCTCCAGGGCCTGTCTTGCCTTTCTGGTTTTTACACATTTTGTGGATGTCCCTTTTGACCGGTGGGAAGTGATACTTCTTTGTAGTGCAGATTTGCATTGCCCGCTTGCTTGCTTGGCCAAAAAGGGCGTATGCGTTTTCTCCTGAATATATTCAGGAGAAAACGCATACGCCCTTTTTGGCCAAGTGCATCATTGTCGAAGTTGTGCCCCTCTTCCTGTGCTTTACAGGCGATTCCAACGTACCTCTTGAAATCTGTTTCCTGCTATTCTGCCTCGCTTTCAAGTCTGCCTCGTTGCCTTCCCTCAACAGATTTTTGGACGATAGTTGGCCTTGATTACTCTGCCAGTTTGTGAATTGCTGTGCCCCTGAGCTCCGTTTTTCACCTCGTTTCTTGTGAGCTGAACGCAAGTCCAAACTTTTGGTTCAGGACCTATACTGGTTCCCGGTGGGTGGCTGAGAGTTTGGTTAATTCTTCTTCCTGCCGGGAAATTAGAGTGACATGTGCCCATCCAAATGCCTAACAGCTACTCTCTCATTGGTTCTCCCTCTTCCCTTTCATCCTCTGCCAAATTGGCAACCTGTGCGAACCAGGAGCATAAAGGGGCTGTCTCTCCAAGTTGGGAGATTGATAGGAAAGCAGTTGGAAAGTCAAACCGGAGCACCAAGAGAGGGGCTCTTCGTTGAGTTTTAGAAACCTGTTGTATTCACAGTGTGTCCATTCTCTAGGTTTCCCGTACACATTATAGCTGTAGTAATATTCCCTTCAACCTGGAGAGCTGGGACCCATGGAATGGGTGCCATGCATTATTGCTTTAAATGGTCTGCATTTGCTCACCCAATCTCACCAATCCTCTCAGTCCCAAGTGTCCAGCCTTATGCCACATCCAGCTGTCATTGTAGATAGGGTCATTCCAGGTTGCATCAGAGACCCTGAAGGAATTGTAAAGAATTTCCCTGTTTCTTTGTTCTGTTTTTGAAATTCCTTTTTAGAGTGGGTTTGAGCTGTTTCTCGCTGCCATGTTTATGCCAGTCTAGACACACTTGATTCCCTTACGGAGACATATCAATACATAGGTTTTAAGATTCTTACTAGTCAGATCTATTCCTCTGCGGGAAATATGGGGTTTTGAGTCCCTTTCACTGAGGAAGGTGGAGGTCTTGTCTATTCCATAGTTGGTTTTTGGAACGGTACCTGTGCTTATATCAAACTCTGGTTTGATGCATCACCCCACCTCTCCTTCCCCCTTAAGCAGGCATAAGAGTGTTTTCTAAATGTGAGACTCTGTTCTCTTGCCTAACTCAGTTCATGTGTAGCCATGTTTACAGGATCTTCCTAAGTGATATCTTATGATAAGTTTCTTTTCCTGTGTGACTTCTTTCACTTAGAATCATCGTACCTGAATCCACTCATTTTGCTGCTACTGGTCTTATGACATTGATTCCATGGCTGAGGGATATTCCATCGTACGTAAGTTCCACAATGTTTGGAACCATTTTTATATTTCCTGGGATATTTCAGGTGTACCCAGGTTGAGGTTCCTGTAAGCAGTGCAGCCCTCAATTTGGGGGTGGCTCTGTCTTATGGATTTTCAGTTTTCCCAAGGTATATTCCCTAGACTGGAAGTGCCCTTGGCTCTGTAGCTCTGTTGTTTACTTGTTTTAGGGAACACAATGCACTCCTCCAGTGAGGCAGTTGGCAACTTACATCCCGCCCATCAGCATAACAAGGCTCCCTGTTCTCCAGGGCCTGTCTTGCCTTTCTGGTTTTTACACATTTTGTGGATGTCCCTTTTGACCGGTGGGAAGTGATACTTCTTTGTAGTGCAGATTGACATTGCCCGCTTGCTTGCTTGGCCAAAAAGGACGTATGCGTTTTCTCCTGAATATATTCAGGAGAAAACGCATACGCCCTTTTTGGCCAAGTGCATCATTGTCGAAGTTGTGCCCCTCTTCCTGTGCTTTACAGGCGATTCCAACGTACCTCTTGAAATCTGTTTCCTGCTATTCTGCCTCGCTTTCAAGTCTGCCTCGTTGCCTTCCCTCAACAGATTTTTGGACGATAGTTGGCCTTGATTACTCTGCCAGTTTGTGAATTGCTGTGCCCCTGAGCTCCGTTTTTCACCTCGTTTCTTGTGAGCTGAACGCAAGTCCAAACTTTTGGTTCAGGACCTATACTGGTTCCCAGTGGGTGGCTGAGACTTTGGTTAATTCTTCTTCCTGCCGGGAAATTAGAGTGACATGTGCCCATCCAAATGCCTAACAGCTACTCTCTCATTGGTTCTCCCTCTTCCCTTTCATCCTCTGCCAAATTGGCAACCTGTGCGAACCAGGAGCTTAAAGGGGCTGTCTCTCCAAGTTGGGAGATTGATAGGAAAGCAGTTGGAAAGTCAAACCGGAGCACCAGGAGAGGGGCTCTTCGTTGAGTTTTAGAAACCTGTTGTATTCACAGTGTGTCCATTCTCTAGGTTTCCCGTACACGTTATAGCTGTAGTAATATTCCCTTCAACCTGGAGAGCTGGGACCCATGGAATGGGTGCCATGCATTAATGCTTTAAAGGGTCTGCATTTGCTCACCCAATCTCACCAATCCTCTCAGTCCCAAGTGTCCAGCCTTATGCCACATCCAGCTGTCATTGTAGATAGGGTCATT
This sequence comes from Mesoplodon mirus, assembly GCF_964341445.2. Classification (NCBI taxonomy): domain Eukaryota; kingdom Metazoa; phylum Chordata; class Mammalia; order Artiodactyla; family Ziphiidae; genus Mesoplodon; species Mesoplodon mirus. Next base: position 344,182 of record NW_028295681.1, on the reverse strand, counting down.
CCAGGTTGCATCAGAGACCCTGAAGGAATTGTAAAGAATTTCCCTGTTTCTTTGTTCTGTTTTTGAAATTCCTTTTTAGAGTGGGTTTGAGCTGATTCTCGCTGCCATGTTTATGCCAGTCTAGACACACTTGATTCCCTTACGGAGACATATCAATACATAGGTTTTAAGATTCTTACTAGTCAGATCTATTCCTCTGCGGGAAATATGGGGTTTTCAGTCCCTTTCACTGAGGAAGGTGGAGGTCTTGTCTATTCCATAGTTGGTTTTTGGAACGGTACCTGTGCTTATATCAAACTCGGGTTTGATGCATCACCCCACCTCTCCTTCCCCCTTAAGCAGGCATAAGAGTGTTTTCTAAATGTGAGGCTCTGTTCTCTTGCCTAACTCAGTTCATGTGTAGCCATGTTTACAGGATCTTCCTAAGTGATATCTTATGATAAGTTTCTTTTCCTGTGTGACTTCTTTCACTTAGAATCATCGTACCTGAGTGCACTCATTTTGCTGCTACTGGTCTTATGACATTGATTTCATGGCTGAGGGATATTCCATCGTACGTAAGTTCCACAATGTTTGGAACCATTTTTATATTTCCTGGGATATTTCAGGCGTACCCAGGTTGAGGTTCTTGTAAGCAGTGCAGCCCTCAATTTGGGGGTGGCTCTGTCTTATGGATTTTCAGTTTTCCCAAGGTATATTCCCTAGACTGGAAGTGCCCTTGGCTCTGTAGCTCTGTTGTTTACTTGTTTTAGGGAACACAATGCACTCCTCCAGTGAGGCAGTTGGCAACTTACATCCCGCCCATCAGCATAACAAGGCTCCCTGTTCTCCAGGGCCTGTCTTGCCTTTCTGGTTTTTACACATTTTGTGGATGTCCCTTTTGACCGGTGGGAAGTGATACTTCTTTGTAGTGCAGATTTGCATTGCCCGCTTGCTTGCTTGGCCAAAAAGGGCGTATGCGTTTTCTCCTGTATATATTCAGGAGAAAACTCATACACCCTTTATGGCCAAGTGCATCATTGTCGAAGTTGTGCCCCTCTTCCTGTGCTTTACAGGCGATTCCAACGTTCCTCTTGAAATCTGTTTCCTGCTATTCTGCCTCGCTTTCAAGTCCGCCTCGTTGCCTTCCCTCAACAGATTTTTGGACGATAGTTGGCCTTGATTACTCTGCCAGTTTGTGAATTGCTGTGCCCCTGAGCTCCATTTTTCAACTCGTTTTTTGTGAGCTGAACGCAAGTCCAAACTTTTGGTTCAGGACCTATACTGGTTCCCGGTGGGTGGCTGAGACTTTGGTTAATTCTTCTTCCTGCCGGGAAATTAGAGTGACATGTGCCCATCCAAATGCCTAACAGCTACTCTCTCATTGGTTCTCCCTCTTCACTTTCATCCTCTGCCAAATTGGCAACCTGTGCGAACCAGGAGCTTAAAGGGGCTGTCTCTCCAAGTTGGGAGATTGATAGGAAAGCAGTTGGAAAGTCAAACCGGAGCACCAGGAGAGGGGCTCTTCGTTGAGTTTTAGAAACCTTTCGTATTCACAGTGTGTCCATTCTCTAGGTTTCCCGTACACGTTATAGCTGTAGTAATATTCCCTTCAACCTGGAGAGCTGGGACCCATGGAATGGGTGCCATGCATTATTGCTTTAAAGGGTCTGCATTTGCTCACCCAATCTCACCAATCCTCTCAGTCCAAAGTGTCCAGCCTTATGCCACATCCAGCTGTCATTGTAGATAGGGTCATTCCAGGTTGCATCAGAGACCCTGAAGGAATTGTAAAGAATTTCCCTGTTTCTTTGTTCTGTTTTTGAAATTCCTTTTTAGAGTGGGTTTGAGCTGATTCTCGCTGCCATGTTTATGCCAGTCTAGACACACTTGATTCCCTTACAGAGACATATCAATACATAGGTTTTAAGATTCTTACTAGTCAGATCTATTCCTCTGCGGGACATATGGGGTTTTGAGTCCCTTTCACTGAGGAAGGTGGAGGTCTTGTCTATTCCATAGTTGGTTTTTGGAACGCTACCTGTGCTTATATCAAACTCGGGTTTGATGCATCACCCCACCTCTCCTTCCCCCTTAAGCAGGCATAAGAGTGTTTTCTAAATGTGAGACTCTGTTCTCTTGCCTAACTCAGTTCATGTGTAGCCATGTTTACAGGAACTTCCTAAGTGATATCTTATGATAAGTTTCTTTTCCTGTGTGACTTCTTTCACTTAGAATCATCGTACCTGAATCCACTCATTTTGCTGCTACTGGTCTTATGACATTGATTTCATGGCTGAGGGATATTCCATCGTACGTAAGTTCCACAATGTTTGGAACCATTTTTATATTTCCTGGGATATTTCAGGCGTACCCAGGTTGAGGTTCTTGTAAGCAGTGCAGCCCTCAATTTGGGGGTGGCTCTGTCTTATGGATTTTCAGTTTTCCCAAGGTATATTCCCTAGACTGGAAGTGCCCTTGGCTCTGTAGCTCTGTTGTTTACTTGTTTTAGGGAACACAATGCACTCCTCCAGTGAGGCAGTTGGCAACTTACATCCCGCCCATCAGCATAACAAGGCTCCCTGTTCTCCAGGGCCTGTCTTGCCTTTCTGGTTTTTACACATTTTGTGGATGTCCCTTTTGACCGGTGGGAAGTGATACTTCTTTGTAGTGCAGATTTGCATTGCCCGCTTGCTTGCTTGGCCAAAAAGGGCGTATGCGTTTTCTCCTGTATATATTCAGGGGAAAACGCATACACCCTTTATGGCCAAGTGCATCATTGTCGAAGTTGTGCCCCTCTTCCTGTGCTTTACAGGCGATTCCAACGTTCCTCTTGAAATCTGTTTCCTGCTATTCTGCCTCGCTTTCAAGTCCGCCTCGTTGCCTTCCCTCAACAGATTTTTGGACGATAGTTGGCCTTGATTACTCTGCCAGTTTGTGAATTGCTGTTCCCCTGAGCTCCATTTTTCAACTCGTTTTTTGTGAGCTGAACGCAAGTCCAAACTTTTGGTTCAGGACCTATACTGGTTCCCGGTGGGTGGCTGAGACTTTGGTTAATTCTTCTTCCTGCCGGGAAATTAGAGTGACATGTGCCCATCCAAATGCCTAACAGCTACTCTCTCATTGGTTCTCCCTCTTCCCTTTCATCCTCTGCCAAATTGGCAACCTGTGCGAACCAGGAGCTTAAAGGGGCTGTCTCTCCAAGTTGGGAGATTGATAGGAAAGCAGTTGGAAAGTCAAACCGGAGCACCAGGAGAGGGGCTCTTCGTTGAGTTTTAGAAACCTGTTGTATTCACAGTGTGTCCATTATCTAGGTTTCCCGTACACGTTATAGCTGTAGTAATATTCCCTTCAACCTGGAGAGCTGGGACCCATGGAATGGGTGCCATGCATTATTGCTTTAAAGGGTCTGCATTTGCTCACCCAATCTCACCAATCCTCTCAGTCCCAAGTGTCCAGCCTTATGCCACATCCAGCTGTCATTGTAGATAGGGTCATTCCAGGTTGCATCAGAGACCCTGAAGGAATTGTAAACAATTTCCCTGTTTCTTTGTTCTGTTTTGAAATTCCTTTTTAGAGTGGGTTTGAGCTGATTCTCGCTGCCATGTTTATGCCAGTCTAGACACACTTGATTCCCTTACGGAGACATATCAATACATAGGTTTTAAGATTCTTACTAGTCAGATCTATTCCTCTGCGGGAAATATGGGGTTTTGAGTCCCTTTCACTGAGGAAGGTGGAGGTCTTGTCTATTCCATAGTTGGTTTGTGGAACAGTACCTGTGCTTATATCAAACTCTGGTTTGATGCATCACCCCACCTCTCCTTCCCCCTTAAGCAGGCATAAGAGTGTTTTCTAAATGTGAGACTCTGTTCTCTTGCCTAACTCAGTTCATGTGTAGCCATGTTTACAGGATCTTCCTAAGTGATATCTTATGATAAGTTTCTTTTCCTGTGTGACTTCTTTCACTTAGAATCATCATACCTGAATCCACTCATTTTGCTGCTACTGGTCTTATGACATTGATTTCATGGCTGAGGGATATTCCATTGTACGTAAGTTCCACAATGTTTGGAACCATTTTTATATTTCCTGGGATATTTCAGGTGTACCCAGGTTGAGGTTCTTGTAAGCAGTGCAGCCCTCAATTTGGGGGTGGCTCTGTCTTATGGATTTTCAGTTTTCCCAAGGTATATTCCCTAGACTGGAAGTGCCCTTGGCTCTGTAGCTCTGTTGTTTACTTGTTTTAGGGAACACAATGCACTCCTCCAGTGAGGCAGTTGGCAACTTACATCCCGCCCATCAGCATAACAAGGCTCCCTGTTCTCCAGGGCCTGTCTTGCCTTTCTGGTTTTTACACATTTTGTGGATGTCCCTTTTGACCGGTGGGAAGTGATACTTCTTTGTAGTGCAGATTTGCATTGCCCGCTTGCTTGCTTGGCCAAAAAGGGTGTATGCGTTTTCTCCTGAATATATTCAGGAGAAAACGCATACGCCCTTTTTGGCCAAGTGCATCATTGTCGAAGTTGTGCCCCTCTTCCTGTGCTTTACAGGCGATTCCAACGTACCTCTTGAAATCTGTTTCCTGCTATTCTGCCTCGCTTTCAAGTCTGCCTCGTTGCCTTCCCTCAACAGATTTTTGGACGATAGTTGGCCTTGATTACTCTGCCAGTTTGTGAATTGCTGTGCCCCTGAGCTCCGTTTTTCACCTCGTTTCTTGTGAGCTGAACGCAAGTCCAAACTTTTGGTTCAGGACCTATACTGGTTCCCGGTGGGTGGCTGAGAGTTTGGTTAATTCTTCTTCCTGCCGGGAAATTAGAGTGACATGTGCCCATCCAAATGCCTAACAGCTACTCTCTCATTGGTTCTCCCTCTTCCCTTTCATCCTCTGCCAAATTGGCAACCTGTGCGAACCAGGAGCATAAAGGGGCTGTCTCTCCAAGTTGGGAGATTGATAGGAAAGCAGTTGGAAAGTCAAACCGGAGCACCAAGAGAGGGGCTCTTCGTTGAGTTTTAGAAACCTGTTGTATTCACAGTGTGTCCATTCTCTAGGTTTCCCGTACACGTTATAGCTGTAGTAATATTCCCTTCAACCTGGAGAGCTGGGACCCATGGAATGGGTGCCATGCATTATTGCTTTAAAGGGTCTGCATTTGCTCACCCAATCTCACCAATCCTCTCAGTCCCAAGTGTCCAGCCTTATGCCACATCCAGCTGTCATTGTAGATAGGGTCATTCCAGGTTGCATCAGAGACCCTGAAGGAATTGTAAAGAATTTCCCTGTTTCTTTGTTCTGTTTTTGAAATTCCTTTTTAGAGTGGGTTTGAGCTGATTCTCGCTGCCATGTTTATGCCAGTCTAGACACACTTGATTCCCTTACGGAGACATATCAATACATAGGTTTTAAGATTCTTACTAGTCAGATCTATTCCTCTGCGGGAAATATGGGGTTTTCAGTCCCTTTCACTGAGGAAGGTGGAGGTCTTGTCTATTCCATAGTTGGTTTGTGGAATGGTACCTGTGCTTATATCAAACTCTGGTTTGATGCATCACCCCACCTCTCCTTCCCCCTTAAGCAGGCATAAGAGTGTTTTCTAAATGTGAGACTCTGTTCTCTTGCCTAACTCAGTTCATGTGTAGCCATGTTTACAGGATCTTCCTAAGTGATATCTTATGATAAGTTTCTTTTCCTGTGTGACTTCTTTCACTTAGAATCATCGTACCTGAATCCACTCATTTTGCTGCTACTGGTCTTATGACATTGATTTCATGGCTGAGGGATATTCCATTGTACGTATGTTCCACAATGTTTGGAACCATTTTTATATTTCCTGGGATATTTCAGGTGTACCCAGGTTGAGGTTCTTGTAAGCAGTGCAGCCCTCAATTTGGGGGTGGCTCTGTCTTATGGATTTTCAGTTTTCCCAAGGTATATTCCCTAGACTGGAAGTGCCCTTGGCTCTGTAGCTCTGTTGTTTACTTGTTTTAGGGAACACAATGCACTCCTCCAGTGAGGCAGTTGGCAACTTACATCCCGCCCATCAGCATAACAAGGCTCCCTGTTCTCCAGGGCCTGTCTTGCCTTTCTGGTTTTTACACATTTTGTGGATGTCCCTTTTGACCGGTGGGAAGTGATACTTCTTTGTAGTGCAGATTTGCATTGCCCGCTTGCTTGCTTGGCCAAAAAGGGCGTATGCGTTTTCTCCTGAATATATTCAGGAGAAAACGCATACGCCCTTTTTGGCCAAGTGCATCATTGTCGAAGTTGTGCCCCTCTTCCTGTGCTTTACAGGCGATTCCAACGTACCTCTTGAAATCTGTTTCCTGCTATTCTGCCTCGCTTTCAAGTCTGCCTCGTTGCCTTCCCTCAACAGATTTTTGGACGATAGTTGGCCTTGATTACTCTGCCAGTTTGTGAATTGCTGTGCCCCTGAGCTCCGTTTTTCACCTCGTTTCTTGTGAGCTGAACGCAAGTCCAAACTTTTGGTTCAGGACCTATACTGGTTCCCGGTGGGTGGCTGAGACTTTGGTTAATTCTTCTTCCTGCCGGGAAATTAGAGTGACATGTGCCCATCCAAATGCCTAACAGCTACTCTCTCATTGGTTCTCCCTCTTCCCTTTCATCCTCTGCCAAATTGGCAACCTGTGCGAACCAGGAGCTTAAAGGGGCTGTCTCTCCAAGTTGGGAGATTAATCGGAAAGCAGTTGGAAAGTCAAACCGGAGCACCAGGAGAGGGGCTCTTCGTTGAGTTTTAGAAACCTGTTGTATTCACAGTGTGTCCATTCTCTAGGTTTCCCGTACACGTTATAGCTGTAGTAATATTCCCTTCAACCTGGAGAGCTGGGACCCATGGAATGGGTGCCATGCATTAATGCTTTAAAGGGTCTGCATTTGCTCACCCAATCTCACCAATCCTCTCAGTCCCAAGTGTCCAGCCGTATGCCACATCCAGCTGTCATTGTAGATAGGGTCATTCCAGGTTGCATCAGAGACCCTGAAGGAATTGTAAAGAATTTCCCTGTTTCTTTGTTCTGTTTTTGAAATTCCTTTTTAGAGTGGGTTTGAGCTGATTCTCGCTGCCATGTTTATGCCAGTCTAGACACACTTGATTCCCTTACGGAGACATATCAATACATAGGTTTTAAGATTCTTACTAGTCAGATCTATTCCTCTGCGGGAAATATGGGGTTTTCAGTCCCTTTCACTGAGGAAGGTGGAGGTCTTGTCTATTCCATAGTTGGTTTTTGGAACGGTACCTGTGCTTATATCAAACTCGGGTTTGATGCATCACCCCACCTCTCCTTCCCCCTTAAGCAGGCATAAGAGTGTTTTCTAAATGTGAGACTCTGTTCTCTTGCCTAACTCAGTTCATGTGTAGCCATGTTTACAGGATCTTCCTAAGTGATATCTTATGATAAGTTTCTTTTCCTGTGTGACTTCTTTCACTTAGAATCATCGTACCTGAGTGCACTCATTTTGCTGCTACTGGTCTTATGACATTGATTTCATGGCTGAGGGATATTCCATTGTACGTAAGTTCCACAATGTTTGGAACCATTTTTATATTTCCTGGGATATTTCAGGTGTACCCAGGTTGAGGTTCTTGTAAGCAGTGCAGCCCTCAATTTGGGGGTGGCTCTGTCTTATGGATTTTCAGTTTTCCCAAGGTATATTCCCTAGACTGGAAGTGCCCTTGGCTCTGTAGCTCTGTTGTTTACTTGTTTTAGGGAACACAATGCACTCCTCCAGTGAGGCAGTTGGCAACTTACATCCCGCCCATCAGCATAACAAGGCTCCCTGTTCTCCAGGGCCTGTCTTGCCTTTCTGGTTTTTACACATTTTGTGGATGTCCCTTTTGACCGGTGGGAAGTGATACTTCTTTGTAGTGCAGATTTGCATTGCCCGCTTGCTTGCTTGGCCAAAAAGGGCGTATGCGTTTTCTCCTGAATATACTCAGGAGAAAACGCATACGCCCTTTTTGGCCAAGTGCATCATTGTCGAAGTTGTGCCCCTCTTCCTGTGCTTTACAGGCGATTCCAACGTACCTCTTGAAATCTGTTTCCTGCTATTCTGCCACGCTTTCAAGTCTGCCTCGTTGCCTTCCCTCAACAGATTTTTGGACGATAGTTGGCCTTGATTACTCTGCCAGTTTGTGAATTGCTGTGCCCCTGAGCTCCGTTTTTCACCTCGTTTCTTGTGAGCTGAACGCAAGTCCAAACTTTTGGTTCAGGACCTATACTGGTTCCCGGTGGGTGGCTGAGACTTTGGTTAATTCTTCTTCCTGCCGGGAAATTAGAGTGACATGTGCCCATCCAAATGCCTAACAGCTACTCTCTCATTGGTTCTCCCTCTTCCCTTTCATCCTCTACCAAATTGGCAACCTGTTCGAACCAGGAGCTTAAAGGGGCTGTCTCTCCAAGTTGGGAGATTGATAGGAAAGCAGTTGGAAAGTCAAACCGGAGCACCAGGAGAGGGGCTCTTCGTTGAGTTTTAGAAACCTGTTGTATTCACAGTGTGTCCATTCTCTAGGTTTCCCGTACACGTTATAGCTGTAGTAATATTCCCTTCAACCTGGAGAGCTGGGACCCATGGAATGGGTGCCATGCATTATTGCTTTAAAGGGTCTGCATTTGCTCACCCAATCTCACCAATCCTCTCAGTCCCAAGTGTCCAGCCTTATGCCACATCCAGCTGTCATTGTAGATAGGGTCATTCCAGGTTGCATCAGAGACCCTGAAGGAATTGTAAACAATTTCCCTGTTTCTTTGTTCTGTTTTTGAAATTCCTTTTTAGAGTGGGTTTGAGCTGATTCTCGCTGCCATGTTTATGCCAGTCTAGACACACTTGATTCCCTTACGGAGACATATCAATACATAGGTTTTAAGATTCTTACTAGTCAGATCTATTCCTCTGCGGGAAATATGGGGTTTTCAGTCCCTTTCACTGAGGAAGGTGGAGGTCTTGTCTATTCCATAGTTGGTTTGTGGAACGGTACCTGTGCTTATATCAAACTCGGGTTTGATGCATCACCCCACCTCTCCTTCCCCCTTAAGCAGGCATAAGAGTGTTTTCTAAATGTGAGACTCTGTTCTCTTGCCTAACTCAGTTCATGTGTAGCCATGCTTACAGGATCTTCCTAAGTGATATCTTATGATAAGTTTCTTTTCCTGTGTGACTTCTTTCACTTAGAATCATCGTACCTGAATCCACTCATTTTGCTGCTACTGGTCTTATGACATTGATTTCATGGCTGAGGGATATTCCATTGTACGTATGTTCCACAATGTTTGGAACCATTTTTATATTTCCTGGGATATTTCAGGTGTACCCAGGTTGAGGTTCTTGTAAGCAGTGCAGCCCTCAATTTGGGGGTGGCTCTGTCTTATGGATTTTCAGTTTTCCCAAGGTATATTCCCTAGACTGGAAGTGCCCTTGGCTCTGTAGCTCTGTTGTTTACTTGTTTTAGGGAACACAATGCACTCCTCCAGTGAGGCAGTTGGCAACTTACATCCCGCCCATCAGCATAACAAGGCTCCCTGTTCTCCAGGGCCTGTCTTGCCTTTCTGGTTTTTACACATTTTGTGGATGTCCCTTTTGACCGGTGGGAAGTGATACTTCTTTGTAGTGCAGATTTGCATTGCCCGCTTGCTTGCTTGGCCAAAAAGGGCGTATGCGTTTTCTCCTGAATATATTCAGGAGAAAACGCATACGCCCTTTTTGGCCAAGTGCATCATTGTCGAAGTTGTGCCCCTCTTCCTGTGCTTTACAGGCGATTCCAACGTACCTCTTGAAATCTGTTTCCTGCTATTCTGCCTCGCTTTCAAGTCTGCCTCGTTGCCTTCCCTCAACAGATTTTTGGACGATAGTTGGCCTTGATTACTCTGCCAGTTTGTGAATTGCTGTGCCCCTGAGCTCCGTTTTTCACCTCGTTTCTTGTGAGCTGAACGCAAGTCCAAACTTTTGGTTCAGGACCTATACTGGTTCCCGGTGGGTGGCTGAGACTTTGGTTAATTCTTCTTCCTGCCGGGAAATTAGAGTGACATGTGCCCATCCAAATGCCTAACAGCTACTCTCTCATTGGTTCTCCCTCTTCCCTTTCATCCTCTGCCAAATTGGCAACCTGTGCGAACCAGGAGCTTAAAGGGGCTGTCTCTCCAAGTTGGGACATTGATAGGAAAGCAGTTGGAAAGTCAAACCGGAGCACCAGGAGAGGGGCTCTTCGTTGAGTTTTAGAAACCTGTTGTATTCACAGTGTGTCCATTCTCTAGGTTTCCCGTACACGTTATAGCTGTAGTAATATTCCCTTCAACCTGGAGAGCTGGGACCCATGGAATGGGTGCCATGCATTATTGCTTTAAAGGGTCTGCATTTGCTCACCCAATCTCACCAATCCTCTCAGTCCCAAGTGTCCAGCCTTATGCCACATCCAGCTGTCATTGTAGATAGGGTCATTCCAGGTTGCATCAGAGACCCTGAAGGAATTGTAAAGAATTTCCCTGTTTCTTTGTTCTGTTTTTGAAATTCCTTTTTAGAGTGGGTTTGAGCTGATTCTCGCTGCCATGTTTATGCCAGTCTAGACACACTTGATTCCCTTACGGAGACATATCAATACATAGGTTTTAAGATTCTTACTAGTCAGATCTATTCCTCTGCGGGAAATATGGGGTTTTCAGTCCCTTTCACTGAGGAAGGTGGAGGTCTTGTCTATTCCATAGTTGGTTTTTGGAACGGTACCTGTGCTTATATCAAACTCGGGTTTGATGCATCACCCCACCTCTCCTTCCCCCTTAAGCAGGCATAAGAGTGTTTTCTAAATGTGAGACTCTGTTCTCTTGCCTAACTCAGTTCATGTGTAGCCATGTTTACAGGATCTTCCTAAGTGATATCTTATGATAAGTTTCTTTTCCTGTGTGACTTCTTTCACTTAGAATCATCGTACCTGAATCCACTCATTTTGCTGCTACTGGTCTTATGACATTGATTTCATGGCTGAGGGATATTCCATTGTACGTAAGTTCCACAATGTTTGGAACCATTTTTATATTTCCTGGGATATTTCAGGTGTACCCAGGTTGAGGTTCTTGTAAGCAGTGCAGCCCTCAATTTGGGGGTGGCTCTGTCTTATGGATTTTCAGTTTTCCCAAGGTATATTCCCTAGACTGGAAGTGCCCTTGGCTCTGTAGCTCTGTTGTTTACTTGTTTTAGGGAACACAATGCACTCCTCCAGTGAGGCAGTTGGCAACTTACATCCCGCCCATCAGCATAACAAGGCTCCCTGTTCTCCAGGGCCTGTCTTGCCTTTCTGGTTTTTACACATTTTGTGGATGTCCCTTTTGACCGGTGGGAAGTGATACTTCTTTGTAGTGCAGATTTGCATTGCCCGCTTGCTTGCTTGGCCAAAAAGGGCGTATGCGTTTTCTCCTGAATATATTCAGGAGAAAACGCATACGCCCTTTTTGGCCAAGTGCATCATTGTCGAAGTTGTGCCCCTCTTCCTGTGCTTTACAGGCGATTCCAACGTACCTCTTGAAATCTGTTTCCTGCTATTCTGCCTCGCTTTCAAGTCTGCCTCGTTGCCTTCCCTCAACAGATTTTTGGACGATAGTTGGCCTTGATTACTCTGCCAGTTTGTGAATTGCTGTGCCCCTGAGCTCCGTTTTTCACCTCGTTTCTTGTGAGCTGAACGCAAGTCCAAACTTTTGGTTCAGGACCTATACTGGTTCCCAGTGGGTGGCTGAGACTTTGGTTAATTCTTCTTCCTGCCGGGAAATTAGAGTGACATGTGCCCATCCAAATGCCTAACAGCTACTCTCTCATTGGTTCTCCCTCTTCCCTTTCATCCTCTGCCAAATTGGCAACCTGTGCGAACCAGGAGCTTAAAGGGGCTGTCTCTCCAAGTTGGGAGATTGATAGGAAAGCAGTTGGAAAGTCAAACCGGAGCACCAGGAGAGGGGCTCTTCGTTGAGTTTTAGAAACCTGTTGTATTCACAGTGTGTCCATTCTCTAGGTTTCCCGTACACGTTATAGCTGTAGTAATATTCCCTTCAACCTGGAGAGCTGGGACCCATGGAATGGGTGCCATGCATTATTGCTTTAAAGGGTCTGCATTTGCTCACCCAATCTCACCAATCCTCTCAGTCCCAAGTGTCCAGCCTTATGCCACATCCAGCTGTCATTGTAGATAGGGTCATTCCAGGTTGCATCAGAGACCCTGAAGGAATTGTAAAGAATTTCCCTGTTTCTTTGTTCTGTTTTTGAAATTCCTTTTTAGAGTGGGTTTGAGCTGATTCTCGCTGCCATGTTTATGCCAGTCTAGACACACTTGATTCCCTTACGGAGACATATCAACACATAGGTTTTAAGATTCTTACTAGTCAGATCTATTCCTCTGCGGGAAATATGGGGTTTTGAGTCCCTTTCACTGAGGAAGGTGGAGGTCTTGTCTATTCAATAGTTGGTTTGTGGAACGGTACCTGTGCTTATATCAAACTCTGGTTTGATGCATCACCCCACCTCTCCTTTCCCCTTAAGCAGGCATAAGAGTGTTTTCTAAATGTGAGACTCTGTTCTCTTGCCTAACTCAGTTCATGTGTAGCCATGTTTACAGGATCTTCCTAAGTGATATCTTATGATAAGTTTCTTTTCCTGTGTGACTTCTTTCACTTAGAATCATCGTACCTGAATCCACTCATTTTGCTGCTACTGGTCTTATGACATTGATTTCATGGCTGAGGGATATTCCATTGTACGTAAGTTCCACAATGTTTGGAACCATTTTTATATTTCCTGGGATATTTCAGGTGTACCCAGGTTGAGGTTCTTGTAAGCAGTGCAGCCCTCAATTTGGGGGTGGCTCTGTCTTATGGATTTTCAGTTTTCCCAAGGTATATTCCCTAGACTGGAAGTGCCCTTGGCTCTGTAGCTCTGTTGTTTACTTGTTTTAGGGAACACAATGCACTCCTCCAGTGAGGCAGTTGGCAACTTACATCCCGCCCATCAGCATAACAAGGCTCCCTGTTCTCCAGGGCCTGTCTTGCCTTTCTGGTTTTTACACATTTTGTGGATGTCCCTTTTGACCGGTGGGAAGTGATACTTCTTTGTAGTGCAGATTTGCATTGCCCGCTTGCTTGCTTGGCCAAAAAGGGCGTATGCGTTTTCTCCTGAATATATTCAGGAGAAAACGCATACGCCCTTTTTGGCCAAGTGCATCATTGTCGAAGTTGTGCCCCTCTTCCTGTGCTTTACAGGCGATTCCAACGTACCTCTTGAAATCTGTTTCCTGCTATTCTGCCTCGCTTTCAAGTCTGCCTCGTTGCCTTCCCTCAACAGATTTTTGGACGATAGTTGGCCTTGATTACTCTGCCAGTTTGTGAATTGCTGTGCCCCTGAGCTCCGTTTTTCACCTCGTTTCTTGTGAGCTGAACGCAAGTCCAAACTTTTGGTTCAGGACCTATACTGGTTCCCGGTGGGTGGCTGAGACTTTGGTTAATTCTTCTTCCTGCCGGGAAATTAGAGTGACATGTGCCCATCCAAATGCCTAACAGCTACTCTCTCATTGGTTCTCCCTCTTCCCTTTCATCCTCTGCCAAATTGGCAACCTGTGCGAACCAGGAGCTTAAAGGGGCTGTCTCTCCAAGTTGGGAGATTGATAGGAAAGCAGTTGGAAAGTCAAACCGGAGCACCAGGAGAGGGGCTCTTCGTTGAGTTTTAGAAACCTGTTGTATTCACAGTGTGTCCATTCTCTAGGTTTCCCGTACACGTTATAGCTGTAGTAATATTCCCTTCAACCTGGAGAGCTGGGACCCATGGAATGGGTGCCATGCATTATTGCTTTAAAGGGTCTGCATTTGCTCACCCAATCTCACCAATCCTCTCAGTCCCAAGTGTCCAGCCTTATGCCACATCCAGCTGTCATTGTAGATAGGGTCATTCCACGTTGCATCAGAGACCCTGAAGGAATTGTAAACAATTTCCCTGTTTCTTTGTTCTGTTTTTGAAATTCCTTTTTAGAGTGGGTTTGAGCTGATTCTCGCTGCCATGTTTATGCCAGTCTAGACACACTTGATTCCCTTACGGAGACATATCAATACATAGGTTTTAAGATTCTTACTAGTCAGATCTATTCCTCTGCGGGAAATATGGGGTTTTGAGTCCCTTTCACTGAGGAAGGTGGAGGTCTTGTCTATTCCATAGTTGGTTTGTGGAACGGTACCTGTGCTTATATCAAACTCTGGTTTGATGCATCACCCCACCTCTCCTTCCCCCTTAAGCAGGCATAAGAGTGTTTTCTAAATGTGAGACTCTGTTCTCTTGCCTAACTCAGTTCATGTGTAGCCATGTTTACAGGATCTTCCTAAGTGATATCTTATGATAAGTTTCTTTCCCTGTGTGACTTCTTTCACTTAGAATCATCGTACCTGAATCCACTCATTTTGCTGCTACTGGTCTTATGACATTGATTTCATGGCTGAGGGATATTCCATTGTACGTAAGTTCCACAATGTTTGGAACCATTTTTATATTTCCTGGGATATTTCAGGTGTACCCAGGTTGAGGTTCTTGTAAGCAGTGCAGCCCTCTATTTGGGGGTGGCTCTGTCTTATGGATTTTCAGTTTTCCCAAGGTATATTCCCTAGACTGGAAGTGCCCTTGGCTCTGTAGCTCTGTTGTTTACTTGTTTTAGGGAACACAATGCACTCCACCAGTGAGGCAGTTGGCAACTTACATCCCGCCCATCAGCATAACAAGGCTCCCTGTTCTCCAGGGCCTGTCTTGCCTTTCTGGTTTTTACACATTTTGTGGATGTCCCTTTTGACCGGTGGGAAGTGATACTTCTTTGTAGTGCAGATTGGCATTGCCCGCTTGCTTGCTTGGCCAAAAAGGGCGTATGCGTTTTCTCCTGAATATATTCAGGAGAAAACGCATACGCCCTTTTTGGCCAAGTGCATCATTGTCGAAGTTGTGCCCCTCTTCCTGTGCTTTACAGGCGATTCCAACGTACCTCTTGAAATCTGTTTCCTGCTATTCTGCCTCGCTTTCAAGTCTGCCTCGTTGCCTTCCCTCAACAGATTTTTGGACGATAGTTGGCCTTGATTACTCTGCCAGTTTGTGAATTGCTGTGCCCCTGAGCTCCATTTTTCACCTCGTTTCTTGTGAGCTGAACGCAAGTCCAAACTTTTGGTTCAGGACCTATACTGGTTCCCGGTGGGTGGCTGAGACTTTGGTTAATTCTTCTTCCTGCCGGGAAATTAGAGTGACATGTGCCCATCCAAATGCCTAACAGCTACTCTCTCATTGGTTCTCCCTCTTCCCTTTCATCCTCTGCCAAATTGGCAACCTGTGCGAACCAGGAGCTTAAAGGGGCTGTCTCTCCAAGTTGGGAGATTGATAGCAAAGCAGTTGGAAAGTCAAACCGGAGCACCAGGAGAGGGGCTCTTCGTTGAGTTTTAGAAACCTGTTGTATTCACAGTGTGTCCATTCTCTAGGTTTCCCGTACACGTTATAGCTGTAGTAATATTCCCTTCAACCTGGAGAGCTGGGACCCATGGAATGGGTGCCATGCATTATTGCTTTAAAGGGTCTGCATTTGCTCACCCAATCTCACCAATCCTCTCAGTCCCAAGTGTCCAGCCTTATGCCACATCCAGCTGTCATTGTAGATAGGGTCATTCCAGGTTGCATCAGAGACCCTGAAGGAATTGTAAAGAATTTCCCTGTTTCTTTGTTCTGTTTGTGAAATTCCTTTTTAGAGTGGGTTTGAGCTGATTCTCGCTGCCATGTTTATGCCAGTCTAGACACACTTGATTCCCTTACGGAGACATATCAATACATAGGTTTTAAGATTCTTACTAGTCAGATCTATTCCTCTGCGGGAAATATGGGGTTTTGAGTCCCTTTCACTGAGGAAGGTGGAGGTCTTGTCTATTCCATAGTTGGTTTGTGGAATGGTACCTGTGCTTATATCAAACTCTGGTTTGATGCATCACCCCACCTCTCCTTCCCCCTTAAGCAGGCAGAAGAGTGTTTTCTAAATGTGAGACTCTGTTCTCTTGCCTAACTCAGTTCATGTGTAGCCATGTTTACAGGATCTTCCTAAGTGATATCTTATGATAAGTTTCTTTCCCTGTGTGACTTCTTTCACTTAGAATCATCGTACCTGAATCCACTCATTTTGCTGCTACTGGTCTTATGACATTGATTTCATGGCTGAGGGATATTCCATTGTACGTAAGTTCCACAATGTTTGGAACCATTTTTATATTTCCTGGGATATTTCAGGTGTACCCAGGTTGAGGTTCTTGTAAGCAGTGCAGCCCTCAATTTGGGGGTGGCTCTGTCTTATGGATTTTCAGTTTTCCCAAGGTATATTCCCTAGACTGGAAGTGCCCTTGGCTCTGTAGCTCTGTTGTTTACTTGTTTTAGGGAACACAATGCACTCCTCCAGTGAGGCAGTTGGCAACTTACATCCCGCCCATCAGCATAACAAGGCTCCCTGTTCTCCAGGGCCTGTCTTGCCTTTCTGGTTTTTACACATTTTGTGGATGTCCCTTTTGACCGGTGGGAAGTGATACTTCTTTGTAGTGCAGATTTGCATTGCCCGCTTGCTTGCTTGGCCAAAAAGGGCGTATGCGTTTTCTCCTGAATATATTCAGGAGAAAACGCATACGCCCTTTTTGGCCAAGTGCATCATTGTCGAAGTTGTGCCCCTCTTCCTGTGCTTTACAGGCGATTCCAACGTACCTCTTGAAATCTGTTTCCTGCTATTCTGCCTCGCTTTCAAGTCTGCCTCGTTGCCTTCCCTCAACAGATTTTTGGACGATAGTTGGCCTTGATTACTCTGCCAGTTTGTGAATTGCTGTGCCCCTGAGCTCCGTTTTTCACCTCGTTTCTTGTGAGCTGAACGCAAGTCCAAACTTTTGGTTCAGGACCTATACTGGTTCCCGGTGGGTGGCTGAGACTTTGGTTAATTCTTCTTCCTGCCGGGAAATTAGAGTGACATGTGCCCATCCAAATGCCTAACATCTACTCTCTCATTGGTTCTCCCTCTTCCCTTTCATCCTCTGCCAAATTGGCAACCTGTGCGAACCAGGAGCTTAAAGGGGCTGTCTCTCCAAGTTGGGAGATTGATAGGAAAGCAGTTGGAAAGTCAAACCGGAGCACCAGGAGAGGGGCTCTTCGTTGAGTTTTAGAAACCTGTTGTATTCACAGTGTGTCCATTCTCTAGGTTTCCCGTACACGTTATAGCTGTAGTAATATTCCCTTCAACCTGGAGAGCTGGGACCCATGGAATGGGTGCCATGCATTATTGCTTTAAAGGGTCTGCATTTGCTCACCCAATCTCACCAATCCTCTCAGTCCCAAGTGTCCAGCCTTATGCCACATCCAGCTGTCATTGTAGATAGGGTCATTCCAGGTTGCATCAGAGACCCTGAAGGAATTGTAAAGAATTTCCCTGTTTCTTTGTTCTGTTTGTGAAATTCCTTTTTAGAGTGGGTTTGAGCTGATTCTCGCTGCCATGTTTATGCCAGTCTAGACACACTTGATTCCCTTACGGAGACATATCAATACATAGGTTTTAAGATTCTTACTAGTCAGATCTATTACTCTGCGGGAAATATGGGGTTTTGAGTCCCTTTCACTGAGGAAGGTGGAGGTCTTGTCTATTCCATAGTTGGTTTGTGGAACGGTACCTGTGCTTATATCAAACTCGGGTTTGATGCATCACCCCACCTCTCCTTCCCCCTTAAGCAGGCATAAGAGTGTTTTCTAAATGTGAGACTCTGTTCTCTTGCCTAACTCAGTTCATGTGTAGCCATGTTTACAGGATCTTCCTAAGTGATATCTTATGATAAGTTTCTTTTCCTGTGTGACTTCTTTCACTTAGAATCATCGTACCTGAATCCACTCATTTTGCTGCTACTGGTCTTATGACATTGATTTCGTGGCTGAGGGATATTCCATCGTACGTAAGTTCCACAATGTTTGGAACCATTTTTATATTTTCTGGGATATTTCAGGTGTACCCAGGTTGAGGTTCCTGTAAGCAGTGCAGCCCTCAATTTGGGGGTGGCTCTGTCTTATGGATTTTCAGTTTTCCCAAGGTATATTCCCTAGACTGGAAGTGCCCTTGGCTCTGTAGCTCTGTTGTTTACTTGTTTTAGGGAACACAATGCACTCCTCCAGTGAGGCAGTTGGCAACTTACATCCCGCCCATCAGCATAACAAGGCTCCCTGTTCTCCAGGGCCTGTCTTGCCTTTCTGGTTTTTACACATTTTGTGGATGTCCCTTTTGACCGGTGGGAAGTGATACTTCTTTGTAGTGCAGATTGGCATTGCCCGCTTGCTTGCTTGGCCAAAAAGGGCGTATGCGTTTTCTCCTGAATATATTCAGGAGAAAACGCATACGCCCTTTTTGGCCAAGTGCATCATTGTCGAAGTTGTGCCCCTCTTCCTGTGCTTTACAGGCGATTCCAACGTACCTCTTGAAATCTGTTTCCTGCTATTCTGCCTCGCTTTCAAGTCTGCCTCGTTGCCTTCCCTCAACAGATTTTTGGACGATAGTTGGCCTTGATTACTCTGCCAGTTTGTGAATTGCTGTGCCCCTGAGCTCCGTTTTTCACCTCGTTTCTTGTGAGCTGAACGCAAGTCCAAACTTTTGGTTCAGGACCTATACTGGTTCCCAGTGGGTGGCTGAGACTTTGGTTAATTCTTCTTCCTGCCGGGAAATTAGAGTGACATGTGCCCATCCAAATGCCTAACAGCTACTCTCTCATTGGTTCTCCCTCTTCCCTTTCATCCTCTGCCAAATTGGCAACCTGTGCGAACCAGGAGCTTAAAGGGGCTGTCTCTCCAAGTTGGGAGATTGATAGGAAAGCAGTTGGAAAGTCAAACCGGAGCACCAGGAGAGGGGCTCTTCGTTGAGTTTTAGAAACCTGTTGTATTCACAGTGTGTCCATTCTCTAGGTCTCCTGTACACGTTATAGCTGTAGTAATATTCCCTTCAACCTGGAGAGCTGGGACCCATGGAATGGGTGCCATGCATTATTGCTTTAAAGGGTCTGCATTTGCTCACCCAATCTCACCAATCCTCTCAGTCCCAAGTGTCCAGCCTTATGCCACATCCAGCTGTCATTGTAGATAGGGTCATTCCAGGTTGCATCAGAGACCCTGAAGGAATTGTAAAGAATTTCCCTGTTTCTTTGTTCTGTTTTTGAAATTCCTTTTTAGAGTGGGTTTGAGCTGATTCTCGCTGCCATGTTTATGCCAGTCTAGACACACTTGATTCCCTTACGGAGACATATCAATACATAGGTTTTAAGATTCTTACTAGTCAGATCTATTCCTCTGCGGGAAATATGGGGTTTTCAGTCCCTTTCACTGAGGAAGGTGGAGGTCTTGTCTATTCCATAGTTGGTTTTTGGAACTGTACCTGTGCTTATATCAAACTCGGGTTTGATGCATCACCCCACCTCTCCTTCCCCCTTAAGCAGGCATAAGAGTGTTTTCTAAATGTGAGACTCTGTTCTCTTGCCTAACTCAGTTCATGTGTAGCCATGTTTACAGGATCTTCCTAAGTGATATCTTATGATAAGTTTCTTTTCCTGTGTGACTTCTTTCACTTAGAATCATCGTACCTGAGTGCACTCATTTTGCTGCTACTGGGATTATGACATTGATTTCATGGCTGAGGGATATTCCATCGTACGTAAGTTCCACAATGTTTGGAACCATTTTTATATTTCCTGGGATATTTCAGGTGTACCCAGGTTGAGGTTCTTGTAAGCAGTGCAGCCCTCAATTTGGGGGTGGCTCTGTCTTATGGATTTTCAGTTTTCCCAAGGTATATTCCCTAGACTGGAAGTGCCCTTGGCTCTGTAGCTCTGTTGTTTACTTGTTTTAGGGAACACAATGCACTCCTCCAGTGAGGCAGTTGGCAACTTACATCCCGCCCATCAGCATAACAAGGCTCCCTGTTCTCCAGGGCCTGTCTTGCCTTTCTGGTTTTTACACATGTTGTGGATGTCCCTTTTGACCGGTGGGAAGTGATACTTCTTTGTAGTGCAGATTGGCATTGCCCGCTTGCTTGCTTGGCCAAAAAGGGCGTATGCGTTTTCTCCTGAATATATTCAGGAGAAAACGCATACGCCCTTTTTGGCCAAGTGCATCATTGTCGAAGTTGTGCCCCTCTTCCTGTGCTTTACAGGCGATTCCAACGTACCTCTTGAAATCTGTTTCCTGCTATTCTGCCTCGCTTTCAAGTCTGCCTCGTTGCCTTCCCTCAACAGATTTTTGGACGATAGTTGGCCTTGATTACTCTGCCAGTTTGTGAATTGCTGTGCCCCTGAGCTCCGTTTTTCACCTCGTTTCTTGTGAGCTGAACGCAAGTCCAAACTTTTGGTTCAGGACCTATACTGGTTCCCGGTGGGTGGCTGAGACTTTGGTTAATTCTTCTTCCTGCCGGGAAATTAGAGTGACATGTGCCCATCCAAATGCCTAACAGCTACTCTCTCATTGGTTCTCCCTCTTCCCTTTCATCCTCTGCCAAATTGGCAACCTGTGCGAACCAGGAGCTTAAAGGGGCTGTCTCTCCAAGTTGGGACATTGATAGGAAAGCAGTTGGAAAGTCAAACCGGAGCACCAGGAGAGGGGCTCTTCGTTGAGTTTTAGAAACCTGTTGTATTCACAGTGTGTCCATTCTCTAGGTTTCCCGTACACGTTATAGCTGTAGTAATATTCCCTTCAACCTGGAGAGCTGGGACCCATGGAATGGGTGCCATGCATTATTGCTTTAAAGGGTCTGCATTTGCTCACCCAATCTCACCAATCCTCTCAGTCCCAAGTGTCCAGCCTTATGCCACATCCAGCTGTCATTGTAGATAGGGTCATTCCAGGTTGCATCAGAGACCCTGAAGGAATTGTAAAGAATTTCCCTGTTTCTTTGTTCTGTTTGTGAAATTCCTTTTTAGAGTGGGTTTGAGCTGATTCTCGCTGCCATGTTTATGCCAGTCTAGACACACTTGATTCCCTTACGGAGACATATCAATACATAGGTTTTAAGATTCTTACTAGTCAGATCTATTCCTCTGCGGGAAATATGGGGTTTTGAGTCCCTTTCACTGAGGAAGGTGGAGGTCTTGTCTATTCCATAGTTGGTTTGTGGAACGGTACCTGTGCTTATATCAAACTCGGGTTTGATGCATCACCCCACCTCTCCTTCCCCCTTAAGCAGGCATAAGAGTGTTTTCTAAATGTGAGACTCTGTTCTCTTGCCTAACTCAGTTCATGTGTAGCCATGTTTACAGGATCTTCCTAAGTGATATCTTATGATAAGTTTCTTTTCCTGTGTGACTTCTTTCACTTAGAATCATCGTACCTGAATCCACTCATTTTGCTGCTACTGGTCTTATGACATTGATTTCGTGGCTGAGGGATATTCCATCGTACGTAATTCCACAATGTTTGGAACCATTTTTATATTTCCTGGGATATTTCAGGTGTACCCAGGTTGAGGTTCCTCTAAGCAGTGCAGCCCTCAATTTGGGGGTGGCTCTGTCTTATGGATTTTCAGTTTTCCCAAGGTATATTCCCTAGACTGGAAGTGCCCTTGGCTCTGTAGCTCTGTTGTTTACTTGTTTTAGGGAACACAATGCACTCCTCCAGTGAGGCAGTTGGCAACTTACATCCCGCCCATCAGCATAACAAGGCTCCCTGTTCTCCAGGGCCTGTCTTGCCTTTCTGGTTTTTACACATTTTGTGGATGTCCCTTTTGACCGGTGGGAAGTGATACTTCTTTGTAGTGCAGATTGGCATTGCCCGCTTGCTTGCTTGGCCAAAAAGGGCGTATGCGTTTTCTCCTGAATATATTCAGGAGAAAACGCATACGCCCTTTTTGGCCAAGTGCATCATTGTCGAAGTTGTGCCCCTCTTCCTGTGCTTTACAGGCGATTCCAACGTACCTCTTGAAATCTGTTTCCTGCTATTCTGCCTCGCTTTCAAGTCTGCCTCGTTGCCTTCCCTCAACAGATTTTTGGACGATAGTTGGCCTTGATTACTCTGCCAGTTTGTGAATTGCTGTGCCCCTGAGCTCCGTTTTTCACCTCGTTTCTTGTGAGCTGAACGCAAGTCCAAACTTTTGGTTCAGGACCTATACTGGTTCACAGTGGGTGGCTGAGACTTTGGTTAATTCTTCTTCCTGCCGGGAAATTAGAGTGACATGTGCCCATCCAAATGCCTAACAGCTACTCTCTCATTGGTTCTCCCTCTTCCCTTTCATCCTCTGCCAAATTGGCAACCTGTGCGAACCAGGAGCTTAAAGGGGCTGTCTCTCCAAGTTGGGAGATTGATAGGAAAGCAGTTGGAAAGTCAAACCGGAGCACCAGGAGAGGGGCTCTTCGTTGAGTTTTAGAAAACTGTTGTATTCACAGTGTGTCCATTCTCTAGGTTTCCCGTACACGTTATAGCTGTAGTAATATTCCCTTCAACCTGGAGAGCTGGGACCCATGGAATGGGTGCCATGCATTAATGCTTTAAAGGGTCTGCATTTGCTCACCCAATCTCACCAATCCTCTCAGTCCCAAGTGTCCAGCCTTATGCCACATCCAGCTGTCATTGTAGATAGGGTCATTCCAGGTTGCATCAGAGACCCTGAAGGAATTGTAAAGAATTTCCCTGTTTCTTTGTTCTGTTTTTGAAATTCCTTTTTAGAGTGGGTTTGAGCTGATTCTCGCTGCCATGTTTATGCCAGTCTAGACACACTTGATTCCCTTACGGAGACATATCAATACATAGGTTTTAAGATTCTTACTAGTCAGATCTATTCCTCTGCGGGAAATATGGGGTTTTGAGTCCCTTTCACTGAGGAAGGTGGAGGTCTTGTCTATTCCATAGTTGGTTTTTGGAACGGTACCTGTGCTTATATCAAACTCTGGTTTGATGCATCACCCCACCTCTCCTTCCCCCTTAAGCAGGCATAAGAGTGTTTTCTAAATGTGAGACTCTGTTCTCTTGCCTAACTCAGTTCATGTGTAGCCATGTTTACAGGATCTTCCTAAGTGATATCTTATGATAAGTTTCTTTTCCTGTGTGACTTCTTTCACTTAGAATCATCGTACCTGAATCCACTCATTTTGCTGCTACTGGTCTTATGACATTGATTCCATGGCTGAGGGATATTCCATCGTACGTAAGTTCCACAATGTTTGGAACCATTTTTATATTTCCTGGGATATTTCAGGTGTACCCAGGTTGAGGTTCTTGTAAGCAGTGCAGCCCTCAATTTGGGGGTGGCTCTGTCTTATGGATTTTCAGTTTTCCCAAGGTATATTCCCTAGACTGGAAGTGCCCTTGGCTCTGTAGCTCTGTTGTTTACTTGTTTTAGGGAACACAATGCACTCCTCCAGTGAGGCAGTTGGCAACTTACATCCCGCCCATCAGCATAACAAGGCTCCCTGTTCTCCAGGGCCTGTCTTGCCTTTCTGGTTTTTACACATTTTGTGGATGTCCCTTTTGACCGGTGGGAAGTGATACTTCTTTGTAGTGCAGATTTGCATTGCCCGCTTGCTTGCTTGGCCAAAAAGGGCGTATGCGTTTTCTCCTGAATATATTCAGGAGAAAACGCATACGCCCTTTATGGCCAAGTGCATCATTGTCGAAGTTGTGCCCCTCTTCCTGTGCTTTACAGGCGATTCCAACGTACCTCTTGAAATCTGTTTCCTGCTATTCTGCCTCGCTTTCAAGTCTGCCTCGTTGCCTTCCCTCAACAGATTTTTGGACGATAGTTGGCCTTGATTACTCTGCCAGTTTGTGAATTGCTGTGCCCCTGAGCTCCGTTTTTCACCTCGTTTCTTGTGAGCTGAACGCAAGTCCAAACTTTTGGTTCAGGACCTATACTGGTTCCCGGTGGGTGGCTGAGACTTTGGTTAATTCTTCTTCCTGCCGGGAAATTAGAGTGACATGTGCCCATCCAAATGCCTAACAGCTACTCTCTCATTGGTTCTCCCTCTTCCCTTTCATCCTCTGCCAAATTGGCAACCTGTGCGAACCAGGAGCTTAAAGGGGCTGTCTCTCCAAGTTGGGAGATTGATAGGAAAGCAGTTGGAAAGTCAAACCGGAGCACCAGGAGAGGGGCTCTTCGTTGAGTTTTAGAAACCTGTTGTATTCACAGTGTGTCCATTCTCTAGGTTTCCCGTACACGTTATAGCTGTAGTAATATTCCCTTCAACCTGGAGAGCTGGGACCCATGGAATGGGTGCCATGCATTATTGCTTTAAAGGGTCTGCATTTGCTCACCCAATCTCACCAATCCTCTCAGTCCCAAGTGTCCAGCCTTATGCCACATCCAGCTGTCATTGTAGATAGGGTCATTCCAGGTTGCATCAGAGACCCTGAAGGAATTGTAAAGAATTTCCCTGTTTCTTTGTTCTGTTTGTGAAATTCCTTTTTAGAGTGGGTTTGAGCTGATTCTCGCTGCCATGTTTATGCCAGTCTAGACACACTTGATTCCCTTACGGAGACATATCAATACATAGGTTTTAAGATTCTTACTAGTCAGATCTATTCCTCTGCGGGAAATATGGGGTTTTGAGTCCCTTTCACTGAGGAAGGTGGAGGTCTTGTCTATTCCATAGTTGGTTTGTGGAACGGTACCTGTGCTTATATCAAACTCGGGTTTGATGCATCACCCCACCTCTCCTTCCCCCTTAAGCAGGCATAAGAGTGTTTTCTAAATGTGAGACTCTGTTCTCTTGCCTAACTCAGTTCATGTGTAGCCATGTTTACAGGATCTTCCTAAGTGATATCTTATGATAAGTTTCTTTTCCTGTGTGACTTCTTTCACTTAGAATCATCGTACCTGAATCCACTCATTTTGCTGCTACTGGTCTTATGACATTGATTTTGTGGCTGAGGGATATTCCATCGTACGTAAGTTCCACAATGTTTGGAACCATTTTTATATTTCCTGGGATATTTCAGGTGTACCCAGGTTGAGGTTCCTGTAAGCAGTGCAGCCCTCAATTTGGGGGTGGCTCTGTCTTATGGATTTTCAGTTTTCCCAAGGTATATTCCCTAGACTGGAAGTGCCCTTGGCTCTGTAGCTCTGTTGTTTACTTGTTTTAGGGAACACAATGCACTCCTCCAGTGAGGCAGTTGGCAACTTACATCCCGCCCATCAGCATAACAAGGCTCCCTGTTCTCCAGGGCCTGTCTTGCCTTTCTGGTTTTTACACATTTTGTGGATGTCCCTTTTGACCGGTGGGAAGTGATACTTCTTTGTAGTGCAGATTGGAATTGCCCGCTTGCTTGCTTGGCCAAAAAGGGCATATGAATTTTCTCCTGAATATATTCAGGAGAAAACGCATATGCCCTTTTTGGCCAAGTGCATCATTGTCAAAGTTGTGCCCCTCTTCCTGTGCTTTACAGGCGATTCCAACGTACCTCTTGAAATCTGTTTCCTGCTATTCTGCCTCGCTTTCAAGTCTGCCTCGTTGCCTTCCCTCAACAGATTTTTGGACGATAGTTGGCCTTGATTACTCTGCCAGTTTGTGAATTGCTGTGCCCCTGAGCTCCGTTTTTCACCTCGTTTCTTGTGAGCTGAACGCAAGTCCAAACTTTTGGTTCAGGACCTATACTGGTTCCCGGTGGGTGGCTGAGACTTTGGTTAATTCTTCTTCCTGCCGGGAAATTAGAGTGACATGTGCCCATCCAAATGCCTAACAGCTACTCTCTCATTGGTTCTCCCTCTTCCCTTTCATCCTCTGCCAAATTGGCAACCTGTGCGAACCAGGAGCTTAAAGGGGCTGTCTCTCCAAGTTGGGAGATTGATAGGAAAGCAGTTGGAAAGTCAAACCGGAGCACCAGGAGAGGGGCTCTTCGTTGAGTTTTAGAAACCTGTCGTATTCACAGTGTGTCCATTCTCTAGGTCTCCCGTACACGTTATAGCTGTAGTAATATTCCCTTCAACCTGGAGAGCTGGGACCCATGGAGTGGGTGCCATGCATTATTGCTTTAAAGGGTCTGCATTTGCTCACCCAATCTCACCAATCCTCTCAGTCCCAAGTGTCCAGCCTTATGCCACATCCAGCTGTCATTGTAGATAGGGTCATTCCAGGTTGCATCAGAGACCCTGAAGGAATTGTAAAGAATTTCCCTGTTTCTTTGTTCTGTTTTTGAAATTCCTTTTTAGAGTGGATTTGAGCTGATTCTCGCTGCCATGTTTATGCCAGTCTAGACACACTTGATTCCCTTACGGAGACATATCAATACATAGGTTTTAAGATTCTTACTAGTCAGATCAATTCCTCTGCGGGAAATATGGGGTTTTGAGTCCCTTTCACTGAGGAAGGTGGAGGTCTTGTCTATTCCATAGTTGGTTTTTGGAACGGTACCTGTGCTTATATCAAACTCTGGTTTGATGCATCACCCCACCTCTCCTTCCCCCTTAAGCAGGCATAAGAGTGTTTTCTAAATGTGAGACTCTGTTCTCTTGCCTAACTCAGTTCATGTGTAGCCATGTTTACAGGATCTTCCTAAGTGATATCGTATGATAAGTTTCTTTTCCTGTGTGACTTCTTTCACTTAGAATCATCGTACCTGAATCCACTCATTTTGCTGCTACTGGTCTTATGACATTGATTCCATGACTGAGGGATATTCCATCGTACGTAAGTTCCACAATGTTTGGAACCATTTTTATATTTCCTGGGATATTTCAGGTGTACCCAGGTTGAGGTTCTTGTAAGCAGTGCAGCCCTCAATTTGGGGGTGGCTCTGTCTTATGGATTTTCAGTTTTCCCAAGGTATATTCCCTAGACTGGAAGTGCCCTTGGCTCTGTAGCTCTGTTGTTTACTTGTTTTAGGGAACACAGTGCACTCCTCCAGTGAGGCAGTTGGCAACTTACATCCCGCCCATCAGCATAACAAGGCTCCCTGTTCTCCAGGGCCTGTCTTGCCTTTCTGGTTTTTACGCATTTTGTGGATGTCCCTTTTGACCGGTGGGAAGTGATACATCTTTGTAGTGCAGATTTGCATTGCCCGCTTGCTTGCTTGGCCAAAAAGGGCGTATGCGTTTTCTCCTGAATATATTCAGGAGAAAACGCATACGCCCTTTTTGGCCAAGTGCATCATTGTCGAAGTTGTGCCCCTCTTCCTGTGCTTTACAGGCGATTCCAACGTACCTCTTGAAATCTGTTTCCTGCTATTCTGCCTCGCTTTCAAGTCTGCCTCGTTGCCTTCCCTCAACAGATTTTTGGACGATAGTTGGCCTTGATTACTCTGCCAGTTTGTGAATTGCTGTGCCCCTGAGCTCCATTTTTCACCTCGTTTCTTGTGAGCTGAACGCAAGTCCAAACTTTTGGTTCAGGACCTATACTGGTTCCCGGTGGGTGGCTGAGACTTTGGTTAATTCTTCTTCCTGCCGGGAAATTAGAGTGACATGTGCCCATCCAAATGCCTAACAGCTACTCTCTCATTGGTTCTCCCTCTTCCCTTTCATCCTCTGCCAAATTGGCAACCTGTGCGAACCAGGAGCTTAAAGGGGCTGTCTCTCCAAGTTGGGAGATTGATAGGAAAGCAGTTGGAAAGTCAAACCGGAGCACCAGGAGAGGGGCTCTTCGTTGAGTTTTAGAAACCTGTTGTATTCACAGTGTGTCCATTCTCTAGGTTTCCCGTACACGTTATAGCTGTAGTAATATTCCCTTCAACCTGGAGAGCTGGGACCCATGGAATGGGTGCCATGCATTATTGCTTTAAAGGGTCTGCATTTGCTCACCCAATCTCACCAATCCTCTCAGTCCCAAGTGTCCAGCCTTATGCCACATCCAGCTGTCATTGTAGATAGGGTCATTCCAGGTTGCATCAGAGACCCTGAAGGAATTGTAAACAATTTCCCTGTTTCTTTGTTCTGTTTTTGAAATTCCTTTTTAGAGTGGGTTTGAGCTGATTCTCGCTGCCATGTTTATGCCAGTCTAGACACACTTGATTCCCTTACGGAGACATATCAATACATAGGTTTTAAGATTCTTACTAGTCAGATCTATTCCTCTGCGGGAAATATGGGGTTTTGAGTCCCTTTCACTGAGGAAGGTGGAGGTCTTGTCTATTCCATAGTTGGTTTGTGGAACGGTACCTGTGCTTATATCAAACTCTTGTTTGATGCATCACCCCACCTCTCCTTCCCCCTTAAGCAGGCATAAGAGTGTTTTCTAAATGTGAGACTCTGTTCTCTTGCCTAACTCAGTTCATGTGTAGCCATGTTTACAGGATCTTCCTAAGTGATATCTTATGATAAGTTTCTTTTCCTGTGTGACTTCTTTCACTTAGAATCATCGTACCTGAATCCACTCATTTTGCTGCTACTGGTCTTATGACATTGATTTCATGGCTGAGGGATATTCCATTGTACGTAAGTTCCACAATGTTTGGAACCATTTTTATATTTCCTGGGATATTTCAGGTGTACCCAGGTTGAGGTTCTTGTAAGCAGTGCAGCCCTCAATTTGGGGGTGGCTCTGTCTTATGGATTTTCAGTTTGCCCAAGGTATATTCCCTAGACTGGAAGTGCCCTTGGCTCTGTAGCTCTGTTGTTTACTTGTTTTAGGGAACACAATGCACTCCTCCAGTGAGGCAGTTGGCAACTTACATCCCGCCCATCAGCATAACAAGGCTCCCTGTTCTCCAGGGCCTGTCTTGCCTTTCTGGTTTTTACACATTTTGTGGATGTCCCTTTTGACCGGTGGGAAGTGATACTTCTTTGTAGTGCAGATTTGCATTGCCCGCTTGCTTGCTTGGCCAAAAAGGGCGTATGCGTTTTCTCCTGAATATATTCAGGAGAAAACGCATACGCCCTTTTTGGCCAAGTGCATCATTGTCGAAGTTGTGCCCCTCTTCCTGTGCTTTACAGGCGATTCCAACGTACCTCTTGAAATCTGTTTCCTGCTATTCTGCCTCGCTTTCAAGTCTGCCTCGTTGCCTTCCCTCAACAGATTTTTGGACGATAGTTGGCCTTGATTACTCTGCCAGTTTGTGAATTGCTGTGCCCCTGAGCTCCGTTTTTCACCTCGTTTCTTGTGAGCTGAACGCAAGTCCAAACTTTTGGTTCAGGACCTATACTGGTTCCCGGTGGGTGGCTGAGACTTTGGTTAATTCTTCTTCCTGCCGGGAAATTAGAGTGACATGTGCCCATCCAAATGCCTAACAGCTACTCTCTCATTGGTTCTCCCTCTTCCCTTTCATCCTCTGCCAATTTGGCAACCTGTGCGAACCAGGAGCATAAAGGGGCTGTCTCTCCAAGTTGGGAGATTGATAGGAAAGCAGTTGGAAAGTCAAACCGGAGCACCAAGAGAGGGGCTCTTCGTTGAGTTTTAGAAACCTGTTGTATTCACAGTGTGTCCATTCTCTAGGTTTCCCGTACACATTATAGCTGTAGTAATATTCCCTTCAACCTGGAGAGCTGGGACCCATGGAATGGGTGCCATGCATTATTGCTTTAAAGGGTCTGCATTTGCTCACCCAATCTCACCAATCCTCTCAGTCCCAAGTGTCCAGCCTTATGCCACATCCAGCTGTCATTGTAGATAGGGTCATTCCAGGTTGCATCAGAGACCCTGAAGGAATTGTAAAGAATTTCCCTGTTTCTTTGTTCTGTTTTTGAAATTCCTTTTTAGAGTGGGTTTGAGCTGTTTCTCGCTGCCATGTTTATGCCAGTCTAGACACACTTGATTCCCTTACGGAGACATATCAATACATAGGTTTTAAGATTCTTACTAGTCAGATCTATTCCTCTGCGGGAAATATGGGGTTTTGAGTCCCTTTCACTGAGGAAGGTGGAGGTCTTGTCTATTCCATAGTTGGTTTTTGGAACGGTACCTGTGCTTATATCAAACTCTGGTTTGATGCATCACCCCACCTCTCCTTCCCCCTTAAGCAGGCATAAGAGTGTTTTCTAAATGTGAGACTCTGTTCTCTTGCCTAACTCAGTTCATGTGTAGCCATGTTTACAGGATCTTCCTAAGTGATATCTTATGATAAGTTTCTTTTCCTGTGTGACTTCTTTCACTTAGAATCATCGTACCTGAATCCACTCATTTTGCTGCTACTGGTCTTATGACATTGATTCCATGGCTGAGGGATATTCCATCGTACGTAAGTTCCACAATGTTTGGAACCATTTTTATATTTCCTGGGATATTTCAGGTGTACCCAGGTTGAGGTTCCTGTAAGCAGTGCAGCCCTCAATTTGGGGGTGGCTCTGTCTTATGGATTTTCAGTTTTCCCAAGGTATATTCCCTAGACTGGAAGTGCCCTTGGCTCTGTAGCTCTGTTGTTTACTTGTTTTAGGGAACACAATGCACTCCTCCAGTGAGGCAGTTGGCAACTTACATCCCGCCCATCAGCATAACAAGGCTCCCTGTTCTCCAGGGCCTGTCTTGCCTTTCTGGTTTTTACACATTTTGTGGATGTCCCTTTTGACCGGTGGGAAGTGATACTTCTTTGTAGTGCAGATTGACATTGCCCGCTTGCTTGCTTGGCCAAAAAGGGCGTATGCGTTTTCTCCTGAATATATTCAGGAGAAAACGCATACGCCCTTTTTGGCCAAGTGCATCATTGTCGAAGTTGTGCCCCTCTTCCTGTGCTTTACAGGCGATTCCAACGTACCTCTTGAAATCTGTTTCCTGCTATTCTGCCTCGCTTTCAAGTCTGCCTCGTTGCCTTCCCTCAACAGATTTTTGGACGATAGTTGGCCTTGATTACTCTGCCAGTTTGTGAATTGCTGTGCCCCTGAGCTCCGTTTTTCACCTCGTTTCTTGTGAGCTGAACGCAAGTCCAAACTTTTGGTTCAGGACCTATACTGGTTCCCAGTGGGTGGCTGAGACTTTGGTTAATTCTTCTTCCTGCCGGGAAATTAGAGTGACATGTGCCCATCCAAATGCCTAACAGCTACTCTCTCATTGGTTCTCCCTCTTCCCTTTCATCCTCTGCCAAATTGGCAACCTGTGCGAACCAGGAGCTTAAAGGGGCTGTCTCTCCAAGTTGGGAGATTGATAGGAAAGCAGTTGGAAAGTCAAACCGGAGCACCAGGAGAGGGGCTCTTCGTTGAGTTTTAGAAACCTGTTGTATTCACAGTGTGTCCATTCTCTAGGTTTCCCGTACACGTTATAGCTGTAGTAATATTCCCTTCAACCTGGAGAGCTGGGACCCATGGAATTGGTGCCATGCATTAATGCTTTAAAGGGTCTGCATTTGCTCACCCAATCTCACCAATCCTCTCAGTCCCAAGTGTCCAGCCTTATGCCACATCCAGCTGTCATTGTAGATAGGGTCATTCCAGGTTGCATCAGAGACCCTGAAGGAATTGTAAAGAATTTCCCTGTTTCTTTGTTCTGTTTTTGAAATTCCTTTTTAGAGTGGGTTTGAGCTGATTCTCGCTGCCATGTTTATGCCAGTCTAGACACACTTGATTCCCTTACGGAGACATATCAATACATAGGTTTTAAGATTCTTACTAGTCAGATCTATTCCTCTGCGGGAAATATGGGGTTTTCAGTCCCTTTCACTGAGGAAGGTGGAGGTCTTGTCTATTCCATAGTTGGTTTTTGGAACGGTACCTGTGCTTATATCAAACTCGGGTTTGATGCATCACCCCACCTCTCCTTCCCCCTTAAGCAGGCATAAGAGTGTTTTCTAAATGTGAGGCTCTGTTCTCTTGCCTAACTCAGTTCATGTGTAGCCATGTTTACAGGATCTTCCTAAGTGATATCTTATGATAAGTTTCTTTTCCTGTGTGACTTCTTTCACTTAGAATCATCGTACCTGAGTGCACTCATTTTGCTGCTACTGGTCTTATGACATTGATTTCATGGCTGAGGGATATTCCATCGTACGTAAGTTCCACAATGTTTGGAACCATTTTTATATTTCCTGGGATATTTCAGGCGTACCCAGGTTGAGGTTCTTGTAAGCAGTGCAGCCCTCAATTTGGGGGTGGCTCTGTCTTATGGATTTTCAGTTTTCCCAAGGTATATTCCCTAGACTGGAAGTGCCCTTGGCTCTGTAGCTCTGTTGTTTACTTGTTTTAGGGAACACAATGCACTCCTCCAGTGAGGCAGTTGGCAACTTACATCCCGCCCATCAGCATAACAAGGCTCCCTGTTCTCCAGGGCCTGTCTTGCCTTTCTGGTTTTTACACATTTTGTGGATGTCCCTTTTGACCGGTGGGAAGTGATACTTCTTTGTAGTGCAGATTTGCATTGCCCGCTTGCTTGCTTGGCCAAAAAGGGCGTATGCGTTTTCTCCTGTATATATTCAGGAGAAAACGCATACACCCTTTATGGCCAAGTGCATCATTGTCGAAGTTGTGCCCCTCTTCCTGTGCTTTACAGGCGATTCCAACGTTCCTCTTGAAATCTGTTTCCTGCTATTCTGCCTCGCTTTCAAGTCCGCCTCGTTGCCTTCCCTCAACAGATTTTTGGACGATAGTTGGCCTTGATTACTCTGCCAGTTTGTGAATTGCTGTGCCCCTGAGCTCCGTTTTTCACCTCGTTTCTTGTGAGCTGAACGCAAGTCCAAACTTTTGGTTCAGGACCTATACTGGTTCCCAGTGGGTGGCTGAGACTTTGGTTAATTCTTCTTCCTGCCGGGAAATTAGAGTGACATGTGCCCATCCAAATGCCTAACAGCTACTCTCTCATTGGTTCTCCCTCTTCCCTTTCATCCTCTGCCAAATTGGCAACCTGTGCGAACCAGGAGCTTAAAGGGGCTGTCTCTCCAAGTTGGGAGATTGATAGGAAAGCAGTTGGAAAGTCAAACCGGAGCACCAGGAGAGGGGCTCTTCGTTGAGTTTTAGAAACCTGTTGTATTCACAGTGTGTCCATTCTCTAGGTTTCCCGTACACGTTATAGCTGTAGTAATATTCCCTTCAACCTGGAGAGCTGGGACCCATGGAATGGGTGCCATGCATTAATGCTTTAAAGGGTCTGCATTTGCTCACCCAATCTCACCAATCCTCTCAGTCCCAAGTGTCCAGCCTTATGCCACATCCAGCTGTCATTGTAGATAGGGTCATTCCAGGTTGCATCAGAGACCCTGAAGGAATTGTAAAGAATTTCCCTGTTTCTTTGTTCTGTTTTTGAAATTCCTTTTTAGAGTGGGTTTGAGCTGATTCTCGCTGCCATGTTTATGCCAGTCTAGACACACTTGATTCCCTTACGGAGACATATCAATACATAGGTTTTAAGATTCTTACTAGTCAGATCTATTCCTCTGCGGGAAATATGGGGTTTTCAGTCCCTTTCACTGAGGAAGGTGGAGGTCTTGTCTATTCCATAGTTGGTTTTTGGAACGGTACCTGTGCTTATATCAAACTCGGGTTTGATGCATCACCCCACCTCTCCTTCCCCCTTAAGCAGGCATAAGAGTGTTTTCTAAATGTGAGGCTCTGTTCTCTTGCCTAACTCAGTTCATGTGTAGCCATGTTTACAGGATCTTCCTAAGTGATATCTTATGATAAGTTTCTTTTCCTGTGTGACTTCTTTCACTTAGAATCATCGTACCTGAGTGCACTCATTTTGCTGCTACTGGTCTTATGACATTGATTTCATGGCTGAGGGATATTCCATCGTACGTAAGTTCCACAATGTTTGGAACCATTTTTATATTTCCTGGGATATTTCAGGCGTACCCAGGTTGAGGTTCTTGTAAGCAGTGCAGCCCTCAATTTGGGGGTGGCTCTGTCTTATGGATTTTCAGTTTTCCCAAGGTATATTCCCTAGACTGGAAGTGCCCTTGGCTCTGTAGCTCTGTTGTTTACTTGTTTTAGGGAACACAATGCACTCCTCCAGTGAGGCAGTTGGCAACTTACATCCCGCCCATCAGCATAACAAGGCTCCCTGTTCTCCAGGGCCTGTCTTGCCTTTCTGGTTTTTACACATTTTGTGGATGTCCCTTTTGACCGGTGGGAAGTGATACATCTTTGTAGTGCAGATTTGCATTGCCCGCTTGCTTGCTTGGCCAAAAAGGGCGTATGCGTTTTCTCCTGAATATATTCAGGAGAAAACGCATACGCCCTTTTTGGCCAAGTGCATCATTGTCGAAGTTGTGCCCCTCTTCCTGTGCTTTACAGGCGATTCCAACGTACCTCTTGAAATCTGTTTCCTGCTATTCTGCCTCGCTTTCAAGTCTGCCTCGTTGCCTTCCCTCAACAGATTTTTGGACGATAGTTGGCCTTGATTACTCTGCCAGTTTGTGAATTGCTGTGCCCCTGAGCTCCGTTTTTCACCTCGTTTCTTGTGAGCTGAACGCAAGTCCAAACTTTTGGTTCAGGACCTATACTGGTTCCCGGTGGGTGGCTGAGAGTTTGGTTAATTCTTCTTCCTGCCGGGAAATTAGAGTGACATGTGCCCATCCAAATGCCTAACAGCTACTCTCTCATTGGTTCTCCCTCTTCCCTTTCATCCTCTGCCAAATTGGCAACCTGTGCGAACCAGGAGCATAAAGGGGCTGTCTCTCCAAGTTGGGAGATTGATAGGAAAGCAGTTGGAAAGTCAAACCGGAGCACCAAGAGAGGGGCTCTTCGTTGAGTTTTAGAAACCTGTTGTATTCACAGTGTGTCCATTCTCTAGGTTTCCCGTACACATTATAGCTGTAGTAATATTCCCTTCAACCTGGAGAGCTGGGACCCATGGAATGGGTGCCATGCATTATTGCTTTAAATGGTCTGCATTTGCTCACCCAATCTCACCAATCCTCTCAGTCCCAAGTGTCCAGCCTTATGCCACATCCAGCTGTCATTGTAGATAGGGTCATTCCAGGTTGCATCAGAGACCCTGAAGGAATTGTAAAGAATTTCCCTGTTTCTTTGTTCTGTTTTTGAAATTCCTTTTTAGAGTGGGTTTGAGCTGTTTCTCGCTGCCATGTTTATGCCAGTCTAGACACACTTGATTCCCTTACGGAGACATATCAATACATAGGTTTTAAGATTCTTACTAGTCAGATCTATTCCTCTGCGGGAAATATGGGGTTTTGAGTCCCTTTCACTGAGGAAGGTGGAGGTCTTGTCTATTCCATAGTTGGTTTTTGGAACGGTACCTGTGCTTATATCAAACTCTGGTTTGATGCATCACCCCACCTCTCCTTCCCCCTTAAGCAGGCATAAGAGTGTTTTCTAAATGTGAGACTCTGTTCTCTTGCCTAACTCAGTTCATGTGTAGCCATGTTTACAGGATCTTCCTAAGTGATATCTTATGATAAGTTTCTTTTCCTGTGTGACTTCTTTCACTTAGAATCATCGTACCTGAATCCACTCATTTTGCTGCTACTGGTCTTATGACATTGATTCCATGGCTGAGGGATATTCCATCGTACGTAAGTTCCACAATGTTTGGAACCATTTTTATATTTCCTGGGATATTTCAGGTGTACCCAGGTTGAGGTTCCTGTAAGCAGTGCAGCCCTCAATTTGGGGGTGGCTCTGTCTTATGGATTTTCAGTTTTCCCAAGGTATATTCCCTAGACTGGAAGTGCCCTTGGCTCTGTAGCTCTGTTGTTTACTTGTTTTAGGGAACACAATGCACTCCTCCAGTGAGGCAGTTGGCAACTTACATCCCGCCCATCAGCATAACAAGGCTCCCTGTTCTCCAGGGCCTGTCTTGCCTTTCTGGTTTTTACACATTTTGTGGATGTCCCTTTTGACCGGTGGGAAGTGATACTTCTTTGTAGTGCAGATTGACATTGCCCGCTTGCTTGCTTGGCCAAAAAGGACGTATGCGTTTTCTCCTGAATATATTCAGGAGAAAACGCATACGCCCTTTTTGGCCAAGTGCATCATTGTCGAAGTTGTGCCCCTCTTCCTGTGCTTTACAGGCGATTCCAACGTACCTCTTGAAATCTGTTTCCTGCTATTCTGCCTCGCTTTCAAGTCTGCCTCGTTGCCTTCCCTCAACAGATTTTTGGACGATAGTTGGCCTTGATTACTCTGCCAGTTTGTGAATTGCTGTGCCCCTGAGCTCCGTTTTTCACCTCGTTTCTTGTGAGCTGAACGCAAGTCCAAACTTTTGGTTCAGGACCTATACTGGTTCCCAGTGGGTGGCTGAGACTTTGGTTAATTCTTCTTCCTGCCGGGAAATTAGAGTGACATGTGCCCATCCAAATGCCTAACAGCTACTCTCTCATTGGTTCTCCCTCTTCCCTTTCATCCTCTGCCAAATTGGCAACCTGTGCGAACCAGGAGCTTAAAGGGGCTGTCTCTCCAAGTTGGGAGATTGATAGGAAAGCAGTTGGAAAGTCAAACCGGAGCACCAGGAGAGGGGCTCTTCGTTGAGTTTTAGAAACCTGTTGTATTCACAGTGTGTCCATTCTCTAGGTTTCCCGTACACGTTATAGCTGTAGTAATATTCCCTTCAACCTGGAGAGCTGGGACCCATGGAATGGGTGCCATGCATTAATGCTTTAAAGGGTCTGCATTTGCTCACCCAATCTCACCAATCCTCTCAGTCCCAAGTGTCCAGCCTTATGCCACATCCAGCTGTCATTGTAGATAGGGTCATTCCAGGTTGCATCAGAGACCCTGAAGGAATTGTAAAGAATTTCCCTGTTTCTTTGTTCTGTTTTTGAAATTCCTTTTTAGAGTGGGTTTGAGCTGATTCTCGCTGCCATGTTTATGCCAGTCTAGACACACTTGATTCCCTTACGGAGACATATCAATACATAGGTTTTAAGATTCTTACTAGTCAGATCTATTCCTCTGCGGGAAATATGGGGTTTTCAGTCCCTTTCACTGAGGAAGGTGGAGGTCTTGTCTATTCCATAGTTGGTTTTTGGAACGGTACCTGTGCTTATATCAAACTCGGGTTTGATGCATCACCCCACCTCTCCTTCCCCCTTAAGCAGGCATAAGAGTGTTTTCTAAATGTGAGGCTCTGTTCTCTTGCCTAACTCAGTTCATGTGTAGCCATGTTTACAGGATCTTCCTAAGTGATATCTTATGATAAGTTTCTTTTCCTGTGTGACTTCTTTCACTTAGAATCATCGTACCTGAGTGCACTCATTTTGCTGCTACTGGTCTTATGACATTGATTTCATGGCTGAGGGATATTCCATCGTACGTAAGTTCCACAATGTTTGGAACCATTTTTATATTTCCTGGGATATTTCAGGCGTACCCAGGTTGAGGTTCTTGTAAGCAGTGCAGCCCTCAATTTGGGGGTGGCTCTGTCTTATGGATTTTCAGTTTTCCCAAGGTATATTCCCTAGACTGGAAGTGCCCTTGGCTCTGTAGCTCTGTTGTTTACTTGTTTTAGGGAACACAATGCACTCCTCCAGTGAGGCAGTTGGCAACTTACATCCCGCCCATCAGCATAACAAGGCTCCCTGTTCTCCAGGGCCTGTCTTGCCTTTCTGGTTTTTACACATTTTGTGGATGTCCCTTTTGACCGGTGGGAAGTGATACTTCTTTGTAGTGCAGATTTGCATTGCCCGCTTGCTTGCTTGGCCAAAAAGGGCGTATGCGTTTTCTCCTGTATATATTCAGGAGAAAACTCATACACCCTTTATGGCCAAGTGCATCATTGTCGAAGTTGTGCCCCTCTTCCTGTGCTTTACAGGCGATTCCAACGTTCCTCTTGAAATCTGTTTCCTGCTATTCTGCCTCGCTTTCAAGTCCGCCTCGTTGCCTTCCCTCAACAGATTTTTGGACGATAGTTGGCCTTGATTACTCTGCCAGTTTGTGAATTGCTGTGCCCCTGAGCTCCATTTTTCAACTCGTTTTTTGTGAGCTGAACGCAAGTCCAAACTTTTGGTTCAGGACCTATACTGGTTCCCGGTGGGTGGCTGAGACTTTGGTTAATTCTTCTTCCTGCCGGGAAATTAGAGTGACATGTGCCCATCCAAATGCCTAACAGCTACTCTCTCATTGGTTCTCCCTCTTCACTTTCATCCTCTGCCAAATTGGCAACCTGTGCGAACCAGGAGCTTAAAGGGGCTGTCTCTCCAAGTTGGGAGATTGATAGGAAAGCAGTTGGAAAGTCAAACCGGAGCACCAGGAGAGGGGCTCTTCGTTGAGTTTTAGAAACCTTTCGTATTCACAGTGTGTCCATTCTCTAGGTTTCCCGTACACGTTATAGCTGTAGTAATATTCCCTTCAACCTGGAGAGCTGGGACCCATGGAATGGGTGCCATGCATTATTGCTTTAAAGGGTCTGCATTTGCTCACCCAATCTCACCAATCCTCTCAGTCCAAAGTGTCCAGCCTTATGCCACATCCAGCTGTCATTGTAGATAGGGTCATTCCAGGTTGCATCAGAGACCCTGAAGGAATTGTAAAGAATTTCCCTGTTTCTTTGTTCTGTTTTTGAAATTCCTTTTTAGAGTGGGTTTGAGCTGATTCTCGCTGCCATGTTTATGCCAGTCTAGACACACTTGATTCCCTTACAGAGACATATCAATACATAGGTTTTAAGATTCTTACTAGTCAGATCTATTCCTCTGCGGGACATATGGGGTTTTGAGTCCCTTTCACTGAGGAAGGTGGAGGTCTTGTCTATTCCATAGTTGGTTTTTGGAACGCTACCTGTGCTTATATCAAACTCGGGTTTGATGCATCACCCCACCTCTCCTTCCCCCTTAAGCAGGCATAAGAGTGTTTTCTAAATGTGAGACTCTGTTCTCTTGCCTAACTCAGTTCATGTGTAGCCATGTTTACAGGAACTTCCTAAGTGATATCTTATGATAAGTTTCTTTTCCTGTGTGACTTCTTTCACTTAGAATCATCGTACCTGAATCCACTCATTTTGCTGCTACTGGTCTTATGACATTGATTTCATGGCTGAGGGATATTCCATCGTACGTAAGTTCCACAATGTTTGGAACCATTTTTATATTTCCTGGGATATTTCAGGCGTACCCAGGTTGAGGTTCTTGTAAGCAGTGCAGCCCTCAATTTGGGGGTGGCTCTGTCTTATGGATTTTCAGTTTTCCCAAGGTATATTCCCTAGACTGGAAGTGCCCTTGGCTCTGTAGCTCTGTTGTTTACTTGTTTTAGGGAACACAATGCACTCCTCCAGTGAGGCAGTTGGCAACTTACATCCCGCCCATCAGCATAACAAGGCTCCCTGTTCTCCAGGGCCTGTCTTGCCTTTCTGGTTTTTACACATTTTGTGGATGTCCCTTTTGACCGGTGGGAAGTGATACTTCTTTGTAGTGCAGATTTGCATTGCCCGCTTGCTTGCTTGGCCAAAAAGGGCGTATGCGTTTTCTCCTGTATATATTCAGGGGAAAACGCATACACCCTTTATGGCCAAGTGCATCATTGTCGAAGTTGTGCC
The DNA here is from genome assembly GCF_964341445.2 of Mesoplodon mirus. Classification (NCBI taxonomy): domain Eukaryota; kingdom Metazoa; phylum Chordata; class Mammalia; order Artiodactyla; family Ziphiidae; genus Mesoplodon; species Mesoplodon mirus. The sequence goes on along the minus strand of NW_028295681.1, from coordinate 304,891 downwards.
CCTCTTCCTGTGCTTTACAGGCGATTCCAACGTTCCTCTTGAAATCTGTTTCCTGCTATTCTGCCTCGCTTTCAAGTCCGCCTCGTTGCCTTCCCTCAACAGATTTTTGGACGATAGTTGGCCTTGATTACTCTGCCAGTTTGTGAATTGCTGTTCCCCTGAGCTCCATTTTTCAACTCGTTTTTTGTGAGCTGAACGCAAGTCCAAACTTTTGGTTCAGGACCTATACTGGTTCCCGGTGGGTGGCTGAGACTTTGGTTAATTCTTCTTCCTGCCGGGAAATTAGAGTGACATGTGCCCATCCAAATGCCTAACAGCTACTCTCTCATTGGTTCTCCCTCTTCCCTTTCATCCTCTGCCAAATTGGCAACCTGTGCGAACCAGGAGCTTAAAGGGGCTGTCTCTCCAAGTTGGGAGATTGATAGGAAAGCAGTTGGAAAGTCAAACCGGAGCACCAGGAGAGGGGCTCTTCGTTGAGTTTTAGAAACCTGTTGTATTCACAGTGTGTCCATTATCTAGGTTTCCCGTACACGTTATAGCTGTAGTAATATTCCCTTCAACCTGGAGAGCTGGGACCCATGGAATGGGTGCCATGCATTATTGCTTTAAAGGGTCTGCATTTGCTCACCCAATCTCACCAATCCTCTCAGTCCCAAGTGTCCAGCCTTATGCCACATCCAGCTGTCATTGTAGATAGGGTCATTCCAGGTTGCATCAGAGACCCTGAAGGAATTGTAAACAATTTCCCTGTTTCTTTGTTCTGTTTTGAAATTCCTTTTTAGAGTGGGTTTGAGCTGATTCTCGCTGCCATGTTTATGCCAGTCTAGACACACTTGATTCCCTTACGGAGACATATCAATACATAGGTTTTAAGATTCTTACTAGTCAGATCTATTCCTCTGCGGGAAATATGGGGTTTTGAGTCCCTTTCACTGAGGAAGGTGGAGGTCTTGTCTATTCCATAGTTGGTTTGTGGAACGGTACCTGTGCTTATATCAAACTCTTGTTTGATGCATCACCCCACCTCTCCTTCCCCCTTAAGCAGGCATAAGAGTGTTTTCTAAATGTGAGACTCTGTTCTCTTGCCTAACTCAGTTCATGTGTAGCCATGTTTACAGGATCTTCCTAAGTGATATCTTATGATAAGTTTCTTTTCCTGTGTGACTTCTTTCACTTAGAATCATCGTACCTGAATCCACTCATTTTGCTGCTACTGGTCTTATGACATTGATTTCATGGCTGAGGGATATTCCATTGTACGTAAGTTCCACAATGTTTGGAACCATTTTTATATTTCCTGGGATATTTCAGGTGTACCCAGGTTGAGGTTCTTGTAAGCAGTGCAGCCCTCAATTTGGGGGTGGCTCTGTCTTATGGATTTTCAGTTTTCCCAAGGTATATTCCCTAGACTGGAAGTGCCCTTGGCTCTGTAGCTCTGTTGTTTACTTGTTTTAGGGAACACAATGCACTCCTCCAGTGAGGCAGTTGGCAACTTACATCCCGCCCATCAGCATAACAAGGCTCCCTGTTCTCCAGGGCCTGTCTTGCCTTTCTGGTTTTTACACATTTTGTGGATGTCCCTTTTGACCGGTGGGAAGTGATACTTCTTTGTAGTGCAGATTTGCATTGCCCGCTTGCTTGCTTGGCCAAAAAGGGCGTATGCGTTTTCTCCTGAATATATTCAGGAGAAAACGCATACGCCCTTTTTGGCCAAGTGCATCATTGTCGAAGTTGTGCCCCTCTTCCTGTGCTTTACAGGCGATTCCAACGTACCTCTTGAAATCTGTTTCCTGCTATTCTGCCTCGCTTTCAAGTCTGCCTCGTTGCCTTCCCTCAACAGATTTTTGGACGATAGTTGGCCTTGATTACTCTGCCAGTTTGTGAATTGCTGTGCCCCTGAGCTCCGTTTTTCACCTCGTTTCTTGTGAGCTGAACGCAAGTCCAAACTTTTGGTTCAGGACCTATACTGGTTCCCGGTGGGTGGCTGAGACTTTGGTTAATTCTTCTTCCTGCCGGGAAATTAGAGTGACATGTGCCCATCCAAATGCCTAACAGCTACTCTCTCATTGGTTCTCCCTCTTCCCTTTCATCCTCTGCCAATTTGGCAACCTGTGCGAACCAGGAGCATAAAGGGGCTGTCTCTCCAAGTTGGGAGATTGATAGGAAAGCAGTTGGAAAGTCAAACCGGAGCACCAAGAGAGGGGCTCTTCGTTGAGTTTTAGAAACCTGTTGTATTCACAGTGTGTCCATTCTCTAGGTTTCCCGTACACATTATAGCTGTAGTAATATTCCCTTCAACCTGGAGAGCTGGGACCCATGGAATGGGTGCCATGCATTATTGCTTTAAAGGGTCTGCATTTGCTCACCCAATCTCACCAATCCTCTCAGTCCCAAGTGTCCAGCCTTATGCCACATCCAGCTGTCATTGTAGATAGGGTCATTCCAGGTTGCATCAGAGACCCTGAAGGAATTGTAAAGAATTTCCCTGTTTCTTTGTTCTGTTTTTGAAATTCCTTTTTAGAGTGGGTTTGAGCTGTTTCTCGCTGCCATGTTTATGCCAGTCTAGACACACTTGATTCCCTTACGGAGACATATCAATACATAGGTTTTAAGATTCTTACTAGTCAGATCTATTCCTCTGCGGGAAATATGGGGTTTTGAGTCCCTTTCACTGAGGAAGGTGGAGGTCTTGTCTATTCCATAGTTGGTTTTTGGAACGGTACCTGTGCTTATATCAAACTCTGGTTTGATGCATCACCCCACCTCTCCTTCCCCCTTAAGCAGGCATAAGAGTGTTTTCTAAATGTGAGACTCTGTTCTCTTGCCTAACTCAGTTCATGTGTAGCCATGTTTACAGGATCTTCCTAAGTGATATCTTATGATAAGTTTCTTTTCCTGTGTGACTTCTTTCACTTAGAATCATCGTACCTGAATCCACTCATTTTGCTGCTACTGGTCTTATGACATTGATTCCATGGCTGAGGGATATTCCATCGTACGTAAGTTCCACAATGTTTGGAACCATTTTTATATTTCCTGGGATATTTCAGGTGTACCCAGGTTGAGGTTCCTGTAAGCAGTGCAGCCCTCAATTTGGGGGTGGCTCTGTCTTATGGATTTTCAGTTTTCCCAAGGTATATTCCCTAGACTGGAAGTGCCCTTGGCTCTGTAGCTCTGTTGTTTACTTGTTTTAGGGAACACAATGCACTCCTCCAGTGAGGCAGTTGGCAACTTACATCCCGCCCATCAGCATAACAAGGCTCCCTGTTCTCCAGGGCCTGTCTTGCCTTTCTGGTTTTTACACATTTTGTGGATGTCCCTTTTGACCGGTGGGAAGTGATACTTCTTTGTAGTGCAGATTGACATTGCCCGCTTGCTTGCTTGGCCAAAAAGGGCGTATGCGTTTTCTCCTGAATATATTCAGGAGAAAACGCATACGCCCTTTTTGGCCAAGTGCATCATTGTCGAAGTTGTGCCCCTCTTCCTGTGCTTTACAGGCGATTCCAACGTACCTCTTGAAATCTGTTTCCTGCTATTCTGCCTCGCTTTCAAGTCTGCCTCGTTGCCTTCCCTCAACAGATTTTTGGACGATAGTTGGCCTTGATTACTCTGCCAGTTTGTGAATTGCTGTGCCCCTGAGCTCCGTTTTTCACCTCGTTTCTTGTGAGCTGAACGCAAGTCCAAACTTTTGGTTCAGGACCTATACTGGTTCCCAGTGGGTGGCTGAGACTTTGGTTAATTCTTCTTCCTGCCGGGAAATTAGAGTGACATGTGCCCATCCAAATGCCTAACAGCTACTCTCTCATTGGTTCTCCCTCTTCCCTTTCATCCTCTGCCAAATTGGCAACCTGTGCGAACCAGGAGCTTAAAGGGGCTGTCTCTCCAAGTTGGGAGATTGATAGGAAAGCAGTTGGAAAGTCAAACCGGAGCACCAGGAGAGGGGCTCTTCGTTGAGTTTTAGAAACCTGTTGTATTCACAGTGTGTCCATTCTCTAGGTTTCCCGTACACGTTATAGCTGTAGTAATATTCCCTTCAACCTGGAGAGCTGGGACCCATGGAATTGGTGCCATGCATTAATGCTTTAAAGGGTCTGCATTTGCTCACCCAATCTCACCAATCCTCTCAGTCCCAAGTGTCCAGCCTTATGCCACATCCAGCTGTCATTGTAGATAGGGTCATTCCAGGTTGCATCAGAGACCCTGAAGGAATTGTAAAGAATTTCCCTGTTTCTTTGTTCTGTTTTTGAAATTCCTTTTTAGAGTGGGTTTGAGCTGATTCTCGCTGCCATGTTTATGCCAGTCTAGACACACTTGATTCCCTTACGGAGACATATCAATACATAGGTTTTAAGATTCTTACTAGTCAGATCTATTCCTCTGCGGGAAATATGGGGTTTTCAGTCCCTTTCACTGAGGAAGGTGGAGGTCTTGTCTATTCCATAGTTGGTTTTTGGAACGGTACCTGTGCTTATATCAAACTCGGGTTTGATGCATCACCCCACCTCTCCTTCCCCCTTAAGCAGGCATAAGAGTGTTTTCTAAATGTGAGGCTCTGTTCTCTTGCCTAACTCAGTTCATGTGTAGCCATGTTTACAGGATCTTCCTAAGTGATATCTTATGATAAGTTTCTTTTCCTGTGTGACTTCTTTCACTTAGAATCATCGTACCTGAGTGCACTCATTTTGCTGCTACTGGTCTTATGACATTGATTTCATGGCTGAGGGATATTCCATCGTACGTAAGTTCCACAATGTTTGGAACCATTTTTATATTTCCTGGGATATTTCAGGCGTACCCAGGTTGAGGTTCTTGTAAGCAGTGCAGCCCTCAATTTGGGGGTGGCTCTGTCTTATGGATTTTCAGTTTTCCCAAGGTATATTCCCTAGACTGGAAGTGCCCTTGGCTCTGTAGCTCTGTTGTTTACTTGTTTTAGGGAACACAATGCACTCCTCCAGTGAGGCAGTTGGCAACTTACATCCCGCCCATCAGCATAACAAGGCTCCCTGTTCTCCAGGGCCTGTCTTGCCTTTCTGGTTTTTACACATTTTGTGGATGTCCCTTTTGACCGGTGGGAAGTGATACTTCTTTGTAGTGCAGATTTGCATTGCCCGCTTGCTTGCTTGGCCAAAAAGGGCGTATGCGTTTTCTCCTGTATATATTCAGGAGAAAACGCATACACCCTTTATGGCCAAGTGCATCATTGTCGAAGTTGTGCCCCTCTTCCTGTGCTTTACAGGCGATTCCAACGTTCCTCTTGAAATCTGTTTCCTGCTATTCTGCCTCGCTTTCAAGTCCGCCTCGTTGCCTTCCCTCAACAGATTTTTGGACGATAGTTGGCCTTGATTACTCTGCCAGTTTGTGAATTGCTGTGCCCCTGAGCTCCGTTTTTCACCTCGTTTCTTGTGAGCTGAACGCAAGTCCAAACTTTTGGTTCAGGACCTATACTGGTTCCCAGTGGGTGGCTGAGACTTTGGTTAATTCTTCTTCCTGCCGGGAAATTAGAGTGACATGTGCCCATCCAAATGCCTAACAGCTACTCTCTCATTGGTTCTCCCTCTTCCCTTTCATCCTCTGCCAAATTGGCAACCTGTGCGAACCAGGAGCTTAAAGGGGCTGTCTCTCCAAGTTGGGAGATTGATAGGAAAGCAGTTGGAAAGTCAAACCGGAGCACCAGGAGAGGGGCTCTTCGTTGAGTTTTAGAAACCTGTTGTATTCACAGTGTGTCCATTCTCTAGGTTTCCCGTACACGTTATAGCTGTAGTAATATTCCCTTCAACCTGGAGAGCTGGGACCCATGGAATGGGTGCCATGCATTAATGCTTTAAAGGGTCTGCATTTGCTCACCCAATCTCACCAATCCTCTCAGTCCCAAGTGTCCAGCCTTATGCCACATCCAGCTGTCATTGTAGATAGGGTCATTCCAGGTTGCATCAGAGACCCTGAAGGAATTGTAAAGAATTTCCCTGTTTCTTTGTTCTGTTTTTGAAATTCCTTTTTAGAGTGGGTTTGAGCTGATTCTCGCTGCCATGTTTATGCCAGTCTAGACACACTTGATTCCCTTACGGAGACATATCAATACATAGGTTTTAAGATTCTTACTAGTCAGATCTATTCCTCTGCGGGAAATATGGGGTTTTCAGTCCCTTTCACTGAGGAAGGTGGAGGTCTTGTCTATTCCATAGTTGGTTTTTGGAACGGTACCTGTGCTTATATCAAACTCGGGTTTGATGCATCACCCCACCTCTCCTTCCCCCTTAAGCAGGCATAAGAGTGTTTTCTAAATGTGAGGCTCTGTTCTCTTGCCTAACTCAGTTCATGTGTAGCCATGTTTACAGGATCTTCCTAAGTGATATCTTATGATAAGTTTCTTTTCCTGTGTGACTTCTTTCACTTAGAATCATCGTACCTGAGTGCACTCATTTTGCTGCTACTGGTCTTATGACATTGATTTCATGGCTGAGGGATATTCCATCGTACGTAAGTTCCACAATGTTTGGAACCATTTTTATATTTCCTGGGATATTTCAGGCGTACCCAGGTTGAGGTTCTTGTAAGCAGTGCAGCCCTCAATTTGGGGGTGGCTCTGTCTTATGGATTTTCAGTTTTCCCAAGGTATATTCCCTAGACTGGAAGTGCCCTTGGCTCTGTAGCTCTGTTGTTTACTTGTTTTAGGGAACACAATGCACTCCTCCAGTGAGGCAGTTGGCAACTTACATCCCGCCCATCAGCATAACAAGGCTCCCTGTTCTCCAGGGCCTGTCTTGCCTTTCTGGTTTTTACACATTTTGTGGATGTCCCTTTTGACCGGTGGGAAGTGATACATCTTTGTAGTGCAGATTTGCATTGCCCGCTTGCTTGCTTGGCCAAAAAGGGCGTATGCGTTTTCTCCTGAATATATTCAGGAGAAAACGCATACGCCCTTTTTGGCCAAGTGCATCATTGTCGAAGTTGTGCCCCTCTTCCTGTGCTTTACAGGCGATTCCAACGTACCTCTTGAAATCTGTTTCCTGCTATTCTGCCTCGCTTTCAAGTCTGCCTCGTTGCCTTCCCTCAACAGATTTTTGGACGATAGTTGGCCTTGATTACTCTGCCAGTTTGTGAATTGCTGTGCCCCTGAGCTCCGTTTTTCACCTCGTTTCTTGTGAGCTGAACGCAAGTCCAAACTTTTGGTTCAGGACCTATACTGGTTCCCGGTGGGTGGCTGAGAGTTTGGTTAATTCTTCTTCCTGCCGGGAAATTAGAGTGACATGTGCCCATCCAAATGCCTAACAGCTACTCTCTCATTGGTTCTCCCTCTTCCCTTTCATCCTCTGCCAAATTGGCAACCTGTGCGAACCAGGAGCATAAAGGGGCTGTCTCTCCAAGTTGGGAGATTGATAGGAAAGCAGTTGGAAAGTCAAACCGGAGCACCAAGAGAGGGGCTCTTCGTTGAGTTTTAGAAACCTGTTGTATTCACAGTGTGTCCATTCTCTAGGTTTCCCGTACACATTATAGCTGTAGTAATATTCCCTTCAACCTGGAGAGCTGGGACCCATGGAATGGGTGCCATGCATTATTGCTTTAAATGGTCTGCATTTGCTCACCCAATCTCACCAATCCTCTCAGTCCCAAGTGTCCAGCCTTATGCCACATCCAGCTGTCATTGTAGATAGGGTCATTCCAGGTTGCATCAGAGACCCTGAAGGAATTGTAAAGAATTTCCCTGTTTCTTTGTTCTGTTTTTGAAATTCCTTTTTAGAGTGGGTTTGAGCTGTTTCTCGCTGCCATGTTTATGCCAGTCTAGACACACTTGATTCCCTTACGGAGACATATCAATACATAGGTTTTAAGATTCTTACTAGTCAGATCTATTCCTCTGCGGGAAATATGGGGTTTTGAGTCCCTTTCACTGAGGAAGGTGGAGGTCTTGTCTATTCCATAGTTGGTTTTTGGAACGGTACCTGTGCTTATATCAAACTCTGGTTTGATGCATCACCCCACCTCTCCTTCCCCCTTAAGCAGGCATAAGAGTGTTTTCTAAATGTGAGACTCTGTTCTCTTGCCTAACTCAGTTCATGTGTAGCCATGTTTACAGGATCTTCCTAAGTGATATCTTATGATAAGTTTCTTTTCCTGTGTGACTTCTTTCACTTAGAATCATCGTACCTGAATCCACTCATTTTGCTGCTACTGGTCTTATGACATTGATTCCATGGCTGAGGGATATTCCATCGTACGTAAGTTCCACAATGTTTGGAACCATTTTTATATTTCCTGGGATATTTCAGGTGTACCCAGGTTGAGGTTCCTGTAAGCAGTGCAGCCCTCAATTTGGGGGTGGCTCTGTCTTATGGATTTTCAGTTTTCCCAAGGTATATTCCCTAGACTGGAAGTGCCCTTGGCTCTGTAGCTCTGTTGTTTACTTGTTTTAGGGAACACAATGCACTCCTCCAGTGAGGCAGTTGGCAACTTACATCCCGCCCATCAGCATAACAAGGCTCCCTGTTCTCCAGGGCCTGTCTTGCCTTTCTGGTTTTTACACATTTTGTGGATGTCCCTTTTGACCGGTGGGAAGTGATACTTCTTTGTAGTGCAGATTGACATTGCCCGCTTGCTTGCTTGGCCAAAAAGGACGTATGCGTTTTCTCCTGAATATATTCAGGAGAAAACGCATACGCCCTTTTTGGCCAAGTGCATCATTGTCGAAGTTGTGCCCCTCTTCCTGTGCTTTACAGGCGATTCCAACGTACCTCTTGAAATCTGTTTCCTGCTATTCTGCCTCGCTTTCAAGTCTGCCTCGTTGCCTTCCCTCAACAGATTTTTGGACGATAGTTGGCCTTGATTACTCTGCCAGTTTGTGAATTGCTGTGCCCCTGAGCTCCGTTTTTCACCTCGTTTCTTGTGAGCTGAACGCAAGTCCAAACTTTTGGTTCAGGACCTATACTGGTTCCCAGTGGGTGGCTGAGACTTTGGTTAATTCTTCTTCCTGCCGGGAAATTAGAGTGACATGTGCCCATCCAAATGCCTAACAGCTACTCTCTCATTGGTTCTCCCTCTTCCCTTTCATCCTCTGCCAAATTGGCAACCTGTGCGAACCAGGAGCTTAAAGGGGCTGTCTCTCCAAGTTGGGAGATTGATAGGAAAGCAGTTGGAAAGTCAAACCGGAGCACCAGGAGAGGGGCTCTTCGTTGAGTTTTAGAAACCTGTTGTATTCACAGTGTGTCCATTCTCTAGGTTTCCCGTACACGTTATAGCTGTAGTAATATTCCCTTCAACCTGGAGAGCTGGGACCCATGGAATGGGTGCCATGCATTAATGCTTTAAAGGGTCTGCATTTGCTCACCCAATCTCACCAATCCTCTCAGTCCCAAGTGTCCAGCCTTATGCCACATCCAGCTGTCATTGTAGATAGGGTCATTCCAGGTTGCATCAGAGACCCTGAAGGAATTGTAAAGAATTTCCCTGTTTCTTTGTTCTGTTTTTGAAATTCCTTTTTAGAGTGGGTTTGAGCTGATTCTCGCTGCCATGTTTATGCCAGTCTAGACACACTTGATTCCCTTACGGAGACATATCAATACATAGGTTTTAAGATTCTTACTAGTCAGATCTATTCCTCTGCGGGAAATATGGGGTTTTCAGTCCCTTTCACTGAGGAAGGTGGAGGTCTTGTCTATTCCATAGTTGGTTTTTGGAACGGTACCTGTGCTTATATCAAACTCGGGTTTGATGCATCACCCCACCTCTCCTTCCCCCTTAAGCAGGCATAAGAGTGTTTTCTAAATGTGAGGCTCTGTTCTCTTGCCTAACTCAGTTCATGTGTAGCCATGTTTACAGGATCTTCCTAAGTGATATCTTATGATAAGTTTCTTTTCCTGTGTGACTTCTTTCACTTAGAATCATCGTACCTGAGTGCACTCATTTTGCTGCTACTGGTCTTATGACATTGATTTCATGGCTGAGGGATATTCCATCGTACGTAAGTTCCACAATGTTTGGAACCATTTTTATATTTCCTGGGATATTTCAGGCGTACCCAGGTTGAGGTTCTTGTAAGCAGTGCAGCCCTCAATTTGGGGGTGGCTCTGTCTTATGGATTTTCAGTTTTCCCAAGGTATATTCCCTAGACTGGAAGTGCCCTTGGCTCTGTAGCTCTGTTGTTTACTTGTTTTAGGGAACACAATGCACTCCTCCAGTGAGGCAGTTGGCAACTTACATCCCGCCCATCAGCATAACAAGGCTCCCTGTTCTCCAGGGCCTGTCTTGCCTTTCTGGTTTTTACACATTTTGTGGATGTCCCTTTTGACCGGTGGGAAGTGATACTTCTTTGTAGTGCAGATTTGCATTGCCCGCTTGCTTGCTTGGCCAAAAAGGGCGTATGCGTTTTCTCCTGTATATATTCAGGAGAAAACTCATACACCCTTTATGGCCAAGTGCATCATTGTCGAAGTTGTGCCCCTCTTCCTGTGCTTTACAGGCGATTCCAACGTTCCTCTTGAAATCTGTTTCCTGCTATTCTGCCTCGCTTTCAAGTCCGCCTCGTTGCCTTCCCTCAACAGATTTTTGGACGATAGTTGGCCTTGATTACTCTGCCAGTTTGTGAATTGCTGTGCCCCTGAGCTCCATTTTTCAACTCGTTTTTTGTGAGCTGAACGCAAGTCCAAACTTTTGGTTCAGGACCTATACTGGTTCCCGGTGGGTGGCTGAGACTTTGGTTAATTCTTCTTCCTGCCGGGAAATTAGAGTGACATGTGCCCATCCAAATGCCTAACAGCTACTCTCTCATTGGTTCTCCCTCTTCACTTTCATCCTCTGCCAAATTGGCAACCTGTGCGAACCAGGAGCTTAAAGGGGCTGTCTCTCCAAGTTGGGAGATTGATAGGAAAGCAGTTGGAAAGTCAAACCGGAGCACCAGGAGAGGGGCTCTTCGTTGAGTTTTAGAAACCTTTCGTATTCACAGTGTGTCCATTCTCTAGGTTTCCCGTACACGTTATAGCTGTAGTAATATTCCCTTCAACCTGGAGAGCTGGGACCCATGGAATGGGTGCCATGCATTATTGCTTTAAAGGGTCTGCATTTGCTCACCCAATCTCACCAATCCTCTCAGTCCAAAGTGTCCAGCCTTATGCCACATCCAGCTGTCATTGTAGATAGGGTCATTCCAGGTTGCATCAGAGACCCTGAAGGAATTGTAAAGAATTTCCCTGTTTCTTTGTTCTGTTTTTGAAATTCCTTTTTAGAGTGGGTTTGAGCTGATTCTCGCTGCCATGTTTATGCCAGTCTAGACACACTTGATTCCCTTACAGAGACATATCAATACATAGGTTTTAAGATTCTTACTAGTCAGATCTATTCCTCTGCGGGACATATGGGGTTTTGAGTCCCTTTCACTGAGGAAGGTGGAGGTCTTGTCTATTCCATAGTTGGTTTTTGGAACGCTACCTGTGCTTATATCAAACTCGGGTTTGATGCATCACCCCACCTCTCCTTCCCCCTTAAGCAGGCATAAGAGTGTTTTCTAAATGTGAGACTCTGTTCTCTTGCCTAACTCAGTTCATGTGTAGCCATGTTTACAGGAACTTCCTAAGTGATATCTTATGATAAGTTTCTTTTCCTGTGTGACTTCTTTCACTTAGAATCATCGTACCTGAATCCACTCATTTTGCTGCTACTGGTCTTATGACATTGATTTCATGGCTGAGGGATATTCCATCGTACGTAAGTTCCACAATGTTTGGAACCATTTTTATATTTCCTGGGATATTTCAGGCGTACCCAGGTTGAGGTTCTTGTAAGCAGTGCAGCCCTCAATTTGGGGGTGGCTCTGTCTTATGGATTTTCAGTTTTCCCAAGGTATATTCCCTAGACTGGAAGTGCCCTTGGCTCTGTAGCTCTGTTGTTTACTTGTTTTAGGGAACACAATGCACTCCTCCAGTGAGGCAGTTGGCAACTTACATCCCGCCCATCAGCATAACAAGGCTCCCTGTTCTCCAGGGCCTGTCTTGCCTTTCTGGTTTTTACACATTTTGTGGATGTCCCTTTTGACCGGTGGGAAGTGATACTTCTTTGTAGTGCAGATTTGCATTGCCCGCTTGCTTGCTTGGCCAAAAAGGGCGTATGCGTTTTCTCCTGTATATATTCAGGGGAAAACGCATACACCCTTTATGGCCAAGTGCATCATTGTCGAAGTTGTGCCCCTCTTCCTGTGCTTTACAGGCGATTCCAACGTTCCTCTTGAAATCTGTTTCCTGCTATTCTGCCTCGCTTTCAAGTCCGCCTCGTTGCCTTCCCTCAACAGATTTTTGGACGATAGTTGGCCTTGATTACTCTGCCAGTTTGTGAATTGCTGTTCCCCTGAGCTCCATTTTTCAACTCGTTTTTTGTGAGCTGAACGCAAGTCCAAACTTTTGGTTCAGGACCTATACTGGTTCCCGGTGGGTGGCTGAGACTTTGGTTAATTCTTCTTCCTGCCGGGAAATTAGAGTGACATGTGCCCATCCAAATGCCTAACAGCTACTCTCTCATTGGTTCTCCCTCTTCCCTTTCATCCTCTGCCAAATTGGCAACCTGTGCGAACCAGGAGCTTAAAGGGGCTGTCTCTCCAAGTTGGGAGATTGATAGGAAAGCAGTTGGAAAGTCAAACCGGAGCACCAGGAGAGGGGCTCTTCGTTGAGTTTTAGAAACCTGTTGTATTCACAGTGTGTCCATTATCTAGGTTTCCCGTACACGTTATAGCTGTAGTAATATTCCCTTCAACCTGGAGAGCTGGGACCCATGGAATGGGTGCCATGCATTATTGCTTTAAAGGGTCTGCATTTGCTCACCCAATCTCACCAATCCTCTCAGTCCCAAGTGTCCAGCCTTATGCCACATCCAGCTGTCATTGTAGATAGGGTCATTCCAGGTTGCATCAGAGACCCTGAAGGAATTGTAAACAATTTCCCTGTTTCTTTGTTCTGTTTTGAAATTCCTTTTTAGAGTGGGTTTGAGCTGATTCTCGCTGCCATGTTTATGCCAGTCTAGACACACTTGATTCCCTTACGGAGACATATCAATACATAGGTTTTAAGATTCTTACTAGTCAGATCTATTCCTCTGCGGGAAATATGGGGTTTTGAGTCCCTTTCACTGAGGAAGGTGGAGGTCTTGTCTATTCCATAGTTGGTTTGTGGAACAGTACCTGTGCTTATATCAAACTCTGGTTTGATGCATCACCCCACCTCTCCTTCCCCCTTAAGCAGGCATAAGAGTGTTTTCTAAATGTGAGACTCTGTTCTCTTGCCTAACTCAGTTCATGTGTAGCCATGTTTACAGGATCTTCCTAAGTGATATCTTATGATAAGTTTCTTTTCCTGTGTGACTTCTTTCACTTAGAATCATCATACCTGAATCCACTCATTTTGCTGCTACTGGTCTTATGACATTGATTTCATGGCTGAGGGATATTCCATTGTACGTAAGTTCCACAATGTTTGGAACCATTTTTATATTTCCTGGGATATTTCAGGTGTACCCAGGTTGAGGTTCTTGTAAGCAGTGCAGCCCTCAATTTGGGGGTGGCTCTGTCTTATGGATTTTCAGTTTTCCCAAGGTATATTCCCTAGACTGGAAGTGCCCTTGGCTCTGTAGCTCTGTTGTTTACTTGTTTTAGGGAACACAATGCACTCCTCCAGTGAGGCAGTTGGCAACTTACATCCCGCCCATCAGCATAACAAGGCTCCCTGTTCTCCAGGGCCTGTCTTGCCTTTCTGGTTTTTACACATTTTGTGGATGTCCCTTTTGACCGGTGGGAAGTGATACTTCTTTGTAGTGCAGATTTGCATTGCCCGCTTGCTTGCTTGGCCAAAAAGGGTGTATGCGTTTTCTCCTGAATATATTCAGGAGAAAACGCATACGCCCTTTTTGGCCAAGTGCATCATTGTCGAAGTTGTGCCCCTCTTCCTGTGCTTTACAGGCGATTCCAACGTACCTCTTGAAATCTGTTTCCTGCTATTCTGCCTCGCTTTCAAGTCTGCCTCGTTGCCTTCCCTCAACAGATTTTTGGACGATAGTTGGCCTTGATTACTCTGCCAGTTTGTGAATTGCTGTGCCCCTGAGCTCCGTTTTTCACCTCGTTTCTTGTGAGCTGAACGCAAGTCCAAACTTTTGGTTCAGGACCTATACTGGTTCCCGGTGGGTGGCTGAGAGTTTGGTTAATTCTTCTTCCTGCCGGGAAATTAGAGTGACATGTGCCCATCCAAATGCCTAACAGCTACTCTCTCATTGGTTCTCCCTCTTCCCTTTCATCCTCTGCCAAATTGGCAACCTGTGCGAACCAGGAGCATAAAGGGGCTGTCTCTCCAAGTTGGGAGATTGATAGGAAAGCAGTTGGAAAGTCAAACCGGAGCACCAAGAGAGGGGCTCTTCGTTGAGTTTTAGAAACCTGTTGTATTCACAGTGTGTCCATTCTCTAGGTTTCCCGTACACGTTATAGCTGTAGTAATATTCCCTTCAACCTGGAGAGCTGGGACCCATGGAATGGGTGCCATGCATTATTGCTTTAAAGGGTCTGCATTTGCTCACCCAATCTCACCAATCCTCTCAGTCCCAAGTGTCCAGCCTTATGCCACATCCAGCTGTCATTGTAGATAGGGTCATTCCAGGTTGCATCAGAGACCCTGAAGGAATTGTAAACAATTTCCCTGTTTCTTTGTTCTGTTTTGAAATTCCTTTTTAGAGTGGGTTTGAGCTGATTCTCGCTGCCATGTTTATGCCAGTCTAGACACACTTGATTCCCTTACGGAGACATATCAATACATAGGTTTTAAGATTCTTACTAGTCAGATCTATTCCTCTGCGGGAAATATGGGGTTTTGAGTCCCTTTCACTGAGGAAGGTGGAGGTCTTGTCTATTCCATAGTTGGTTTGTGGAACGGTACCTGTGCTTATATCAAACTCTGGTTTGATGCATCACCCCACCTCTCCTTCCCCCTTAAGCAGGCATAAGAGTGTTTTCTAAATGTGAGACTCTGTTCTCTTGCCTAACTCAGTTCATGTGTAGCCATGTTTACAGGATCTTCCTAAGTGATATCTTATGATAAGTTTCTTTTCCTGTGTGACTTCTTTCACTTAGAATCATCGTACCTGAATCCACTCATTTTGCTGCTACTGGTCTTATGACATTGATTTCATGGCTGAGGGATATTCCATTGTACGTAAGTTCCACAGTGTTTGGAACCATTTTTATATTTCCTGGGATATTTCAGGTGTACCCAGGTTGAGGTTCTTGTAAGCAGTGCAGCCCTCAATTTAGGGGTGGCTCTGTCTTATGGATTTTCAGTTTTCCCAAGGTATATTCCCTAGACTGGAAGTGCCCTTGGCTCTGTAGCTCTGTTGTTTACTTGTTTTAGGGAACACAATGCACTCCTCCAGTGAGGCAGTTGGCAACTTACATCCCGCCCATCAGCATAACAAGGCTCCCTGTTCTCCAGGGCCTGTCTTGCCTTTCTGGTTTTTACACATTTTGTGGATGTCCCTTTTGACCGGTGGGAAGTGATACTTCTTTGTAGTGCAGATTTGCATTGCCCGCTTGCTTGCTTGGCCAAAAAGGGCGTATGCGTTTTCTCCTGAATATATTCAGGAGAAAACGCATACGCCCTTTTTGGCCAAGTGCATCATTGTCGAAGTTGTGCCCCTCTTCCTGTGCTTTACAGGCGATTCCAACGTACCTCTTGAAATCTGTTTCCTGCTATTCTGCCTCGCTTTCAAGTCTGCCTCGTTGCCTTCCCTCAACAGATTTTTGGACGATAGTTGGCCTTGATTACTCTGCCAGTTTGTGAATTGCTGTGCCCCTGAGCTCCGTTTTTCACCTCGTTTCTTGTGAGCTGAACGCAAGTCCAAACTTTTGGTTCAGGACCTATACTGGTTCCCGGTGGGTGGCTGAGAGTTTGGTTAATTCTTCTTCCTGCCGGGAAATTAGAGTGACATGTGCCCATCCAAATGCCTAACAGCTACTCTCTCATTGGTTCTCCCTCTTCCCTTTCATCCTCTGCCAAATTGGCAACCTGTGCGAACCAGGAGCATAAAGGGGCTGTCTCTCCAAGTTGGGAGATTGATAGGAAAGCAGTTGGAAAGTCAAACCGGAGCACCAAGAGAGGGGCTCTTCGTTGAGTTTTAGAAACCTGTTGTATTCACAGTGTGTCCATTCTCTAGGTTTCCCGTACACATTATAGCTGTAGTAATATTCCCTTCAACCTGGAGAGCTGGGACCCATGGAATGGGTGCCATGCATTATTGCTTTAAAGGGTCTGCATTTGCTCACCCAATCTCACCAATCCTCTCAGTCCCAAGTGTCCAGCCTTATGCCACATCCAGCTGTCATTGTAGATAGGGTCATTCCAGGTTGCATCAGAGACCCTGAAGGAATTGTAAAGAATTTCCCTGTTTCTTTGTTCTGTTTTTGAAATTCCTTTTTAGAGTGGGTTTGAGCTGTTTCTCGCTGCCATGTTTATGCCAGTCTAGACACACTTGATTCCCTTACGGAGACATATCAATACATAGGTTTTAAGATTCTTACTAGTCAGATCTATTCCTCTGCGGGAAATATGGGGTTTTGAGTCCCTTTCACTGAGGAAGGTGGAGGTCTTGTCTATTCCATAGTTGGTTTTTGGAACGGTACCTGTGCTTATATCAAACTCTGGTTTGATGCATCACCCCACCTCTCCTTCCCCCTTAAGCAGGCATAAGAGTGTTTTCTAAATGTGAGACTCTGTTCTCTTGCCTAACTCAGTTCATGTGTAGCCATGTTTACAGGATCTTCCTAAGTGATATCTTATGATAAGTTTCTTTTCCTGTGTGACTTCTTTCACTTAGAATCATCGTACCTGAATCCACTCATTTTGCTGCTACTGGTCTTATGACATTGATTCCATGGCTGAGGGATATTCCATCGTACGTAAGTTCCACAATGTTTGGAACCATTTTTATATTTCCTGGGATATTTCAGGTGTACCCAGGTTGAGGTTCCTGTAAGCAGTGCAGCCCTCAATTTGGGGGTGGCTCTGTCTTATGGATTTTCAGTTTTCCCAAGGTATATTCCCTAGACTGGAAGTGCCCTTGGCTCTGTAGCTCTGTTGTTTACTTGTTTTAGGGAACACAATGCACTCCTCCAGTGAGGCAGTTGGCAACTTACATCCCGCCCATCAGCATAACAAGGCTCCCTGTTCTCCAGGGCCTGTCTTGCCTTTCTGGTTTTTACACATTTTGTGGATGTCCCTTTTGACCGGTGGGAAGTGATACTTCTTTGTAGTGCAGATTGACATTGCCCGCTTGCTTGCTTGGCCAAAAAGGGCGTATGCGTTTTCTCCTGAATATATTCAGGAGAAAACGCATACGCCCTTTTTGGCCAAGTGCATCATTGTCGAAGTTGTGCCCCTCTTCCTGTGCTTTACAGGCGATTCCAACGTACCTCTTGAAATCTGTTTCCTGCTATTCTGCCTCGCTTTCAAGTCAGCCTCGTTGCCTTCCCTCAACAGATTTTTGGACGATAGTTGGCCTTGATTACTCTGCCAGTTTGTGAATTGCTGTGCCCCTGAGCTCCGTTTTTCACCTCGTTTCTTGTGAGCTGAACGCAAGTCCAAACTTTTGGTTCAGGACCTATACTGGTTCCCAGTGGGTGGCTGAGACATTGGTTAATTCTTCTTCCTGCCGGGAAATTAGAGTGAAATGTGCCCATCCAAATGCCTAACAGCTACTCTCTCATTGGTTCTCCCTCTTCCCTTTCATCCTCTGCCAAATTGGCAACCTGTGCGAACCAGGAGCTTAAAGGGGCTGTCTCTCCAAGTTGGGAGATTGATAGGAAAGCAGTTGGAAAGTCAAACCGGAGCACCAGGAGAGGGGCTCTTCGTTGAGTTTTAGAAACCTGTTGTATTCACAGTGTGTCCATTCTCTAGGTTTCCCGTACACGTTATAGCTGTAGTAATATTCCCTTCAACCTGGAGAGCTGGGACCCATGGAATGGGTGCCATGCATTAATGCTTTAAAGGGTCTGCATTTGCTCACCCAATCTCACCAATCCTCTCAGTCCCAAGTGTCCAGCCTTATGCCACATCCAGCTGTCATTGTAGATAGGGTCATTCCAGGTTGCATCAGAGACCCTGAAGGAATTGTAAAGAATTTCCCTGTTTCTTTGTTCTGTTTTTGAAATTCCTTTTTAGAGTGGGTTTGAGCTGATTCTCGCTGCCATGTTTATGCCAGTCTAGACACACTTGATTCCCTTAAGGAGACATATCAATACATAGGTTTTAAGATTCTTACTAGTCAGATCTATTCCTCTGCAGGAAATATGGGGTTTTCAGTCCCTTTCACTGAGGAAGGTGGAGGTCTTGTCTATTCCATAGTTGGTTTTTGGAACGGTACCTGTGCTTATATCAAACTCGGGTTTGATGCATCACCCCACCTCTCCTTCCCCCTTAAGCAAGCATAAGAGTGTTTTCTAAATGTGAGGCTCTGTTCTCTTGCCTAACTCAGTTCATGTGTAGCCATGTTTACAGGATCTTCCTAAGTGATATCTTATGATAAGTTTCTTTTCCTGTGTGACTTCTTTCACTTAGAATCATCGTACCTGAGTGCACTCATTTTGCTGCTACTGGTCTTATGACATTGATTTCATGGCTGAGGGATATTCCATCGTACGTAATTTCCACAATGTTTGGAACCATTTTTATATTTCCTGGGATATTTCAGGCGTACCCAGGTTGAGGTTCTTGTAAGCAGTGCAGCCCTCAATTTGGGGGTGGCTCTGTCTTATGGATTTTCAGTTTTCCCAAGGTATATTCCCTAGACTGGAAGTGCCCTTGGCTCTGTAGCTCTGTTGTTTACTTGTTTTAGGGAACACAATGCACTCCTCCAGTGAGGCAGTTGGCAACTTACATCCCGCCCATCAGCATAACAAGGCTCCCTGTTCTCCAGGGCCTGTCTTGCCTTTCTGGTTTTTACACATTTTGTGGATGTCCCTTTTGACCGGTGGGAAGTGATACTTCTTTGTAGTGCAGATTTGCATTGCCCGCTTGCTTGCTTGGCCAAAAAGGGCGTATGCGTTTTCTCCTGTATATATTCAGGAGAAAACGCATACACCCTTTATGGCCAAGTGCATCATTGTCGAAGTTGTGCCCCTCTTCCTGTGCTTTACAGGCGATTCCAACGTTCCTCTTGAAATCTGTTTCCTGCTATTCTGCCTCGCTTTCAAGTCCGCCTCGTTGCCTTCCCTCAACAGATTTTTGGACGATAGTTGGCCTTGATTACTCTGCCAGTTTGTGAATTGCTGTGCCCCTGAGCTCCATTTTTCAACTCGTTTTTTGTGAGCTGAACGCAAGTCCAAACTTTTGGTTCAGGACCTATACTGGTTCCCGGTGGGTGGCTGAGACTTTGGTTAATTCTTCTTCCTGCCGGGAAATTAGAGTGACATGTGCCCATCCAAATGCCTAACAGCTACTCTCTCATTGGTTCTCCCTCTTCACTTTCATCCTCTGCCAAATTGGCAACCTGTGCGAACCAGGAGCTTAAAGGGGCTGTCTCTCCAAGTTGGGAGATTGATAGGAAAGCAGTTGGAAACTCAAACCGGAGCACCAGGAGAGGGGCTCTTCGTTGAGTTTTAGAAACCTTTCGTATTCACAGTGTGTCCATTCTCTAGGTTTCCCGTACACGTTATAGCTGTAGTAATATTCCCTTCAACCTGGAGAGCTGGGACCCATGGAATGGGTGCCATGCATTATTGCTTTAAAGGGTCTGCATTTGCTCACCCAATCTCACCAATCCTCTCAGTCCCAAGTGTCCAGCCTTATGCCACATCCAGCTGTCATTGTAGATAGGGTCATTCCAGGTTGCATCAGAGACCCTGAAGGAATTGTAAAGAATTTCCCTGTTTCTTTGTTCTGTTTTTGAAATTCCTTTTTAGAGTGGGTTTGAGCTGATTCTCGCTGCCATGTTTATGCCAGTCTAGACACACTTGATTCCCTTACAGAGACATATCAATACATAGGTTTTAAGATTCTTACTAGTCAGATCTATTCCTCTGCGGGACATATGGGGTTTTGAGTCCCTTTCACTGAGGAAGGTGGAGGTCTTGTCTATTCCATAGTTGGTTTTTGGAACGCTACCTGTGCTTATATCAAACTCGGGTTTGATGCATCACCCCACCTCTCCTTCCCCCTTAAGCAGGCATAAGAGTGTTTTCTAAATGTGAGACTCTGTTCTCTTGCCTAACTCAGTTCATGTGTAGCCATGTTTACAGGAACTTCCTAAGTGATATCTTATGATAAGTTTCTTTTCCTGTGTGACTTCTTTCACTTAGAATCATCGTACCTGAATCCACTCATTTTGCTGCTACTGGTCTTATGACATTGATTTCATGGCTGAGGGATATTCCATCGTACGTAAGTTCCACAATGTTTGGAACCATTTTTATATTTCCTGGGATATTTCAGGCGTACCCAGGTTGAGGTTCTTGTAAGCAGTGCAGCCCTCAATTTGGGGGTGGCTCTGTCTTATGGATTTTCAGTTTTCCCAAGGTATATTCCCTAGACTGGAAGTGCCCTTGGCTCTGTAGCTCTGTTGTTTACTTGTTTTAGGGAACACAATGCACTCCTCCAGTGAGGCAGTTGGCAACTTACATCCCGCCCATCAGCATAACAAGGCTCCCTGTTCTCCAGGGCCTGTCTTGCCTTTCTGGTTTTTACACATTTTGTGGATGTCCCTTTTGACCGGTGGGAAGTGATACTTCTTTGTAGTGCAGATTTGCATTGCCCGCTTGCTTGCTTGGCCAAAAAGGGCGTATGCGTTTTCTCCTGTATATATTCAGGAGAAAACGCATACACCCTTTATGGCCAAGTGCATCATTGTCGAAGTTGTGCCCCTCTTCCTGTGCTTTACAGGCGATTCCAACGTTCCTCTTGAAATCTGTTTCCTGCTATTCTGCCTCGCTTTCAAGTCCGCCTCGTTGCCTTCCCTCAACAGATTTTTGGACGATAGTTGGCCTTGATTACTCTGCCAGTTTGTGAATTGCTGTGCCCCTGAGCTCCATTTTTCAACTCGTTTTTTGTGAGCTGAACGCAAGTCCAAACTTTTGGTTCAGGACCTATACTGGTTCCCGGTGGGTGGCTGAGACTTTGGTTAATTCTTCTTCCTGCCGGGAAATTAGAGTGACATGTGCCCATCCAAATGCCTAACAGCTACTCTCTCATTGTTTCTCCCTCTTCACTTTCATCCTCTGCCAAATTGGCACCCTGTGCGAACCAGGAGCTTAAAGGGGCTGTCTCTCCAAGTTGGGAGATTGATAGGAAAGCAGTTGGAAAGTCAAACCGGAGCACCAGGAGAGGGGCTCTTCGTTGAGTTTTAGAAACCTTTCGTATTCACAGTGTGTCCATTCTCTAGGTTTCCCGTACACGTTATAGCTGTAGTAATATTCCCTTCAACCTGGAGAGCTGGGACCCATGGAATGGGTGCCATGCATTATTGCTTTAAAGGGTCTGCATTTGCTCACCCAATCTCACCAATCCTCTCAGTCCCAAGTGTCCAGCCTTATGCCACATCCAGCTGTCATTGTAGATAGGGTCATTCCAGGTTGCATCAGAGACCCTGAAGGAATTGTAAAGAATTTCCCTGTTTCTTTGTTCTGTTTTTGAAATTCCTTTTTAGAGTGGGTTTGAGCTGATTCTCGCTGCCATGTTTATGCCAGTCTAGACACACTTGATTCCCTTACAGAGACATATCAATACATAGGTTTTAAGATTCTTACTAGTCAGATCTATTCCTCTGCGGGACATATGGGGTTTTGAGTCCCTTTCACTGAGGAAGGTGGAGGTCTTGTCTATTCCATAGTTGGTTTTTGGAACGCTACCTGTGCTTATATCAAACTCGGGTTTGATGCATCACCCCACCTCTCCTTCCCCCTTAAGCAGGCATAAGAGTGTTTTCTAAATGTGAGACTCTGTTCTCTTGCCTAACTCAGTTCATGTGTAGCCATGTTTACAGGAACTTCCTAAGTGATATCTTATGATAAGTTTCTTTTCCTGTGTGACTTCTTTCACTTAGAATCATCGTACCTGAATCCACTCATTTTGCTGCTACTGGTCTTATGACATTGATTTCATGGCTGAGGGATATTCCATCGTACGTAAGTTCCACAATGTTTGGAACCATTTTTATATTTCCTGGGATATTTCAGGCGTACCCAGGTTGAGGTTCTTGTAAGCAGTGCAGCCCTCAATTTGGGGGTGGCTCTGTCTTATGGATTTTCAGTTTTCCCAAGGTATATTCCCTAGACTGGAAGTGCCCTTGGCTCTGTAGCTCTGTTGTTTACTTGTTTTAGGGAACACAATGCACTCCTCCAGTGAGGCAGTTGGCAACTTACATCCCGCCCATCAGCATAACAAGGCTCCCTGTTCTCCAGGGCCTGTCTTGCCTTTCTGGTTTTTACACATTTTGTGGATGTCCCTTTTGACCGGTGGGAAGTGATACTTCTTTGTAGTGCAGATTTGCATTGCCCGCTTGCTTGCTTGGCCAAAAAGGGCGTATGCGTTTTCTCCTGTATATATTCAGGGGAAAACGCATACACCCTTTATGGCCAAGTGCATCATTGTCGAAGTTGTGCCCCTCTTCCTGTGCTTTACAGGCGATTCCAACGTTCCTCTTGAAATCTGTTTCCTGCTATTCTGCCTCGCTTTCAAGTCCGCCTCGTTGCCTTCCCTCAACAGATTTTTGGACGATAGTTGGCCTTGATTACTCTGCCAGTTTGTGAATTGCTGTGCCCCTGAGCTCCATTTTTCAACTCGTTTTTTGTGAGCTGAACGCAAGTCCAAACTTTTGGTTCAGGACCTATACTGGTTCCCGGTGGGTGGCTGAGACTTTGGTTAATTCTTCTTCCTGCCGGGAAATTAGAGTGACATGTGCCCATCCAAATGCCTAACAGCTACTCTCTCATTGGTTCTCCCTCTTCCCTTTCATCCTCTGCCAAATTGGCAACCTGTGCGAACCAGGAGCTTAAAGGGGCTGTCTCTCCAAGTTGGGAGATTGATAGGAAAGCAGTTGGAAAGTCAAACCGGAGCACCAGGAGAGGGGCTCTTCGTTGAGTTTTAGAAACCTTTCGTATTCACAGTGTGTCCATTCTCTAGGTTTCCCGTACACGTTATAGCTGTAGTAATATTCCCTTCAACCTGGAGAGCTGGGACCCATGGAATGGGTGCCATGCATTATTGCTTTAAAGGGTCTGCATTTGCTCACCCAATCTCACCAATCCTCTCAGTCCCAAGTGTCCAGCCTTATGCCACATCCAGCTGTCATTGTAGATAGGGTCATTCCAGGTTGCATCAGAGACCCTGAAGGAATTGTAAACAATTTCCCTGTTTCTTTGTTCTGTTTTTGAAATTCCTTTTTAGAGTGGGTTTGAGCTGATTCTCGCTGCCATGTTTATGCCAGTCTAGACACACTTGATTCCCTTACAGAGACATATCAATACATAGGTATTAAGATTCTTACTAGTCAGATCTATTCCTCTGCGGGACATATGGGGTTTTGAGTCCCTTTCACTGAGGAAGGTGTAGGTCTTGTCTATTCCATAGTTGGTTTTTGGAACGCTACCTGTGCTTATATCAAACTCGGGTTTGATGCATCACCCCACCTCTCCTTCCCCCTTAAGCAGGCATAAGAGTGTTTTCTAAATGTGAGACTCTGTTCTCTTGCCTAACTCAGTTCATGTGTAGCCATGTTTACAGGAACTTCCTAAGTGATATCTTATGATAAGTTTCTTTTCCTGTGTGACTTCTTTCACTTAGAATCATCGTACCTGAATCCACTCATTTTGCTGCTACTGGTCTTATGACATTGATTTCATGGCTGAGGGATATTCCATCGTACGTAAGTTCCACAATGTTTGGAACCATTTTTATATTTCCTGGGATATTTCAGGTGTACCCAGGTTGAGGTTCTTGTAAGCAGTGCAGCCCTCAATTTGGGGGTGGCTCTGTCTTATGGATTTTCAGTTTTCCCAAGGTATATTCCCTAGACTGGAAGTGCCCTTGGCTCTGTAGCTCTGTTGTTTACTTGTTTTAGGGAACACAATGCACTCCTCCAGTGAGGCAGTTGGCAACTTACATCCCGCCCATCAGCATAACAAGGCTCCCTGTTCTCCAGGGCCTGTCTTGCCTTTCTGGTTTTTACACATTTTGTGGATGTCCCTTTTGACCGGTGGGAAGTGATACTTCTTTGTAGTGCAGATTTGCATTGCCCGCTTGCTTGCTTGGCCAAAAAGGGCGTATGCGTTTTCTCCTGAATATATTCAGGAGAAAACGCATACGCCCTTTTTGGCCAAGTGCATCATTGTCGAAGTTGTGCCCCTCTTCCTGTGCTTTACAGGCGATTCCAACGTTCCTCTTGAAATCTGTTTCCTGCTATTCTGCCTCGCTTTCAAGTCCGCCTCGTTGGCTTCCCTCAAAAGATTTTTGGACGATAGTTGGCCTTGATTACTCTGCCAGTTTGTGAATTGCTGTGCCCCTGAGCTCCATTTTTCAACTCGTTTTTTGTGAGCTGAACGCAAGTCCAAACTTTTGGTTCAGGACCTATACTGGTTCCCGGTGGGTGGCTGAGACTTTGGTTAATTCTTCTTCCTGCCGGGAAATTAGAGTGACATGTGCCCATCCAAATGCCTAACAGCTACTCTCTCATTGGTTCTCCCTCTTCCCTTTCATCCTCTGCCAAATTGGCAACCTGTGCGAACCAGGAGCTTAAAGGAGCTGTCTCTCCAAGTTGGGAGATTGATAGGAAAGCAGTTGGAAAGTCAAACCGGAGCACCAGGAGAGGGGCTCTTCGTTGAGTTTTAGAAACCTTTCGTATTCACAGTGTGTCCATTCTCTAGGTTTCCCGTACACGTTATAGCTGTAGTAATATTCCCTTCAACCTGGAGAGCTGGGACCCATGGAATGGGTGCCATGCATTATTGCTTTAAAGGGTCTGCATTTGCTCACCCAATCTCACCAATCCTCTCAGTCCCAAGTGTCCAGCCTTATGCCACATCCAGCTGTCATTGTAGATAGGGTCATTCCAGGTTGCATCAGAGACCCTGAAGGAATTGTAAAGAATTTCCCTGTTTCTTTGTTCTGTTTTTGAAATCCCTTTTTAGAGTGGGTTTGAGCTGTTTCTCGCTGCCATGTTTATGCCAGTCTAGACACACTTGATTCCCTTACGGAGACATATCAATACATAGGTTTTAAGATTCTTACTAGTCAGATCTATTCCTCTGCGGGAAATATGGGGTTTTGAGTCCCTTTCACTGAGGAAGGTGGAGGTCTTGTCTATTCCATAGTTGGTTTTTGGAACGGTACCTGTGCTTATATCAAAGTCTGGTTTGATGCATCACCCCACCTCTCCTTCCCCCTTAAGCAGGCATAAGAGTGTTTTCTAAATGTGAGACTCTGTTCTCTTGCCTAACTCAGTTCATGTGTAGCCATGTTTACAGGATCTTCCTAAGTGATATCTTATGATAAGTTTCTTTTCCTGTGTGACTTCTTTCACTTAGAATCATCGTACCTGAATCCACTCATTTTGCTGCTACTGGTCTTATGACATTGATTCCGTGGCTGAGGGATATTCCATCGTACGTAAGTTCCACAATGTTTGGAACCATTTTTATATTTCCTGGGATATTTCAGGTGTACCCAGGTTGAGGTTCTTGTAAGCAGTGCAGCCCTCAATTTGGGGGTGGCTCTGTCTTATGGATTTTCAGTTTTCCCAAGGTATATTCCCTAGACTGGAAGTGCCCTTGGCTCTGTAGCTCTGTTGTTTACTTGTTTTAGGGAACACAGTGCACTCCTCCAGTGAGGCAGTTGGCAACTTACATCCCGCCCATCAGCATAACAAGGCTCCCTGTTCTCCAGGGCCTGTCTTGCCTTTCTGGTTTTTACACATTTTGTGGATGTCCCTTTTGACCGGTGGGAAGTGATACTTCTTTGTAGTGCAGATTTGCATTGCCCGCTTGCTTGCTTGGCCAAAAAGGGCGTATGCGTTTTCTCCTGAATATATTCAGGAGAAAACGCATACGCCCTTTTTGGCCAAGTGCATCATTGTCGAAGTTGTGCCCCTCTTCCTGTGCTTTACAGGCGATTCCAACGTTCCTCTTGAAATCTGTTTCCTGCTATTCTGCCTCGCTTTCAAGTCTGCCTCGTTGCCTTCCCTCAACAGATTTTTGGACGATAGTTGGCCTTGATTACTCTGCCAGTTTGTGAATTGCTGTGCCCCTGAGCTCCGTTTTTCACCTCGTTTCTTGTGAGCTGAACGCAAGTCCAAACTTTTGGTTCAGGACCTATACTGGTTCCCGGTGGGTGGCTGAGACTTTGGTTAATTCTTCTTCCTGCCGGGAAATTAGAGTGACATGTGCCCATCCAAATGCCTAACAGCTACTCTCTCATTGGTTCTCCCTCTTCCCTTTCATCCTCTGCCAAATTGGCAACCTGTGCGAACCAGGAGCTTAAAGGGGCTGTCTCTCCAAGTTGGGAGATTGATAGGAAAGCAGTTGGAAAGTCAAACCGGAGCACCAGGAGAGGGGCTCTTCGTTGAGTTTTAGAAACCTTTCGTATTCACAGTGTGTCCATTCTCTAGGTTTCCCGTACACGTTATAGCTGTAGTAATATTCCCTTCAACCTGGAGAGCTGGGACCCATGGAATGGGTGCCATGCATTATTGCTTTAAAGGGTCTGCATTTTCTCACCCAATCTCACCAATCCTCTCAGTCCCAAGTGTCCAGCCTTATGCCACATCCAGCTGTCATTGTAGATAGGGTCATTCCAGGTTGCATCAGAGACCCTGAAGGAATTGTAAAGAATTTCCCTGTTTCTTTGTTCTGTTTTTGAAATTCCTTTTTAGAGTGGGTTTGAGCTGATTCTCGCTGCCATGTTTATGCCAGTCTAGACACACTTGATTCCCTTACGGAGACATATCAATACATAGGTTTTAAGATTCTTACTAGTCAGATCTATTCCTCTGCGGGAAATATGGGGTTTTGAGTCCCTTTCACTGAGGAAGGTGGAGGTCTTGTCTATTCCATAGTTGGTTTGTGGAACGGTACCTGTGCTTATATCAAACTCTGGTTTGATGCATCACCCCACCTCTCCTTCCCCCTTAAGCAGGCATAAGAGTGTTTTCTAAATGTGAGACTCTGTTCTCTTGCCTAACTCAGTTCATGTGTAGCCATGTTTACAGGATCTTCCTAAGTGATATCTTTTGATAAGTTTCTTTTCCTGTGTGACTTCTTTCACTTAGAATCATCGTACCTGAATCCACTCATTTTGCTGCTACTGGTCTTATGACATTGATTTCATGGCTGAGGGATATTCCATTGTACGTAAGTTCCACAATGTTTGGAACCATTTTTATATTTCCTGGGATATTTCAGGTGTACCCAGGTTGAGGTTCTTGTAAGCAGTGCAGCCCTCAATTTGGGGGTGGCTCTGTCTTATGGATTTTCAGTTTTCCCAAGGTATATTCCCTAGACTGGAAGTGCCCTTGGCTCTGTAGCTCTGTTGTTTACTTGTTTTAGGGAACACAATGCACTCCTCCAGTGAGGCAGTTGGCAACTTACATCCCGCCCATCAGCATAACAAGGCTCCCTGTTCTCCAGGGCCTGTCTTGCCTTTCTGGTTTTTACACATTTTGTGGATGTCCCTTTTGACCGGTGGGATGTGATACTTCTTTGTAGTGCAGATTTGCATTGCCCGCTTGCTTGCTTGGCCAAAAAGGGCGTATGCGTTTTCTCCTGAATATATTCAGGAGAAAACGCATACGCCCTTTTTGGCCAAGTGCATCATTGTCGAAGTTGTGCCCCTCTTCCTGTGCTTTACAGGCGATTCCAACGTACCTCTTGAAATCTGTTTCCTGCTATTCTGCCTCGCATTCAAGTCTGCCTCGTTGCCTTCCCTCAACAGATTTTTGGACGATAGTTGGCCTTGATTACTCTGCCAGTTTGTGAATTGCTGTGCCCCTGAGCTCCGTTTTTCACCTCGTTTCTTGTGATCTGAACGCAAGTCCAAACTTTTGGTTCAGGACCTATACTGGTTCCCGGTGGGTGGCTGAGACTTTGGTTAATTCTTCTTCCTGCCGGGAAATTAGAGTGACATGTGCCCATCCAAATGCCTAACAGCTACTCTCTCATTGGTTCTCCCTCTTCCTTTTCATCCTCTGCCAAATTGGCAACCTGTGCGAACCAGGAGCTTAAAGGGGCTGTCTCTCCAAGTTGGGAGATTGATAGGAAAGCAGTTGGAAAGTCAAACCGGAGCACCAGGAGAGGGGCTCTTCGTTGAGTTTTAGAAACCTGTTGTATTCACAGTGTGTCCATTCTCTAGGTTTCCCGTACACGTTATAGCTGTAGTAATATTCCCTTCAACCTGGAGAGCTGGGACCCATGGAATGGGTGCCATGCATTATTGCTTTAAAGGGTCTGCATTTGCTCACCCAATCTCACCAATCCTCTCAGTCCCAATTGTCCAGCCTTATGCCACATCCAGCTGTCATTGTAGATAGGGTCATTCCAGGTTGCATCAGAGACCCTGAAGGAATTGTAAAGAATTTCCCTGTTTCTTTGTTCTGTTTTTGAAATTCCTTTTTAGAGTGGGTTTGAGCTGATTCTCGCTGCCATGTTTATGCCAGTCTAGACACACTTGATTCCCTTACGGAGACATATCAATACATAGGTTTTAAGATTCTTACTAGTCAGATCTATTCCTCTGCGGGAAATATGGGGTTTTGAGTCCCTTTCACTGAGGAAGGTGGAGGTCTTGTCTATTCCATAGTTGGTTTGTGGAACGGTACCTGTGCTTATATCAAACTCTGGTTTGATGCATCACCCCACCTCTCCTTCCCCCTTAAGCAGGCATAAGAGTGTTTTCTAAATGTGAGACTCTGTTCTCTTGCCTAACTCAGTTCATGTGTAGCCATGTTTACAGAATCTTCCTAAGTGATATCTTATGATAAGTTTCTTTTCCTGTGTGACTTCTTTCACTTAGAATCATCGTACCTGAATCCACTCATTTTGCTGCTAATGGTCTTATGACATTGATTTCATGGCTGAGGGATATTCCATTGTACGTAAGTTCCACAATGTTTGGAACCATTTTTATATTTCCTGGGATATTTCAGGTGTACCCAGGTTGAGGTTCTTGTAAGCAGTGCAGCCCTCAATTTGGGGGTGGCTCTGTCTTATGGATTTTCAGTTTTCCCAAGGTATATTCCCTAGACTGGAAGTGCCCTTGGCTCTGTAGCTCTGTTGTTTACTTGTTTTAGGGAACACAATGCACTCCTCCAGTGAGGCAGTTGGCAACTTACATCCCGCCCATCAGCATAACAAGGCTCCCTGTTCTCCAGGGCCTGTCTTGCCTTTCTGGTTTTTACACATTTTGTGGATGTCCCTTTTGACCGGTGGGAAGTGATACTTCTTTGTAGTGTAGATTTGCATTGCCCGCTTGCTTGCTTGGCCAAAAAGGGCGTATGCGTTTTCTCCTGAATATATTCAGGAGAAAACGCATACGCCCTTTTTGGCCAAGTGCATCATTGTCGAAGTTGTGCCCCTCTTCCTGTGCTTTACAGGCGATTCCAACGTACCTCTTGAAATCTGTTTCCTGCTATTCTGCCTCGCTTTCAAGTCTGCCTCGTTGCCTTCCCTCAACAGATTTTTGGACGATAGTTGGCCTTGATTACTCTGCCAGTTTGTGAATTGCTGTGCCCCTGAGCTCCGTTTTTCACCTCGTTTCTTGTGAGCTGAACGCAAGTCCAAACTTTTGGTTCAGGACCTATACTGGTTCCCGGTGGGTGGCTGAGACTTTGGTTAATTCTTCTTCCTGCCGGGAAATTAGAGTGACATGTGCCCATCCAAATGCCTAACAGCTACTCTCTCATTGGTTCTCCCTCTTCCCTTTCATCCTCTGCCAAATTGGCAACCTGTGCGAACCAGGAGCTTAAAGGGGCTGTCTCTCCAAGTTGGGAGATTGATAGGAAAGCAGTTGGAAAGTCAAACCGGAGCACCAGGAGAGGGGCTCTTCGTTGAGTTTTAGAAACCTTTCGTATTCACAGTGTGTCCATTCTATAGGTTTCCCGTACACGTTATAGCTGTAGTAATATTCCCTTCAACCTGGAGAGCTGGGACCCATGGAATGGGTGCCATGCATTATTGCTTTAAAGGGTCTGCATTTGCTCACCCAATCTCACCAATCCTCTCAGTCCCAAGTGTCCATCCTTATGCCACATCCAGCTGTCATTGTAGATAGGGTCATTCCAGGTTGCATCAGAGACCCTGAAGGAATTGTAAAGAATTTCCCTGTTTCTTTGTTCTGTTTTTGAAATTCCTTTTTAGAGTGGGTTTGAGCTGATTCTCGCTGCCATGTTTATGCCAGTCTAGACACACTTGATTCCCTTACAGAGACATATCAATACATAGGTTTTAAGATTCTTACTAGTCAGATCAATTCCTCTGCGGGAAATATGGGGTTTTGAGTCCCTTTCACTGAGGAAGGTGTAGGTCTTGTCTATTCCATAGTTGGTTTGTGGAACGGTACCTGTGCTTATATCAAACTCTGGTTTGATGCATCACCCCACCTCTCCTTCCCCCTTAAGCAGGCATAAGAGTGTTTTCTAAATGTGAGACTCTGTTCTCTTGCCTAACTCAGTTCATGTGTAGCCATGTTTACAGGATCTTCCTAAGTGATATCTTATGATAAGTTTCTTTTCCTGTGTGACTTCTTTCACTTAGAATCATCGTACCTGAATCCACTCATTTTGCTGCTACTGGTCTTATGACATTGATTTCGTGGCTGAGGGATATTCCATCGTACGTAAGTTCCACAATGTTTGGAACCATTTTTATATTTCCTGGGATATTTCAGGTGTACCCAGGTTGAGGTTCTTGTAAGCAGTGCAGCCCTCAATTTGGGGGTGGCTCTGTCTTATGGATTTTCAGTTTTCCCAAGGTATATTCCCTAGACTGGAAGTGCCCTTGGCTCTGTAGCTCTGTTGTTTACTTGTTTTAGGGAACACAATGCACTCCTCCAGTGAGGCAGTTGGCAACTTACATCCCGCCCATCAGCATAACAAGGCTCCCTGTTCTCCAGGGCCTGTCTTGCCTTTCTGGTTTTTACACATTTTGTGGATGTCCCTTTTGACCGGTGGGAAGTGATACTTCTTTGTAGTGCAGATTTGCATTGCCCGCTTGCTTGCTTGGCCAAAAAGGGCGTATGCGTTTTCTCCTGAATATATTCAGGAGAAAACGCATACGCCCTTTATGGCCAAGTGCATCATTGTCGAAGTTGTGCCCCTCTTCCTGTGCTTTACAGGCGATTCCAACGTTCCTCTTGAAATCTGTTTCCTGCTATTCTGCCTCGCTTTCAAGTCCGCCTCGTTGCCTTCCCTCAACAGATTTTTGGACGATAGTTGGCCTTGATTACTCTGCCAGTTTGTGAATTGCTGTGCCCCTGAGCTCCATTTTTCAACTCGTTTTTTGTGAGCTGAACGCAAGTCCAAACTTTTGGTTCAGGACCTATACTGGTTCCCGGTGGGTGGCTGAGACTTTGGTTCATTCTTCTTCCTGCCGGGAAATTAGAGTGACATGTGCCCATCCAAATGCCTAACAGCTACTCTCTCATTGGTTCTCCCTCTTCCCTTTCATCCTCTGCCAAATTGGCAACCTGTGCGAACCAGGAGCTTAAAGGGGCTGTCTCTCCAAGTTGGGAGATTGATAGGAAAGCAGTTGGAAAGTCAAACCGGAGCACCAGGAGAGGGGCTCTTCGTTGAGTTTTAGAAACCTTTCGTATTCACAGTGTCTCCATTCTCTAAGTTTCCCGTACACGTTATAGCTGTAGTAATATTCCCTTCAACCTGGAGAGCTGGGACCCATGGAATGGGTGCCATGCATTATTGCTTTAAAGGGTCTGCATTTGCTCACCCAATCTCACCAATCCTCTCAGTCCCAAGTGTCCAGCCTTATGCCACATCCAGCTGTCATTGTAGATAGGGTCATTCCAGGTTGCATCAGAGACCCTGAAGGAATTGTAAAGAATTTCCCTGTATCTTTGTTCTGTTTTTGAAATTCCTTTTTAGAGTGGGTTTGAGCTGATTCTCGCTGCCATGTTTATGCCAGTCTAGACACACTTGATTCCCTTACGGAGACATATCAATACATAGGTTTTAAGATTCTTACTAGTCAGATCTATTCCTCTGCGGGAAATATGGGGTTTTGAGTCCCTTTCACTGAGGAAGGTGGAGGTCTTGTCTATTCCATAGTTGGTTTGTGGAACGGTACCTGTGCTTATATCAAACTCTGGTTTGATGCATCACCCCACCTCTCCTTTCCCCTTAAGCAGGCATAAGAGTGTTTTCTAAATGTGAGACTCTGTTCTCTTGCCTAACTCAGTTCATGTGTAGCCATGTTTACAGGATCTTCCTAAGTGATATCTTATGATAAGTTTCTTTTCCTGTGTGACTTCTTTCACTTAGAATCATCGTACCTGAATCCACTCATTTTGATGCTACTGGTCTTATGACATTGATTTCGTGGCTGAGGGATATTCCATCGTACGTAAGTTCCACAATGTTTGGAACCATTTTTATATTTCCTGGGATATTTCAGGTGTACCCAGGTTGAGGTTCCTGTAAGCAGTGCAGCCCTCAATTTGGGGGTGGCTCTGTCTTATGGATTTTCAGTTTTCCCAAGGTATATTCCCTAGACTGGAAGTGCCCTTGGCTCTGTAGCTCTGTTGTTTACTTGTTTTAGGGAACACAATGCACTCCTCCAGTGAGGCAGTTGGCAACTTACATCCCGCCCATCAGCATAACAAGGCTCCCTGTTCTCCAGGGCCTGTCTTGCCTTTCTGGTTTTTACACATTTTGTGGATGTCCCTTTTGACCGGTGGGATGTGATACTTCTTTGTAGTGCAGATTTGCATTGCCCGCTTGCTTGCTTGGCCAAAAAGGGCGTATGAATTTTCTCCTGAATATATTCAGGAGAAAACGCATACGCCCTTTTTGGCCAAGTGCATCATTGTCGAAGTTGTGCCCCTCTTCCTGTGCTTTACAGGCGATTCCAACGTACCTCTTGAAATCTGTTTCCTGCTATTCTGCCTCGCTTTCAAGTCTGCCTCGTTGCCTTCCCTCAACAGATTTTTGGACGATAGTTGGCCTTGATTACTCTGCCAGTTTGTGAATTGCTGTGCCCCTGAGCTCCGTTTTTCACCTCGTTTCTTGTGATCTGAACGCAAGTCCAAACTTTTGGTTCAGGACCTATACTGGTTCCCGGTGGGTGGCTGAGACTTTGGTTAATTCTTCTTCCTGCCGGGAAATTAGAGTGACATGTGCCCATCCAAATGCCTAACAGCTACTCTCTCATTGGTTCTCCCTCTTCCCTTTCATCCTCTGCCAAATTGGCAACCTGTGCGAACCAGGAGCTTAAAGGGGCTGTCTCTCCAAGTTGGGAGATTGATAGGAAAGCAGTTGGAAAGTCAAACCGGAGCACCAGGAGAGGGGCTCTTCGTTGAGTTTTAGAAACCTGTCGTATTCACAGTGTGTCCATTCTCTAGGTTTCCCGTACACGTTATAGCTGTAGTAATATTCCCTTCAACCTGGAGAGCTGGGACCCATGGAGTGGGTGCCATGCATTATTGCTTTAAAGGGTCTGCATTTGCTCACCCAATCTCACCAATCCTCTCAGTCCCAAGTGTCCAGCCTTATGCCACATCCAGCTGTCATTGTAGATAGGGTCATTCCAGGTTGCATCAGAGACCCTGAAGGAATTGTAAACAATTTCCCTGTTTCTTTGTTCTGTTTTTGAAATTCCTTTTTAGAGTGGGTTTGAGCTGATTCTCGCTGCCATGTTTATGCCAGTCTAGACACACTTGATTCCCTTACAGAGTCATATCAATACATAGGTTTTAAGATTCTTACTAGTCAGATCAATTCCTCTGCGGGACATATGGGGTTTTGAGTCCCTTTCACTGAGGAAGGTGTAGGTCTTGTCTATTCAATAGTTGGTTTTTGGAACGGTACCTTTGCTTATATCAAACTCGGGTTTGATGCATCACCCCACCTCTCCTTCCCCCTTAAGCAGGCATAAGAGTGTTTTCTAAATGTGAGACTCTGTTCTCTTGCCTAACTCAGTTCATGTGTAGCCATGTTTACAGGAACTTCCTAAGTGATATCTTATGATAAGTTTCTTTTCCTGTGTGACTTCTTTCACTTAGAATCATCGTACCTGAATCCACTCATTTTGCTGCTACTGGTCTTATGAGATTGATTTCATGGCTGAGGGATATTCCATCGTACGTAAGTTCCACAATGTTTGGAACCATTTTTATATTTCCTGGGATATTTCAGGTGTACCCAGGTTGAGGTTCTTGTAAGCAGTGCAGCCCTCAATTTGGGGGTGGCTCTGTCTTATGGATTTTCAGTTTTCCCAAGGTATATTCCCTAGACTGGAAGTGCCCTTGGCTCTGTAGCTCTGTTGTTTACTTGTTTTAGGGAACACAATGCACTCCTCCAGTGAGGCAGTTGGCAACTTACATCCCGCCCATCAGCATAACAAGGCTCCCTGTTCTCCAGGGCCTGTCTTGCCTTTCTGGTTTTTACACATTTTGTGGATGTCCCTTTTGACCGGTGGGAAGTGATACTTCTTTGTAGTGCAGATTGGCATTGCCCGCTTGCTTGCTTGGCCAAAAAGGGCGTATGCGTTTTCTCCTGTATATATTCAGGAGAAAACGCATACACCCTTTATGGCCAAGTGCATCATTGTCGAAGTTGTGCCCCTCTTCCTGTGCTTTACAGGCGATTCCAACGTTCCTCTTGAAATCTGTTTCCTGCTATTCTGCCTCGCTTTCAAGTCCGCCTCGTTGCCTTCCCTCAACAGATTTTTGGACGATAGTTGGCCTTGATTACTCTGCCAGTTTGTGAATTGCTGTGCCCCTGAGCTCCATTTTTCAACTCGTTTTTTGTGAGCTGAACGCAAGTCCAAACTTTTGGTTCAGGACCTATACTGGTTCCCGGTGGGTGGCTGAGACTTTGGTTAATACTTCTTCCTGCCGGGAAATTAGAGTGACATGTGCCCATCCAAATGCCTAACAGCTACTCTCTCATTGGTTCTCCCTCTTCCCTTTCATCCTCTGCCAAATTGGCAACCTGTGCGAACCAGGAGCTTAAAGGGGCTGTCTCTCCAAGTTGGGAGATTGATAGGAAAGCAGTTGGAAAGTCAAACCGGAGCACCAGGAGAGGGGCTCTTCGTTGAGTTTTAGAAACATTTCGTATTCACAGTGTCTCCATTCTCTAGGTTTCCCGTACACGTTATAGCTGTAGTAATATTCCCTTCAACCTGGAGAGCTGGGACCCATGGAATGGGTGCCATGCATTATTGCTTTAAAGGGTCTGCATTTGCTCACCCAATCTCACCAATCCTCTCAGTCCCAAGTGTCCAGCCTTATGCCACATCCAGCTGTCATTGTAGATAGGGTCATTCCAGGTTGCATCAGAGACCCTGAAGGAATTGTAAACAATTTCCCTGTTTCTTTGTTCTGTTTTTGAAATTCCTTTTTAGAGTGGGTTTGAGCTGATTCTCGCTGCCATGTTTATGCCAGTCTAGACACACTTGATTCCCTTACAGAGACATATCAATACATAGGTTTTAAGATTCTTACTAGTCAGATCTATTCCTCTGCGGGACATATGGTGTTTTGAGTCCCTTTCACTGAGGAAGGTGGAGGTCTTGTCTATTCCATAGTTGGTTTTTGGAACGCTACCTCTGCTTATATCAAAAACGGGTTTGATGCATCACCCCACCTCTCCTTCCCCCTTAAGCAGGCATAAGAGTGTTTTCTAAATGTGAGACTCTGTTCTCTTGCCTAACTCAGTTCATGTGTAGCCATGTTTACAGGATCTTCCTAAGTGATATCTTATGATAAGTTTCTTTTCCTGTGTGACTTCTTTCACTTAGAATCATCGTACCTGAATCCACTCATTTTGCTGCTACTGGTCTTATGACATTGATTTCGTGGCTGAGGGATATTCCATCGTACGTAAGTTCCACAATGTTTGGAACCATTTTTATATTTCCTGGGATATTTCAGGTGTACCCAGGTTGAGGTTCCTGTAAGCAGTGCAGCCCTCAATTTGGGGGTGGCTCTGTCTTATGGATTTTCAGTTTTCCCAAGGTATATTCCCTAGACTGGAAGTGCCCTTGGCTCTGTAGCTCTGTTGTTTACTTGTTTTAGGGAACACAATGCACTCCTCCAGTGAGGCAGTTGGCAACTTACATCCCGCCCATCAGCATAACAAGGCTCCCTGTTCTCCAGGGCCTGTCTTGCCTTTCTGGTTTTTACACATTTTGTGGATGTCCCTTTTGACCGGTGGGAAGTGATACATCTTTGTAGTGCAGATTTGCATTGCCCGCTTGCTTGCTTGGCCAAAAAGGGCGTATGCGTTTTCTCCTGAATATATTCAGGAGAAAACGCATACGCCCTTTTTGGCCAAGTGCATCATTGTCGAAGTTGTGCCCCTCTTCCTGTGCTTTACAGGCGATTCCAACGTACCTCTTGAAATCTGTTTCCTGCTATTCTGCCTCGCTTTCAAGTCTGCCTCGTTGCCTTCCCTCAACAGATTTTTGGACGATAGTTGGCCTTGATTACTCTGCCAGTTTGTGAATTGCTGTGACCCTGAGCTCCGTTTTTCAACTCGTTTCTTGTGAGCTGAACGCAAGTCCAAACTTTTGGTTCAGGACCTATACTGGTTCCCGGCGGGTGGCTGAGACTTTGGTTAATTCTTCTTCCTGCCGGGAAATTAGAGTGACATGTGCCCATCCAAATGCCTAACAGCTACTCTCTCATTGGTTCTCCCTCTTCCCTTTCATCCTCTGCCAAATTGGCAACCTGTGCGAACCAGGAGCTTAAAGGGGCTGTCTCTCCAAGTTGGGAGATTGATAGGAAAGCAGTTGGAAAGTCAAACCGGAGCACCAGGAGAGGGGCTCTTCGTTGAGTTTTAGAAACCTGTCGTATTCACAGTGTGTCCATTCTCTAGGTTTCCCGTACACGTTATAGCTGTAGTAATATTCCCTTCAACCTGGAGAGCTGGGACCCATGGAGTGGGTGCCATGCATTATTGCTTTAAAGGGTCTGCATTTGCTCACCCAATCTCACCAATCCTCTCAGTCCCAAGTGTCCAGCCTTATGCCACATCCAGCTGTCATTGTAGATAGGGTCATTCCAGGTTGCATCAGAGACCCTGAAGGAATTGTAAACAATTTCCCTGTTTCTTTGTTCTGTTTTTGAAATTCCTTTTTAGAGTGGGTTTGAGCTGATTCTCGCTGCCATGTTTATGCCAGTCTAGACACACTTGATTCCCTTACAGAGTCATATCAATACATAGGTTTTAAGATTCTTACTAGTCAGATCAATTCCTCTGCGGGACATATGGGGTTTTGAGTCCCTTTCACTGAGGAAGGTGTAGGTCTTGTCTATTCAATAGTTGGTTTTTGGAACGGTACCTTTGCTTATATCAAACTCGGGTTTGATGCATCACCCCACCTCTCCTTCCCCCTTAAGCAGGCATAAGAGTGTTTTCTAAATGTGAGACTCTGTTCTCTTGCCTAACTCAGTTCATGTGTAGCCATGTTTACAGGAACTTCCTAAGTGATATCTTATGATAAGTTTCTTTTCCTGTGTGACTTCTTTCACTTAGAATCATCGTACCTGAATCCACTCATTTTGCTGCTACTGGTCTTATGAGATTGATTTCATGGCTGAGGGATATTCCATCGTACGTAAGTTCCACAATGTTTGGAACCATTTTTATATTTCCTGGGATATTTCAGGTGTACCCAGGTTGAGGTTCTTGTAAGCAGTGCAGCCCTCAATTTGGGGGTGGCTCTGTCTTATGGATTTTCAGTTTTCCCAAGGTATATTCCCTAGACTGGAAGTGCCCTTGGCTCTGTAGCTCTGTTGTTTACTTGTTTTAGGGAACACAATGCACTCCTCCAGTGAGGCAGTTGGCAACTTACATCCCGCCCATCAGCATAACAAGGCTCCCTGTTCTCCAGGGCCTGTCTTGCCTTTCTGGTTTTTACACATTTTGTGGATGTCCCTTTTGACCGGTGGGAAGTGATACTTCTTTGTAGTGCAGATTTGCATTGCCCGCTTGCTTGCTTGGCCAAAAAGGGCGTATGCGTTTTCTCCTGTATATATTCAGGAGAAAACGCATACACCCTTTATGGCCAAGTGCATCATTGTCGAAGTTGTGCCCCTCTTCCTGTGCTTTACAGGCGATTCCAACGTTCCTCTTGAAATCTGTTTCCTGCTATTCTGCCTCGCTTTCAAGTCCGCCTCGTTGCCTTCCCTCAACAGATTTTTGGACGATAGTTGGCCTTGATTACTCTGCCAGTTTGTGAATTGCTGTGCCCCTGAGCTCCATTTTTCAACTCGTTTTTTGTGAGCTGAACGCAAGTCCAAACTTTTGGTTCAGGACCTATACTGGTTCCCGGTGGGTGGCTGAGACTTTGGTTAATACTTCTTCCTGCCGGGAAATTAGAGTGACATGTGCCCATCCAAATGCCTAACAGCTACTCTCTCATTGGTTCTCCCTCTTCCCTTTCATCCTCTGCCAAATTGGCAACCTGTGCGAACCAGGAGCTTAAAGGGGCTGTCTCTCCAAGTTGGGAGATTGATAGGAAAGCAGTTGGAAAGTCAAACCGGAGCACCAGGAGAGGGGCTCTTCGTTGAGTTTTAGAAACATTTCGTATTCACAGTGTCTCCATTCTCTAGGTTTCCCGTACACGTTATAGCTGTAGTAATATTCCCTTCAACCTGGAGAGCTGGGACCCATGGAATGGGTGCCATGCATTATTGCTTTAAAGGGTCTGCATTTGCTCACCCAATCTCACCAATCCTCTCAGTCCCAAGTGTCCAGCCTTATGCCACATCCAGCTGTCATTGTAGATAGGGTCATTCCAGGTTGCATCAGAGACCCTGAAGGAATTGTAAACAATTTCCCTGTTTCTTTGTTCTGTTTTTGAAATTCCTTTTTAGAGTGGGTTTGAGCTGATTCTCGCTGCCATGTTTATGCCAGTCTAGACACACTTGATTCCCTTACAGAGACATATCAATACATAGGTTTTAAGATTCTTACTAGTCAGATCTATTCCTCTGCGGGACATATGGTGTTTTGAGTCCCTTTCACTGAGGAAGGTGGAGGTCTTGTCTATTCCATAGTTGGTTTTTGGAACGCTACCTCTGCTTATATCAAAAACGGGTTTGATGCATCACCCCACCTCTCCTTCCCCCTTAAGCAGGCATAAGAGTGTTTTCTAAATGTGAGACTCTGTTCTCTTGCCTAACTCAGTTCATGTGTAGCCATGTTTACAGGATCTTCCTAAGTGATATCTTATGATAAGTTTCTTTTCCTGTGTGACTTCTTTCACTTAGAATCATCGTACCTGAATCCACTCATTTTGCTGCTACTGGTCTTATGACATTGATTTCGTGGCTGAGGGATATTCCATCGTACGTAAGTTCCACAATGTTTGGAACCATTTTTATATTTCCTGGGATATTTCAGGTGTACCCAGGTTGAGGTTCCTGTAAGCAGTGCAGCCCTCAATTTGGGGGTGGCTCTGTCTTATGGATTTTCAGTTTTCCCAAGGTATATTCCCTAGACTGGAAGTGCCCTTGGCTCTGTAGCTCTGTTGTTTACTTGTTTTAGGGAACACAATGCACTCCTCCAGTGAGGCAGTTGGCAACTTACATCCCGCCCATCAGCATAACAAGGCTCCCTGTTCTCCAGGGCCTGTCTTGCCTTTCTGGTTTTTACACATTTTGTGGATGTCCCTTTTGACCGGTGGGAAGTGATACTTCTTTGTAGTGCAGATTTGCATTGCCCGCTTGCTTGCTTGGCCAAAAAGGGCGTATGCGTTTTCTCCTGAATATATTCAGGAGAAAACGCATACGCCCTTTTTGGCCAAGTGCATCATTGTCGAAGTTGTGCCCCTCTTCCTGTGCTTTACAGGCGATTCCAACGTACCTCTTGAAATCTGTTTCCTGCTATTCTGCCTCGCTTTCAAGTCTGCCTCGTTGCCTTCCCTCAACAGATTTTTGGACGATAGTTGGCCTTGATTACTCTGCCAGTTTGTGAATTGCTGTGACCCTGAGCTCCGTTTTTCAACTCGTTTCTTGTGAGCTGAACGCAAGTCCAAACTTTTGGTTCAGGACCTATACTGGTTCCCGGCGGGTGGCTGAGACTTTGGTTAATTCTTCTTCCTGCCGGGAAATTAGAGTGACATGTGCCCATCCAAATGCCTAACAGCTACTCTCTCATTGGTTCTCCCTCTTCCCTTTCATCCTCTGCCAAATTGGCAACCTGTGCGAACCAGGAGCTTAAAGGGGCTGTCTCTCCAAGTTGGGAGATTGATAGGAAAGCAGTTGGAAAGTCAAACCGGAGCACCAGGAGAGGGGCTCTTCGTTGAGTTTTAGAAACCTGTCGTATTCACAGTGTGTCCATTCTCTAGGTTTCCCGTACACGTTATAGCTGTAGTAATATTCCCTTCAACCTGGAGAGCTGGGACCCATGGAGTGGGTGCCATGCATTATTGCTTTAAAGGGTCTGCATTTGCTCACCCAATCTCACCAATCCTCTCAGTCCCAAGTGTCCAGCCTTATGCCACATCCAGCTGTCATTGTAGATAGGGTCATTCCAGGTTGCGTCAGAGACCCTGAAGGAATTGTAAAGAATTTCCCTGTTTCTTTGTTCTGTTTTTGAAATTCCTTTTTAGAGTGGGTTTGAGCTGATTCTCGCTGCCATGTTTATGCCAGTCTAGACACACTTGATTCCCTTACGGAGACATATCAATACATAGGTTTTAAGATTCTTACTAGTCAGATCTATTCCTCTGCGGGAAATATGGGGTTTTGAGTCCCTTTCACTGAGGAAGGTGTAGGTCTTGTCTATTCCATAGTTGGTTTGTGGAATGGTACCTGTGCTTATATCAAACTCGGGTTTGATGCATCACCCCACCTCTCCTTCCCCCTTAAGCAGGCATAAGAGTGTTTTCTAAATGTGAGACTCTGTTCTCTTGCCTAACTCAGTTCATGTGTAGCCATGTTTACAGGATCTTCCTAAGTGATATCTTATGATAAGTTTCTTTTCCTGTGTGACTTCTTTCACTTAGAATCATCGTACCTGAATCCACTCATTTTGCTGCTACTGGTCTTATGACATTGATTTCGTGGCTGAGGGATATTCCATCGTACGTAAGTTCCACAATGTTTGGAATCATTTTTATATTTCCTGGGATATTTCAGGTGTACCCAGGTTGAGGTTCTTGTAAGCAGTGCAGCCCTCAATTTGGGGGTGGCTCTGTCTTATGGATTTTCAGTTTTCCCAAGGTATATTCCCTAGACTGGAAGTGCCCTTGGCTCTGTAGCTCTGTTGTTTACTTGTTTTAGGGAACACAATGCACTCCTCCAGTGAGGCAGTTGGCAA
The DNA here is from genome assembly GCF_964341445.2 of Mesoplodon mirus. Taxonomy (NCBI): domain Eukaryota; kingdom Metazoa; phylum Chordata; class Mammalia; order Artiodactyla; family Ziphiidae; genus Mesoplodon; species Mesoplodon mirus. Next base: position 263,404 of record NW_028295681.1, on the reverse strand, counting down.
CTTACATCCCGCCCATCAGCATAACAAGGCTCCCTGTTCTCCGGGCCTGTCTTGCCTTTCTGGTTTTTACACATTTTGTGGATGTCCCTTTTGACCGGTGGAAGTGATACTTCTTTGTAGTGCAGATTTGCATTGCCCGCTTGCTTGCTTGGCCAAAAAGGGCGTATGCGTTTTCTCCTGAATATATTCAGGAGAAAACGCATACGCCCTTTTTGGCCAAGTGCATCATTGTCGAAGTTGTGCCCCTCTTCCTGTGCTTTACAGGCGATTCCAACGTACCTCTTGAAATCTGTTTCCTGCTATTCTGCCTCGCTTTCAAGTCTGCCTCGTTGCCTTCCCTCAACAGATTTTTGGACGATAGTTGGCCTTGATTACTCTGCCAGTTTGTGAATTGCTGTGCCCCTGAGCTCCGTTTTTCAACTCGTTTCTTGTGAGCTGAACGCAAGTCCAAACTTTTGGTTCAGGACCTATACTGGTTCCCGGCGGGTGGCTGAGACTTTGGTTAATTCTTCTTCCTGCCGGGAAATTAGAGTGACATGTGCCCATCCAAATGCCTAACAGCTACTCTCTCATTGGTTCTCCCTCTTCCCTTTCATCCTCTGCCAAATTGGCAACCTGTGCGAACCAGGAGCTTAAAGGGGCTGTCTCTCCAAGTTGGGAGATTGATAGGAAAGCAGTTGGAAAGTCAAACCGGAGCACCAGGAGAGGGGCTCTTCGTTGAGTTTTAGAAACCTGTCGTATTCACAGTGTGTCCATTCTCTAGGTTTCCCGTACACGTTATAGCTGTAGTAATATTCCCTTCAACCTGGAGAGCTGGGACCCATGGAGTGGGTGCCATGCATTATTGCTTTAAAGGGTCTGCATTTGCTCACCCAATCTCACCAATCCTCTCAGTCCCAAGTGTCCAGCCTTATGCCACATCCAGCTGTCATTGTAGATAGGGTCATTCCAGGTTGCGTCAGAGACCCTGAAGGAATTGTAAAGAATTTCCCTGTTTCTTTGTTCTGTTTTTGAAATTCCTTTTTAGAGTGGGTTTGAGCTGATTCTCGCTGCCATGTTTATGCCAGTCTAGACACACTTGATTCCCTTACGGAGACATATCAATACATAGGTTTTAAGATTCTTACTAGTCAGATCTATTCCTCTGCGGGAAATATGGGGTTTTGAGTCCCTTTCACTGAGGAAGGTGGAGGTCTTGTCTATTCCATAGTTGGTTTGTGGAATGGTACCTGTGCTTATATCCAACTCGGGTTTGATGCATCACCCCACCTCTCCTTCCCCCTTAAGCAGGCATAAGAGTGTTTTCTAAATGTGAGACTCTGTTCTCTTGCCTAACTCAGTTCATGTGTAGCCATGTTTACAGGATCTTCCTAAGTGATATCTTATGATAAGTTTCTTTTCCTGTGTGACTTCTTTCACTTAGAATCATCGTACCTGAATCCACTCATTTTGCTGCTACTGGTCTTATGACATTGATTTCTTGGCTGAGGGATATTCCATCGTACGTAAGTTCCACAATGTTTGGAACCATTTTTATATTTCCTGGGATATTTCAGGTGTACCCAGGTTGAGGTTCTTGTAAGCAGTGCAGCCCTCAATTTGGGGGTGGCTCTGTCTTATGGATTTTCAGTTTTCCCAAGGTATATTCCCTAGACTGGAAGTGCCCTTGGCTCTGTAGCTCTGTTGTTTACTTGTTTTAGGGAACACAATGCACTCCTCCAGTGAGGCAGTTGGCAACTTACATCCCGCCCATCAGCATAACAAGGCTCCCTGTTCTCCAGGGCCTGTCTTGCCTTTCTGGTTTTTACACATTTTGTGGATGTCCCTTTTGACCGGTGGGAAGTGATACTTCTTTGTAGTGCAGATTGGCATTGCCCGCTTGCTTGCTTGGCCAAAAAGGGCGTATGCGTTTTCTCCTGAATATATTCAGGAGAAAACGCATACGCCCTTTTTGGCCAAGTGCATCATTGTCGAAGTTGTGCCCCTCTTCCTGTGCTTTACAGGCGATTCCAACATACCTCTTGAAATCTGTTTCCTGCTATTCTGCCTCGCTTTCAAGTCTGCCTCGTTGCCTTCCCTCAACAGATTTTTGGACGATAGTTGGCCTTGATTACTCTGCCAGTTTGTGAATTGCTGTGCCCCTGAGCTCCGTTTTTCAACTCGTTTCTTGTGAGCTGAACGCAAGTCCAAACTTTTGGTTGAGGACCTATACTGGTTCCCGGCGGGTGGCTGAGACTTTGGTTAATTCTTCTTCCTGCCGGGAAATTAGAGTGACATGTGCCCATCCAAATGCCTAACAGCTACTCTCTCATTGGTTCTCCCTCTTCCCTTTCATCCTCTGCCAAATTGGCAACGTGTGCGAACCAGGAGCTTAAAGGGGCTGTCTCTCCAAGTTGGGAGATTGATAGGAAAGAAGTCGGAAAGTCAAACCGGAGCACCAGGAGAGGGGCTCTTCGTTGAGTTTTAGAATCCTGTCATATTCACAGAGTGTCCATTCTGTAGGTTTCCCGTACACGTTATAGCTGTAGTAATATTCCCTTCAACCTGGAGAGCTGGGACCCATGGAATGGGTGCCATGCATTATTACTTTAAAGGGTCTGCATTTGCTCACCCAATCTCACCAATCCTCTCAGTCCCAAGTGTCCAGCCTTATGCCACATCCAGCTGTCATTGTAGATAGGGTCATTCCAGGTTGCATCAGAGACCCTGAAGGAATTGTAAAGAATTTCCCTGTTTTTTTGTTCTGTTTTTGAAATTCCTTTTTAGAGTGGGTTTTAGCTGATTCTCGCTGCCATGTTTATGCCAGTCTAGACACACTTGATTCCCTTACGGAGACATATCAATACATAGGTTTTAAGATTCTTACTAGTCAGATCTATTCCTCTGCGGGAAATATGGGGTTTTGAGTCCCTTTCACTGAGGAAGGTGGAGGTCTTGTCTATTCCATAGTTGGTTTGTGCAACGGTACCTGTGCTTATATCCAACTCGGGTTTGATGCATCACCCCACCTCTCCTTCCCCCTTAAGCAGGCATAAGAGTGTTTTCTAAATGTGAGACTCTGTTCTCTTGCCTAACTCAGTTCATGTGTAGCCATGTTTACAGGATCTTCCTAAGTGATATCTTATGATAAGTTTCTTTTCCTGTGTGACTTCTTTCACTTAGAATCATCGTACCTGAATCCACTCATTTTGCTGCTACTGGTCTTATGACATTGATTTCTTGGCTGAGGGATATTCCATCGTACGTAAGTTCCACAATGTTTGGAACCATTTTTATATTTCCTGGGATATTTCAGGTGTACCCAGTTTGAGGTTCTTGTAAGCAGTGCAGCCCTCAATTTGGGGGTGGCTCTGTCTTATGGATTTTCAGTTTTCCCAAGGTATATTCCCTAGACTGGAAGTGCCCTTCGCTCTGTAGCTCTGTTGTTTACTTGTTTTAGGGAACACAATGCACTCCTCCAGTGAGGCAGTTGGCAACTTACATCCCGCCCATCAGCATAACAAGGCTCCCTGTTCTCCAGGGCCTGTCTTGCCTTTCTGGTTTTTACACATTTTGTGGATGTCCCTTTTGACCGGTGGGAAGTGATACTTCTTTCTAGTGCAGATTTGCATTGCCCGCTTGCTTGCTTGGCCAAAAAGGGCGTATGCGTTTTCTCCTGAATATATTCAGGAGAAAACGCATACGCCCTTTTTGGCCAAGTGCATCATTGTCGAAGTTGTGCCCCTCTTCCTGTGCTTTACAGGCGATTCCAACGTACCTCTTGAAATCTGTTTCCTGCTATTCTGCCTCGCTTTCAAGTCTGCCTCGTTGCCTTCCCTCAACAGATTTTTGGACGATAGTTGGCCTTGATTACTCTGCCAGTTTGTGAATTGCTGTGCCCCTGAGCTCCGTTTTTCAACTCGTTTCTTGTGAGCTGAACGCAAGTCCAAACTTTTGGTTCAGGACCTATACTGGTTCCCGGCGGGTGGCTGAGACTTTGGTTAATTCTTCTTCCTGCCGGGAAATTAGAGTGACATGTGCCCATCCAAATGCCTAACAGCTACTCTCTCATTGGTTCTCCCTCTTCCCTTTCATCCTCTGCCAAATTGGCAACCTGTGCGAACCAGGAGCTTAAAGGGGCTGTCTCTCCAAGTTGGGAGATTGATAGGAAAGCAGTTGGAAAGTCAAACCGGAGCACAAGGAGAGGGGCTCTTCGTTGAGTTTTAGAAACCTGTCGTATTCACAGTGTGTCCATTCTCTAGGTTTCCCATACACGTTATAGCTGTAGTAATATTCCCTTCAACCTGGAGAGCTGGGACCCATGGAGTGGGTGCCATGCATTATTGCTTTAAAGGGTCTGCATTTGCTCACCCAATCTCACCAATCCTCTCAGTCCCAAGTGTCCAGCCTTATGCCACATCCAGCTGTCATTGTAGATAGGGTCATTCCAGGTTGCGTCAGAGACCCTGAAGGAATTGTAAAGAATTTCCCTGTTTCTTTGTTCTGTTTTTGAAATTCCTTTTTAGAGTGGGTTTGAGCTGATTCTCGCTGCCATGTTTATGCCAGTCTAGACACACTTGATTCCCTTACGGAGACATATCAATACATAGGTTTTAAGATTCTTACTAGTCAGATCTATTCCTCTGCGGGAAATATGGGGTTTTGAGTCCCTTTCACTGAGGAAGGTGGAGGTCTTGTCTATTCCATAGTTGGTTTGTGGAATGGTACCTGTGCTTATATCAAACTCGGGTTTGATGCATCACCCCACCTCTCCTTCCCCCTTAAGCAGGCATAAGAGTGTTTTCTAAATGTGAGACTCTGTTCTCTTGCCTAACTCAGTTCATGTGTAGCCATGTTTACAGGATCTTCCTAAGTGATATCTTATGATAAGTTTCTTTTCCTGTGTGACTTCTTTCACTTAGAATCATCGTACCTGAATCCACTCATTTTGCTGCTACTGGTCTTATGACATTGATTTCTTGGCTGAGGGATATTCCATCGTACGTAAGTTCCACAATGTTTGGAACCATTTTTATATTTCCTGGGATATTTCAGGTGTACCCAGGTTGAGGTTCTTGTAAGCAGTGCAGCCCTCAATTTGGGGGTGGCTCTGTCTTATGGATTTTCAGTTTTCCCAAGGTATATTCCCTAGACTGGAAGTGCCCTTGGCTCTGTAGCTCTGTTGTTTACTTGTTTTAGGGAACACAATGCACTCCTCCAGTGAGGCAGTTGGCAACTTACATCCCGCCCATCAGCATAACAAGGCTCCCTGTTCTCCAGGGCCTGTCTTGCCTTTCTGGTTTTTACACATTTTGTGGATGTCCCTTTTGACCGGTGGGAAGTGATACTTCTTTGTAGTGCAGATTGGCATTGCCCGCTTGCTTGCTTGGCCAAAAAGGGCGTATGCGTTTTCTCCTGAATATATTCAGGAGAAAACGCATACGCCCTTTTTGGCCAAGTGCATCATTGTCGAAGTTGTGCCCCTCTTCCTGTGCTTTACAGGCGATTCCAACATACCTCTTGAAATCTGTTTCCTGCTATTCTGCCTCGCTTTCAAGTCTGCCTCGTTGCCTTCCCTCAACAGATTTTTGGACGATAGTTGGCCTTGATTACTCTGCCAGTTTGTGAATTGCTGTGCCCCTGAGCTCCGTTTTTCAACTCGTTTCTTGTGAGCTGAACGCAAGTCCAAACTTTTGGTTGAGGACCTATACTGGTTCCCGGCGGGTGGCTGAGACTTTGGTTAATTCTTCTTCCTGCCGGGAAATTAGAGTGACATGTGCCCATCCAAATGCCTAACAGCTACTCTCTCATTGGTTCTCCCTCTTCCCTTTCATCCTCTGCCAAATTGGCAACCTGTGCGAACCAGGAGCTTAAAGGGGCTGTCTCTCCAAGTTGGGAGATTGATAGGAAAGAAGTTGGAAAGTCAAACCGGAGCACCAGGAGAGGGGCTCTTCGTTGAGTTTTAGAATCCTGTCATATTCACAGAGTGTCCATTCTCTAGGTTTCCCGTACACGTTATAGCTGTAGTAATATTCCCTTCAACCTGGAGAGCTGGGACCCATGGAATGGGTGCCATGCATTATTACTTTAAAGGGTCTGCATTTGCTCACACAATCTCACCAATCCTCTCAGTCCCAAGTGTCCAGCCTTATGCCACATCCAGCTGTCATTGTAGATAGGGTCATTCCAGGTTGCATCAGAGACCCTGAAGGAATTGTAAAGAATTTCCCTGTTTTTTTGTTCTGTTTTTGAAATTCCTTTTTAGAGTGGGTTTGAGCTGATTCTCGCTGCCATGTTTATGCCAGTCTAGACACACTTGATTCCCTTACGGAGACATATCAATACATAGGTTTTAAGATTCTTACTAGTCAGATCTATTCCTCTGCGGGAAATATGGGGTTTTGAGTCCCTTTCACTGAGGAAAGTGGAGGTCTTGTCTATTCCATAGTTGGTTTTTGGAACGGTACCTGTGCTTATATCAAACTCGGGTTTGATGCATCACCCCACCTCTCCTTCCCCCTTAAGCAGGCATAAGAGTGTTTTCTAAATGTGAGACTCTGTTCTCTTGCCTAACTCAGTTCATGTGTAGCCATGTTTACAGGATCTTCCTAAGTGATATCTTATGATAAGTTTCTTTTCCTGTGTGACTTCTTTCACTTAGAATCATCGTACCTGAATCCACTCATTTTGCTGCTACTGGTCTTATGACATTGATTTCTTGGCTGAGGGATATTCCATCGTACGTAAGTTCCACAATGTTTGGAACCATTTTTATATTTCCTGGGATATTTCAGGTGTACCCAGGTTGAGGTTCTTGTAAGCAGTGCAGCCCTCAATTTGGGGGTGGCTCTGTCTTATGGATTTTCAGTTTTCCCAAGGTATATTCCCTAGACTGGAAGTGCCCTTGGCTCTGTAGCTCTGTTGTTTACTTGTTTTAGGGAACACAATGCACTCCTCCAGTGAGGCAGTTGGCAACTTACATCCCGCCCATCAGCATAACAAGGCTCCCTGTTCTCCAGGGCCTGTCTTGCCTTTCTGGTTTTTACACATTTTGTGGATGTCCCTTTTGACCGGTGGGAAGTGATACTTCTTTGTAGTGCAGATTTGCATTGCCCGCTTGCTTGCTTGGCCAAAAAGGGCGTATGCGTTTTCTCCTGAATATATTCAGGAGAAAACGCATACGCCCTTTTTGGCCAAGTGCATCATTGTCGAAGTTGTGCCCCTCTTCCTGTGCTTTACAGGCGATTCCAACGTACCTCTTGAAATCTGTTTCCTGCTATTCTGCCTCGCTTTCAAGTCCGCCTCATTGCCTTCCCTCAACAGATTTTTGGACGATAGTTGGCCTTGATTACTCTGCCAGTTTGTGAATTGCTGTGCCCCTGAGCTCCGTTTTTCACCTCGTTTCTTGTGAGCTGAACGCAAGTCCAAACTTTTGGTTGAGGACCTATACTGGTTCCCGGCGGGTGGCTGAGACTTTGGTTAATTCTTCTTCCTGCCGGGAAATTAGAGTGACATGTGCCCATCCAAATGCCTAACAGCTACTCTCTCATTGGTTCTGCCTCTTCCCTTTCATCCTCTGCCAAATTGGCAACCTGTGCGAACCAGGAGCTTAAAGGGGCTGTCTCTCCAAGTTGGGAGATTGATAGGAAAGCAGTTGGAAAGTCAAACCGGAGCACCAGGAGAGGGGCTCTTCGTTGAGTTTTAGAAACCTGTCGTATTCACAGTGTGTCCATTCTCTAGGTTTCCCGTACACGTTATAGCTGTAGTAATATTCCCTTCAACCTGGAGAGCTGGGACCCATTGAATGGGTGCCATGCATTATTGCTTTAAAGGGTCTGCATTTGCTCACCCAATCTCACCAATCCTCTCAGTCCCAAGTGTCCAGCCTTATGCCACATCCAGCTGTCATTGTAGATAGGGTCATTCCAGGTTGCATCAGAGACCCTGAAGGAATTGTAAAGAATTTCCCTGTTTCTTTGTTCTGTATTTGAAATTGCTTTTTAGAGTGGGTTTGAGCTGATTCTCGCTGCCATGTTTATGCCAGTCTAGACACACTTGATTCCCTTACGGAGACATATCAATACATAGGTTTTAAGATTCTTACTAGTCAGATCTATTCCTCTGCGGGAAATATGGGGTTTTGAGTCCCTTTCACTGAGGAAGGTGTAGGTCTTGTCTATTCCATAGTTGGTTTGTGGAACGGTACCTGTGCTTATATCAAACTCTGGTTTGATGCATCACCCCACCTCTCCTTCCCCCTTAAGCAGGCATAAGAGTGTTTTCTAAATGTGAGACTCTGTTCTCTTGCCTAACTCAGTTCATGTGTAGCCATGTTTACAGGATCTTCCTAAGTGATATCTTATGATAAGTTTCTTTTCCTGTGTGACTTCTTTCACTTAGAATCATCGTACCTGAATCCACTCATTTTGCTGCTACTGGTCTTATGACATTGATTTCGTGGCTGAGGGATATTCCATCGTACGTAAGTTCCACAATGTTTGGAACCATTTTTATATTTCCTGGGATATTTCAGGTGTACCCAGGTTGAGGTTCTTGTAAGCAGTGCAGCCCTCAATTTGGGGGTGGCTCTGTCTTATGGATTTTCAGTTTTCCCAAGGTATATTCCCTAGACTGGAAGTGCCCTTGGCTCTGTAGCTCTGTTGTTTACTTGTTTTAGGGAACACAATGCACTCCTCCAGTGAGGCAGTTGGCAACTTACATCCCGCCCATCAGCATAACAAGGCTCCCTGTTCTCCAGGGCCTGTCTTGCCTTTCTGGCTTTTACACATTTTGTGGATGTCCCTTTTGACCGGTGGGAAGTGATACTTCTTTGTAGTGCAGATTTGCATTGCCCGCTTGCTTGCTTGGCCAAAAAGGGCGTATGCGTTTTCTCCTGAATATATTCAGGAGAAAACGCATACGCCCTTTTTGGCCAAGTGCATCATTGTCGAAGTTGTGCCCCTCTTCCTGTGCTTTACAGGCGATTCCAACGTACCTCTTGAAATCTGTTTCCTGCTATTCTGCCTCGCTTACAAGTCTGCCTCGTTGCCTTCCCTCAACAGATTTTTGGACGATAGTTGGCCTTGATTACTCTGCCAGTTTGTGAATTGCTGTGCCCCTGAGCTCCGTTTTTCACCTCGTTTCTTGTGAGCTGAACGCAAGTCCAAACTTTTGGTTCAGGACCTATACTGGTTCCCGGCGGGTGGCTGAGACTTTGGTTAATTCTTCTTCCTGCCGGGAAATTAGAGTGACATGTGCCCATCCAAATGCCTAACAGCTACTCTCTCATTGGTTCTCCCTCTTCCCTTTCATCCTCTGCCAAAGTGGCAACCTGTGCGAACCAGGAGCTTAAAGGGGCTGTCTCTCCAAGTTGGGAGATTGATAGGAAAGCAGTTGGAAAGTCAAACCGGAGCACCAGGAGAGGGGCTCTTCGTTGAGTTTTAGAATCCTGTCATATTCACAGAGTGTCCATTCTCTAGGTTTCCCGTACACGTTATAGCTGTAGTAATATTCCCTTCAACCTGGAGAGCTGGGACCCATGGAATGGGTGCCATGCATTATTACTTTAAAGGGTCTGCATTTGCTCACACAATCTCACCAATCCTCTCAGTCCCAAGTGTCCAGCCTTATGCCACATCCAGCTGTCATTGTAGATAGGGTCATTCCAGGTTGCATCAGAGACCCTGAAGGAATTGTAAAGAATTTCCCTGTTTCTTTGTTCTGTTTTTGAAATTGCTTTTTAGAGTGGGTTTGAGCTGATTCTCGCTGCCATGTTTATACCAGTCTAGACACACTTGATTCCCTTACGGAGACATATCAATACATAGGTTTTAAGATTCTTACTAGTCAGATCTATTCCTCTGCGGGAAATATGGGGTTTTGAGTCCCTTTCACTGAGGAAGGTGTAGGTCTTGTCTATTCCATAGTTGGTTTGTGCAACGGTACCTGTGCTTATATCAAACTCTGGTTTGATGCATCACCCCACCTCTCCTTCCCCCTTAAGCAGGCATAAGAGTGTTTTCTAAATGTGAGACTCTGTTCTCTTGCCTAACTCAGTTCATGTGTAGCCATGTTTACAGGATCTTCCTAAGTGATATCTTATGATAAGTTTCTTTTCCTGTGTGACTTCTTTCACTTAGAATCATCGTACCTGAATCCACTCATTTTGCTGCTACTGGTCTTATGACATTGATTTCGTGGCTGAGGGATATTCCATCGTACGTAAGTTCCACAATGTTTGGAACCATTTTTATATTTCCTGGGATATTTCAGGTGTACCCAGGTTGAGGTTCTTGTAAGCAGTGCAGCCCTCAATTTGGGGGTGGCTCTGTCTTATGGATTTTCAGTTTTCCCAAGGTATATTCCCTAGACTGGAAATGCCCTTGGCTCTGTAGCTCTGTTGTTTACTTGTTTTAGGGAACACAATGCACTCCTCCAGTGAGGCAGTTGGCAACTTACATCCCGCCCATCAGCATAACAAGGCTCCCTGTTCTCCAGGGCCTGTCTTGCCTTTCTGGTTTTTACACATTTTGTGGATGTCCCTTTTGACCGGTGGGAAGTGATACTTCTTTGTAGTGCAGATTTGCATTGCCCGCTTGCTTGCTTGGCCAAAAAGGGCGTATGCGTTTTCTCCTGAATATATTCAGGAGAAAACGCATACGCCCTTTTTGGCCAAGTGCATCATTGTCGAAGTTGTGCCCCTCTTCCTGTGCTTTACAGGCGAGTCCAACGTACCTCTTGAAATCTGTTTCCTGCTATTCTGCCTCGCTTTCAAGTCTGCCTCGTTGCCTTCCCTCAACAGATTTTTGGACGATAGTTGGCCTTGATTACTCTGCCAGTTTGTGAATTGCTGTGCCCCTGAGCTCCGTTTTTCACCTCGTTTCTTGTGAGCTGAACGCAAGTCCAAACTTTTGGTTCAGGACCTATACTGGTTCCCGGCGGGTGGCTGAGACTTTGGTTAATTCTTCTTCCTGCCGGGAAATTAGAGTGACATGTGCCCATCCAAATGCCTAACAGCTACTCTCTCATTGGTTCTCCCTCTTCCCTTTCATCCTCTGCCAAATTGGCAACCTGTGCGAACCAGGAGCTTAAAGGGGCTGTCTCTCCAAGTTGGGAGATTGATAGGAAAGCAGTTGGAAAGTCAAACCGGAGCACCAGGAGAGGGGCTCTTCGTTGAGTTTTAGAAACCTGTCGTATTCACAGTGTGTCCATTCTCTAGGTTTCCCGTACACGTTATAGCTGTAGTAATATTCCCTTCAACCTGGAGAGCTGGGACCCATGGAGTGGGTGCCATGCATTATTGCTTTAAAGGGTCTGCATTTGCTCACCCAATCTCACCAATCCTCTCAGTCCCAAGTGTCCAGCCTTATGCCACATCCAGCTGTCATTGTAGATATGGTCATTCCAGGTTGCATCAGAGACCCTGAAAGAATTGTAAAGAATTTCCCTGTTTCTTTGTTCTGTTTTTGAAATTCCTTTTTAGAGTGGGTTTGAGCTGATTCTCGCTGCCATGTTTATGCCAGTCTAGACACACTTGATTCCCTTACGGAGACATATCAATACATAGGTTTTAAGATTCTTACTAGTCAGATCTATTCCTCTGCGGGAAATATGGGGTTTTGAGTCCCTTTCACTGAGGAAGGTGTAGGTCTTGTCTATTCCATAGTTGGTTTGTGGAACGGTACCTGTGCTTATATCAAACTCTGGTTTGATGCATCACCCCACCTCTCCTTCCCCCTTAAGCAGGCATAAGAGTGTTTTCTAAATGTGAGACTCTGTTCTCTTGCCTAACTCAGTTCATGTGTAGCCATGTTTACAGGATCTTCCTAAGTGATATCTTAGATATGTTTCTTTTCCTATGTGACTTCTTTCACTTAGAATCATCGTACCTGAATCCACTCATTTTGCTGCTACTGGTCTTATGACATTGATTTCGTGGCTGAGGGATATTCCATCGTACGTAAGTTCCACAATGTTTGGAACCATTTTTATATTTCCTGGGATATTTCAGGTGTACCCAGGTTGAGGTTCTTGTAAGCAGTGCAGCCCTCAATTTGGGGGTGGCTCTGTCTTATGGATTTTCAGTTTTCCCAAGGTATATTCCCTAGACTGGAAGTGCCCTTGGCTCTGTAGCTCTGTTGTTTACTTGTTTTAGGGAACACAATGCACTCCTCCAGTGAGGCAGTTGGCAACTTACATCCCGCCCATCAGCATAACAAGGCTCCCTGTTCTCCAGGGCCTGTCTTGCCTTTCTGGTTTTTACACATTTTGTGGATGTCCCTTTTGACCGGTGGGAAGTGATACTTCTTTGTAGTGCAGATTTGCATTGCCCGCTTGCTTGCTTGGCCAAAAAGGGCGTATGCGTTTTCTCCTGAATATATTCAGGAGAAAACGCATACGCCCTTTTTGGCCAAGTGCATCATTGTCGAAGTTGTGCCCCTCTTCCTGTGCTTTACAGGCGATTCCAACGTACCTCTTGAAATCTGTTTCCTGCTATTCTGCCTCGCTTTCAAGTCTGCCTCGTTGCCTTCCCTCAACAGATTTTTGGACGATAGTTGGCCTTGATTACTCTGCCAGTTTGTGAATTGCTGTGCCCCTGAGCTCCGTTTTTCACCTCGTTTCTTGTGAGCTGAACGCAATTCCAAACTTTTGGTTCAGGACCTATACTGGTTCCCGGCGGGTGGCTGAGACTTTGGTTAATTCTTCTTCCTGCCGGGAAATTAGAGTGACATGTGCCCATCCAAATGCCTAACAGCTACTCTCTCATTGGTTCTCCCTCTTCCCTTTCATCCTCTGCCAAATTGGCAACCTGTGCGAACCAGGAGCTTAAAGGGGCTGTCTCTCCAAGTTGGGAGATTGATAGGAAAGCAGTTGGAAAGTCAAACCGGAGCACCAGGAGAGGGGCTCTTCGTTGAGTTTTAGAAACCTTTCGTATTCACAGTGTGTCCATTCTCTAGGTTTCCCGTACACGTTATATCTGTAGTAATATTCCCTTCAACCTGGAGAGCTGGGACCCATGGAATGGGTGCCATGCATTATTGCTTTAAAGGGTCTGCATTTGCTCACCCAATCTCACCAATCCTCTCAGTCCCAAGTGTCCAGCCTTATGCCACATCCAGCTGTCATTGTAGATAGGGTCATTCCAGGTTGCATCAGAGACCCTGAAGGAATTGTAAAGAATTTCCCTGTTTCTTTGTTCTGTTTTTGAAATTGCTTTTTAGAGTGGGTTTGAGCTGATTCTCGCTGCCATGTTTATGCCAGTCTAGACACACTTGATTCCCTTACGGAGACATATCAATACATAGGTTTTAAGATTCTTACTAGTCAGATCTATTCCTCTGCGGGAAATATGGGGTTTTGAGTCCCTTTCACTGAGGAAGGTGGAGGTCTTGTCTATTCCATAGTTGGTTTTTGGAACGGTACCTGTGCTTATATCAAACTCTGGTTTGATGCATCACCCCACCTCTCCTTCCCCCTTAAGCAGGCATAAGAGTGTTTTCTAAATGTGAGACTCTGTTCTCTTGCCTAACTCAGTTCATGTGTAGCCATGTTTACAGGATCTTCCTAAGTGATATCTTATGATAAGTTTCTTTTCCTGTGTGACTTCTTTCACTTAGAATCATCGTACCTGAATCCACTCATTTTGCTGCTACTGGTCTTATGACATTGATTTCGTGGCTGAGGGATATTCCATCGTACGTAAGTTCCACAATGTTTGGAACCATTTTTATATTTCCTGGGATATTTCAGGTGTACCCAGGTTGAGGTTCTTGTAAGCAGTGCAGCCCTCAATTTGGGGGTGGCTCTGTCTTATGGATTTTCAGTTTTCCCAAGGTATATTCCCTAGACTGGAAGTGCCCTTGGCTCTGTAGCTCTGTTGTTTACTTGTTTTAGGGAACACAATGCACTCCTCCAGTGAGGCAGTTGGCAACTTACATCCCGCCCATCAGCATAACAAGGCTCCCTGTTCTCCAGGGCCTGTCTTGCCTTTCTGGTTTTTACACATTTTGTGGATGTCCCTTTTGACCGGTGGGAAGTGATACTTCTTTGTAGTGCAGATTTGCATTGCCCGCTTGCTTGCTTGGCCAAAAAGGGCGTATGCGTTTTCTCCTGAATATATTCAGGAGAAAACGCATACGCCCTTTTTGGCCAAGTGCATCATTGTCGAAGTTGTGCCCCTCTTCCTGTGCTTTACAGGCGAGTCCAACGTACCTCTTGAAATCTGTTTCCTGCTATTCTGCCTCGCTTTCAAGTCTGCCTCGTTGCCTTCCCTCAACAGATTTTTGGACGATAGTTGGCCTTGATTACTCTGCCAGTTTGTGAATTGCTGTGCCCCTGAGCTCCGTTTTTCACCTCGTTTCTTGTGAGCTGAACGCAAGTCTAAACTTTTGGTTCAGGACCTATACTGGTTCCCGGCGGGTGGCTGAGACTTTGGTTAATTCTTCTTACTGCCGGGAAATTAGAGTGACATGTGCCCATCCAAATGCCTAACAGCTACTCTCTCATTGGTTCTCCCTCTTCCCTTTCATCCTCTGCCAAATTGGCAACCTGTGCGAACCAGGAGCTTAAAGGGGCTGTCTCTCCAAGTTGGGAGATTGATAGGAAAGCAGTTGGAAAGTCAAACCGGAGCACCAGGAGAGGGGCTCTTCGTTGAGTTTTAGAAACCTGTCGTATTCACAGTGTGTCCATTCTCTAGGTTTCCCGTACACGTTATAGCTGTAGTAATATTCCCTTCAACCTGGAGAGCTGGGACCCATGGAGTGGGTGCCATGCATTATTGCTTTAAACGGTCTGCATTTGCTCACCCAATCTCACCAATCCTCTCAGTCCCAAGTGTCCAGCCTTATGCCACATCCAGCTGTCATTGTAGATAGGGTCATTCCAGGTTGTATCAGAGACCCTGAAAGAATTGTAAAGAATTTCCCTGTTTCTTTGTTCTGTTTTTGAAATTCCTTTTTAGAGTGGGTTTGAGCTGATTCTCGCTGCCATGTTTATGCCAGTCTAGACACACTTGATTCCCTTACGGAGACATATCAATACATAGGTTTTAAGATTCTTACTAGTCAGATCTATTCCTCTGCGGGAAATATGGGGTTTTGAGTCCCTTTCACTGAGGAAGGTGTAGGTCTTGTCTATTCCATAGTTGGTTTGTGGAACGGTACCTGTGCTTATATCAAACTCTGGTTTGATGCATCACCCCACCTCTCCTTTCCCCTTAAGCAGGCATAAGAGTGTTTTCTAAATGTGAGACTCTGTTCTCTTGCCTAACTCAGTTCATGTGTAGCCATGTTTACAGGATCTTCCTAAGTGATATCTTATGATAAGTTTCTTTTCCTGTGTGACTTCTTTCACTTAGAATCATCGTACCTGAATCCACTCATTTTGCTGCTACTGGTCTTATGACATTGATTTCGTGGCTGAGGGATATTCCATCGTACGTAAGTTCCACAATGTTTGGAACCATTTTTATATTTCCTGGGATATTTCAGGTGTACCCAGGTTGAGGTTCTTGTAAGCAGTGCAGCCCTCAATTTGGGGGTGGCTCTGTCTTATGGATTTTCAGTTTTCCCAAGGTATATTCCCTAGACTGAAAGTGCCCTTGGCTCTGTAGCTCTGTTATTTACTTGTTTTAGGGAACACAATGCACTCTTCCAGTGAGGCAGTTGGCAACTTACATCCCGCCCATCAGCATAACAAGGCTCCCTGTTATCCAGGGCCTGTCTTGCCTTTCTGGTTTTTACACATTTTGTGGATGTCCCTTTTGACCGGTGGGAAGTGATACTTCTTTGTAGTGCAGATTTGCATTGCCCGCTTGCTTGCTTGGCCAAAATGGGCGTATGCGTTTTCTCCTGAATATATTCAGGAGAAAACGCATACGCCCTTTATGGCCAAGTGCATCATTGTCGAAGTTGTGCCCCTCTTCCTGTGCTTTACAGGCGATTCCAACGTACCTCTTGAAATCTGTTTCCTGCTATTCTGCCTCGCTTTCAAGTCTGCCTCGTTGCCTTCCCTCAACCGATTTTTGGACGATAGTTGGCCTTGATTACTCTGTCAGTTTGTGAATTGCTGTGCCCCTGAGCTCCGTTTTTCAACTCGTTTCTTGTGAGCTGAACGCAAGTCCAAACTTTTGGTTCAGGACCTATACTGGTTCCCGGCGGGTGGCTGAGACTTTGGTTAATTCTTCTTCCTGCCGGGAAATTAGAGTGACATGTGCCCATCCAAATGCCTAACAGCTACTCTCTCATTGGTTCTCCCTCTTCCCTTTCATCCTCTGCCAAATTGGCAACCTGTGCGAACCAGGAGCTTAAAGGGGCTGTCTCTCCAAGTTGGGAGATTGATAGGAAAGCAGTTGGAAAGTCAAACCGGAGCACCAGGAGAGGGGCTCTTCGTTGAGTTTTAGAAACCATTCGTATTCACAGTGTGTCCATTCTCTAGGTTTCCCGTACACGTTATAGCTGTAGTAATATTCCCTTCAACCTGGAGAGCTGGGACCCATGGAATGGGTGCCATGCATTATTGCTTTAAAGGGTCTGCATTTGCTCACCCAATCTCACCAATCCTCTCAGTCCCAAGTGTCCAGCCTTATGCCACATCCAGCTGTCATTGTAGATAGGGTCATTCCAGGTTGCATCAGAGACCCTGAAGGAATTGTAAACAATTTCCCTGTTTCTTTGTTCTGTTTTTGAAATTCCTTTTTAGAGTGGGTTTCAGCTGATTCTCGCTGCCATGTTTATGCCAGTCTAGACACACTTGATTCCCTTACGGAGACATATCAATACATAGGTTTTAAGATTCTTACTAGTCAGATCTATTCCTCTGCGGGACATATGGAGTTTTGAGTCCCTTTCACTGAGGAAGGTGTAGGTCTTGTCTATTCCATAGTTGGTTTTTGGAACGGTACCTGTGCTTATATCAAACTCGGGTTTGATGCATCACCCCACCTCTCCTTCCCCCTTAAGCAGGCATAAGAGTGTTTTCTAAATGTGAGACTCTGTTCTCTTGCCTAACTCAGTTCATGTGTAGCCATGTTTACAGGATCTTCCTAAGTGATATCTTATGATAAGTTTCTTTTCCTGTGTGACTTCTTTCACTTAGAATCATCGTACCTGAATCCACTCATTTTGCTGCTAATGGTCTTATGACATTGATTTCTTGGCTCAGGGATATTCCATCGTACGTAAGTTCCACAATGTTTGTTACCATTTTTATATTTCCTGGGATATTTCAGGTGTACCCAGGTTGAGGTTCTTGTAAGCAGTGCAGCCCTCAATTTGGGGGTGGCTCTGTCTTATGGATTTTCAGTTTTCCCAAGGTATATTCCCTAGACTGGAAGTGCCCTTGGCTCTGTAGCTCTGTTGTTTACTTGTTTTAGGGAACACAATGCACTCCTCCAGTGAGGCAGTTGGCAACTTACATCCCGCCCATCAGCATAACAAGGCTCCCTGTTCTCCAGGGCCTGTCTTGCCTTTCTGGTTTTTACACATTTTGTGGATGTCCCTTTTGACCGGTGGGAAGTGATACTTCTTTGTAGTGCAGATTTGCATTGCCCGCTTGCTTGCTTGGCCATAAAGGGCGTATGCGTTTTCTCCTGAATATATTCAGGAGAAAACGCATACGCCCTTTATGGCCAAGTGCGTCATTGTCGAAGTTGTGCCCCTCTTCCTGTGCTTTACAGGCGATTCCAACGTACCTCTTGAAATCTGTTTCCTGCTATTCTGCCTCGCTTTCAAGTCTGCCTCGTTGCCTTCCCACAACAGATTTTTGGACGATAGTTGGCCTTGATTACTCTGCCAGTTTGTGAATTGCTGTGCCCCTGAGCTCCATTTTTCAACTCGTTTTTTGTGAGCTGAACGCAAGTCCAAACTTTTGGTTCAGGACCTATACTGGTTCCCGGTGGGTGGCTGAGACTTTGGTTCATTCTTCTTCCTGCCGGGAAATTAGAGTGACATGTGCCCATCCAAATGCTTAACAGCTACTCTCTCATTGGTTCTCCCCCTTTCCCTTTCATCCTCTGCCAAATTGGCAACCTGTGCGAACCAGGAACTTAAAGGGGCTGTCTGTCCAAGTTGGGAGATTGATAGGAAAGCAGTTGGAAAGTCAAACCGGAGCACCAGGAGAGGGGCTCTTCGTTGAGTTTTAGAAACCTTTCGTATTCACAGTGTGTCCATTCTCTAGGTTTCCCGTACACGTTATAGCTGTAGTAATATTCCCTTCAACCTGGAGAGCTGGGACCCATGGAATGGGTGCCATGCATTATTGCTTTAAAGGGTCTGCATTTGCTCACCCAATCTCACCAATCCTCTCAGTCCCAAGTGTCCAGCCTTATGCCACATCCAGCTGTCATTGTAGATAGGGTCATTCCAGGTTGCATCAGAGACCCTGAAGGAATTGTAAAGAATTTCCCTGTTTCTTTGTTCTGTTTTTGAAATTCCTTTTTAGAGTGGGTTTGAGCTGATTCTCGCTGCCATGTTTATGCCAGTCTAGACACACTTGATTCCCTTACGGAGACATATCAATACATAGGTTTTAAGATTCTTACTAGTCAGATCTATTCCTCTGCGGGAAATATGGGGTTTTCAGTCCCTTTCACTGAGGAAGGTGGAGGTCTTGTCTATTCCATAGTTGGTTTTTGGAACGGTACCTGTGCTTATATCAAACTCTGGTTTGATGCATCACCCCACCTCTCCTTCCCCCTTAAGCAGGCATAAGAGTGTTTTCTAAATGTGAGACTCTGTTCTCTTGCCTAACTCAGTTCATGTGTAGCCATGTTTATAGGATCTTCCTAAGTGATATCTTATGATAAGTTTCTTTTCCTGTGTGACTTCTTTCACTTAGAATCATCGTACCTGAATCTACTCATTTTGCTGCTACTGGTCTTATGACATTGATTTCGTGGCTGAGGGATATTCCATCGTACATAAGTTCCACAATGTTTGGAACCATTTTTATATTTCCTGGGATATTTCAGGTGTACCCAGGTTGAGGTTCTTGTAAGCAGTGCAGCCCTCAATTTGGGGGTGGCTCTGTCTTATGGATTTTCAGTTTTCCCAAGGTATATTCCCTAGACTGGAAGTGCCCTTGGCTCTGTAGCTCTGTTGTTTACTTGTTTTAGGGAACACAATGCACTCCTCCTGTGAGGCAGTTGGCAACTTACATCCCGCCCATCAGCATAAAAAGGCTCCCTGTTCTCCAGGGCCCGTCTTGCCTTTCTGGTTTTTACACATTTTGTGGATGTCCCTTTTGACCGGTGGGAAGTGATACTTCTTTGTAGTGCAGATTTGCATTGCCCGCTTGCTTGCTTGGCCATAAAGGGCGTATGCGTTTTCTCCTGAATATATTCAGGAGAAAACGCATACGCCCTTTATGGCCAAGTGCATCATTGTCGAAGTTGTGCCCCTCTTCCTGTGCTTTACAGGCGATTCCAACGTACCTCTTGAAATCTGTTTACTGCTATACTGCCTCGCATTCAAGTCCGCCTCTTTGCCTTCCCTCAACAGATTTTTGGACGATAGTTGGCCTTGATTACTCTGCCAGTTTGTGAATTGCTGTGCCCCTGAGCTCCATTTTTCAACTCGTTTTTTGTGAGCTGAACACAAGTCCAAACTTTTGGTTCAGGACCTCTACTGGTTCCCGGTGGGTGGCTGAGACTTTGGTTAATTCTTCTTCCTGCCGGGAAATTAGAGTGACATGTGCCCATCCAAATGCCTAACAGCTACTCTCTCATTGGTTCTCCCTCTTCCCTTTCATCCTCTGCCAAATTGGCAACCTGTGCGAACCAGGAGCTTAAAGGGGCTGTCTCTCCAAGTTGGGAGATTGATAGGAAAGCAGTTGGAAAGTCAAACCGGAGCACCAGGAGAGGGGCTCTTCGTTGAGTTTTAGAAACCTGTCGTATTCACAGTGTGTCCATTCTCTAGGTTTCCCGTACACGTTATAGCTGTAGTAATATTCCCTTCAACCTGGAGAGCTGGGACCCATGGAATGGGTGCCATGCATTATTGCTTTAAAGGGTCTGCATTTGCTCACCCAATCTCACCAATCCTCTCAGTCCCAAGTGTCCAGCCTTATGCCACATCCAGCTGTCATTGTAGATAGGGTCATTCCAGGTTGCATCAGAGACCCTGAAGGAATTGTAAAGAATTTCCCTGTTTCTTTGTTCTGTTTTTGAAATTCCTTTTTAGAGTGGGTTTCAGCTGATTCTCGCTGCCATGTTTATGCCAGTCTAGACACACTTGATTCCCTTACGGAGACATATCAATACATAGGTTTTAAGATTCTTACTAGTCAGATCTATTCCTCTGCGGGAAATATGGGGTTTTGAGTCCCTTTCACTGAGGAAGGTGGAGGTCTTGTCTATTCCATAGTTGGTTTTTGGAACGGTACCTGTGCTTATATCAAACTCTGGTTTGATGCATCACCCCACCTCTCCTTTCCCCTTAAGCAGGCATAAGAGTGTTTTCTAAATGTGAGACTCTGTTCTCTTGCCTAACTCAGTTCATGTGTAGCCATGTTTACAGGATCTTCCTAAGTGATATCTTATGATAAGTTTCTTTTCCTGTGTGACTTCTTTCACTTAGAATCATCGTACCTGAATCCACTCATTTTGCTGCTACTGGTCTTATGACATTGATTTCGTGGCTGAGGGATATTCCATCGTACGTAAGTTCCACAATGTTTGGAACCATTTTTATATTTCCTGGGATATTTCAGGTGTACCCAGGTTGAGGTTCTTGTAAGCAGTGCAGCCCTCAATTTGGGGGTGGCTCTGTCTTATGGATTTTCAGTTTTCCCAAGGTATATTCCCTAGACTGAAAGTGCCCTTGGCTCTGTAGCTCTGTTATTTACTTGTTTTAGGGAACACAATGCACTCTTCCAGTGAGGCAGTTGGCAACTTACATCCCGCCCATCAGCATAACAAGGCTCCCTGTTCTCCAGGGCCTGTCTTGCCTTTCTGGTTTTTACACATTTTGTGGATGTCCCTTTTGACCGGTGGGAAGTGATACTTCTTTGTAGTGCAGATTTGCATTGCCCGCTTGCTTGCTTGGCCAAAATGGGCGTATGCGTTTTCTCCTGAATATATTCAGGAGAAAACGCATACGCCCTTTATGGCCAAGTGCATCATTGTCGAAGTTGTGCCCCTCTTCCTGTGCTTTACAGGCGATTCCAACGTACCTCTTGAAATCTGTTTCCTGCTATTCTGCCTCGCTTTCAAGTCTGCCTCGTTGCCTTCCCTCAACCGATTTTTGGACGATAGTTGGCCTTGATTACTCTGTCAGTTTGTGAATTGCTGTGCCCCTGAGCTCCGTTTTTCAACTCGTTTCTTGTGAGCTGAACGCAAGTCCAAACTTTTGGTTCAGGACCTATACTGGTTCCCGGCGGGTGGCTGAGACTTTGGTTAATTCTTCTTCCTGCCGGGAAATTAGAGTGACATGTGCCCATCCAAATGCCTAACAGCTACTCTCTCATTGGTTCTCCCTCTTCCCTTTCATCCTCTGCCAAATTGGCAACCTGTGCGAACCAGGAGCTTAAAGGGGCTGTCTCTCCAAGTTGGGAGATTGATAGGAAAGCAGTTGGAAAGTCAAACCGGAGCACCAGGAGAGGGGCTCTTCGTTGAGTTTTAGAAACCATTCGTATTCACAGTGTGTCCATTCTCTAGGTTTCCCGTACACGTTATAGCTGTAGTAATATTCCCTTCAACCTGGAGAGCTGGGACCCATGGAATGGGTGCCATGCATTATTGCTTTAAAGGGTCTGCATTTGCTCACCCAATCTCACCAATCCTCTCAGTCCCAAGTGTCCAGCCTTATGCCACATCCAGCTGTCATTGTAGATAGGGTCATTCCAGGTTGCATCAGAGACCCTGAAGGAATTGTAAACAATTTCCCTGTTTCTTTGTTCTGTTTTTGAAATTCCTTTTTAGAGTGGGTTTCAGCTGATTCTCGCTGCCATGTTTATGCCAGTCTAGACACACTTGATTCCCTTACGGAGACATATCAATACATAGGTTTTAAGATTCTTACTAGTCAGATCTATTCCTCTGCGGGACATATGGAGTTTTGAGTCCCTTTCACTGAGGAAGGTGTAGGTCTTGTCTATTCCATAGTTGGTTTTTGGAACGGTACCTGTGCTTATATCAAACTCGGGTTTGATGCATCACCCCACCTCTCCTTCCCCCTTAAGCAGGCATAAGAGTGTTTTCTAAATGTGAGACTCTGTTCTCTTGCCTAACTCAGTTCATGTGTAGCCATGTTTACAGGATCTTCCTAAGTGATATCTTATGATAAGTTTCTTTTCCTGTGTGACTTCTTTCACTTAGAATCATCGTACCTGAATCCACTCATTTTGCTGCTAATGGTCTTATGACATTGATTTCTTGGCTCAGGGATATTCCATCGTACGTAAGTTCCACAATGTTTGTTACCATTTTTATATTTCCTGGGATATTTCAGGTGTACCCAGGTTGAGGTTCTTGTAAGCAGTGCAGCCCTCAATTTGGGGGTGGCTCTGTCTTATGGATTTTCAGTTTTCCCAAGGTATATTCCCTAGACTGGAAGTGCCCTTGGCTCTGTAGCTCTGTTGTTTACTTGTTTTAGGGAACACAATGCACTCCTCCAGTGAGGCAGTTGGCAACTTACATCCCGCCCATCAGCATAACAAGGCTCCCTGTTCTCCAGGGCCTGTCTTGCCTTTCTGGTTTTTACACATTTTGTGGATGTCCCTTTTGACCGGTGGGAAGTGATACTTCTTTGTAGTGCAGATTTGCATTGCCCGCTTGCTTGCTTGGCCATAAAGGGCGTATGCGTTTTCTCCTGAATATATTCAGGAGAAAACGCATACGCCCTTTATGGCCAAGTGCGTCATTGTCGAAGTTGTGCCCCTCTTCCTGTGCTTTACAGGCGATTCCAACGTACCTCTTGAAATCTGTTTCCTGCTATTCTGCCTCGCTTTCAAGTCTGCCTCGTTGCCTTCCCACAACAGATTTTTGGACGATAGTTGGCCTTGATTACTCTGCCAGTTTGTGAATTGCTGTGCCCCTGAGCTCCATTTTTCAACTCGTTTTTTGTGAGCTGAACGCAAGTCCAAACTTTTGGTTCAGGACCTATACTGGTTCCCGGTGGGTGGCTGAGACTTTGGTTCATTCTTCTTCCTGCCGGGAAATTAGAGTGACATGTGCCCATCCAAATGCTTAACAGCTACTCTCTCATTGGTTCTCCCCCTTTCCCTTTCATCCTCTGCCAAATTGGCAACCTGTGCGAACCAGGAACTTAAAGGGGCTGTCTGTCCAAGTTGGGAGATTGATAGGAAAGCAGTTGGAAAGTCAAACCGGAGCACCAGGAGAGGGGCTCTTCGTTGAGTTTTAGAAACCTTTCGTATTCACAGTGTGTCCATTCTCTAGGTTTCCCGTACACGTTATAGCTGTAGTAATATTCCCTTCAACCTGGAGAGCTGGGACCCATGGAATGGGTGCCATGCATTATTGCTTTAAAGGGTCTGCATTTGCTCACCCAATCTCACCAATCCTCTCAGTCCCAAGTGTCCAGCCTTATGCCACATCCAGCTGTCATTGTAGATAGGGTCATTCCAGGTTGCATCAGAGACCCTGAAGGAATTGTAAAGAATTTCCCTGTTTCTTTGTTCTGTTTTTGAAATTCCTTTTTAGAGTGGGTTTGAGCTGATTCTCGCTGCCATGTTTATGCCAGTCTAGACACACTTGATTCCCTTACGGAGACATATCAATACATAGGTTTTAAGATTCTTACTAGTCAGATCTATTCCTCTGCGGGAAATATGGGGTTTTCAGTCCCTTTCACTGAGGAAGGTGGAGGTCTTGTCTATTCCATAGTTGGTTTTTGGAACGGTACCTGTGCTTATATCAAACTCTGGTTTGATGCATCACCCCACCTCTCCTTCCCCCTTAAGCAGGCATAAGAGTGTTTTCTAAATGTGAGACTCTGTTCTCTTGCCTAACTCAGTTCATGTGTAGCCATGTTTATAGGATCTTCCTAAGTGATATCTTATGATAAGTTTCTTTTCCTGTGTGACTTCTTTCACTTAGAATCATCGTACCTGAATCCACTCATTTTGCTGCTACTGGTCTTATGACATTGATTTCGTGGCTGAGGGATATTCCATCGTACATAAGTTCCACAATGTTTGGAACCATTTTTATATTTCCTGGGATATTTCAGGTGTACCCAGGTTGAGGTTCTTGTAAGCAGTGCAGCCCTCAATTTGGGGGTGGCTCTGTCTTATGGATTTTCAGTTTTCCCAAGGTATATTCCCTAGACTGGAAGTGCCCTTGGCTCTGTAGCTCTGTTGTTTACTTGTTTTAGGGAACACAATGCACTCCTCCTGTGAGGCAGTTGGCAACTTACATCCCGCCCATCAGCATAAAAAGGCTCCCTGTTCTCCAGGGCCCGTCTTGCCTTTCTGGTTTTTACACATTTTGTGGATGTCCCTTTTGACCGGTGGGAAGTGATACTTCTTTGTAGTGCAGATTTGCATTGCCCGCTTGCTTGCTTGGCCATAAAGGGCGTATGCGTTTTCTCCTGAATATATTCAGGAGAAAACGCATACGCCCTTTATGGCCAAGTGCATTATTGTCGAAGTTGTGCCCCTCTTCCTGTGCTTTACAGGTGATTCCAACGTACCTCTTGAAATCTGTTTCCTGCTATTCTGCCTCCCTTTCAAGTCTGCCTCGTTGCCTTCCCACAACAGATTTTTGGACGATAGTTGGCCTTGATTACTCTGCCAGTTTGTGAATTGCTGTGCCCCTGAGCTCCATTTTTCAACTCGTTTTTTGTGAGCTGAACGCAAGTCCAAACTTTTGGTTCAGGACCTATACTGCTTCCCGGTGGGTGGCTGAGACTTTGGTTCATTCTTCTTCCTGCCGGGAAATTAGAGTGACATGTGCCCATCCAAATGCCTAACAGCTACTCTCTCATTGGTCCTCCCTCTTCCCTTTCATCCTCTGCCAAAGTGGCAACCTGTGCGAACCAGGAGCTTAAATGGGCTGTCTCTCCAATTTGGGACATTGATAGGAAAGCAGTTGGAAAGTCAAACCGGAGCACCAGGAGAGGGGCTCTTCGTTGAGTTTTAGAAACCTGTCGTATTCACAGTGTGTCCATTCTCTAGGTTTCCCGTACACGTTATAGCTGTAGTAATATTCCCTTCAACCTGGAGAGCTGGGACCCATGGAATGGGTGCCATGCATTATTGCTTTAAAGGGTCTGCATTTGCTCACCCAATCTCACCAATCCTCTCAGTCCCAAGTGTCCAGCCTTATGCCACATCCACCTGTCATTGTAGATAGGGTCATTCCAGGTTGCATCAGAGACCCTGAAGGAATTGTAAAGAATTTCCCTGTTTCTTTGTTCTGTTTTTGAAATTCCTTTTTAGAGTGGGTTTGAGCTGATTCTCGCTGCCATGTTTATGCCAGTCTAGACACACTTGATTCCCTTACGGAGACATATCAATACATAGGTTTTAAGATTCTTACTAGTCAGATCTATTCCTCTGCGGGAAATATGGGGTTTTCAGTCCCTTTCACTGAGGAAGGTGGAGGTCTTGTCTATTCCATAGTTGGTTTTTGGAACGGTACCTGTGCTTATATCAAACTCTGGTTTGATGCATCACCCCACCTCTCCTTCCCCCTTAAGCAGGCATAAGAGTGTTTTCTAAATGTGAGACTCTGTTCTCTTGCCTAACTCAGTTCATGTGTAGCCATGTTTACAGGATCTTCCTAAGTGATATCTTATGATAAGTTTCTTTTCCTGTGTGACTTCTTTCACTTAGAATCATCGTACCTGAATCCACTCATTTTGCTGCTACTTGTCTTATGACATTGATTTCGTGGCTGAGGGATATTCCATCGTACGTAAGTTCCACAATGTTTGGAACCATTTTTATATTTCCTGGGATATTTCAGGTGTACCCAGGTTGAGGTTCTTGTAAGCAGTGCAGCCCTCAATTTGGGGGTGGCTCTGTATTATGGATTTTCAGTTTTCCCAAGGTATATTCCCTAGACCTGAAGTGCCCTTGGCTCTGTAGCTCTGTTGTTTACTTGTTTTAGGGAACACAATGCACTCCTCCAGTGAGGCAGTTGGCAACTTACATCCCGCCCTTCAGCATAACAAGGCTCCCTGTTCTCCAGGGCCCGTCTTGCCTTTCTGGTTTTTACACATTTTGTGGATGTCCCTTTTGACCGGTGGGAAGTGATACTTCTTTGTAGTGCAGATTTGCATTGCCCGCTTGCTTCCTTGGACATAAAGGGCGTATGCGTTTTCTCCTGAATATATTCAGGAGAAAACGCATACGCCCTTTATGGCCAAGTGCATCATTGTCGAAGTTGTGCCCCTCTTCCTGTGCTTTACAGGCGATTCCAACGTACCTCTTGATATCTGTTTCCTGCTATTCTGCCTCGCTTTCAAGTCTGCCTCGTTGCCTTCCCACAACAGATTTTTGGACGATAGTTATCCTTGATTACTCTGCCAGTTTGTGAATTGCTGTGCCCCTGAGCTCCATTTTTCAACTCGTTTTTTGTGAGCTGAACGCAAGTCCAAACTTTTGTTTCAGGACCTATACTGCCTCCCGGTGGGTGGCTGAGACTTTGGTTAATTCTTCTTCCTGCCGGGAAATTAGAGTGACATGTGCCCATCCAAATGCCTAACAGCTACTCTCTCATTGGTCCTCCCTCTTCCCTTTCATCCTCTGCCA
Source organism: Mesoplodon mirus (assembly GCF_964341445.2). Lineage (NCBI taxonomy): Eukaryota > Metazoa > Chordata > Mammalia > Artiodactyla > Ziphiidae > Mesoplodon > Mesoplodon mirus. The sequence continues at coordinate 236,713 of NW_028295681.1, read as the reverse complement.
AAGTGGCAACCTGTGCGAACCAGGAGCTTAAAGGGGCTGTCTCTCCAAGTTGGGAGATTGATAGGAAAGCAGTTGGAAAGTCAAACCGGAGCACCAGGAGAGGGGCTCTTCGTTGAGTTTTAGAAACCTTTCGTATTCACAGTGTGTCCATTCTCTAGGTTTCCCGTACACGTTATAGCTGTAGTAATATTCCCTTCAACCTGGAGAGCTGGGACCCATGGAATGGGTGCCATGCATTATTGCTTTAAAGGGTCTGCATTTGCTCACCCAATCTCACCAATCCTCTCAGTCCCAAGTGTCCAGCCTTATGCCACATCCAGCTGTCATTGTAGATAGGGTCATTCCAGGTTGCATCAGAGACCCTGAAGGAATTGTAAACAATTTCCCTGTTTCTTTGTTCTGTTTTTGAAATTCCTTTTTAGAGTGGGTTTCAGCTGATTCTCGCTGCCATGTTTATGCCAGTCTAGACACACTTGATTCCCTTACGGAGACATATCAATACATAGGTTTTAAGATTTTTACTAGTCAGATCTATTCCTCTGCGGGAAATATGGGGTTTTGAGTCCCTTTCACTGAGGAAGGTGGAGGTCTTGTCTATTCCATAGTTGGTTTTTGGAACGGTACCTGTGCTTATATCAAACTCGGGTTTGATGCATCACCCCACCTCTCCTTCCCCCTTAAGCAGGCATAAGAGTGTTTTCTAAATGTGAGACTCTGTTCTCTTGCCTAACTCAGTTCATGTGTAGCCATGTTTACAGGATCTTCCTAAGTAATATCTTATGATAAGTTTCTTTTCCTGTGTGACTTCTTTCACTTAGAATCATCGTACCTGAATCCACTCATTTTGCTGCTACTTGTCTTATGACATTGATTTCTTGGCTGAGGGATATTCCATCGTACGTAAGTTCCACAATGTTTGGAACCATTTTTATATTTCCTGGGATATTTCAGGTGTACCCAGGTTGAGGTTCTTGTAAGCAGTGCAGCCCTCAATTTGGGGGTGGCTCTGTCTTATGGATTTTCAGTTTTCCCAAGGTATATTCCCTAGACCTGAAGTGCCCTTGGCTCTGTAGCTCTGTTGTTTACTTGTTTTAGGGAACACAATGCACTCCTCCAGTGAGGCAGTTGGCAACTTACATCCCGCCCATCAGCATAAAAAGGCTCCCTGTTCTCCAGGGCCCGTCTTGCCTTTCTGGTTTTTACACATTTTGTGGATGTCCCTTTTGACCGGTGGGAAGTGATACTTCTTTGTAGTGCAGATTTGCATTGCCCGCTTGCTTGCTTGGCCATAAAGGGCGTATGCGTTTTCTCCTGAATATATTCAGGAGAAAACGCATACGCCCTTTATGGCCAAGTGCATCATTGTCGAAGTTGTGCCCCTCTTCCTGTGCTTTACAGGCGATTCCAACGTACCTCTTGAAATCTGTTTACTGCTATACTGCCTCGCATTCAAGTCCGCCTCTTTGCCTTCCCTCAACAGATTTTTGGACGATAGTTGGCCTTGATTACTCTGCCAGTTTGTGAATTGCTGTGCCCCTGAGCTCCATTTTTCAACTCGTTTTTTGTGAGCTGAACACAAGTCCAAACTTTTGGTTCAGGACCTCTACTGGTTCCCGGTGGGTGGCTGAGACTTTGGTTAATTCTTCTTCCTGCCGGGAAATTAGAGTGACATGTGCCCATCCAAATGCCTAACAGCTACTCTCTCATTGGTTCTCCCTCTTCCCTTTCATCCTCTGCCAAATTGGCAACCTGTGCGAACCAGGAGCTTAAAGGGGCTGTCTCTCCAAGTTGGGAGATTGATAGGAAAGCAGTTGGAAAGTCAAACCGGAGCACCAGGAGAGGGGCTCTTCGTTGAGTTTTAGAAACCTTTCGTATTCACAGTGTGTCCATTCTCTAGGTTTCCCGTACACGTTATAGCTGTAGTAATATTCCCTTCAACCTGGAGAGCTGGGACCCATGGAATGGGTGCCATGCATTATTGCTTTAAAGGGTCTGCATTTGCTCACCGAATCTCACCAATCCTCTCAGTCCCAAGTGTCCAGCCTTATGCCACATCCAGCTGTCATTGTAGATAGGGTCATTCCAGGTTGCATCAGAGACCCTGAAGGAATTGTAAAGAATTTCCCTGTTTCTTTGTTCTGTTTTTGAAATTCCTTTTTAGAGTGGGTTTCAGCTGATTCTCGCTGCCATGTTTATGCCAGTCTAGACACACTTGATTCCCTTACGGAGACATATCAATACATAGGTTTTAAGATTTTTACTAGTCAGATCTATTCCTCTGCGGGAAATATGGGGTTTTGAGTCCCTTTCACTGAGGAAGGTGGAGGTCTTGTCTATTCCATAGTTGGTTTTTGGAACGGTACCTGTGCTTATATCAAACTCGGGTTTGATGCATCACCCCACCTCTCCTTCCCCCTTAAGCAGGCATAAGAGTGTTTTCTAAATGTGAGACTCTGTTCTCTTGCCTAACTCAGTTCATGTGTAGCCATGTTTACAGGATCTTCCTAAGTGATATCTTATGATAAGTTTCTTTTCCTGTGTGACTTCTTTCACTTAGAATCATCGTACCTGAATCCACTCATTTTGCTGCTACTTGTCTTATGACATTGATTTCTTGGCTGAGGGATATTCCATCGTACGTAAGTTCCACAATGTTTGGAACCATTTTTATATTTCCTGGGATATTTCAGGTGTACCCAGGTTGAGGTTCTTGTAAGCAGTGCAGCCCTCAATTTGGGGGTGGCTCTGTATTATGGATTTTCAGTTTTCCCAAGGTATATTCCCTAGACCTGAAGTGCCCTTGGCTCTGTAGCTGTGTTGTTTACTTGTTTTAGGGAACACAATGCACTCCTCCAGTGAGGCAGTTGGCAACTTACATCCCGCACATCAGCATAAAAAGGCTCCCTGTTCTCCAGGGCCCGTCTTGCCTTTCTGGTTTTTACACATCTTGTGGATGTCCCTTTTGACCGGTGGGAAGTGATACTTCTTTGTAGTGCAGATTTGCATTGCCCGCTTGCTTCCTTGGCCATAAAAGGCGTATGCGTTTTCTCCTGAATATATTCAGGAGAAAACACATACGCACTTTATGGCCAAGTGCATCATTGTCGAAGTTGTGCCCCTCTTCCTGTGCTTTACAGGCGATTCCAACGTACCTCTTGAAATCTGTTTCCTGCTATTCTGCCTCGCTTTCAAGTCTGCCTCGTTGCCTTCCCACAACAGATTTTTGGAAGATAGTTGGCCTTGATTACTCTGCCAGTTTGTGAATTGCTGTGCCCCTGAGCTCCATTTTTCAACTCGTTTTTTGTGAGATGAACACAAGTCCAAACTTTTGGTTCATGACCTATACTGGTTCCCGGTGGGTGGCTGAGACTTTGGTTAATTCTTCTTCCTGCCGGGAAATTAGAGTGACATGTGCCCATCCAAATGCCTAACAGCTACTCTCTCATTGGTTCTCCCTCTTCCCTTTCATCCTCTGCCAAATTGGCAACCTGTGCGAACCAGGAGCTTAAAGGGGCTGTCTCTCCAAGTTGGGAGATTGATAGGAAAGCAGTTGGAAAGTCAAACCGGAGCACCAGGAGAGGGGCTCTTCGTTGAGTTTTAGAAACCTTTCGTATTCACAGTGTGTCCATTCTCTAGGTTTCCCGTACACGTTATAGCTGTAGTAATATTCCCTTCAACCTGGAGAGCTGGGACCCATGGAATGGGTGCCATGCATTATTGCTTTAAAGGGTCTGCATTTGCTCACCCAATCTCACCAATCCTCTCAGTCCCAAGTGTCCAGCCTTATGCCACATCCAGCTGTCATTGTAGATAGGGTCATTCCAGGTTGCATCAGAGACCCTGAAGGAATTGTAAAGAATTTCCCTGTTTCTTTGTTCTGTTTTTGAAATTCCTTTTTAGAGTGGGTTTCAGCTGATTCTCGCTGCCATGTTTATGCCAGTCTAGACACACTTGATTCCCTTACGGAGACATATCAATAAATAGGTTTTAAGATTCTTACTAGTCAGATCTATTCCTCTGCTGGAAATATGGGGTTTTCAGTCCCTTTCACTGAGGAAGGTGGAGGTCTTGTCTATTCCATAGTTGGTTTTTGGAACGGTACCTGTGCTTATATCAAACTCGGGTTTGATGCATCACCCCACCTCTCCTTCCCCCTTAAGCAGGCATAAGAGTGTTTTCTAAATGTGAGACTCTGTTCTCTTGCCTAACTCAGTTCATGTGTAGCCATGTTTACAGGATCTTCCTAAGTGATATCTTATGATAAGTTTCTTTTCCTGTGTGACTTCTTTCACTTAGAATCATCGTACCTGAATCCACTCATTTTGCTGCTACTTGTCTTATGACATTGATTTCTTGGCTGAGGGATATTCCATCGTACGTAAGTTCCACAATGTTTGGAACCATTTTTATATTTCCTGGGATATTTCAGGTGTACCCAGGTTGAGGTTCTTGTAAGCAGTGCAGCCCTCAATTTGGGGGTGGCTCTGTATTATGGATTTTCAGTTTTCCCAAGGTATATTCCCTAGACCTGAAGTGCCCTTGGCTCTGTAGCTCTGTTGTTTACTTGTTTTAGGGAACACAATGCACTCCTCCAGTGAGGCAGTTGGCAACTTACATCCCGCACATCAGCATAAAAAGGCTCCTTGTTCTCCAGGGCCCGTCTTGCCTTTCTGGTTTTTACACATTTTGTGGATGTCCCTTTTGACCGGTGGGAAGTGATACTTCTTTGTAGTGCAGATTTGCATTGCCCGCTTGCTTCCTTGGCCATAAAAGGCGTATGCGTTTTCTCCTGAATATATTCAGGAGAAAACACATACGCCCTTTATGGCCAAGTGCATCATTGTCGAAGTTGTGCCCCTCTTCCTGTGCTTTACAGGCGATTCCAACGTACCTCTTGAAATCTGTTTCCTGCTATTCTGCCTCGCTTTCAAGTCTGCCTCGTTGCCTTCCCACAACAGATTTTTGGAAGATAGTTGGCCTTGATTACTCTGCCAGTTTGTGAATTGCTGTGCCCCTGAGCTCCATTTTTCAACTCGTTTTTTGTGAGATGAACACAAGTCCAAACTTTTGGTTCATGACCTATACTGGTTCCCGGTGGGTGGCTGAGACTTTGGTTAATTCTTATTCCTGCCGGGAAATTAGAGTGACATGTGCCCATCCAAATGCCTAACAGCTACTCTCTCATTGGTTCTCCCTCTTCCCTTTCATCCTCTGCCAAAGTGGCAACCTGTGCGAACCAGGAGCTTAAAGGGGCTGTCTCTCCAAGTTGGGAGATTGATAGGAAAGCAGTTGGAAAGTCAAACCGGAGCACCAGGAGAGGGGCTCTTCGTTGAGTTTTAGAAACCTGTCGTATTCACAGTGTGTCCATTCTCTAGGTTTCCCGTACACGTTATAGCTGTAGTAATATTCCCTTCAACCTGGAGAGCTGGGACCCATGGAATGGGTGCCATGCATTATTGCTTTAAAGGGTCTGCATTTGCTCACCCAATCTCACCAATCCTCTCAGTCCCAAGTGTCCAGCCTTATGCCACATCCAGCTGTCATTGTAGATAGGGTCATTCCAGGTTGCATCAGAGACCCTGAAGGAATTGTAAAGAATTTCCCTGTTTCTTTGTTCTGTTTTTGAAATTCCTTTTTAGAGTGGGTTTGAGCTGATTCTCGCTGCCATGTTTATGCCAGTCTAGACACACTTGATTCCCTTACGGAGACATATCAATACATAGGTTTTAAGATTCTTACTAGTCAGATCTATTCCTCTGCGGGAAATATGGGGTTTTGAGTCCCTTTCACTGAGGAAGGTGGAGGTCTTGTCTATTCCATAATTGGTTTTTGGAACGGTACCTGTGCTTATATCAAACTCGGGTTTCATGCATCACCCCACCTCTCCTTCCCCCTTAAGCAGGCATAAGAGTGTTTTCTAAATGTGAGACTCTGTTCTCTTGCCTAACTCAGTTCATGTGTAGCCATGTTTACAGGATCTTCCTAAGTGATATCTTATGATAAGTTTCTTTTCCTGTGTGACTTCTTTCACTTAGAATCATCGTACCTGAATCCACTCATTTTGCTGCTACTTGTCTTATGACATTGATTTCTTGGCTGAGGGATATTCCATCGTACGTAAGTTCCACAATGTTTGGAACCATTTTTATATTTCCTGGGATATTTCAGGTGTACCCAGGTTGAGGTTCTTGTAAGCAGTGCAGCCCTCAATTTGGGGGTGGCTCTGTCTTATGGATTTTCAGTTTTCCCAAGGTATATTCCCTAGACTGGAAGTGCCCTTGGCTCTGTAGCTCTGTTGTTTACTTGTTTTAGGGAACACAATGCACTCCTCCAGTGAGGCAGTTGGCAACTTACATCCCGCCCATCAGCATAACAAGGCTCCCTGTTCTCCAGGGCCCATCTTGCCTTTCTGGTTTTTACACATTTTGTGGATGTCCCTTTTGACCGGTGGGAAGTGATACTTCTTTGTAGTGCAGATTTGCATTGCCCGCTTGCTTGCTTGGCCATAACGGGCGTATGCATTTTCTCCTGAATATATTCAGGAGAAAACGCATACGCCCTTTATGGCCAAGTGCATCATTGTCGAAGTTGTGCCCCTCTTCCTGTGCTTTACAGGCGATTCCAACGTACCTCTTGAAATCTGTTTCCTGCTATTCTGCCTCGCTTTCAAGTCTGCCTCGTTGCCTTCCCACAACAGATTTTTGGACGATAGTTGGCCTTGATTACTCTGCCAGTTTGTGAATTGCTGTGCCCCTGAGCTCCATTTTTCAACTCGTTTTTTGTGAGCTGAACGCAAGTCCAAACTTTTGGTTCAGGACCTATACTGGTTCCCGGTGGGTGGCTGAGACTTTGGTTAATTCTTCTTCCTGCCGGGAAATTAGAGTGACATGTGCCCATCCAAATGCCTAACAGCTACTCTCTCATTGGTTCTCCCTCTTCCCTTTCATCCTCTGCCAATTTGGCAACCTGTGCGAACCAGGAGCTTAAAGGGGCTGTCTCTCCAAGTTGGGAGATTGATAGGAAAGCAGTTGGAAAGTCAAACCGGAGCACCAGGAGAGGGGCTCTTCGTTGAGTTTTAGAAACCTGTCATATTCACAGTGTGTCCATTCTCTAGGTTTCCCGTACACGTTATAGCTGTAGTAATATTCCCTTCAACCTGGAGAGCTGGGACCCATGGAATGGGTGCCATGCATTATTGCTTTAAAGGGTCTGCATTTGCTCACCCAATCTCACCAATCCTCTCAGTCCCAAGTGTCCAGCCTTATGCCACATCCAGCTGTCATTGTAGATAGGGCCATTCCAGGTTGCATCAGAGACCCTGAAGGAATTGTAAAGAATTTCCCTGTTTCTTTGTTCTGTTTTTGAAATTCCTTTTTAGAGTGGGTTTCAGCTGATTCTCGCTGCCATGTTTATGCCAGTCTAGACACACTTGATTCCCTTACGGAGACATATCAATACATAGGTTTTAAGATTCTTACTAGTCAGATCTATTCCTCTGCGGGACATATGGGGTTTTGAGTCCCTTTCACTGAGGAAGGTGGAGGTCTTGTCTATTCCATAGTTGGTTTTTGGAACGGTACCTGTGCTTATATCAAACTCGGGTTTGATGCATCACCCCACCTCTCCTTCCCCCTTAAGCAGGCATAAGAGTGTTTTCTAAATGTGAGACTCTGTTCTCTTGCCTAACTCAGTTCATGTGTAGCCATGTTTACAGGATCTTCCTAAGTGATATCTTATGATAAGTTTCTTTTCCTGTGTGACTTCTTTCACTTAGAATCATCGTACCTGAATCCACTCATTTTGCTTCTACTTGTCTTATGACATTGATTTCTTGGCTGAGGGATATTCCATCGTACGTAAGTTCCACAATGTTTGGAACCATTTTTATATTTCCTGGGATATTTCAGGTGTACCCAGGTTGAGGTTCTTGTAAGCAGTGCAGCCCTCAATTTGGGGGTGGCTCTGTATTATGGATTTTCAGTTTTCCCAAGGTATATTCCCTAGACCTGAAGTGCCCTTGGCTCTGTAGCTCTGTTGTTTACTTGTTTTAGGGAACACAATGCACTCCTCCAGTGAGGCAGTTGGCAACTTACATCCCGCACATCAGCATAAAAAGGCTCCCTGTTCTCCAGGGCCCGTCTTGCCTTTCTGGTTTTTACACATTTTGTGGATGTCCCTTTTGACCGGTGGGAAGTGATACTTCTTTGTAGTGCAGATTTGCATTGCCCGCTTGCTTCCTTGGCCATAAAGGGCGTATGCGTTTTCTCCTGAATATATTCAGGAGAAAACGCATACGCCCTTTATGGCCAAGTGCATCATTGTCGAAGTTGTGCCCCTCTTCCTGTGCTTTACAGGCGATTCCAACGTACCTCTTGATATCTGTTTCCTGCTATTCTGCCTCGCTTTCAAGTCTGCCTCGTTGCCTTCCCACAACAGATTTTTGGACGATAGTTGGCCTTGATTACTCTGCCAGTTTGTGAATTGCTGTGCCCCTGAGCTCCATTTTTCAACTCGTTTTTTGTGAGCTGAACGCAAGTCCAAACTTTTGGTTCAGGACCTATACTGGTTCCCGGTGGGTGGCTGAGGCTTTGGTTAATTCTTCTTCCTGCCGGGAAATTAGAGTGACATGTGCCCATCCAAATGCCTAACAGCTACTCTCTCATTGGTTCTCCCTCTTCCCTTTCATCCTCTGCCAATTTGGCAACCTGTGCGAACCAGGAGCTTAAAGGGGCTGTCTCTCCAAGTTGGGAGATTGATAGGAAAGCAGTTGGAAAGTCAAACCGGAGCACCAGGAGAGGGGCTCTTCGTTGAGTTTTAGAAACCTGTCATATTCACAGTGTGTCCATTCTCTAGGTTTCCCGTACACGTTATAGCTGTAGTAATATTCCCTTCAACCTGGAGAGCTGGGACCCATGGAATGGGTGCCATGCATTATTGCTTTAAAGGGTCTGCATTTGCTCACCCAATCTCACCAATCCTCTCAGTCCCAAGTGTCCAGCCTTATGCCACATCCAGCTGTCATTGTAGATAGGGCCATTCCAGGTTGCATCAGAGACCCTGAAGGAATTGTAAAGAATTTCCCTGTTTCTTTGTTCTGTTTTTGAAATTCCTTTTTAGAGTGGGTTTCAGCTGATTCTCGCTGCCATGTTTATGCCAGTCTAGACACACTTGATTCCCTTACGGAGACATATCAATACATAGGTTTTAAGATTCTTACTAGTCAGATCTATTCCTCTGCGGGACATATGGGGTTTTGAGTCCCTTTCACTGAGGAAGGTGGAGGTCTTGTCTATTCCATAGTTGGTTTTTGGAACGGTACCTGTGCTTATATCAAACTCGGGTTTGATGCATCACCCCACCTCTCCTTCCCCCTTAAGCAGGCATAAGAGTGTTTTCTAAATGTGAGACTCTGTTCTCTTGCCTAACTCAGTTCATGTGTAGCCATGTTTACAGGATCTTCCTAAGTGATATCTTATGATAAGTTTCTTTTCCTGTGTGACTTCTTTCACTTAGAATCATCGTACCTGAATCCACTCATTTTGCTTCTACTTGTCTTATGACATTGATTTCTTGGCTGAGGGATATTCCATCGTACGTAAGTTCCACAATGTTTGGAACCATTTTTATATTTCCTGGGATATTTCAGGTGTACCCAGGTTGAGGTTCTTGTAAGCAGTGCAGCCCTCAATTTGGGGGTGGCTCTGTATTATGGATTTTCAGTTTTCCCAAGGTATATTCCCTAGACCTGAAGTGCCCTTGGCTCTGTAGCTCTGTTGTTTACTTGTTTTAGGGAACACAATGCACTCCTCCAGTGAGGCAGTTGGCAACTTACATCCCGCACATCAGCATAAAAAGGCTCCCTGTTCTCCAGGGCCCGTCTTGCCTTTCTGGTTTTTACACATTTTGTGGATGTCCCTTTTGACCGGTGGGAAGTGATACTTCTTTGTAGTGCAGATTTGCATTGCCCGCTTGCTTCCTTGGCCATAAAGGGCGTATGCGTTTTCTCCTGAATATATTCAGGAGAAAACGCATACGCCCTTTATGGCCAAGTGCATCATTGTCGAAGTTGTGCCCCTCTTCCTGTGCTTTACAGGCGATTCCAACGTACCTCTTGATATCTGTTTCCTGCTATTCTGCCTCGCTTTCAAGTCTGCCTCGTTGCCTTCCCACAACAGATTTTTGGACGATAGTTGGCCTTGATTACTCTGCCAGTTTGTGAATTGCTGTGCCCCTGAGCTCCATTTTTCAACTCGTTTTTTGTGAGCTGAACGCAAGTCCAAACTTTTGGTTCAGGACCTATACTGGTTCCCGGTGGGTGGCTGAGGCTTTGGTTAATTCTTCTTCCTGCCGGGAAATTAGAGTGACATGTGCCCATCCAAATGCCTAACAGCTACTCTCTCATTGGTCCTACCTCTTCCCTTTCATCCTCTGCCAAAGTGGCAACCTGTGCGAACCAGGAGCTTAAAGGGGCTGTCTCTCCAAGTTGGGAGATTGATAGGAAAGCATTTGGAAAGTCAAACCGGAGCACCAGGAGAGGGGCTCTTCGTTGAGTTTTAGAAACCTTTCGTATTCACAGTGTGTCCATTCTCTAGGTTTCCCGTACACGTTATAGCTGTAGTAATATTCCCTTCAACCTGGAGAGCTGGGACCCATGGAATGGGTGCCATGCATTATTGCTTTAAAGGGTCTGCATTTGCTCACCCAATCTCACCAATCCTCTCAGTCCCAAGTGTCCAGCCTTATGCCACATCCAGCTGTCATTGTAGATAGGGTCATTCCAGGTTGCATCAGAGACCCTGAAGGAATTGTAAAGAATTTCCCTGTTTCTTTGTTCTGTTTTTGAAATTCCTTTTTAGAGTGGGTTTCAGCTGATTCTCGCTGCCATGTTTATGCCAGTCTAGACACACTTGATTCTCTTACGGAGACATATCAATAAATAGGTTTTAAGATTCTTACTAGTCAGATCTATTCCTCTGCGGGAAATATGGGGTTTTGAGTCCCTTTCACTGAGGAAGGTGGAGGTCTTGTCTATTCCATAGTTGGTTTTTGGAACGGTACCTGTGCTTATATCAAACTCGGGTTTGATGCATCACCCCACCTCTCCTTCCCCCTTAAGCAGGCATAAGAGTGTTTTCTAAATGCGAGACTCTGTTCTCTTGCCTAACTCAGTTCATGTGTAGCCATGTTTACAGGATCTTCCTAAGTGATATCTTATGATAAGTTTCTTTTCCTGTGTGACTTCTTTCACTTAGAATCATCGTACCTGAATCCACTCATTTTGCTGCTACTTGTCTTATGACATTGATTTCTTGGCTGAGGGATATTCCATCGTACGTAAGTTCCACAATGTTTGGAACCATTTTTATATTTCCTGGGATATTTCAGGTGTACCCAGGTTGAGGTTCTTGTAAGCAGTGCAGCCCTCAATTTGGGGGTGGCTCTGTATTATGGATTTTCAGTTTTCCCAAGGTATATTCCCTAGACCTGAAGTGCTCTTGGCTCTGTAGCTCTGTTGTTTACTTGTTTTAGGGAACACAATGCACTCCTCCAGTGAGGCAGTTGGCAACTTACATCCCGCACATCAGCATAAAAAGGCTCCCTGTTCTCCAGGGCCCGTCTTGCCTTTCTGGTTTTTACACATTTTGTGGATGTCCCTTTTGACCGGTGGGAAGTGATACTTCTTTGTAGTGCAGATTTGCATTGCCCGCTTGCTTGCTTGGCCATAAAGGGCGTATGCGTTTTCTCCTGAATATATTCAGGAGAAAACGCATACGCCCTTTATGGCCAAGTGCATCATTGTCGAAGTTGTGCCCCTCTTCCTGTGCTTTACAGGCGATTCCAACGTACCTCTTGATATCTGTTTCCTGCTATTCTGCCTCGATTTCAAGTCTGCCTCGTTGCCTTCCCACAACAGATTTTTGGACGATAGTTGGCCTTGATTACTCTGCCAGTTTGTGAATTGCTGTGCCCCTGAGCTCCATTTTTCAACTCGTTTTTTGTGAGCTGAACGCAAGTCCAAACTTTTGGTTCAGGACCTATACTGGTTCCCGGTGGGTGGCTGAGACTTTGGTTCATTCTTCTTCCTGCCGGGAAATTAGAGTGACATGTGTCCATCCAAATGCCTAACAGCTACTCTCTCATTGGTCCTCCCTCTTCCCTTTCATCCTCTGCCAAATTGGCAACCTGTGCGAACCAGGAGCTTAAAGGGGCTGTCTCTCCAAGTTGGGAGATTGATAGGAAAGCAGTTGGAAAGTCAAACCGGAGCACCAGGAGAGGGGCTCTTCGTTGAGTTTTAGAACCCTGTCGTATTCACAGTGTGTCCATTCTCTAGGTTTCCCGTACACGTTATAGCTGTAGTAATATTCCCTTCAACCTGGAGAGCTGGGACCCATGGAATGGGTGCCATGCATTATTGCTTTAAAGGGTCTGCATTTGCTCACCCAATCTCACCAATCCTCTCAGTCCCAAGTGTCCAGCCTTATGCCACATCCAGCTGTCATTGTAGATAGGGTCATTCCAGGTTGCATCAGAGACCCTGAAGGAATTGTAAAGAATTTCCCTGTTTCTTTGTTCTGTTTTTGAAATTCCTTTTTAGAGTGGGTTTCAGCTGATTCTCGCTGCCATGTTTATGCCAGTCTAGACACACTTGATTCCCTTACGGAGACATATCAATACATAGGTTTTAAGATTCTTACTAGTCAGATCTATTCCTCTGTGGGAAATATGGGGTTTTCAGTCCCTTTCACTGAGGAAGGTGGAGGTCTTGTCTATTCCATAGTTGGTTTGTGGAATGGTACCTGTGCTTATATCAAACTCTGGTTTGATGCATCACCCCACCTCTCCTTCCCCCTTAAGCAGGCATAAGAGTGTTTTCTAAATGTGAGACTCTGTTCTCTTGCCTAACTCAGTTCATGTGTAGCCATGTTTACAGGATCTTCCTAAGTGATATCTTATGATAAGTTTCTTTTCCTGTGTGACTTCTTTCACTTAGAATCATCGTACCTGAATCCACTCATTTTGCTGCTACTTGTCTTATGACATTGATTTCTTGGCTGAGGGATATTCCATCGTACGTAAGTTCCACATTGTTTGGAACCATTTTTATATTTCCTGGGATATTTCAGGTGTACCCAGGTTGAGGTTCTTGTAAGCAGTGCAGCCCTCAATTTGGGGGTGGCTCTGTCTTATGGATTTTCAGTTTTCCCAAGGTATATTCCCTAGACCTGAAGTGCCCTTGGCTCTGTAGCTCTGTTGTTTACTTGTTTTAGGGAACACAATGCACTCCTCCAGTGAGGCAGTTGGCAACTTACATCCCGCACATCTGCATAAAAAGGCTCCCTGTTCTCCAGGGCCCGTCTTGCCTTTCTGGTTTTTACACATTTTGTGGATGTCCCTTTTGACCGGTGGGAAGTGATACTTCTTTGTAGTGCAGATTTGCATTGCCCGCTTGCTTCCTTGGCCATAAAGGGCGTATGCGTTTTCTCCTGAATATATTCAGGAGAAAACGCATACGCCCTTTATGGCCAAGTGCATCATTGTCGAAGTTGTGCCCCTCTTCCTGTGCTTTACAGGCGATTCCAACGTACCTCTTGATATCTGTTTCCTGCTATTCTGCCTCGCTTTCAAGTCTGCCTCGTTGCCTTCCCACAACAGATTTTTGGACGATAGTTGGCCTTGATTACTCTGCCAGTTTGTGAATTGCTGTGCCCCTGAGCTCCATTTTTCAACTCGTTTTTTGTGAGCTGAACGCAAGTCCAAACTTTTGGTTCAGGACCTATACTGGTTCCCGGTGGGTGGCTGAGGCTTTGGTTAATTCTTCTTCCTGCCGGGAAATTAGAGTGACATGTGCCCATCCAAATGCCTAACAGCTACTCTCTCATTGGTCCTCCCTCTTCCCTTTCATCCTCTGCCAAAGTGGCAACCTGTGCGAACCAGGAGCTTAAAGGGGCTGTCTCTCCAAGTTGGGAGATTGATAGGAAAGCATTTGGAAAGTCAAACCGGAGCACCAGGAGAGGGGCTCTTCGTTGAGTTTTAGAAACCTTTCGTATTCACAGTGTGTCCATTCTCTAGGTTTCCCGTACACGTTATAGCTGTAGTAATATTCCCTTCAACCTGGAGAGCTGGGACCCATGGAATGTCTGCCATGCATTATTGCTTTAAAGGGTCTGCATTTGCTCACCCAATCTCACCAATCCTCTCAGTCCCAAGTGTCCAGCCTTATGCCACATCCAGCTGTCATTGTAGATAGGGTCATTCCAGGTTGCATCAGAGACCCTGAAGGAATTGTAAAGAATTTCCCTGTTTCTTTGTTCTGTTTTTGAAATTCCTTTTTAGAGTGGGTTTCAGCTGATTCTCGCTGCCATGTTTATGCCAGTCTAGACACACTTGATTCCCTTACGGAGACATATCAATACATAGGTTTTAAGATTCTTACTAGTCAGATCTATTCCTCTGCGGGAAATATGGGGTTTTGAGTCCCTTTCACTGAGGAAGGTGGAGGTCTTGTCTATTCCATAGTTGGTTTTTGGAACGGTACCTGTGCTTATATCAAACTCTGGTTTGATGCATCACCCCACCTCTCCTTCCCCCTTAAGCAGGCATAAGAGTGTTTTCTAAATGTGAGACTCTGTTCTCTTGCCTAACTCAGTTCATGTGTAGCCATGTTTACAGGATCTTCCTAAGTGATATCTTATGATAAGATTCTTTTCCTGTGTGACTTCTTTCACTTAGAATCATCGTACCTGAATCCACTCATTTTGCTGCTACTGGTCTTATGACATTGATTTCGTGGCTGAGGGATATTCCATCATACGTAAGTTCCACAATGTTTGGAACCATTTTTATATTTCCTGGTATATTTCAGGTGTACCCAGGTTGAGGTTCCTGTAAGCAGTGCAGCCCTCAATTTGGGGGTGGCTCTGTATTATGGATTTTCAGTTTTCCCAAGGTATATTCCCTAGACCAGAAGTGCCCTTGGCTCTGTAGCTCTGTTGTTTACTTGTTTTAGGGAACACAATGCACTCCTCCAGTGAGGCAGTTGGCAACTTACATCCCGCCCATCAGCATAAAAAGGCTCCCTGTTCTCCAGGGCCCGTCTTGCCTTTCTGGTTTTTACACATTTTGTGGATGTCCCTTTTGACCGGTGGGAAGTGATACTTCTTTGTAGTGCAGATTTGCATTGCCCGCTTGCTTGCTTGGCCATAAAGGGCGTATGCGTTTTCTCCTGAATATATTCAGGAGAAAACGCATACGCCCTTTATGGCCAAGTGCATCATTGTCGAAGTTGTGCCCCTCTTCCTGTGCTTTACAGGCGATTCCAACGTACCTCTTGAAATCTGTTTCCTGCTATTCTGCCTCGCTTTCAAGTCTGCCTCGTTGCCTTCCCACAACAGATTTTTGGACGATAGTTGGCCTTGATTACTCTGCCAGTTTGTGAATTGCTGTGCCCCTGAGCTCCATTTTTCAACTCGTTTTTTGTGAGCTGAACGCAAGTCCAAACTTTTGGTTCAGGACCTATACTGCTTCCCGGTGGGTGGCTGAGGCTTTGGTTAATTCTTCTTCCTGCCGGGAAATTAGAGTGACATGTGCCCATCCAAATGCCTAACAGCTACTCTCTCATTGGTCCTCCCTCTTCCCTTTCATCCTCTGCCAAAGTGGCAACCTGTGCGAACCAGGAGCTTAAAGGGGCTGTCTCTCCAAGTTGGGAGATTGATAGGAAAGCAGTTGGAAAGTCAAACCGGAGCACCAGGAGAGGGGCTCTTCGTTGAGTTTTAGAAACCTTTCGTATTCACAGTGTGTCCATTCTCTAGGTTTCCCGTACACGTTATAGCTGTAGTAATATTCCCTTCAACCTGGAGAGCTGGGACCCATGGAATGGGTGCCATGCATTATTGCTTTAAAGGGTCTGCATTTGCTCACCCAATCTCACCAATCCTCTCAGTCCCAAGTGTCCAGCCTTATGCCACATCCAGCTGTCATTGTAGATAGGGTCATTCCAGGTTGCATCAGAGACCCTGAAGGAATTGTAAAGAATTTCCCTGTTTCTTTGTTCTGTTTTTGAAATTCCTTTTAGAGTGGGTTTCAGCTGATTCTCGCTGCCATGTTTATGCCAGTCTAGACACACTTGATTCCCTTACGGAGACATATCAATACATAGGTTTTAAGATTCTTACTAGTCAGATCTATTCCTCTGCGGGAAATATGGGGTTTTGAGTCCCTTTCACTGAGGAAGGTGGAGGTCTTGTCTATTCCATAGTTGGTTTTTGGAACGGTACCTGTGCTTATATCAAACTCTGGTTTGATGCATCACCCCACCTCTCCTTCCCCCTTAAGCAGGCATAAGAGTGTTTTCTAAATGTGAGACTCTGTTCTCTTGCCTAACTCAGTTCATGTGTAGCCATGTTTACAGGATCTTCCTAAGTGATATCTTATGATAAGTTTCTTTTCCTGTGTGACTTCTTTCACTTAGAATCATCGTACCTGAATCCACTCATTTTGCTGCTACTTGTCTTATGACATTGATTTCTTGGCTGAGGGATATTCCATCGTACGTAAGTTCCACAATGTTTGGAACCATTTTTATATTTCCTGGGATATTTCAGGTGTACCCAGGTTGAGGTTCTTGTAAGCAGTGCAGCCCTCAATTTGGGGGTGGCTCTGTATTATGGATTTTCAGTTTTCCCAAGGTATATTCCCTAGACCTGAAGTGACCTTGGCTCTGTAGCTCTGTTGTTTACTTGTTTTAGGGAACACAATGCACTCCTCCAGTGAGGCAGTTGGCAACTTACATCCCGCCCATCAGCATAAAAAGGCTCCCTGTTCTCCAGGACCCGTCTTGCCTTTCTGGTTTTTACACATTTTGTGGATGTCCCTTTTGACCGGTGGGAAGTGATACTTCTTTGTAGTGCAGATTTGCATTGCCCGCTTGCTTGCTTGGCCATAAAGGGCGTATGCGTTTTCTCCTGAATATATTCAGGAGAAAACGCATACGCCCTTTATGGCCAAGTGCATCATTGTCGAAGTTGTGCCCCTCTTCCTGTGCTTTACAGGCGATTCCAACGTACCTCTTGAAATCTGTTTCCTGCTATTCTGCCTCGCTTTCAAGTCTGCCTCGTTGCCTTCCCACAACAGATTTTTGGACGATAGTTGGCATTGATTACTCTGCCAGTTTGTGAATTGCTGTGCCCCTGAGCTCCATTTTTCAACTCGTTTTTTGTGAGCTGAACGCAAGTCCAAACTTTTGGTTCAGGACCTATACTGGTTCCCGGTGGGTGGCTGAGACTTTGGTTAATTCTTCTTCCTGCCGGGAAATTAGAGTGACATGTGCCCATCCAAATGCCTAACAGCTACTCTCTCATTGGTTCTCCCTCTTCCCTTTCATCCTCTGCCAAATTGGCAACCTGTGCGAACCAGGAGCTTAAAGGGGCTGTCTCTCCAAGTTGGGAGATTGATAGGAAAGCAGTTGGAAAGTCAAACCGGAGCACCAGGAGAGGGGCTCTTCGTTGAGTTTTAGAAACCTTTCGTATTCACAGTGTGTCCATTCTCTAGGTTTCCCGTACACGTTATAGCTGTAGTAATATTCCCTTCAACCTGGAGAGCTGGGACCCATGGAATGGGTGCCATGCATTATTGCTTTAAAGGGTCTGCATTTGCTCACCCAATCTCACCAATCCTCTCAGTCCCAAGTGTCCAGCCTTATGCCACATCCAGCTGTCATTGTAGATAGGGTCATTCCAGGTTGCATCAGAGACCCTGAAGGAATTGTAAAGAATTTCCCTGTTTCTTTGTTCTGTTTTTGAAATTCCTTTTTAGAGTGGGTTTCAGCTGATTCTCGCTGCCATGTTTATGCCAGTCTAGACACACTTGATTCCCTTACGGAGACATATCAATACATAGGTTTTAAGATTCTTACTAGTCAGATCTATTCCTCTGCGGGAAATATGGGGTTTTGAGTCCCTTTCACTGAGGAAGGTGGAGGTCTTGTCTATTCCATAGTTGGTTTTTGGAACGGTACCTGTGCTTATATCAAACTCGGGTTTGATGCATCACCCCACCTCTCCTTCCCCCTTAAGCAGGCATAAGAGTGTTTTCTAAATGTGAGACTCTGTTCTCTTGCCTAACTCAGTTCATGTGTAGCCATGTTTACAGGATCTTCCTAAGTGATATCTTATGTTAAGTTTCTTTTCCTGTGTGACTTCTTTCACTTAGAATCATCGTACCTGAATCCACTCATTTTGCTGCTACTGGTCTTATGACATTGATTTCGTGGCTGAGGGATATTCCATCGTACGTAAGTTCCACAATGTTTGGAACCATTTTTATATTTCCTGGGATATTTCAGGTGTACCCAGGTTGAGGTTCTTGTAAGCAGTGCAGCCCTCAATTTGGGGGTGGCTCTGTCTTATGGATTTTCAGTTTTCCCAAGGTATATTCCCTAGACTGGAAGTGCCCTTGGCTCTGTAGCCCTGTTGTTTACTTGTTTTAGGGAACACAATGCACTCCTCCAGTGAGGCAGTTGGCAACTTACATCCCGCCCATCAGCATAACAAGGCTCCCTGTTCTCCAGGGCCTGTCTTGCCTTTCTGGTTTTTACACATTTTGTGGATGTCCCTTTTGACCGGTGGGAAGTGATACTTATTTGTAGTGCAGATTTGCATTGCCCGCTTGCTTGCTTGGCCATAAAGGGAGTATGCGTTTTCTCCTGAATATATTCAGGAGAAAACGCATACGCCCTTTATGGCCAAGTGCATCATTGTCGAAGTTGTGCCCCTCTTCCTGTGGTTTACAGGCGATTCCAACGTACCTTTTGAAATCTGTTTCCTGCTATTGTGCCTCGCTTTCAAGTCCGCCTCGTTGCCTTCCCTCAACAGATTTTTGGACGATAGTTGGCCTTGATTACTCTGCCAGTTTGTGAATTGCTGTGCCCCTGAGCTCCATTTTTCAACTCATTTTTTGTGAGCTGAACGCAAGTCCAAACTTTTGGTTCAGGACCTATACTGGTTCCCGGTGGGTGGCTGAGACTTTGGTTAATTCTTCTTCCTGCCGGGAAATTAGAGTGACATGTGCCCATCCAAATGCCTAACAGCTACTCTCTCATTGGTTCTCCCTCTTCCCTTTCATCCTCTGCCAAATTGGCAACCTGTGCGATCCAGGAGCTTAAAGGGGCTGTCTCTCCAAGTTGGGAGATTGATAGGAAAGCAGTTGGAAAGTCAAACCGGAGCACCAGGAGAGGGGTTCTTCGTTGAGTTTTAGAAACCTTTCGTATTCACAGTGTGTCCATTCTCTAGGTTTCCCGTACACGTTATAGCTGTAGTAATATTCCCTTCAACCTGGAGAGCTGGGACCCATGGAATGGGTGCCATGCATTATTGCTTTAAAGGGTCTGCATTTGCTCACCCAATCTCACCAATCCTCTCAGTCCCAAGTGTCCAGCCTTATGCCACATCCAGCTGTCATTGTAGATAGGGTCATTCCAGGTTGCATCAGAGACCCTGAAGGAATTGTAAAGAATTTCCCTGTTTCTTTGTTCTGTTTTTGAAATTCCTTCTTAGAGTGGGTTTGAGCTGATTCTCGCTGCCATGTTTATGCCAGTCTAGACACACTTGATTCCCTTACGGAGACATATCAATACATAGGTTTTAAGATTCTTACTAGTCAGATCTATTCCTCTGCCGGACATATGGGGTTTTGAGTCCCTTTCACTGAGGAAGGTGGAGGTCTTGTCTATTCCATAGTTGGTTTTTGGAACGGTACCTGTGCTTATATCAAACTCGGGTTTGATGCATCACCCCACCGCTCCTTCCCCCTTAAGCAGGCATAAGAGTGTTTTCTAAATGTGAGACTCTGTTCTCTTGCCTAACTCAGTTCATGTGTAGCCATGTTTACAGGATCTTCCTAAGTGATATCTTATGATAAGTTTCTTTTCCTGTGTGACTTCTTTCACTTAGAATCATCGTACCTGAATCCACTCATTTTGCTGCTACTTGTCTTATGACATTGATTTCTTGGCTGAGGGATATTCCATCGTACGTAAGTTCCACAATGTTTGGAACCATTTTTATATTTCCTGGGATATTTCAGGTGTACCCAGGTTGAGGTTCTTGTAAGCAGTGCAGCCCTCAATTTGGGGGTGGCTCTGTATTATGGATTTTCAGTTTTCCCAAGGTATATTCCCTAGACCTGAAGTGCCCTTGGCTCTGTAGCTGTGTTGTTTACTTGTTTTAGGGAACACAATGCACTCCTCCAGTGAGGCAGTTGGCAACTTACATCCCGCCCATCAGCATAAAAAGGCTCCCTGTTCTCCAGGGCCCGTCTTGCCTTTCTGGTTTATACACATTTTGTGGATGTCCCTTTTGACCGGTGGGAAGTGATACTTCTTTGTAGTGCAGATTTGCATTGCCCGCTTGCTTGCTTGGCCATAAAGGGCGTATGCGTTTTCTCCTGAATATATTCAGGAGAAAACGCATACGCCCTTTCTGGCCAAGTTCATCATTGTCGAAGTTGTGCCCCTCTTCCTGTGCTTTACAGGCGATTCCAACGTACCTCTTGAAATCTGTTTCCTGCTATTCTGCCTCGCTTTCAAGTCCGCCTCGTTGCCTTCCCACAACAGATTTTTGGACGATAGTTGGCCTTGATTACTCTGCCAGTTTGTGAATTGCTGTGCCCCTGAGCTCCATTTTTCAACTCGTTTTTTGTGAGCTGAACGCAAGTCCAAACTTTTGGTTCAGGACCTATACTGGTTCCCGGTGGGTGGCTGAGACTTTGGTTAATTCTTCTTCCTGCCGGGAAATTAGAGTGACATGTGCCCATCCAAATGCCTAACAGCTACTCTCTCATTGGTTCTCCCTCTTCCCTTTCATCCTCTGCCAAATTGGCAACCTGTGCGAACCAGGAGCTTAAAGGGGCTGTCTCTCCAAGTTGGGAGATTGATAGGAAAGCAGTTGGAAAGTCAAACCGGAGCACCAGGAGAGGGGCTCTTCGTTGAGTTTTAGAAACCTTTCGTATTCACAGTGTGTCCATTCTCTAGGTTTCCCGTACACGTTATAGCTGTAGTAATATTCCCTTCAACCTGGAGAGCTGGGACCCATGGAATGGGTGCCATGCATTATTGCTTTAAAGGGTCTGCATTTGCTCACCCAATCTCACCAATCCTCTCAGTCCCAAGTGTCCAGCCTTATGCCACATCCAGCTGTCATTGTAGATAGGGTCATTCCAGGTTGCATCAGAGACCCTGAAGGAATTGTAAAGAATTTCCCTGTTTCTTTGTTCTGTTTTTGAAATTCCTTTTTAGAGTGGGTTTGAGCTGATTCTCGCTGCCATGTTTATGCCAGTCTAGACACACTTGATTCCCTTATGGAGACATATCAATACATAGGTTTTAAGATTCTTACTAGTCAGATCTATTCCTCTACGGGAAATATGGGGTTTTGAGTCCCTTTCACTGAGGAAGGTGGAGGTCTTGTCTATTCCATAGTTGGTTTTTGGAACGGTACCTGTGCTTATATCAAACTCGGGTTTGATGCATCACCCCACCTCTCCTTCCCCCTTAAGCAGGCATAAGAGTGTTTTCTAAATGCGAGACTCTGTTCTCTTGCCTAACTCAGTTCATGTGTAGCCATGTTTACAGGATCTTCCTAAGTGATATCTTATGATAAGTTTCTTTTCCTGTGTGACTTCTTTCACTTAGAATCATCGTACCTGAATCCACTCATTTTGCTGCTACTTGTCTTATGACATTGATTTCGTGGCTGAGGGATATTCCATCGTACATAAGTTCCACAATGTTTGGAACCAGTTTTATATTTCCTGGGATATTTCAGGTGTACCCAGGTTGAGGTTCTTGTAAGCAGTGCAGCCCTCAATTTGGGGGTGGCTCTGTATTATGGATTTTCAGTTTTCCCAAGGTATATTCCCTAGACCTGAAGTGACCTTGGCTCTGTAGCCCTGTTGTTTACTTGTTTTAGGGAACACAATGCACTCCTCCAGTGAGGCAGTTGGCAACTTACATCCTGCCCATCAGCATAAAAAGGCTCCCTGTTCTCCAGGGCCCGTCTTGCCTTTCTGGTTTTTACACATTTTGTGGATGTCCCTTTTGACCGGTGGGAAGTGATACTTCTTTGTAGTGCAGATTTGCATTGCCCGCTTGCTTGCTTGGCCATAAAGGGCGTATGCGTTTTCTCCTGAATATATTCAGGAGAAAACGCATACGCCCTTTATGGCCAAGTGCATCATTGTCGAAGTTGTGCCCCTCTTCCTGTGCTTTACAGGCGATTCCAACGTACCTCTTGAAATCTGTTTCCTGCTATTCTGCCTCGCTTTCAAGTCTGCCTCGTTGCCTTCCCACAACAGATTTTTGGACGATAGTTGGCCTTGATTACTCTGCCAGTTTGTGAATTGCTGTGCCCCTGAGCTCCATTTTTCAACTCGTTTTTTGTGAGCTGAACGCAAGTCCAAACTTTTGGTTCAGGAACTATACTGGTTCCCGGTGGGTGGCTGAGACTTTGGTTAATTCTTCTTCCTGCCGGGAAATTAGAGTGACATGTGCCCATCCAAATGCCTAACAGCTACTCTCTCATTGGTTCTCCCTCTTCCCTTTCATCCTCTGCCAAATTGGCAACCTGTGCGAACCAGGAGCTTAAAGGGGCTGTCTCTCCAAGTTGGGAGATTGATAGGAAAGCAGTTGGAAAGTCAAACCGGAGCACCAGGAGAGGGGCTCTTCGTTGAGTTTTAGAAACCTGTCGTATTCACAGTGTGTCCATTCTCTAGGTTTCCCGTACACGTTATAGCTGTAGTAATATTCCCTTCAACCTGGAGAGCTGGGACCCATGGAATGGGTGCCATGCATTATTGCTTTAAAGGGTCTGCATTTGCTCACCCAATCTCACCAATCCTCTCAGTCCCAAGTGTCCAGCCTTATGCCACATCCAGCTGTCATTGTAGATAGGGTCATTCCAGGTTGCATCAGAGACCCTGAAGGAATTGTAAAGAATTTCCCTGTTTCTTTGTTCTGTTTTTGAAATTCCTTTTTAGAGTGGGTTTGAGCTGATTCTCGCTGCCATGTTTATGCCAGTCTAGACACACTTGATTCCCTTACGGAGACATATCAATACATAGGTTTTAAGATTATTACTAGTCAGATCTATTCCTCTGCGGGTAATATGGGGTTTTGAGTCCCTTTCACTGAGGAAGGTGGAGGTCTTGTCTATTCCATAGTTGGTTTTTGGAACGGTACCTGTGCTTATATCAAACTCGGGTTTGATGCATCACCCCACCTCTCCTTCCCCCTTAAGCAGGCATAAGAGTGTTTTCTAAATGCGAGACTCTGTTCTCTTGCCTAACTCAGTTCATGTGTAGCCATGTTTACAGGATCTTCCTAAGTGATATCTTATGATAAGTTTCTTTTCCTGTGTGACTTCTTTCACTTAGAATCATCGTACCTGAATCCACTCATTTTGCTGCTACTTGTCTTATGACATTGATTTCTTGGCTGAGGGATATTCCATCGTACATAAGTTCCACAATGTTTGGAACCATTTTTATATTTCCTGGGATATTTCAGGTGTACCCAGGTTGAGGTTCTTGTAAGCAGTGAAGCCCTCAATTTGGGGGTGGCTCTGTCTTATGGATTTTCAGTTTTCCCAAGGTATATTCCCTAGACTGGAAGTGCCCTTGGCTCTGTAGCTCTGTTGTTTACTTGTTTTAGGGAACACAATGCACTCCTCCAGTGAGGCTGTTGGCAACTTACATCCCGCCCATCAGCATAACAAGGCTCCCTGTTCTCCAGGGCCCGTCTTGCCTTTCTGGTTTTTACACATTTTGTGGATGTCCCTTTTGACCGGTGGGAAGTGATACTTCTTTGTAGTGCAGATTTGCATTGCCCGCTTGCTTGCTTGGCCATAAAGGGCGTTTGCGTTTTCTCCTGAATATATTCAGGAGAAAACGCATACGCCCTTTATGGCCAAGTGCATCATTGTCGAAGTTGTGCCCCTCTTCCTGTGCTTTACAGGCGATTCCAACGTACCTCTTGAAATCTGTTTCCTGCTATTCTGCCTAGCTTTCAAGTCCGCCTCGTTGCCTTCCCACAACAGATTTTTGGAAGATAGTTGGCCTTGATTACTCTGCCAGTTTGTGAATTGCTGTGCCCCTGAGCTCCATCTTTCAACTCGTTTTTTGTGAGCTGAACGCAAATCCAAACTTTTGGTTCAGGACCTATACCGGTTCCCGGTGGGTGGCTGAGACTTTGGTTCATTCTTCTTCCTGCCGGGAAATTAGAGTGACATGTGCCCATCCAAATGCCTAACAGCTACTCTCTCATTGGTTCTCCCTCTTCCCTTTCATCCTCTGCCAAATTGGCAACCTGTGCGAACCAGGAGCTTAAAGGGGCTGTCTCTCCAAGTTGGGAGATTGATAGGAAAGCAGTTGGAAAGTCAAACCGGAGCACCAGGAGAGGGGCTCTTCGTTGAGTTTTAGAAACCTTTCGTATTCACAGTGTGTCCATTCTCTAGGTTTCCCGTACACGTTATAGCTGTAGTAATATTCCCTTCAACCTGGAGAGCTGGGACCCATGGAATGGGTGCCATGCATTATTGCTTTAAAGGGTCTGCATTTGCTCACCCAATCTCACCAATCCTCTCAGTCCCAAGTGTCCAGCCTTATGCCACATCCAGCTGTCATTGTAGATAGGGTCATTCCAGGTTGCATCAGAGACCCTGAAGGAATTGTAAAGAATTTCCCTGTTTCTTTGTTCTGTTTTTGAAATTCCTTTTTAGAGTGGGTTTCAGCTGATTCTCGCTGCCATGTTTATGCCAGTCTAGACACACTTGATTCCCTTACGGAGACATATCAATACATAGGTTTTAAGATTCTTACTAGTCAGATCTATTCCTCTGCGGGAAATATGGGGTTTTGAGTCCCTTTCACTGAGAAAGGTGGAGGTCTTGTCTATTCCATAGTTGGTTTTTGGAACGGTACCTGTGCTTATATCAAACTCGGGTTTGATGCATCACCCCACCTCTCCTTCCCCCTTAAGCAGGCATAAGAGTGTTTTCTAAATGCGAGACTCTGTTCTCTTGCCTAACTCAGTTCATGTGTAGCCATGTTTACAGGATCTTCCTAAGTGATATCTTATGATAAGTTTCTTTTCCTGTGTGACTTCTTTCACTTAGAATCATCGTACCTGAATCCACTCATTTTGCTGCTACTTGTCTTATGACATTGATTTCTTGGCTGAGGGATATTCCATCGTACATAAGTTCCACAATGTTTGGAACCATTTTTATATTTCCTGGGATATTTCAGGTGTACCCAGGTTGAGGTTCTTGTAAGCAGTGCAGCCCTCAATTTGGGGGTGGCTCTGTCTTATGGATTTTCAGTTTTCCCAAGGTATATTCCCTAGACTGGAAGTGCCCTTGGCTCTGTAGCTCTGTTGTTTACTTGTTTTAGGGAACACAATGCACTCCTCCAGTGAGGCAGTTGGCAACTTACATCCCGCCCATCAGCATAACAAGGCTCCCTGTTCTCCAGGGCCCGTCTTGCCTTTCTGGTTTTTACACATTTTGTGGATGTCCCTTTTGACCGGTGGGAAGTGATACTTCTTTGTAGTGCAGATTTGCATTGCCCGCTTGCTTGCTTGGCCATAAAGGGCGTTTGCGTTTTCTCCTGAATATATTCAGGAGAAAACGCATACGCCCTTTATGGCCAAGTGCATCATTGTCGAAGTTGTGCCCCTCTTCCTGTGCTTTACAGGCGATTCCAACGTACCTCTTGAAATCTGTTTCCTGCTATTCTGCCTCGCTTTAAAGTCCGCCTCGTTGCCTTCCCACAACAGATTTTTGGAAGATAGTTGGCCTTGATTACTCTGCCAGTTTGTGAATTGCTGTGCCCCTGAGCTCCATCTTTCAACTCGTTTTTTGTGAGCTGAACGCAAGTCCAAACTTTTGGTTCAGGACCTATACCGGTTCCCGGTGGGTGGCTGAGACTTTGGTTCAGTCTTTTTCCTGCCGGGAAATTAGAGTGACATGTGCCAATCCAAATGCCTAACAGCTACTCTCTCATTGGTTCTCCCTCTTCCCTTTCATCCTCTGCCAAATTGGCAACCTGTGCGAACCAGGAGCTTAAAGGGGCTGTCTCTCCAAGTTGGGAGATTGATAGGAAAGCAGTTGGAAAGTCAAACCGGAGCACCAGGAGAGGGGCTCTTCGTTGAGTTTTAGAAACCTTTCGTATTCACAGTGTGTCCATTCTCTAGGTTTCCCGTACACGTTATAGCTGTAGTAATATTCCCTTCAACCTGGAGAGCTGGGACCCATGGAATGGGTGCCATGCATTATTGCTTTAAAGGGTCTGCATTTGCTCACCCAATCTCACCAATCCTCTCAGTCCCAAGTGTCCAGCCTTATGCCACATCCAGCTGTCATTGTAGATAGGGTCATTCCAGGTTGCATCAGAGACCCTGAAGGAATTGTAAAGAATTTCCCTGTTTCTTTGTTCTGTTTTTGAAATTCATTTTTAGAGTGGGTTTCAGCTGATTCTCGCTGCCATGTTTATGCCAGTCTAGACACACTTGATTCCCTTACGGAGACATATCAATACATAGGTTTTAAGATTCTTACTAGTCAGATCTATTCCTCTGCGGGAAATATGGGGTTTTGAGTCCCTTTCACTGAGGAAGGTGGAGGTCTTGTCTATTCCATAGTTGGTTTTTGGAACGGTACCTGTGCTTATATCAAACTCGGGTTTGATGCATCACCCCACCTCTCCTTCCCCCTTAAGCAGGCATAAGAGTGTTTTCTAAATGCGAGACTCTGTTCTCTTGCCTAACTCAGTTCATGTGTAGCCATGTTTACAGGATCTTCCTAAGTGATATCTTATGATAAGTTTCTTTTCCTGTGTGACTTCTTTCACTTAGAATCATCGTACCTGAATCCACTCATTTTGCTGCTACTTGTCTTATGACATTGATTTCTTGGCTGAGGGATATTCCATCGTACGTAAGTTCCACAATGTTTGGAACCATTTTTATATTTCCTGGGATATTTCAGGTGTACCCAGGTTGAGGTTCTTGTAAGCAGTGCAGCCCTCAATTTGGGGGTGGCTCTGTCTTATGGATTTTCAGTTTTCCCAAGGTATATTCCCTAGACTGGAACTGCCCTTGGCTCTGTAGCTCTGTTGTTTACTTGTTTTAGGGAACACAATGCACTCCTCCAGTGAGGCAGTTGGCAACTTACATCCCGCCCATCAGCATAAAAAGGCTCCCTGTTCTCCAGGGCCCGTCTTGCCTTTCTGGTTTTTACACATTTTGTGGATGTCCCTTTTGACAGGTGGGAAGTGATACTTCTTTGTAGTGCAGATTTGCATTGCCCGCTTGCTTGCTTGGCCATAAAGGGCGTATGCGTTTTCTCCTGAATATATTCAGGAGAAAACGCATACGCCCTTTCTGGCCAAGTGCATCATTGTCGAAGTTGTGCCCCTCTTCCTGTGCTTTACAGGCGATTCCAACGTACCTCTTGAAATCTGTTTCCTGCTATTCTGCCTCGCTTTCAAGTCTGCCTCGTTGCCTTCCCACAACAGATTTTTGGACGATAGTTGGCCTTGATTACTCTGCCAGTTTGTGAATTGCTGTGCCCCTGAGCTCCATTTTTCAACTCGTTTTTTGTGAGCTGAACGCAAGTCCAAACTTTTGGTTCAGGACCTATACTGGTTCCCGGTGGGTGGCTGAGACTTTGGTTAATTCTTCTTCCTGCCGGGAAATTAGAGTGACATGTGCCCATCCAAATGCCTAACAGCTACTCTCTCATTGGTTCTCCCTCTTCCCTTTCATCCTCTGCCAAATTGGCAACCTGTGCGAACCAGGAGCTTAAAGGGGCTGTCTCTCCAAGTTGGGAGATTGATAGGAAAGCAGTTGGAAAGTCAAACCGGAGCACCAGGAGAGGGGCTCTTCGTTGAGTTTTAGAAACCTTTCGTATTCACAGTGTGTCCATTCTCTAGGTTTCCCGTACACGTTATAGCTGTAGTAATATTCCCTTCAACCTGGAGAGCTGGGACCCATGGAATGGGTGCCATGCATTATTGCTTTAAAGGGTCTGCATTTGCTCACCCAATCTCACCAATCCTCTCAGTCCCAAGTGTCCAGCCTTATGCCACATCCAGCTGTCATTGTAGATAGGGTCATTCCAGGTTGCATCAGAGACCCTGAAGGAATTGTAAAGAATTTCCCTGTTTCTTTGTTCTGTTTTTGAAATTGCTTTTTAGAGTGGGTTTGAGCTGATTCTCGCTGCCATGTTTATGCCAGTCTAGACACACTTGATTCCCTTACGGAGACATATCAATACATAGGTTTTAAGATTCTTACTAGTCAGATCTATTCCTCTGCGGGAAATATGGGGTTTTGAGTCCCTTTCACTGAGGAAGGTGGAGGTCTTGTCTATTCCATAGTTGGTTTTTGGAACGGTACCTGTGCTTATATCAAACTCTGGTTTGATGCATCACCCCACCTCTCCTTCCCCCTTAAGCAGGCATAAGATTGTTTTCTAAATGTGAGACTCTGTTCTCTTGCCTAACTCAGTTCATGTGTAGCCATGTTTACAGGATCTTCCTAAGTGATATCTTATGATAAGTTTCTTTTCCTGTGTGACTTCTTTCACTTAGAATCATCGTACCTGAATCCACTCATTTTGCTGCTACTTGTCTTATGACATTGATTTCTTGGCTGAGGGATATTACATCGTACGTAAGTTCCACAATGTTTGGAACCATTTTTATATTTCCTGGGATATTTCAGGTGTACCCAGGTTGAGGTTCTTGTAAGCAGTGCAGCCCTCAATTTGGGGGTGGCTCTGTCTTATGGATTTTCAGTTTTCCCAAGGTATATTCCCTAGACTGGAAGTGCCCTTGGCTCTGTAGCCCTGTTGTTTACTTGTTTTAGGGAACACAATGCACTCCTCCAGTGAGGCAGTTGGCAACTTACATCCCGCCCATCAGCATAACAAGGCTCCCTGTTCTCCAGGGCCTGTCTTGCCTTTCTGGTTTTTACACATTTTGTGGATGTCCCTTTTGACTGGTGGGAAGTGATACTTCTTTGTAGTGCAGATTTGCATTGCCCGCTTGCTTGCTTGGCCATAAAGGTTGTATGCGTTTTCTCCTGATTATATTCAGGAGAAAACGCATACGCCCTTTATGGCCAAGTGCATCATTGTCGAAGTTGTGCCCCTCTTCCTGTGGTTTACAGGCGATTCCAACGTACCTTTTGAAATCTCTTTCCTGCTATTCTGCCTCGCTTTCAAGTCCGCCTCGTTGCCTTCCCTCAACAGATTTTTGGACGATAGTTGGCCTTGATTACTCTGCCAGTTTGTGAATTGCTGTGCCCCTGAGCTCCATTTTTCAACTCGTTTTTTGTGAGCTGAACGCAAGTCCAAACTTTTGGTTCAGGACCTATACTGGTTCCCGGTGGGTGGCTGAGACTTTGGTTAATTCTTCTTCCTGCCGGGAAATTAGAGTGACATGTGCCCATCCAAATGCCTAACAGCTACTCTCTCAATGGTTCTCCCTCTTCCCTTTCATCCTCTGCCAAATTGGCAACCTGTGCGATCCAGGAGCTTAAAGGGGCTGTCTCTCCAAGTTGGGAGATTGATAGGAAAGCAGTTGGAAAGTCAAACCGGAGCACCAGGAGAGGGGTTCTTCGTTGAGTTTTAGAAACCTTTCGTATTCACAGTGTGTCCATTCTCTAGGTTTCCCGTACACGTTATAGCTGTAGTAATATTCCCTTCAACCTGGAGAGCTGGGACCCATGGAATGGGTGCCATGCATTATTGCTTTAAAGGGTCTGCATTTGCTCACCCAATCTCACCAATCCTCTCAGTCCCAAGTGTCCAGCCTTATGCCACATCCAGCTGTCATTGTAGATAGGGTCATTCCAGGTTGCATCAGAGACCCTGAAGGAATTGTAAAGAATTTCCCTGTTTCTTTGTTCTGTTTTTGAAATTCCTTCTTAGAGTGGGTTTGAGCTGATTCTCGCTGCCATGTTTATGCCAGTCTAGACACACTTGATTCCCTTACGGAGACATATCAATACATAGGTTTTAAGATTCTTACTAGTCAGATCTATTCCTCTGCGGGAAATATGGGGTTTTGAGTCCCTTTCACTGAGGAAGGTGGAGGTCTTGTCTATTCCATAGTTGGTTTTTGGAACGGTACCTGTGCTTATATCAAACTCGGGTTTGATGCATCAGCCCACCTCTCCTTCCCCCTTAAGCAGGCATAAGAGTGTTTTCTAAATGCGAGACTCTGTTCACTTGCCTAACTCAGTTCATGTGTAGCCATGTTTACAGGATCTTCCTAAGTGATATCTTATGATAAGTTTCTTTTCCTGTGTGACTTCTTTCACTTAGAATCATCGTACCTGAATCCACTCATTTTGCTGCTACTTGTCTTATGACATTGATTTCGTGGCTGAGGGATATTCCATCGTACGTAAGTTCCACAATGTTTGGAACCATTTTTATATTTCCTGGGATATTTCAGGTGTACCCAGGTTGAGGTTCTTGTAAGCAGTGCAGCCCTCAATTTGGGGG
Source organism: Mesoplodon mirus (assembly GCF_964341445.2). NCBI lineage: Eukaryota > Metazoa > Chordata > Mammalia > Artiodactyla > Ziphiidae > Mesoplodon > Mesoplodon mirus. Next base: position 206,150 of record NW_028295681.1, on the reverse strand, counting down.
TGGCTCTGTCTTATGGATTTTCAGTTTTCCCAAGGTATATTCCCTAGACTGGAAGTGCCCTTGGCTCTGTAGCCCTGTTGTTTACTTGTTTTAGGGAACACAATGCACTCCTCCAGTGAGGCAGTTGGCAACTTACATCCCGCCCATCAGCATAACAAGGCTCCCTGTTCTCCAGGGCCTGTCTTGCCTTTCTGGTTTTTACACATTTTGTGGATGTCCCTTTTGACCGGTGGGAAGTGATACTTATTTGTAGTGCAGATTTGCATTGCCCGCTTGCTTGCTTGGCCATAAAGGGTGTATGCGTTTTCTCCTGAATATATTCAGGAGAAAACGCATACGCCCTTTATGGCCAAGTGCATCATTGTCGAAGTTGTGCCCCTCTTCCTGTGGTTTACAGGCGATTCCAACGTACCTTTTGAAATCTCTTTCCTGCTATTCTGCCTCGCTTTCAAGTCCGCCTCGTTGCCTTCCCTCAACAGATTTTTGGACGATAGTTGGCCTTGATTACTCTGCCAGTTTGTGAATTGCTGTGCCCCTGAGCTCCATTTTTCAACTCGTTTTTTGTGAGCTGAACGCAAGTCCAAACTTTTGGTTCAGGACATATACTGGTTCCCGGTGGGTGGCTGAGACTTTGGTTAATTCTTCTTCCTGCCGGGAAATTAGAGTGACATGTGCCCATCCAAATGCCTAACAGCTACTCTCTCATTGGTTCTCCCTCTTCCCTTTCATCCTCTGCCAAATTGGCAACCTGTGCGAACCAGGAGCTTAAAGGGGCTGTCTCTCCAAGTTGGGAGATTGATAGGAAAGCAGTTGGAAAGTCAAACCGGAGCACCAGGAGAGGGGCTCTTCGTTGAGTTTTAGAAACCTTTCGTATTCACAGTGTGTCCATTCTCTAGGTTTCCCGTACACGTTATAGCTGTAGTAATATTCCCTTCAACCTGGAGAGCTGGGACCCATGGAATGGGTGCCATGCATTATTGCTTTAAAGGGTCTGCATTTGCTCACCCAATCTCACCAATCCTCTCAGTCCCAAGTGTCCAGCCTTATGCCACATCCAGCTGTCATTGTAGATAGGGTCATTCCAGGTTGCATCAGAGACCCTGAAGGAATTGTAAAGAATTTCCCTGTTTCTTTGTTCTGTTTTTGAAATTCCTTTTTAGAGTGGGTTTCAGCTGATTCTCGCTGCCATGTTTATGCCAGTCTAGACACACTTGATTCCCTTACGGAGACATATCAATACATAGGTTTTAAGATTCTTACTAGTCAGATCTATTCCTCTGCGGGAAATATGGGGTTTTGAGTCCCTTTCACTGAGGAAGGTGGAGGTCTTGTCTATTCCATAGTTGGTTTTTGGAACGGTACCTGTGCTTATATCAAACTCGGGTTTGATGCATCACCCCACCTCTCCTTCCCCCTTAAGCAGGCATAAGAGTGTTTTCTAAATGTGAGACTCTGTTCTCTTGCCTAACTCAGTTCATGTGTAGCCATGTTTACAGGATCTTCCTAAGTGATATCTTATGATAAGTTTCTTTTCCTGTGTGACTTCTTTCACTTAGAATCATCGTACCTTAATCCACTCATTTTGCTGCTACTTGTCTTATGACATTGATTTCTTGGCTGAGGGATATTCCATCGTACGTAAGTTCCACAATGTTTGGAACCATTTTTATATTTCCTGGGATATTTCAGGTGTACCCAGGTTGAGGTTCTTGTAAGCAGTGCAGCCCTCAATTTGGGGGTGGCTCTGTATTATGGATTTTCAGTTTTCCCAAGGTATATTCCCTAGACCTGAAGTGCCCTTGGCTCTGTAGCTCTGTTGTTTACTTGTGTTAGGGAACACAATGCACTCCTCCAGTGAGGCAGTTGGCAACTTACATCCCGCCCATCAGCATAAAAAGGCTCCCTGTTCTCCAGGGCCCGTCTTGCCTTTCTGGTTTTTACACATTTTGTGGATGTCCCTTTTGACCGGTGGGAAGTGATACTTCTTTGTAGTGCAGATTTGCATTGCCCGCTTGCTTGCTTGGCCATAAAGGGCGTATGCGTTTTATCCTGAATATATTCAGGAGAAAACGCATACGCCCTTTATGGCCAAGTGCATCATTGTCGAAGTTGTGCCCCTCTTCCTGTGCTTTACAGGCGATTCCAACGTACCTCTTGATATCTGTTTCCTGCTATTCTGCCTCGCTTTCAAGTCCGCCTCGTTGCCTTCCCTCAACAGATTTTTGGACGATAGTTGGCCTTGATTACTCTGCCAGTTTGTGAATTGCTGTGCCCCTGAGCTCCATTTTTCAACTCGTTTTTTGTGAGCTGAACACAAGTCCAAACTTTTGGTTCAGGACCTATACTGGTTCCCGGTGGGTGGCTGAGACTTTGGTTAATTCTTCTTCCTGCCGGGAAATTAGAGTGACATGTGCCCATCCAAATGCTTAACAGCTACTCTCTCATTGGTTCTCCCTCTTCCCTTTCATCCTCTGCCAAATTGGCAACCTGTGCGAACCAGGAGCTTAAAGGGGCTGTCTCTCCAAGTTGGGAGATTGATAGGAAAGCAGTTGGAAAGTCAAACCGGAGCACCAGGAGAGGGGCTCTTCGTTGAGTTTTAGAAACCTTTCGTATTCACAGTGTGTCCATTCTCTAGGTTTCCCGTACACGTTATAGCTGTAGTAATATTCCCTTCAACCTGGAGAGCTGGGACCCATGGAATGGGTGCCATGCATTATTGCTTTAAAGGGTCTGCATTTGCTCACCCAATCTCACCAATCCTCTCAGTCCCAAGTGTCCAGCCTTATGCCACATCCAGCTGTCATTGTAGATAGGGTCATTCCAGGTTGCATCAGAGACCCTGAAGGAATTGTAAAGAATTTCCCTGTTTCTTTGTTCTGTTTTTGAAATTCCTTTTTAGAGTGGGTTTCAGCTGATTCTCGCTGCCATGTTTATGCCAGTCTAGACACACTTGATTCCCTTACGGAGACATATCAATACATAGGTTTTAAGATTCTTACTAGTCAGATCTATTCCTCTGCGGGAAATATGGGGTTTTGAGTCCCTTTCACTGAGGAAGGTGGAGGTCTTGTCTATTCCATAGTTGGTTTTTGGAACGGTACCTGTGCTTATATCAAACTCGGGTTTGATGCATCACCCCACCTCTCCTTCCCCCTTAAGCAGGCATAAGAGTGTTTTCTAAATGTGAGACTCTGTTCTCTTGCCTAACTCAGTTCATGTGTAGCCATGTTTACAAGATCTTCCTAAGTGATATCTTATGATAAGTTTCTTTTCCTGTGTGACTTCTTTCACTTAGAATCATCGTACCTGAATCCACTCATTTTGCTGCTACTTGTCTTATGACATTGATTTCTTGGCTGAGGGATATTCCATCGTACGTAAGTTCCACAATGTTTGGAACCATTTTTATATTTCCTGGGATATTTCAGGTGTACCCAGGTTGAGGTTCTTGTAAGCAGTGCAGCCCTCAATTTGGGGGTGGCTCTGTATTATGGATTTTCAGTTTTCCCAAGGTATATTCCCTAGACCTGAAGTGCCCTTGGCTCTGTAGCTGTGTTGTTTACTTGTTTTAGGGAACACAATGCACTCCTCCAGTGAGGCAGTTGGCAACTTACATCCCGCCCATCAGCATAAAAAGGCTCCCTGTTCTCCAGGGCCCGTCTTGCCTTTCTGGTTTTTACACATTTTGTGGATGTCCCTTTTGACCGGTGGTAAGTGATACTTCCTTGTAGTGCAGATTTGCATTGCCCGCTTGCTTGCTTGGCCATAAAGGGCGTATGCGTTTTCTCCTGAATATATTCAGGAGAAAACGCATACGCCCTTTATGGCCAAGTGCATCATTGTCGAAGTTGTGCCCCTCTTCCTGTGCTTTACAGGCGATTCCAACGTACCTCTTGAAATCTGTTTCCTGCTATTCTGCCTCGCTTTCAAGTCCGCCTCGTTGCCTTCCCACAACAGATTTTTGGACGATAGTTGGCCTTGATTACTCTGCCAGTTTGTGAATTGCTGTGCCCCTGAGCTCCATTATTCAACTCGTTTTTTGTGAGCTGAACGCAAGTCCAAACTTTTGGTTCAGGACCTATACTGGTTCCCGGTGGGTGGCTGAGACTTTGGTTAATTCTTCTTCCTGCCGGGAAATTAGAGTGACATGTGCCCATCCAAATGCCTAACAGCTACTCTCTCATTGGTTCTCCCTCTTCCCTTTCATCCTCTGCCAAATTGGCAACCTGTGCGAACCAGGAGCTTAAAGGGGCTGTCTCTCCAAGTTGGGAGATTGATAGGAAAGCAGTTGGAAAGTCAAACCGGAGCACCAGGAGAGGGGCTCTTCGTTGAATTTTAGAAACCTTTCGTATTCACAGTGTGTCCATTCTCTAGGTTTCCCGTACACGTTATAGCTGTAGTAATATTCCCTTCAACCTGGAGAGCTGGGACCCATGGAATGGGTGCCATGCATTATTGCTTTAAAGGGTCTGCATTTGCTCACCCAATCTCACCAATCCTCTCAGTCCCAAGTGTCCAGCCTTATGCCACATCCAGCTGTCATTGTAGATAGGGTCATTCCAGGTTGCATCAGAGACCCTGAAAGAATTGTAAAGAATTTCCCTGTTTCCTTGTTCTGTTTTTGAAATTCCTTTTTAGAGTGGGTTTGAGCTGATTCTCGCTGCCATGTTTATGCCAGTCTAGACACACTTGATTCCCTTACGGAGACATATCAATACATAGGTTTTAAGATTCTTACTAGTCAGATCTATTCCTCTGCGGGAAATATGGGGTTTTCAGTCCCTTTCACTGAGGAAGGTGGAGGTCTTGTCTATTCCATAGTTGGTTTTTGGAACGGTACCTGTGCTTATATCAAACTCGGGTTTGATGCATCACCCCACCTCTCCTTCCCCCTTAAGCAGGCATAAGAGTGTTTTCTAAATGTGAGACTCTGTTCTCTTGCCTAACTCAGTTCATGTGTAGCCATGTTTACAGGATCTTCCTAAGTGATATCTTATGATAAGTTTCTTTTCCTGTGTGACTTCTTTCACTTAGAATCATCGTACCTGAATCCACTCATTTTGCTGCTACTTGTCTTATGACATTGATTTATTGGCTGAGGGATATTCCATCGTACGTAAGTTCCACAATGTTTGGAACCATTTTTATATTTCCTGGGATATTTCAGGTGTACCCAGGTTGAGGTTCTTCTAAGCAGTGCAGCCCTCAATTTGGGGGTGGCTCTATCTTATGGATTTTCAGTTTTCCCAAGGTATATTCCCTAGACTGGAAGTGCCCTTGGCTCTGTAGCTCTGTTGTTTACTTGTTTTAGGGAACACAATGCACTCCTCCAGTGAGGCAGTTGGCAACTTACATCCCGCCCATCAGCATAACAAGGCTCCCTGTTCTCCAGGGCCCGTCTTGCCTTTCTGGTTTTTACACATTTTGTGGATGTCCCTTTTGACCGGTGGGAAGTGATACTTCTTTGTAGTGCAGATTTGCATTGCCCGCTTGCTTGCTTGGCCAAAAAGGGCGTATGCGTTTTCTCCTGAATATATTCAGGAGAAAACGCATACGCCCTTTTTGGCCAAGTGCATCATTGTTGAAGTTGTGCCCCTCTTCCTGTGCTTTACAGGCGAGTCCAACGTACCTCTTGAAATCTGATTCCTGCTATTCTGCCTCGCTTTCAAGTCCGCCTCGTTGCCTTCCCTCAACAGATTTTTGGACGATAGTTGGCCTTGATTACTCTGCCAGTTTGTGAATTGCTGTGCCCCTGAGCTCCATTTTTCAACTCGTTTTTTGTGAGCTGAACGCAAGTCCAAACTTTTGGTTCAGGACCTATACTGGTTCCCGGTGGGTGGCTGAGACTTTGGTTAATTCTTCTTCCTGCCGGGAAATTAGAGTGACATGTGCCCATCCAAATGCCTTACAGCTACTCTCTCATTGGTTCTCCCTCTTCCCTTTCATCCTCTGCCAAATTGGCAACCTGTGCGAACCAGGAGCTTAAAGGGGCTGTCTCTCCAAGTTGGGAGATTGATAGGAAAGCAGTTGGAAAGTCAAACCGGAGCACCAGGAGAGGGGCTCTTCGTTGAGTTTTAGAAACCTTTCGTATTCACAGTGTGTCCATTCTCTAGGTTTCCCGTACACGTTATAGCTGTAGTAATATTCCCTTCAACCTGGAGAGCTGGGACCCATGGAATGGGTGCCATGCATTATTGCTTTAAAGGGTCTGCATTTGCTCACCCAATCTCACCAATCCTCTCAGTCCCAAGTGTCCAGCCTTATGCCACATCCAGCTGTCATTGTAGATAGGGTCATTCCAGGTTGCATCAGAGACCCTGAAGGAATTGTAAAGAATTTCCCTGTTTCTTTGTTCTGTTTTTGAAATTCCTTTTTAGAGTGGGTTTCAGCTGATTCTCGCTGCCATGTTTATGCCAGTCTAGACACACTTGATTCCCTTACGGAGACATATCAATACATAGGTTTTAAGATTCTTACTAGTCAGATCTATTCCTCTGCGGGAAATATGGGGTTTTGAGACCCTTTCACTGAGGAAGGTGGAGGTCTTGTCTATTCCATAGTTGGTTTTTGGAACGGTACCTGTGCTTATATCAAACTCGGGTTTGATGCATCACCCCACCTCTCCTTCCCCCTTAAGCAGGCATAAGAGTGTTTTCTAAATGTGAGACTCTGTTCTCTTGCCTAACTCAGTTCATGTGTAGCCATGTTTACAGGATCTTCCTAAGTGATATCTTATGATAAGTTTCTTTTCCTGTGTGACTTCTTTCACTTAGAATCATCGTACCTGAATCCACTCATTTTGCTGCTACTTGTCTTATGACATTGATTTCTTGGCTGAGGGATATTCCATCGTACGTAAGTTCCACAATGTTTGGAACCATTTTTATATTTCCTGGGATATTTCAGGTGTACCCAGGTTGAGGTTCTTGTAAGCAGTGCAGCCCTCAATTTGGGGGTGGCTCTGTATTATGGATTTTCAGTTTTCCCAAGGTATATTCCCTAGACCTGAAGTGCCCTTGGCTCTGTAGCTCTGTTGTTTACTTGTGTTAGGGAACACAATGCACTCCTCCAGTGAGGCAGTTGGCAACTTACATCCCGCCCATCAGCATAAAAAGGCTCCCTGTTCTCCAGGGCCCGTCTTGCCTTTCTGGTTTTTACACATTTTGTGGATGTCCCTTTTGACCGGTGGGAAGTGATACTTCTTTGTAGTGCAGATTTGCATTGCCCGCTTGCTTGCTTGGCCATAAAGGGCGTATGCGTTTTCTCCTGAATATATTCAGGAGAAAACGCATACGCCCTTTATGGCCAAGTGCATCATTGTCGAAGTTGTGCCCCTCTTCCTGTGCTTTACAGGCGATTCCAACGTACCTCTTGATATCTGTTTCCTGCTATTCTGCCTCGCTTTCAAGTCCGCCTCGTTGCCTTCCCTCAACAGATTTTTGGACGATAGTTGGCCTTGATTACTCTGCCAGTTTGTGAATTGCTGTGCCCCTGAGCTCCATTTTTCAACTCGTTTTTTGTGAGCTGAACACAAGTCCAAACTTTTGGTTCAGGACCTATACTGGTTCCCGGTGGGTGGCTGAGACTTTGGTTAATTCTTCTTCCTGCCGGGAAATTAGAGTGACATGTGCCCATCCAAATGCCTAACAGCTACTCTCTCATTGGTTCTCCCTCTTCCCTTTCATCCTCTGCCAAATTGGCAACCTGTGCGAACCAGGAGCTTAAAGGGGCTGTCTCTCCAAGTTGGGAGATTGATAGGAAAGCAGTTGGAAAGTCAAACCGGAGCACCAGGAGAGGGGCTCTTCGTTGAGTTTTAGAAACCTTTCGTATTCACAGTGTGTCCATTCTCTAGGTTTCCCGTACACGTTATAGCTGTAGTAATATTCCCTTCAACCTGGAGAGCTGGGACCCATGGAATGGGTGCCATGCATTATTGCTTTAAAGGGTCTGCATTTGCTCACCCAATCTCACCAATCCTCTCAGTCCCAAGTGTCCAGCCTTATGCCACATCCAGCTGTCATTGTAGATAGGGTCATTCCAGGTTGCATCAGAGACCCTGAAGGAATTGTAAAGAATTTCCCTGTTTCTTTGTTCTGTTTTTGAAATTCCTTTTTAGAGTGGGTTTCAGCTGATTCTCGCTGCCATGTTTATGCCAGTCTAGACACACTTGATTCCCTTACGGAGACATATCAATACATAGGTTTTAAGATTCTTACTAGTCAGATCTATTCCTCTGCGGGAAATATGGGGTTTTGAGACCCTTTCACTGAGGAAGGTGGAGGTCTTGTCTATTCCATAGTTGGTTTTTGGAACGGTACCTGTGCTTATATCAAACTCGGGTTTGATGCATCACCCCACCTCTCCTTCCCCCTTAAGCAGGCATAAGAGTGTTTTCTAAATGTGAGACTCTGTTCTCTTGCCTAACTCAGTTCATGTGTAGCCATGTTTACAGGATCTTCCTAAGTGATATCTTATGATAAGTTTCTTTTCCTGTGTGACTTCTTTCACTTAGAATCATCGTACCTGAATCCACTCATTTTGCTGCTACTTGTCTTATGACATTGATTTCTTGGCTGAGGGATATTCCATCGTACGTAAGTTCCACAATGTTTGGAACCATTTTTATATTTCCTGGGATATTTCAGGTGTACCCAGGTTGAGGTTCTTGTAAGCAGTGCAGCCCTCAATTTGGGGGTGGCTCTGTATTATGGATTTTCAGTTTTCCCAAGGTATATTCCCTAGACCTGAAGTGCCCTTGGCTCTGTAGCTCTGTTGTTTACTTGTTTTAGGGAACACAATGCACTCCTCCAGTGAGGCAGTTGGCAACTTACATCCCGCCCATCAGCATAACAAGGCTCCCTGTTCTCCAGGGCCCGTCTTGCCTTTCTGGTTTTTACACATTTTGTGGATGTCCCTTTTGACCGGTGGGAAGTGATACTTCTTTGTAGTGCAGATTTGCATTGCCCGCTTGCTTGCTTGGCCATAAAGGGCGTATGCGTTTTCTCCTGAATATATTCAGGAGAAAACGCATACGCCCTTTATGGCCAAGTGCATCATTGTCGAAGTTGTGCCCCTCTTCCTGTGCTTTACAGGCGATTCCAACGTACCTCTTGAAATCTGTTTCCTGCTATTCTGCCTCGCTTTCAAGTCCGCCTCGTTGCCTTCCCTCAACAGATTTTTGGAAGATAGTTGGCCTTGATTACTCTGCCAGTTTGTGAATTGCTGTGCCCCTGAGCTCCATTTTTCAACTCGTTTTTTGTGAGCTGAACGCAATCCAAACTTTTGGTTCAGGACCTATACTAGTTCCCGGTGGGTGGCTGAGACTTTGGTTAATTCTTCTTCCTGCCGGGAAATTAGAGTGACATGTGCCCATCCAAATGCCTCACAGCTACTCTCTCATTGGTTCTCCCTCTTCCCTTTCATCCTCTGCCAAATTGGCAACCTGTGCGAACCAGGAGCTTAAAGGGGCTGTCTCTCCAAGTTGGGAGATTGATAGGAAAGCAGTTGGAAACTCAAACCGGAGTACCAGGAGAGGGGCTCTTCGTTGAGTTTTAGAAACCTTTCGTATTCACAGTGTGTCCATTCTCTAGGTTTCCCGTACACGTTATAGCTGTAGTAATATTCCCTTCAACCTGGAGAGCTGGGACCCATGGAATGGGTGCCATGCATTATTGCTTTAAAGGGTCTGCATTCGCTCACCCAATCTCACCAATCCTCTCAGTCCCAAGTGTCCAGCCTTATGCCACATCCAGCTGTCATTGTAGATAGGGTCATTCCAGGTTGCATCAGAGACCCTGAAGGAATTGTAAAGAATTTCCCTGTTTCTTTGTTCTGTTTTTGAAATTCCTTTTTAGAGTGGGTTTGAGCTGATTCTCGCTGCCATGTTTATGCCAGTCTAGACACACTTGATTCCCTTACGGAGACATATCAATACATAGGTTTTAAGATTCTTACTAGTCAGATCTATTCCTCTGCGGGAAATATGGGGTTTTGAGTCCCTTTCACTGAGGAAGGTGGAGGTCTTGTCTATTCCATAGTTGGTTTGTGGAACGGTACCTGTGCTTATATCAAACTCGGGTTTGATGCATCACCCCACCTCTCCTTCCCCCTTAAGCAGGCATAAGAGTGTTTTCTAAATGTGAGACTCTGTTCTCTTGCCTAACTCAGTTCACGTGTAGCCATGTTTACAGGATCTTCCTAAGTGATATCTTATGATAAGTTTCTTTTCCTGTGTGACTTCTTTCACTTAGAATCATCGTACCTGAATCCACTCATTTTGCTGCTACTTGTCTTATGACATTGATTTCTTGGCTGAGGGATATTCCATCGTACGTAAGTTCCACAATGTTTGGAACCATTTTTATATTTCCTGGGATATTTCAGGTGTACACAGGTTGAGGTTCTTCTAAGCAGTGCAGCCCTCAATTTGGGGGTGGCTCTATCTTATGGATTTTCAGTTTTCCCAAGGTATATTCCCTAGACTGGAAGTGCCCTTGGCTCTGTAGCTCTGTTGTTTACTTGTTTTAGGGAACACAATGCACTCCTCCAGTGAGGCAGTTGGCAACTTACATCCCGCCCATCAGCATAACAAGGCTCCCTGTTCTCCAGGGCCCGTCTTGCCTTTCTGGTTTTTACACATTTTGTGGATGTCCCTTTTGACCGGTGGGAAGTGATACTTCTTTGTAGTGCAGATTCGCATTGCCCGCTTGCTTGCTTGGCCAAAAAGGGCGTATGCGTTTTCTCCTGAATATATTCAGGAGAAAACGCATACGCCCTTTTTGGCCAAGTGCATCATTGTTGAAGTTGTGCCCCTCTTCCTGTGCTTTACAGGCGAGTCCAACGTACCTCTTGAAATCTGATTCCTGCTATTCTGCCTCGCTTTCAAGTCCGCCTCGTTGCCTTCCCTCAACAGATTTTTGGACGATAGTTGGCCTTGATTACTCTGCCAGTTTGTGAATTGCTGTGCCCCTGAGCTCCATTTTTCAACTCGTTTTTTGTGAGCTGAACGCAAGTCCAAACTTTTGGTTCAGGACCTATACTGGTTCAGGGTGGGTGGCTGAGACTTTGGTTAATTCTTCCTCCTGCCCGGAAATTAGAGTGACATGTGCGAATCCAAATGCCTCACAGCTACTCTCTCATTGGTTCTCCCTCTTCCCTTTCATCCTCTGCCAAATTGGCAACCTGTGCGAACCAGGAGCTTAAAGGGGCTGTCTCTCCAAGTTGGGAGATTGATAGGAAAGCAGTTGGAAAGTCAAACCGGAGCACCAGGAGAGGGGCTCTTCGTTGAGTTTTAGAAACCTTTCGTATTCACAGTGTGTCCATTCTCTAGGTTTCCCGTACACGTTATAGCTGTAGTAATATTCCCTTCAACCTGGAGAGCTGGGACCCATGGAATGGGTGCCATGCGTTATTGCTTTAAAGGGTCTGCATTTGCTCACCCAATCTCACCAATCCTCTCAGTCCCAAGTGTCCAGCCTTATGCCACATCCAGCTGTCATTGTAGATAGGGTCATTCCAGGTTGCATCAGAGACCCTGAAGGAATTGTAAAGAATTTCCCTGTTTCTTTGTTCTGTTTTTGAAATTCCTTTTTAGAGTGGGTTTCAGCTGATTCTCGCTGCCATGTTTATGCCAGTCTAGACACACTTGATTCCCTTACGGAGACATATCAATACATAGGTTTTAAGATTCTTACTAGTCAGATCTATTCCTCTGCGGGAAATATGCGGTTTTGAGTTCCTTTCACTGAGGAAAGTGGAGGTCTTGTCTATTCCATAGTTGGTTTTTGGAACGGTACCTGTGCTTATATCAAACTCGGGTTTGATGCATCACCCCACCTCTCCTTCCCCCTTAAGCAGGCATAAGAGTGTTTTCTAAATGTGAGACTCTGTTCTCTTGCCTAACTCAGTTCATGTGTAGCCATGTTTACAGGATCTTCCTAAGTGATATCTTATGATAAGTTTCTTTTCCTGTGTGACTTCTTTCACTTAGAATCATCGTACCTGAATCCACTCATTTTGCTGCTACTTGTCTTATGACATTGATTTCTTGGCTGAGGGATATTCCATCGTACGTAAGTTCCACAATGTTTGGAACCATTTTTATATTTCCTGGGATATTTCAGGTGTACCCAGGTTGAGGTTCTTGTAAGCAGTGCAGCCCTCAATTTGGGGGTGGCTCTGTCTTATGAATTTTCAGTTTTCCCAAGGTATATACCCTAGACCTGAAGTGCCCTTGGCTCTGTAGCTCTGTTGTTTACTTCTTTTAGGGAACACAATGCACTCCTCCAGTGAGGCAGTTGGCAACTTACATCCCGCCCATCAGCATAAAAAGGCTCCCTGTTCTCCAGGGCCCGTCTTGCCTTTCTGGTTTTTACACATTTTGTGGATGTCCCTTTTGACCGGTGGGAAGTGATACTTCTTTGTAGTGCAGATTTGCATTGCCCGCTTGCTTGCTTGGCCAAAAAGGGCGTATGCGTTTTCTCCTGAATATATTCAGGAGAAAACGCATACGCCCTTTTTGGCCAAGTGCATCATTGTCGAAGTTGTGCCCCTCTTCCTGTGCTTTACAGGCGATTCCAACGTACCTCTTGAAATCTGTTTCCTGCTATTCTGCCTCGCTTTCAAGTCCGCCTCGTTGCCTTCCCACAACAGATTTTTGGACGATAGTTGGCCTTGATTACTCTGCCAGTTTGTGAATTGCTGTGCCCCTGAGCTCCATTTTTCAACTCGTTTTTTGTGAGCTGAACGCAAGTCCAAACTTTTGGTTCAGGACCTATACTGGTTCCCGGTGTGTGGCTGAGACTTTGGTTAATTCTCCTTCCTGCCGGGAAATTAAAGTGACATGTGCCCATCCAAATGCCTAACAGCTACTCTCTCATTGGTTCTCCCTCTTCCCTTTCATTCTCTGCCAAATTGGCAACCTGTGCGAACCAGGAGCTTAAAGGGGCTGTCTCTCCAAGTTGGGAGATTGATAGGAAAGCAGTTGGAAACTCAAACCGGAGTACCAGGAGAGGGGCTCTTCGTTGAGTTTTAGAAACCTTTCGTATTCACAGTGTGTCCATTCTCTAGGTTTCCCGTACACGTTATAGCTGTAGTAATATTCCCTTCAACCTGGAGAGCTGGGACCCATGGAATGGGTGCCATGCATTATTGCTTTAAAGGGTCTGCATTTGCTCACCCAATCTCACCAATCCTCTCAGTCCCAAGTGTCCAGCCTTATGCCACATCCAGCTGTCATTGTAGATAGGGTCATTCCAGGTTGCATCAGAGACCCTGAAGGAATTGTAAAGAATTTCCCTGTTTCTTTGTTCTGTTTTTGAAATTCCTTTTTAGAGTGGGTTTCAGCTGATTCTCGCTGCCATGATTATGCCAGTCTAGACACACTTGATTCCCTTATGAAGACATATCAATACATAGGTTTTAAGATTCTTACTAGTCAGATCTATTCCTCTGCGGGAAATATGGGGTTTTGAGTCCCTTTCACTGAGGAAGGTGGAGGTCTTGTCTATTCCATAGTTGGTTTTTGGAACGGTACCTGTGCTTATATCAAACTCGGGTTTGATGCATCACCCCACCTCTCCTTCCCCCTTAAGCAGGCATAAGAGTGTTTTCTAAATGTGAGACTCTGTTCTCTTGCCTAACTCAGTTCATGTGTAGCCATGTTTACAGGATCTTCCTAAGTGATATCTTATGATAAGTTTCTTTTCCTGTGTGACTTCTTTCACTTAGAATCATCGTACCTGAATCCACTCATTTTGCTGCTACTGGTCTTATGACATTGATTTCTTGGCTGAGGGATATTCCATCGTACGTAAGTTCCACAATGTTTGGAACCATTTTTATATTTCCTGGGATATTTCAGGTGTACCCAGGTTGAGGTTCTTGTAAGCAGTGCAGCCCTCAATTTGGGGGTGGCTCTGTCTTATGGATTTTCAGTTTTCCCAAGGTATATTCCCTAGACTGGAAGTGCCCTTGGCTCTGTAGCTCTGTTGTTTACTTGTTTTAGGGAACACAATGCACTCCTCCAGTGAGGCAGTTGGCAACTTACATCCCGCCCATCAGCATAAAAAGGCTCCCTGTTCTCCAGGGCCCGTCTTGCCTTTCTGGATTTTACACATTTTGTGGATGTCCCTTTTGACCGGTGGGAAGTGATACTTCTTTGTAGTGCAGATTTGCATTGCCCGCTTGCTTGCTTGGCCAAAAAGGGCGTATGCGTTTTCTCCTGAATATATTCAGGAGAAAACGCATACGCCCTTTTTGGCCAAGTGCATCATTGTCGAAGTTGTGCCCCTCTTCCTGTGCTTTACAGGCGATTCCAACGTACCTCTTGAAATCTGTTTCCTGCTATTCTGCCTCGCTTTCAAGTCCGCCTCGTTGCCTTCCCACAACAGATTTTTGGACGATAGTTGGCCTTGATTACTCTGCCAGTTTGTGAATTGCTGTGCCCCTGAGCTCCATTTTTCAACTCGTTTTTTGTGAGCTGAACGCAAGTCCAAACTTTTGGTTCAGGACCTATACTGGTTCCCGGTGTGTGGCTGAGACTTTGGTTAATTCTCCTTCCTGCCGGGAAATTAAAGTGACATGTGCCCATCCAAATGCCTAAGAGCTACTCTCTCATTGGTTCTCCCTCTTCCCTTTCATTCTCTGCCAAATTGGCAACCTGTGCGAACCAGGAGCTTAAAGGGGCTGTCTCTCCAAGTTGGGAGATTGATAGGAAAGCAGTTGGAAAGTCAAACCGGAGTACCAGGAGAGGGGCTCTTCGTTGAGTTTTAGAAACCTTTCGTATTCACAGTGTGTCCATTCTCTAGGTTTCCCGTACACGTTATAGCTGTAGTAATATTCCCTTCAACCTGGAGAGCTGGGACCCATGGAATGGGTGCCATGCATTATTGCTTTAAAGGGTCTGCATTTGCTCACCCAATCTCACCAATCCTCTCAGTCCCAAGTGTCCAGCCTTATGCCACATCCAGCTGTCATTGTAGATAGGGTCATTCCAGGTTGCATCAGAGACCCTGAAGGAATTGTAAAGAATTTCCCTGTTTCTTTGTTCTGTTTTTGAAATTCCTTTTTAGAGTGGGTTTGAGCTGATTCTCGCTGCCATGTTTATGCCAGTCTAGACACACTTGATTCCCTTATGGAGACATATCAATACATAGGTTTTAAGATTCTTACTAGTCAGATCTATTCCTCTGCGGGAAATATGGGGTTTTGAGTCCCTTTCACTGAGGAAGGTGGAGGTCTTGTCTATTCCATAGTTGGTTTGTGGAACGGTACCTGTGCTTATATCAAACTCGGGTTTGATGCATCACCCCACCTCTCCTTCCCCCTTAAGCAGGCATAAGAGTGTTTTCTAAATGTGAGACTCTGTTCTCTTGCCTAACTCAGTTCATGTGTAGCCATGTTTACAGGATCTTCCTAAGTGATATCTTATGATAAGTTTCTTTTCCTGTGTGACTTCTTTCACTTAGAATCATCGTACCTGAATCCACTCATTTTGCTGCTACTGGTCTTATGACATTGATTTCTTGGCTGAGGGATATTCCATCGTACGTAAGTTCCACAATGTTTGGAACCATTTTTATATTTCCTGGGATATTTCAGGTGTACCCAGGTTGAGGTTCTTGTAAGCAGTGCAGCCCTCAATTTGGGGGTGGCTCTGTCTTATGGATTTTCAGTTTTCCCAAGGTATATTCCCTAGACTGGAAGTGCCCTTGGCTCTGTAGCTCTGTTGTTTACTTGTTTTAGGGAACACAATGCACTCCTCCAGTGAGGCAGTTGGCAACTTACATCCCGCCCATCAGCATAACAAGGCTCCCTGTTCTCCAGGGCCCGTCTTGCCTTTCTGGTTTTTACACATTTTGTGGATGTCCCTTTTGACCGGTGGGAAGTGATACTTCTTTGTAGTGCAGATTTGCATTGCCCGCTTGCTTGCTTGGCCAAAAAGGGCGTATGCGTTTTCTCCTGAATATATTCAGGAGAAAACGCATACGCCCTTTTTGGCCAAGTGCATCATTGTCGAAGTTGTGCCCCTCTTCCTGTGCTTTACAGGCGAGTCCAACGTACCTCTTGAAATCTGATTCCTGCTATTCTGCCTCGCTTTCAAGTCCGCCTCGTTGCCTTCCCTCAACAGATTTTTGGACGATAGTTGGCCTTGATTACTCTGCCAGTTTGTGAATTGCTGTGCCCCTGAGCTCCATTTTTCAGCTCGTTTTTTGTGAGCTGAACGCAAGTCCAAACTTTTGGTTCAGGACCTATACTGCTTCCCGGTGGGTGGCTGAGACTTTGGTTAATTCTTCTTCCTGCCGGGAAATTAGAGTGACATGTGCCCATCCAAATGCCTCACAGCTACTCTCTCATTGGTTCTCCCTCTTCCCTTTCATCCTCTGCCAAATTGGCAACCTGTGCGAACCAGGAGCTTAAAGGGGCTGTCTCTCCAAGTTGGGAGATTGATAGGAAAGCAGTTGGAAACTCAAACCGGAGTACCAGGAGAGGGGCTCTTCGTTGAGTTTTAGAAACCTTTCGTATTCACAGTGTGTCCATTCTCTAGGTTTCCCGTACACGTTATAGCTGTAGTAATATTCCCTTCAACCTGGAGAGCTGGGACCCATGGAATGGGTGCCATGCATTATTGCTTTAAAGGGTCTGCATTTGCTCACCCAATCTCACCAATCCTCTCAGTCCCAAGTGTCCAGCCTTATGCCACATCCAGCTGTCATTGTAGATAGGGTCATTCCAGGTTGCATCAGAGACCCTGAAGGAATTGTAAAGAATTTCCCTGTTTCTTTGTTCTGTTTTTGAAATTCCTTTTTAGAGTGGGTTTGAGCTGATTCTCGCTGCCATGTTTATGCCAGTCTAGACACACTTGATTCCCTTACGGAGACATATCAATACATAGGTTTTAAGATTCTTACTAGTCAGATCTATTCCTCTGCGGGAAATATGGGGTTTTGAGTCCCTTTCACTGAGGAAGGTGGAGGTCTTGTCTATTCCATAGTTGGTTTGTGGAACGGTACCTGTGCTTATATCAAACTCGGGTTTGATGCATCACCCCACCTCTCCTTCCCCCTTAAGCAGGCATAAGAGTGTTTTCTAAATGTGAGACTCTGTTCTCTTGCCTAACTCAGTTCATGTGTAGCCATGTTTACAGGATCTTCCTAAGTGATATCTTATGATAAGTTTCTTTTCCTGTGTGACTTCTTTCACTTAGAATCATCGTACCTGAATCCACTCATTTTGCTGCTACTTGTCTTATGACATTGATTTCTTGGCTGAGGGATATTCCATCGTACGTAAGTTCCACAATGTTTGGAACCATTTTTATATTTCCTGGGATATTTCAGGTGTACACAGGTTGAGGTTCTTCTAAGCAGTGCAGCCCTCAATTTGGGGGTGGCTCTATCTTATGGATTTTCAGTTTTCCCAAGGTATATTCCCTAGACTGGAAGTGCCCTTGGCTCTGTAGCTCTGTTGTTTACTTGTTTTAGGGAACACAATGCACTCCTCCAGTGAGGCAGTTGGCAACTTACATCCCGCCCATCAGCATAACAAGGCTCCCTGTTCTCCAGGGCCCGTCTTGCCTTTCTGGTTTTTACACATTTTGTGGATGTCCCTTTTGACCGGTGGGAAGTGATACTTCTTTGTAGTGCAGATTCGCATTGCCCGCTTGCTTGCTTGGCCAAAAAGGGCGTATGCGTTTTCTCCTGAATATATTCAGGAGAAAACGCATACGCCCTTTTTGGCCAAGTGCATCATTGTTGAAGTTGTGCCCCTCTTCCTGTGCTTTACAGGCGAGTCCAACGTACCTCTTGAAATCTGATTCCTGCTATTCTGCCTCGCTTTCAAGTCCGCCTCGTTGCCTTCCCTCAACAGATTTTTGGACGATAGTTGGCCTTGATTACTCTGCCAGTTTGTGAATTGCTGTGCCCCTGAGCTCCATTTTTCAACTCGTTTTTTGTGAGCTGAACGCAAGTCCAAACTTTTGGTACAGGACCTATACTGGTTCAGGGTGGGTGGCTGAGACTTTGGTTAATTCTTCTTCCTGCCCAGAAATTAGAGTGACATGTGCGAATCCAAATGCCTCACAGCTACTCTCTCATTGGTTCTCCCTCTTCCCTTTCATCCTCTGCCAAATTGGCAACCTGTGCGAACCAGGAGCTTAAAGGGGCTGTCTCTCCAAGTTGGGAGATTGATAGGAAAGCAGTTGGAAAGTCAAACCGGAGCACCAGGAGAGGGGCTCTTCGTTGAGTTTTAGAAACCTTTCGTATTCACAGTGTGTCCATTCTCTAGGTTTCCCGTACACGTTATAGCTGTAGTAATATTCCCTTCAACCTGGAGAGCTGGGACCCATGGAATGGGTGCCATGCGTTATTGCTTTAAAGGGTCTGCATTTGCTCACCCAATCTCACCAATCCTCTCAGTCCCAAGTGTCCAGCCTTATGCCACATCCAGCTGTCATTGTAGATAGGGTCATTCCAGGTTGCATCAGAGACCCTGAAGGAATTGTAAAGAATTTCCCTGTTTCTTTGTTCTGTTTTTGAAATTCCTTTTTAGAGTGGGTTTGAGCTGATTCTCGCTGCCATGTTTATGCCAGTCTAGACACACTTGATTCCCTTACGGAGACATATCAATACATAGGTTTTAAGATTCTTACTAGTCAGATCTATTCCTCTGCGGGAAATATGCGGTTTTGAGTTCCTTTCACTGAGGAAAGTGGAGGTCTTGTCTATTCCATAGTTGGTTTTTGGAACGGTACCTGTGCTTATATCAAACTCGGGTTTGATGCATCACCCCACCTCTCCTTCCCCCTTAAGCAGGCATAAGAGTGTTTTCTAAATGTGAGACTCTGTTCTCTTGCCTAACTCAGTTCATGTGTAGCCATGTTTACAGGATCTTCCTAAGTGATATCTTATGATAAGTTTCTTTTCCTGTGTGACTTCTTTCACTTAGAATCATCGTACCTGAATCCACTCATTTTGCTGCTACTTGTCTTATGACATTGATTTCTTGGCTGAGGGATATTCCATCGTACGTAAGTTCCACAATGTTTGGAACCATTTTTATATTTCCTGGGATATTTCAGGTGTACCCAGGTTGAGGTTCTTGTAAGCAGTGCAGCCCTCAATTTGGGGGTGGCTCTGTCTTATGAATTTTCAGTTTTCCCAAGGTATATACCCTAGACCTGAAGTGCCCTTGGCTCTGTAGCTCTGTTGTTTACTTCTTTTAGGGAACACAATGCACTCCTCCAGTGAGGCAGTTGGCAACTTACATCCCGCCCATCAGCATAAAAAGGCTCCCTGTTCTCCAGGGCCCGTCTTGCCTTTCTGGTTTTTACACATTTTGTGGATGTCCCTTTTGACCGGTGGGAAGTGATACTTCTTTGTAGTGCAGATTTGCATTGCCCGCTTGCTTGCTTGGCCATAAAGGGCGTATGCGTTTTCTCCTGAATATATTCAGGAGAAAACGCATACGCCCTTTTTGGCCAAGTGCATCATTGTCGAAGTTGTGCCCCTCTTCCTGTGCTTTACAGGCGATTCCAACGTACCTCTTGAAATCTGTTTCCTGCTATTCTGCCTCGCGTTCAAGTCCGCCTCGTTGCCTTCCCACAACAGATTTTTGGACGATAGTTGGCCTTGATTACTCTGCCAGTTTGTGAATTGCTGTGCCCCTGAGCTCCATTTTTCAACTCGTTTTTTGTGAGCTGAACGCAAGTCCAAACTTTTGGTTCAGGACCTATACTGGTTCCCGGTGTGTGGCTGAGACTTTGGTTAATTCTCCTTCCTGCCGGGAAATTAAAGTGACATGTGCCCATCCAAATGCCTAACAGCTACTCTCTCATTGGTTCTCCCTCTTCCCTTTCATTCTCTGCCAAATTGGCAACCTGTGCGAACCAGGAGCTTAAAGGGGCTGTCTCTCCAAGTTGGGAGATTGATAGGAAAGCAGTTGGAAACTCAAACCGGAGTACCAGGAGAGGGGCTCTTCGTTGAGTTTTAGAAACCTTTCGTATTCACAGTGTGTCCATTCTCTAGGTTTCCCGTACACGTTATAGCTGTAGTAATATTCCCTTCAACCTGGAGAGCTGGGACCCATGGAATGGGTGCCATGCATTATTGCTTTAAAGGGTCTGCATTTGCTCACCCAATCTCACCAATCCTCTCAGTCCCAAGTGTCCAGCCTTATGCCACATCCAGCTGTCATTGTAGATAGGGTCATTCCAGGTTGCATCAGAGACCCTGAAGGAATTGTAAAGAATTTCCCTGTTTCTTTGTTCTGTTTTTGAAATTCCTTTTTAGAGTGGGTTTCAGCTGATTCTCGCTGCCATGATTATGCCAGTCTAGACACACTTGATTCCCTTATGAAGACATATCAATACATAGGTTTTAAGATTCTTACTAGTCAGATCTATTCCTCTGCGGGAAATATGGGGTTTTGAGTCCCTTTCACTGAGGAAGGTGGAGGTCTTGTCTATTCCATAGTTGGTTTGTGGAACGGTACCTGTGCTTATATCAAACTCGGGTTTGATGCATCACCCCACCTCTCCTTCCCCCTTAAGCAGGCATAAGAGTGTTTTCTAAATGTGAGACTCTGTTCTCTTGCCTAACTCAGTTCATGTGTAGCCATGTTTACAGGATCTTCCTAAGTGATATCTTATGATAAGTTTCTTTTCCTGTGTGACTTCTTTCACTTAGAATCATCGTACCTGAATCCACTCATTTTGCTGCTACTGGTCTTATGACATTGATTTCTTGGCTGAGGGATATTCCATCGTACGTAAGTTCCACAATGTTTGGAACCATTTTTATATTTCCTGGGATATTTCAGGTGTACCCAGGTTGAGGTTCTTGTAAGCAGTGCAGCCCTCAATTTGGGGGTGGCTCTGTCTTATGGATTTTCAGTTTTCCCAAGGTATATTCCCTAGACTGGAAGTGCCCTTGGCTCTGTAGCTCTGTTGTTTACTTGTTTTAGGGAACACAATGCACTCCTCCAGTGAGGCAGTTGGCAACTTACATCCCGCCCATCAGCATAAAAAGGCTCCCTGTTCTCCAGGGCCCGTCTTGCCTTTCTGGATTTTACACATTTTGTGGATGTCCCTTTTGACCGGTGGGAAGTGATACTTCTTTGTAGTGCAGATTTGCATTGCCCGCTTGCTTGCTTGGCCAAAAAGGGCGTATGCGTTTTCTCCTGAATATATTCAGGAGAAAACGCATACGCCCTTTTTGGCCAAGTGCATCATTGTCGAAGTTGTGCCCCTCTTCCTGTGCTTTACAGGCGATTCCAACGTACCTCTTGAAATCTGTTTCCTGCTATTCTGCCTCGCTTTCAAGTCCGCCTCGTTGCCTTCCCACAACAGATTTTTGGACGATAGTTGGCCTTGATTACTCTGCCAGTTTGTGAATTGCTGTGCCCCTGAGCTCCATTTTTCAACTCGTTTTTTGTGAGCTGAACGCAAGTCCAAACTTTTGGTTCAGGACCTATACTGGTTCCCGGAGTGTGGCTGAGACTTTGGTTAATTCTCCTTCCTTCCGGGAAATTAAAGTGACATGTGCCCATCCAAATGCCTAAGAGCTACTCTCTCATTGGTTCTCCCTCTTCCCTTTCATTCTCTGCCAAATTGGCAACCTGTGCGAACCAGGAGCTTAAAGGGGCTGTCTCTCCAAGTTGGGAGATTGATAGGAAAGCAGTTGGAAAGTCAAACCGGAGTACCAGGAGAGGGGCTCTTCGTTGAGTTTTAGAAACCTTTCGTATTCACAGTGTGTCCATTCTCTAGGTTTCCCGTACACGTTATAGCTGTAGTAATATTCCCTTCAACCTGGAGAGCTGGGACCCATGGAATGGGTGCCATGCATTATTGCTTTAAAGGGTCTGCATTTGCTCACCCAATCTCACCAATCCTCTCAGTCCCAAGTGTCCAGCCTTATGCCACATCCAGCTGTCATTGTAGATAGGGTCATTCCAGGTTGCATCAGAGACCCTGAAGGAATTGTAAAGAATTTCCCTGTTTCTTTGTTCTGTTTTTGAAATTCCTTTTTAGAGTGGGTTTGAGCTGATTCTCGCTGCCATGTTTATGCCAGTCTAGACACACTTGATTCCCTTATGGAGACATATCAATACATAGGTTTTAAGATTCTTACTAGTCAGATCTATTCCTCTGCGGGAAATATGGGGTTTTGAGTCCCTTTCACTGAGGAAGGTGGAGGTCTTGTCTATTCCATAGTTGGTTTTTGGAACGGTACCTGTGCTTATATCAAACTCTGGTTTGATGCATCACCCCACCTCTCCTTCCCCCTTAAGCAGGCATAAGAGTGTTTTCTAAATGTGAGACTCTGTTCTCTTGCCTAACTCAGTTCATGTGTAGCCATGTTTACAGGATCTTCCTAAGTGATATCTTATGATAAGTTTCTTTTCCTGTGTGACTTCTTTCACTTAGAATCATCGTACCTGAATCCACTCATTTTGCTGCTACTGGTCTTATGACATTGATTTCTTGGCTGAGGGATATTCCATCGTACGTAAGTTCCACAATGTTTGGAACCATTTTTATATTTCCTGGGATATTTCAGGTGTACCCAGGTTGAGGTTCTTGTAAGCAGTGCAGCCCTCAATTTGGGGGTGGCTCTGTCTTATGGATTTTCAGTTTTCCCAAGGTATATTCCCTAGACTGGAAGTGCCCTTGGCTCTGTAGCTCTGTTGTTTACTTGTTTTAGGGAACACAATGCACTCCTCCAGTGAGGCAGTTGGCAACTTACATCCCGCCCATCAGCATAACAAGGCTCCCTGTTCTCCAGGGCCCGTCTTGCCTTTCTGGTTTTTACACATTTTGTGGATGTCCCTTTTGACCGGTGGGAAGTGATACTTCTTTGTAGTGCAGATTTGCATTGCCCGCTTGCTTGCTTGGCCAAAAAGGGCGTATGCGTTTTCTCCTGAATATATTCAGGAGAAAACGCATACGCCCTTTTTGGCCAAGTGCATCATTGTTGAAGTTGTGCCCCTCTTCCTGTGCTTTACAGGCGAGTCCAACGTACCTCTTGAAATCTGATTCCTGCTATTCTGCCTCGCTTTCAAGTCCGCCTCGTTGCCTTCCCTCAACAGATTTTTGGACGATAGTTGGCCTTGATTACTCTGCCAGTTTGTGAATTGCTGTGCCCCTGAGCTCCATTTTTCAGCTCGTTTTTTGTGAGCTGAACGCAAGTCCAAACTTTTGGTTCAGGACCTATACTGCTTCCCGGTGGGTGGCTGAGACTTTGGTTAATTCTTCTTCCTGCCGGGAAATTAGAGTGACATGTGCCCATCCAAATGCCTAACAGCTACTCTCTCATTGGTTCTCCCTCTTCCCTTTCATCCTCTGCCAAATTGGCAACCTGTGCGAACCAGGAGCTTAAAGGGGCTGTCTCTCCAAGTTGGGAGATTGATAGGAAAGCAGTTGGAAAGTCAAACCGGAGCACCAGGAGAGGGGCTCTTCGTTGAGTTTTAGAAACCTTTCGTATTCACAGTGTGTCCATTCTCTAGGTTTCCCGTACACGTTATAGCTGTAGTAATATTCCCTTCAACATGGAGAGCTGGGACCCATGGAATGGGTGCCATGCATTATTGCTTTAAAGGGTCTGCATTTGCTCACCCAATCTCACCAATCCTCTCAGTCCCAAGTGTCCAGCCTTATGCACATCCAGCTGTCATTGTAGATAGGGTCATTCCAGGTTGCATCAGAGACCCTGAAGGAATTGTAAAGAATTTCCCTGTTTCTTTGTTCTGTTTTTGAAATTCCTTCTTAGAGTGGGTTTGAGCTGATTCTCGCTGCCATGTTTATGCCAGTCTAGACACACTTGATTCCCTTACGGAGACATATCAATACATAGGTTTTAAGATTCTTACTAGTCAGATCTATTCCTCTGCGGGAAATATGGGGTTTTGAGTTCCTTTCACTGAGGAAAGTGGAGGTCTTGTCTATTCCATAGTTGGTTTTTGGAACGGTACCTGTGCTTATATCAAACTCGGGTTTGATGCATCACCCCACCTCTCCTTCCCCCTTAAGCAGGCATAAGAGTGTTTTCTAAATGTGAGACTCTGTTCTCTTGCCTAACTCAGTTCATGTGTAGCCATGTTTACAGGATCTTCCTAAGTGATATCTTATGATAAGTTTCTTTTCCTGTGTGACTTCTTTCACTTAGAATCATTGTACCTGAATCCACTCATTTTGCCGCTACTTGTCTTATGACATTGATTTCTTGGCTGAGGGATATTCCATCGTACGTAAGTTCCACAATGTTTGGAACCATTTTTATATTTCCTGGGATATTTCAGGTGTACCCAGGTTGAGGTTCTTGTAAGCAGTGCAGCCCTCAATTTGGGGGTGGCTCTGTCTTATGGATTTTCAGTTTTCCCAAGGTATATTCCCTAGACTGGAAGTGCCCTTGGCTCTGTAGCTCTGTTGTTTACTTGTTTTAGGGAACACAATGCACTCCTCCAGTGAGGCAGTTGGCAACTTACATCCCGCCCATCAGCATAACAAGGCTCCCTGTTCTCCAGGGCCCGTCTTGCCTTTCTGGTTTTTACACATTTTGTGGATGTCCCTTTTGACCGGTGGGAAGTGATACTTCTTTGTAGTGCAGATTCGCATTGCCCGCTTGCTTGCTTGGCCAAAAAGGGCGTATGCGTTTTCTCCTGAATATATTCAGGAGAAAACGCATACGCCCTTTTTGGCCAAGTGCATCATTGTTGAAGTTGTGCCCCTCTTCCTGTGCTTTACAGGCGAGTCCAACGTACCTCTTGAAATCTGATTCCTGCTATTCTGCCTCGCTTTCAAGTCCGCCTCGTTGCCTTCCCTCAACAGATTTTTGGACGATAGTTGGCCTTGATTACTCTGCCAGTTTGTGAATTGCTGTGCCCCTGAGCTCCATTTTTCAACTCGTTTTTTGTGAGCTGAACGCAAGTCCAAACTTTTGGTTCAGGACCTATACTGGTTCAGGGTGGGTGGCTGAGACTTTGGTTAATTCTTCTTCCTGCCCGGAAATTAGAGTGACATGTGCGAATCCAAATGCCTCACAGCTACTCTCTCATTGGTTCTCCCTCTTCCCTTTCATCCTCTGCCAAATTGGCAACCTGTGCGAACCAGGAGCTTAAAGGGGCTGTCTCTCCAAGTTGGGAGATTGATAGGAAAGCAGTTGGAAAGTCAAACCGGAGCACCAGGAGAGGGGCTCTTCGTTGAGTTTTAGAAACCTTTCGTATTCACAGTGTGTCCATTCTCTAGGTTTCCCGTACACGTTATAGCTGTAGTAATATTCCCTTCAACCTGGAGAGCTGGGACCCATGGAATGGGTGCCATGCGTTATTGCTTTAAAGGGTCTGCATTTGCTCACCCAATCTCACCAATCCTCTCAGTCCCAAGTGTCCAGCCTTATGCCACATCCAGCTGTCATTGTAGATAGGGTCATTCCAGGTTGCATCAGAGACCCTGAAGGAATTGTAAAGAATTTCCCTGTTTCTTTGTTCTGTTTTTGAAATTCCTTTTTAGAGTGGGTTTGAGCTGATTCTCGCTGCCATGTTTATGCCAGTCTAGACACACTTGATTCCCTTACGGAGACATATCAATACATAGGTTTTAAGATTCTTACTAGTCAGATCTATTCCTCTGCGGGAAATATGGGGTTTTGAGTTCCTTTCACTGAGGAAAGTGGAGGTCTTGTCTATTCCATAGTTGGTTTTTGGAACGGTACCTGTGCTTATATCAAACTCGGGTTTGATGCATCACCCCACCTCTCCTTCCCCCTTAAGCAGGCATAAGAGTGTTTTCTAAATGTGAGACTCTGTTCTCTTGCCTAACTCAGTTCATGTGTAGCCATGTTTACAGGATCTTCCTAAGTGATATCTTATGATAAGTTTCTTTTCCTGTGTGACTTCTTTCACTTAGAATCATCGTACCTGAATCCACTCATTTTGCTGCTACTTGTCTTATGACATTGATTTCTTGGCTGAGGGATATTCCATCGTACGTAAGTTCCACAATGTTTGGAACCATTTTTATATTTCCTGGGATATTTCAGGTGTACCCAGGTTGAGGTTCTTGTAAGCAGTGCAGCCCTCAATTTGGGGGTGGCTCTGTCTTTTGAATTTTCAGTTTTCCCAAGGTATATACCCTAGACCTGAAGTGCCCTTGGCTCTGTAGCTCTGTTGTTTACTTCTTTTAGGGAACACAATGCACTCCTCCAGTGAGGCAGTTGGCAACTTACATCCCGCCCATCAGCATAAAAAGGCTCCCTGTTCTCCAGGGCCCGTCTTGCCTTTCTGGTTTTTACACATTTTGTGGATGTCCCTTTTGACCGGTGGGAAGTGATACTTCTTTGTAGTGCAGATTTGCATTGCCCGCTTGCTTGCTTGGCCAAAAAGGGCGTATGCGTTTTCTCCTGAATATATTCAGGAGAAAACGCATACGCCCTTTTTGGCCAAGTGCATCATTGTCGAAGTTGTGCCCCTCTTCCTGTGCTTTACAGGCGATTCCAACGTACCTCTTGAAATCTGTTTCCTGCTATTCTGCCTCGCTTTCAAGTCCGCCTCGTTGCCTTCCCACAACAGATTTTTGGACGATAGTTGGCCTTGATTACTCTGCCAGTTTGTGAATTGCTGTGCCCCTGAGCTCCATTTTTCAACTCGTTTTTTGTGAGCTGAACGCAAGTCCAAACTTTTGGTTCAGGACCTATACTGGTTCCCGGTGGGTGGCTGAGACTTTGGTTAATTCTCCTTCCTGCCGGGAAATTAAAGTGACATGTGCCCATCCAAATGCCTAACAGCTACTCTCTCATTGGTTCTCCCTCTTCCCTTTCATTCTCTGCCAAATTGGCAACCTGTGCGAACCAGGAGCTTAAAGGGGCTGTCTCTCCAAGTTGGGAGATTGATAGGAAAGCAGTTGGAAACTCAAACCGGAGTACCAGGAGAGGGGCTCTTCGTTGAGTTTTAGAAACCT
Organism: Mesoplodon mirus; assembly: GCF_964341445.2. Taxonomy (NCBI): domain Eukaryota; kingdom Metazoa; phylum Chordata; class Mammalia; order Artiodactyla; family Ziphiidae; genus Mesoplodon; species Mesoplodon mirus. The sequence goes on along the minus strand of NW_028295681.1, from coordinate 179,200 downwards.
TTCGTATTCACAGTGTGTCCATTCTCTAGGTTTCCCGTACACGTTATAGCTGTAGTAATATTCCCTTCAACCTGGAGAGCTGGGACCCATGGAATGGGTGCCATGCATTATTGCTTTAAAGGGTCTGCATTTGCTCACCCAATCTCACCAATCCTCTCAGTCCCAAGTGTCCAGCCTTATGCCACATCCAGCTGTCATTGTAGATAGGGTCATTCCAGGTTGCATCAGAGACCCTGAGGGAATTGTAAAGAATTTCCCTGTTTCTTTGTTCTGTTTTTGAAATTCCTTTTTAGAGTGGGTTTCAGCTGATTCTCGCTGCCATGATTATGCCAGTCTAGACACACTTGATTCCCTTATGAAGACATATCAATACATAGGTTTTAAGATTCTTACTAGTCAGATCTATTCCTCTGCGGGAAATATGGGGTTTTGAGTCCCTTTCACTGAGGAAGGTGGAGGTCTTGTCTATTCCATAGTTGGTTTTTGGAACGGTACCTGTGCTTATATCAAACTCGGGTTTGATGCATCACCCCACCTCTCCTTCCCCCTTAAGCAGGCATAAGAGTGTTTTCTAAATGTGAGACTCTGTTCTCTTGCCTAACTCAGTTCATGTGTAGCCATGTTTACAGGATCTTCCTAAGTGATATCTTATGATAAGTTTCTTTTCCTGTGTGACTTCTTTCACTTAGAATCATCGTACCTGAATCCACTCATTTTGCTGCTACTGGTCTTATGACATTGATTTCTTGGCTGAGGGATATTCCATCGTACGTAAGTTCCACAATGTTTGGAACCATTTTTATATTTCCTGGGATATTTCAGGTGTACCCAGGTTGAGGTTCTTGTAAGCAGTGCAGCCCTCAATTTGGGGGTGGCTCTGTCTTATGGATTTTCAGTTTTCCCAAGGTATATTCCCTAGACTGGAAGTGCCCTTGGCTCTGTAGCTCTGTTGTTTACTTGTTTTAGGGAACACAATGCACTCCTCCAGTGAGGCAGTTGGCAACTTACATCCCGCCCATCAGCATAAAAAGGCTCCCTGTTCTCCAGGGCCCGTCTTGCCTTTCTGGATTTTACACATTTTGTGGATGTCCCTTTTGACCGGTGGGAAGTGATACTTCTTTGTAGTGCAGATTTGCATTGCCCGCTTGCTTGCTTGGCCAAAAAGGGCGTATGCGTTTTCTCCTGAATATATTCAGGAGAAAACGCATACGCCCTTTTTGGCCAAGTGCATCATTGTCGAAGTTGTGCCCCTCTTCCTGTGCTTTACAGGCGATTCCAACATACCTCTTGAAATCTGTTTCCTGCTATTCTGCCTCGCTTTCAAGTCCGCCTCGTTGCCTTCCCACAACAGATTTTTGGACGATAGTTGGCCTTGATTACTCTGCCAGTTTGTGAATTGCTGTGCCCCTGAGCTCCATTTTTCAACTCGTTTTTTGTGAGCTGAACGCAAGTCCAAACTTTTGGTTCAGGACCTATACTGGTTCCCGGAGTGTGGCTGAGACTTTGGTTAATTCTCCTTCCTGCCGGGAAATTAAAGTGACATGTGCCCATCCAAATGCCTAAGAGCTACTCTCTCATTGGTTCTCCCTCTTCCCTTTCATTCTCTGCCAAATTGGCAACCTGTGCGAACCAGGAGCTTAAAGGGGCTGTCTCTCCAAGTTGGGAGATTGATAGGAAAGCAGTTGGAAAGTCAAACCGGAGTACCAGGAGAGGGGCTCTTCGTTGAGTTTTAGAAACCTTTCGTATTCACAGTGTGTCCATTCTCTAGGTTTCCCGTACACGTTATAGCTGTAGTAATATTCCCTTCAACCTGGAGAGCTGGGACCCATGGAATGGGTGCCATGCATTATTGCTTTAAAGGGTCTGCATTTGCTCACCCAATCTCACCAATCCTCTCAGTCCCAAGTGTCCAGCCTTATGCCACATCCAGCTGTCATTGTAGATAGGGTCATTCCAGGTTGCATCAGAGACCCTGAAGGAATTGTAAAGAATTTCCCTGTTTCTTTGTTCTGTTTTTGAAATTCCTTCTTAGAGTGGGTTTGAGCTGATTCTCGCTGCCATGTTTATGCCAGTCTAGACACACTTGATTCCCTTACGGAGACATATCAATACATAGGTTTTAAGATTCTTACTAGTCAGATCTATTCCTCTGTGGGAAATATGGGGTTTTGAGTCCCTTTCACTGAGGAAGGTGGAGGTCTTGTCTATTCCATAGTTGGTTTTTGGAACGGTACCTGTGCTTATATCAAACTCGGGTTTGATGCATCACCCCACCTCTCCTTCCCCCTTAAGCAGGCATAAGAGTGTTTTCTAAATGTGAGACTCTGTTCTCTTGCCTAACTCAGTTCATGTGTAGCCATGTTTACAGGATCTTCCTAAGTGATATCTTATGATAAGTTTCTTTTCCTGTGTGACTTCTTTCACTTAGAATCATCGTACCTGAATCCACTCATTTTGCTGCTACTGGTCTTATGACATTGATTTCTTGGCTGAGGGATATTCCATCGTACGTAAGTTCCACAATGTTTGGAACCATTTTTATATTTCCTGGGATATTTAGTGTACCCAGGTTGAGGTTCTTGTAAGCAGTGCAGCCCTCAATTTGGGGGTGGCTCTGTCTTATGGATTTTCAGTTTTCCCAAGGTATATTCCCTAGACTGGAAGTGCCCTTGGCTCTGTAGCTCTGTTGTTTACTTGTTTTAGGGAACACAATGCACTCCTCCAGTGAGGCAGTTGGCAACTTACATCCCGCCCATCAGCATAACAAGGCTCCCTGTTCTCCAGGGCCCGTCTTGCCTTTCTGGTTTTTACACATTTTGTGGATGTCCCTTTTGACCGGTGGGAAGTGATACTTCTTTGTAGTGCAGATTTGCATTGCCCGCTTGCTTGCTTGGCCAAAAAGGGCGTATGCGTTTTCTCCTGAATATCTTCAGGAGAAAACGCATACGCCCTTTTTGGCCAAGTGCATCATTGTCGAAGTTGTGCCCCACTTCCTGTGCTTTACAGGCGAGTCCAACGTACATCTTGAAATCTGATTCCTGCTATTCTGCCTCGCTTTCAAGTCCGCCTCGTTGCCTTCCCTCAACAGATTTTTGGACGATAGTTGGCCTTGATTACTCTGCCAGTTTGTGAATTGCTGTGCCCCTGAGCTCCATTTTTCAACTCGTTTTTTGTGAGCTGAACGCAAGTCCAAACTTTTGGTTCAGGACCTATACTGCTTCCCGGTGGGTGGCTGAGACTTTGGTTAATTCTTCTTCCTGCCGGGAAATTAGAGTGACATGTGCCCATCCAAATGCCTAACAGCTACTCTCTCATTGGTTCTCCCTCTTCCCTTTCATCCTCTGCCAAATTGGCAACCTGTGCGAACCAGGAGCTTAAAGGGGCTGTCTCTCCAAGTTGGGAGATTGATAGGAAAGCAGTTGGAAAGTCAAACCGGAGCACCAGGAGAGGGGCTCTTCGTTGAGTTTTAGAAACCTTTCGTATTCACAGTGTGTCCATTCTCTAGGTTTTCCGTACACGTTATAGCTGTAGTAATATTCCCTTCAACATGGAGAGCTGGGACCCATGGAATGGGTGCCATGCATTATTGCTTTAAAGGGTCTGCATTTGCTCACCCAATCTCACCAATCCTCTCAGTCCCAAGTGTCCAGCCTTATGCACATCCAGCTGTCATTGTAGATAGGGTCATTCCAGGTTGCATCAGAGACCCTGAAGGAATTGTAAAGAATTTCCCTGTTTCTTTGTTCTGTTTTTGAAATTCCTTCTTAGAGTGGGTTTGAGCTGATTCTCGCTGCCATGTTTATGCCAGTCTAGACACACTTGATTCCCTTACGGAGACATATCAATACATAGGTTTTAAGATTCTTACTAGTCAGATCTATTCCTCTGCGGGAAATATGGGGTTTTGAGTCCATTTCACTGAGGAAGGTGGAGGTCTTGTCTATTCCATAGTTGGTTTTTGGAACGGTACCTGTGCTTATATCAAACTCGGGTTTGATGCATCACCCCACCTCTCCTTCCCCCTTAAGCAGGCATAAGAGTGTTTTCTAAATGTGAGACTCTGTTCTCTTGCCTAACTCAGTTCATGTGTAGCCATGTTTACAGGATCTTCCTAAGTGATATCTTATGATAAGTTTCTTTTCCTGTGTGACTTCTTTCACTTAGAATCATCGTACCTGAATCCACTCATTTTGCTGCTACTTGTCTTATGACATTGATTTCTTGGCTGAGGGATATTCCATCGTACGTAAGTTCCACAATGTTTGGAACCATTTTTATATTTCCTGGGATATTTCAGGTGTACCCAGGTTGAGGTTCTTGTAAGCAGTGCAGCCCTCAATTTGGGGGTGGCTCTGTCTTATGGATTTTCAGTTTTCCCAAGGTATATTCCCTAGACCTGAAGTGCCCTTGGCTCTGTAGCTCTGTTGTTTACTTGTTTTAGGGAACACAATGCACTCCTCCAGTGAGGCAGTTGGCAACTTACATCCCGCCCATCAGCATAACAAGGCTCCATGTTCTCCAGGGCCCGTCTTGCCTTTCTGGTTTTTACACATTTTGTGGATGCCCCTTTTGACCGGTGGGAAGTGATACTTCTTTGTAGTGCAGATTTGCATTGCCCGCTTGCTTGCTTGGCCAAAAAGGGCGTATGCGTTTTCTCCTGAATATATTCAGGAGAAAACGCATACGCCCTTTTTGGCCAAGTGCATCATTGTCGAAGTTGTGCCCCTCTTCCTGTGCTTTACAGGCGAGTCCAACGTACCTCTTGAAATCTGATTCCTGCTATTCTGCCTCGCTTTCAAGTCCGCCTCGTTGCCTTCCCTCCACAGATTTTTGGACGATAGTTGGCCTTGATTACTCTGCCAGTTTGTGAATTGCTGTGCCCCTGAGCTCCATTTTTCAACTCGTTTTTTGTGAGCTGAACGCAAGTCCAAACTTTTGGTTCAGGACCTATACTGGTTCCGGGTGGGTGGCTGAGACTTTGGTTAATTCTTCTTCCTGCCGGGAAATTAGATTGACATGTGCCCATCCAAATGCCTCACAGCTACTCTCTCATTGGTTCTCCCTCTTCCCTTTCATCCTCTGCCAAATTGGCAACCTGTGCGAACCAGGAGCTTAAAGGGGCTGTCTCTCCAAGTTGGGAGATTGATAGGAAAGCAGTTGGAAAGTCAAACCGGAGCACCAGGAGAGGGGCTCTTCGTTGAGTTTTAGAAACCTTTCGTATTCACAGTGTGTCCATTCTCTAGGTTTCCCGTACACGTTATAGCTGTAGTAATATTCCCTTCAACCTGGAGAGCTGGGACCCATGGAATGGGTACCATGCGTTATTGCTTTAAAGGGTCTGCATTTGCTCACCCAATCTCACCAATCCTCTCAGTCCCAAGTGTCCAGCCTTATGCCACATCCAGCTGTCATTGTAGATAGGGTCATTCCAGGTTGCATCAGAGACCCTGAAGGAATTGTAAAGAATTTCCCTGTTTCTTTGTTCTGTTTTTGAAATTCCTTCTTAGAGTGGGTTAGAGCTGATTCTCGCTGCCATGTTTATGCCAGTCTAGACACACTTGATTCCCTTACGGAGACATATCAATACATAGGTTTTAAGATTCTTACTAGTCAGATCTATTCCTCTGCGGGAAATATGGGGTTTTCAGTCCCTTTCACTGAGGAAGGTGGAGGTCTTGTCTATTCCATAGTTGGTTTTTGGAACGGTACCTGTGCTTATATCAAACTCTGGTTTGATGCATCACCCCACCTCTCCTTCCCCCTTAAGCAGGCATAAGAGTGTTTTCTAAATGTGAGACTCTGTTCTCTTGCCTAACTCAGTTCATGTGTAGCCATGTTTACAGGAACTTCCTAAGTGATATCTTATGATAAGTTTCTTTTCCTGTGTGACTTCTTTCACTTAGAATCATCGTACCTGAATCCACTCATTTTGCTGCTCCTGGTCTTTTGACATTGATTTCGTGGCTGAGGGATATTCCATCGTACGTAAGTTCCACAATGTTTGGAACCATTTTTATATTTCCTGGGATATTTCAGGTGTACCCGGGTTGAGGTTCTTGTAAGCAGTGCAGCCCTCAATTTGGGGGTGGCTCTGTCTTATGGATTTTCAGTTTTCCCAAGGTATATTCCCTAGACTGGAGGTGCCCTTGGCTCTGTAGCTCTGTTGTTTACTTGTTTTAAGGAACACAATGCACTCCTCCAGTGAGGCAGTTGGCAACTTACATCCCGCCCATCAGCATAACAAGGCTCCATGTTCTCCAGGGCCCGTCTTGCCTTTCTGGTTTTTACACATTTTGTGGATGTCCCTTTTGACCGGTGGGAAGTGATACTTCTTTGTAGTGCAGATTTGCATTGTCCGCTTGCTTGCTTGGCCAAAAAGGGCGTATGCGTTTTCTCCTGAATATATTCAGGAGAAAACGCATACGCCCTTTTTGGCCAAGTGCATCATTGTCGAAGTTGTGCCCCTCTTCCTGTGCTTTACAGGCGAGTCCAACGTACCTCTTGAAATCTGATTCCTGCTATTCTGCCTCGCTTTCAAGTCCGCCTCGTTGCCTTCCCTCAACAGATTTTTGGACGATAGTTGGCCTTGATTACTCTGCCAGTTTGTGAATTGCTGTGCCCCTGAGCTCCATTTTTCAACTCGTTTTTTGTGAGCTGAACGCAAGTCCAAACTTTTGGTTCAGGACCTATACTGGTTCCGGGTGGGTGGCTGAGACTTTGGTTAATTCTTCTTCCTGCCTGGAAATTAGAGTGACATGTGCGAATCCAAATGCCTCACAGCTACTCTCTCATTGGTTCTCCCTCTTCCCTTTCATCCTCTGCCAAATTGGCAACCTGTGCGAACCAGGAGCTTAAAGGGGCTGTCTCTCCAAGTTGGGAGATTGATAGGAAAGCAGTTGGAAAGTCAAACCGGAGCACCAGGAGAGGGGCTCTTCGTTGAGTTTTAGAAACCTTTCGTATTCACAGTGTGTCCATTCTCTAGGTTTCCCGTACACGTTATAGCTGTAGTAATATTCCCTTCAACCTGGAGAGCTGGGACCCATGGAATGGGTGCCATGCATTATTGCTTTAAAGGGTCTGCATTTGCTCACCCAAACTCACCAATCCTCTCAGTCCCAAGTGTCCAGCCTTATGCCACATCCAGCTGTCATTGTAGATAGGGTCATTCCAGGTTGCATCAGAGACCCTGAAGGAATTGTAAAGAATTTCCCTGATTCTTTGTTCTGTTTTTGAAATTCCTTCTTAGAGTGGGTTTGAGCTGATTCTCGCTGCCATGTTTATGCCAGTCTAGACACACTTGATTCCCTTACGGAGACATATCAATACATAGGTTTTAAGATTCTTACTAGTCAGATCTATTCCTCTGTGGGAAATATGGGGTTTTCAGTCCCTTTCACTGAGGAAGGTGGAGGTCTTGTCTATTCCATAGTTGGTTTGTGGAACGGTACCTGTGCTTATATCAAACTCGGGTTTGATGCATCACCCCACCTCTCCTTCCCCCTTAAGCAGGCATAAGAGTGTTTTCTAAATGTGAGACTCTGTTCTCTTGCCTAACTCTGTTCATGTGTAGCCATGTTTACAGGATCTTCCTAAGTGATATCTTATGATAAGTTTCTTTTCCTGTGTGACTTCTTTCACTTAGAATCATCGTACCTGGATCCACTCATTTTGCTGCTCCTGGTCTTTTGACATTGATTTCGTGGCTGAGGGATATTCCATCGTACGTAAGTTCCACAATGTTTGGTACCATTTTTATATTTCCTGGGATATTTCAGGTGTACCCGGGTTGAGGTTCTTGTAAGCAGTGCAGCCCTCAATTTGGGGGTGGCTCTGTCTTATGGATTTTCAGTTTTCCCAAGGTATATTCCCTAGACTGGAGGTGCCCTTGGCTCTGTAGCTCTGTTGTTTACTTGTTTTAGGGAACACAATGCACTCCTCCAGTGAGGCAGTTGGCAACTTACATCCCGCCCATCAGCATAACATGGCTCCCTGTTCTCCAGTGCCCGTCTTGCCTTTCTGGTTTTTACACATTTTGTGGATGTCCCTTTTGACCGGTGGGAAGTGATACTTCTTTGTAGTGCAGATTTGCATTGCCCGCTTGCTTGCTTGGCCAAAAAGGGCGTATGCGTTTTCTCCTGAGTATATTCAGGAGAAAACGCATACGCCCTTTTTGGCCAAGTGCATCATTGTCGAAGTTGTGCCCCTCTTCCTGTGCTTTACAGGCGAGTCCAACGTACCTCTTGAAATCTGATTCCTGCTATTCTGCCTCGCTTTCAAGTCCGCCTCGTTGCCTTCCCTCAACAGATTTTTGGACGATAGTTGGCCTTGATTACTCTGCCAGTTTGTGAATTGCTGTGCCCCTGAGCTCCATTTTTCAACTCGTTTTTTGTGAGCTGAACGCAAGTCCAAACTTTTGGTTCAGGACCTATACTGGTTCCCGGTGGGTGGCTGAGACTTTGGTTAATTCTTCTTCCTGCCTGGAAATTACAGTGACATGTGCGAATCCAAATGCCTCACAGCTACTCTCTCATTGGTTCTCCCTCTTCCCTTTCATCCTCTGCCAAATTGGCAACCTGTGCGAACCAGGAGCTTAAAGGGGCTGTCTCTCCAAGTTGGGAGATTGATAGGAAAGCAGTTGGAAAGTCAAACCGGAGCACCAGGAGAGGGGCTCTTCGTTGAGTTTTAGAAACCTTTCGTATTCACAGTGTGTCCATTCTCTAGGTTTCCCGTACACGTTATAGCTGTAGTAATATTCCCTTCAACCTGGAGAGCTGGGACCCATGGAATGGGTGCCATGCATTATTGCTTTAAAGGGTCTGCATTTGCTCACCCAATCTCACCAATCCTCTCAGTCCCAAGTGTCCAGCCTTATGCCACATCCAGCTGTCATTGTAGATAGGGTCATTCCAGGTTGCATCAGAGACCCTGAAGGAATTGTAAAGAATTTCCCTGTTTCTTTGTTCTGTTTTTGAAATTCCTTTTTAGAGTGGGTTTCAGCTGATTCTCGCTGCCATGTTTATGCCAGTCTAGACACACTTGATTCCCTTACGGAGACATATCAATACATAGGTTTTAAGATTCTTACTAGTCAGATCTATTCCTCTGCGGGAAATATGGGGTTTTGAGTCCCTTTCACTGAGGAAGGTGGATGTCTTGTCTATTCCATAGTTGGTTTTTGGAACGGTACCTGTGCTTATATCAAACTCGGGTTTGATGCATCACCCCACCTCTCCTTCCCCCTTAAGCAGGCATAAGAGTGTTTTCTAAATGCGAGACTCTGTTCTCTTGCCTAACTCAGTTCATGTGTAGCCATGTTTACAGGATCTTCCTAAGTGATATCTTATGATAAGTTTCTTTTCCTGTGTGACTTCTTTCACTTAGAATCATCGTACCTGAATCCACTCATTTTGCTGCTACTGGTCTTATGACATTGATTTCTTGGCTGAGGGATATTCCATCGTACGTAAGTTCCACAATGTTTGGAACCATTTTTATATTTCCTGGGATATTTCAGGTGTACCCGGGTTGAGGTTCTTGTAAGCAGTGCAGCCCTCAATTTGGGGGTGGCTCTGTCTTATGGATTTTCAGTTTTCCCAAGGTATATTCCCTAGACTGGAAGTGCCCTTGGCTCTGTAGCTCTGTTGTTTACTTGTTTTAGGGAACACAATGCACTCCTCCAGTGAGGCAGTTGGCAACTTACATCCCGCCCATCAGCATAACAAGGCTCCCTGTTCTCCAGGGCCTGTCTTGCCTTTCTGGTTTTTACACATTTTGTGGATGTCCCTTTTGACCGGTGGGAAGTGATACTTCTTTGTAGTGCAGATTTGCATTGCCCGCTTGCTTGCTTGGCCATAAAGGGCGTATGCGTTTTCTCCTGAATATATTCAGGAGAAAACGCATACGCCCTTTATGGCCAAGTGCATCATTGTCGAAGTTGTGCCCCTCTTCCTGTGCTTTACAGGCGATTCCAACGTACCTCTTGAAATCTGTTTCCTGCTATTCTGCCTCGCTTTCAAGTCTGCCTCGTTGCCTTCCCACAACAGATTTTTGGACGATAGTTGGCCTTGATTACTCTGCCAGTTTGTGAATTGCTGTGCCCCTGAGCTCCATTTTTCAACTCGTTTTTTGTGAGCTGAACGCAAGTCCAAACTTTTGGTTCAGGACCTATACTGGTTCCCGGTGGGTGGCTAAGACTTTGGTTAATTCTTCTTCCTGCCGGGAAATTAGAGTGACATGTGCCCATCCAAATGCCTCACAGCTACTCTCTCATTGGTTCTCCCTCTTCCCTTTCATCCTCTGCCAAATTGGCAACCTGTGCGAACCAGGAGCTTAAAGGGGCTGTCTCTCCAAGTTGGGAGATTGATAGGAAAGCAGTTGGAAAGTCAAACTGGAGCACCAGGAGAGGGGCTCTTCGTTGAGTTTTAGAAACCTTTCGTATTCACAGTGTGTCCATTCTCTAGGTTTCCCGTACACGTTATAGCTGTAGTAATATTCCCTTCAACCTGGAGAGCTGGGACCCATGGAATGGGTGCCATGCATTATTGCTTTAAAGGGTCTGCATTTGCTCACCCAATCTCACCAATCCTCTCAGTCCCAAGTGTCCAGCCTTATGCCACATCCAGCTGTCATTGTAGATATGGTCATTCCAGGTTGCATCAGAGTCCCTGAAGGAATTGTAAAGAATTTCCCTGTTTCTTTGTTCTGTTTTTGAAATTCCTTTTTAGAGTGGGTTTCAGCTGATTCTCGCTGCCATGTTTATGCCAGTCTAGACACACTTGATTCCCTTACGGAGACATATCAATACATAGGTTTTAAGATTCTTACTAGTCAGATCTATTCCTCTGCGGGAAATATGGGGTTTTGAGTCCCTTTCACTGAGGAAGGTGGATGTCTTGTCTATTCCATAGTTGGTTTTTGGAACGGTACCTGTGCTTATATCAAACTCGGGTTTGATGCATCACCCCACCTCTCCTTCCCCCTTAAGCAGGCATAAGAGTGTTTTCTAAATGCGAGACTCTGTTCTCTTGCCTAACTCAGTTCATGTGTAGCCATGTTTACAGGATCTTCCTAAGTGATATCTTATGATAAGTTTCTTTTCCTGTGTGACTTCTTTCACTTAGAATCATCGTACCTGAATCCACTCATTTTGCTGCTACTGGTCTTATGACATTGATTTCTTGGCTGAGGGATATTCCATCGTACGTAAGTTCCACAATGTTTGGAACCATTTTTATATTTCCTGGGATATTTCAGGTGTACCCGGGTTGAGGTTCTTGTAAGCAGTGCAGCCCTCAATTTGGGGGTGGCTCTGTCTTATGGATTTTCAGTTTTCCCAAGGTATATTCCCTAGACTGGAAGTGCCCTTGGCTCTGTAGCTCTGTTGTTTACTTGTTTTAGGGAACACAATGCACTCCTCCAGTGAGGCAGTTGGCAACTTACATCCCGCCCATCAGCATAACAAGGCTCCCTGTTCTCCAGGGCCTGTCTTGCCTTTCTGGTTTTTACACATTTTGTGGATGTCCCTTTTGACCGGTGGGAAGTGATACTTCTTTGTAGTGCAGATTTGCATTGCCCGCTTGCTTGCTTGGCCATAAAGGGCGTATGCGTTTTCTCCTGAATATATTCAGGAGAAAACGCATACGCCCTTTATGGCCAAGTGCATCATTGTCGAAGTTGTGCCCCTCTTCCTGTGCTTTACAGGCGATTCCAACGTACCTCTTGAAATCTGTTTCCTGCTATTCTGCCTCGCTTTCAAGTCTGCCTCGTTGCCTTCCCACAACAGATTTTTGGACGATAGTTGGCCTTGATTACTCTGCCAGTTTGTGAATTGCTGTGCCCCTGAGCTCCATTTTTCAACTCGTTTTTTGTGAGCTGAACGCAAGTCCGAACTTTTGGTTCAGGACCTATACTGGTTCCCGGTGGGTGGCTGAGACTTTGGTTAATTCTTCTGCCTGCCGGGAAATTAGAGTGACATGTGCCCATCCAAATGCCTCACAGCTACTCTCTCATTGGTTCTCCCTCTTCCCTTTCATCCTCTGCCAAATTGGCAACCTGTGCGAACCAGGAGCTTAAAGGGGCTGTCTCTCCAAGTTGGGAGATTGATAGGAAAGCAGTTGGAAAGTCAAACCGGAGCACCAGGAGAGGGACTCTTCGTTGAGTTTTAGAAACCTTTCGTATTCACAGTGTGTCCATTCTCTAGGTTTCCCGTACACGTTATAGCTGTAGTAATATTCCCTTCAACCTGGAGAGCTGGGACCCATGGAATGGGTGCCATGCATTATTGCTTTAAAGGGTCTGCATTTGCTCACCCAATCTCACCAATCCTCTCAGTCCCAAGTGTCCAGCCTTATGCCACATCCAGCTGTCATTGTAGATAGGGTCATTCCAGGTTGCATCAGAGACCCTGAAGGAATTGTAAAGAATTTCCCTGTTTCTTTGTTCTGTTTTTGAAATTCCTTTTTAGAGTGGGTTTGAGCTGATTCTCGCTGCCATGTTTATGCCAGTCTAGACACACTTGATTCCCTTACGGAGACATATCAATACATAGGTTTTAAGATTCTTACTAGTCAGATCTATTCCTCTGCGGGAAATATGGGGTTTTGAGTCCCTTTCACTGAGGAAGGTGGAGGTCTTGTCTATTCCATAGTTGGTTTTTGGAACGGTACTTGTGCTTATATCAAACTCGGGTTTGATGCATCACCCCACCTCTCCTTCCCCCTTAAGCAGGCATAAGAGTGTTTTCTAAATGTGAGACTCTGTTCTCTTGCCTAACTCAGTTCATGTGTAGCCATGTTTACAGGATCTTCCTAAGTGATATCTTATGATAAGTTTCTTTTCCTGTGTGACTTCTTTCACTTAGAATCATCGTACCTGAATCCACTCATTTTGCTGCTACTTGTCTTATGACATTGATTTCTTGGCTGAGGGATATTCCATCGTACGTAAGTTCCACAATGTTTGGAACCATTTTTATATTTCCTGGGATATTTCAGGTGTACCCAGGTTGAGGTTCTTGTAAGCAGTGCAGCCCTCAATTTGGGGGTGGCTCTGTCTTATGGATTTTCAGTTTTCCCAAGGTATATTCCCTAGACCTGAAGTGCCCTTGGCTCTGTAGCTCTGTTGTTTACTTGCTTTAGGGAACACAATGCACTCCTCCAGTGAGGCAGTTGGCAACTTACATCCCGCCCATCAGCATAAAAAGGCTCCCTGTTCTCCAGGGCCCGTCTTGCCTTTCTGGTTTTTACACATTTTGTGGATGTCCCTTTTGACCGGTGGGAAGTGATACTTCTTTGTAGTGCAGATTTGCATTGCCCGCTTGCTTGCTTGGCCATAAAGGGCGTATGCGTTTTCTCCTGAATATATTCAGGAGAAAACGCATACGCCCTTTTTGGCCAAGTGCATCATTGTCGAAGATGTGCCCCTCTTCCTGTGCTTTACAGGCGATTCCAACGTACCTCTTGAAATCTGTTTCCTGCTATTCTGCCTCGCTTTCAAGTCCGCCTCGTTGCCTTCCCTCAACAGATTTTTGGACGATAGTTGGCCTTGATTACTCTGCCAGTTTGTGAATTGCTGTGCCCCTGAGCTCCATTTTTCAACTCGTTTTTTGTGAGCTGAACGCAAGTCCAAACTTTTGGTTCAGGACCTATACTGGTTCCCGGTGGGTGGCTGAGACTTTGGTTAATTCTTCTTCCTGCCGGGAAATTAGAGTGACATGTGCCCATCCAAATGCCTAACAGCTACTCTCTCATTGGTTCTACCTCTTCCCTTTCATCCTCTGCCAAATTGGCAACCTGTGCGAACCAGGAGCTTAAAGGGGCTGTCTCTCCAAGTTGGGAGATTGATAGGAAAGCAGTTGGAAAGTCAAACCGGAGCACCAGGAGAGGGGCTCTTCGTTGAGTTTTAGAAACCTTTCGTATTCACAGTGTGTCCATTCTCTAGGTTTCCCGTACACGTTATAGCTGTAGTAATATTCCCTTCAACCTGGAGAGCTGGGACCCATGGAATGGGTGCCATGCATTATTGCTTTAAAGGGTCTGCATTTGCTCACCCAATCTCACCAATCCTCTCAGTCCCAAGTGTCCAGCCTTATGCCACATCCAGCTGTCATTGTAGATAGGGTCATTCCAGGTTGCATCAGAGACCCTGAAGGAATTGTAAAGAATTTCCCTGTTTCTTTGTTCTGTTTTTGAAATTCCTTTTTAGAGTGGGTTTGAGCTGATTCTCGCTGCCATGTTTATGCCAGTCTAGACACACTTGATTCCCTTACGGAGACATATCAATACATAGGTTTTAAGATTCTTACTAGTCAGATCTATTCCTCTGCGGGAAATATGGGGTTTTGAGTCCCTTTCACTGAGGAAGGTGGAGGTCTTGTCTATTCCATAGTTGGTTTTTGGAACGGTACCTGTGCTTATATCAAACTCGGGTTTGATGCATCACCCCACCTCTCCTTCCCCCTTAAGCAGGCATAAGAGTGTTTTCTAAATGCGAGACTCTGTTCTCTTGCCTAATTCAGTTCATGTGTAGCCATGTTTACAGGATCTTCCTAAGTGATATCTTATGATAAGTTTCTTTTCCTGTGTGACTTCTTTCACTTAGAATCATCGTACCTGAATCCACTCATTTTGCTGCTACTTGTCTTATGACATTGATTTCTTGGCTGAGGGATATTCCATCGTACGTAAGTTCCACAATGTTTGGAACCATTTTTATATTTCCTGGGATATTTCAGGTGTACCCAGGTTGAGGTTCTTGTAAGCAGTGTAGCCCTCAATTTGGGGGTGGCTCTGTATTATGGATTTTCAGTTTTCCCAAGGTATATTCCCTAGACTGGCAGTGCCCTTGGCTCTGTAGCTCTGTTGTTTACTTGTTTTAGGGAACACAATGCACTCCTCCAGTGAGGCAGTTGGCAACTTACATCCCGCCCATCAGCATAACAAGGCTCCCTGTTCTCCAGGGCCCATCTTGCCTTTCTGGTTTTTACACATTTTGTGGATGTCCCTTTTGACTGGTGGGAAGTGATACTTCTTTGTAGTGCAGATTTGCATTGCCCGCTTGCTTGCTTGGCCATAAAGGGCGTATGCGTTTTCTCCTGAATATATTCAGGAGAAAACGCATACGCCCTTTATGGCCAAGTGCATCATTGTCGAAGTTGTGCCCCTCTTCCTGTGCTTTACAGGCGATTCCAACGTACCTCTTGAAATCTGTTTCCTGCTATTCTGCCTCGCTTTCAAGTCTGCCTCGTTGCCTTCCCACAACAGATTTTTGGACAATAGTTGGCCTTGATTACTCTGCCAGTTTGTGAATTGCTGTGCCCCTGAGCTCCATTTTTCAACTCGTTTTTTCTGAGCTGAACGCAAGTCCAAACTTTTGGTTCAGGACCTATACTGGTTCCCGGTGGGTGGCTGAGACTTTGGTTAATTCTTCTTCCTGCCGGGAAATTAGAGTGACATGTGCCCATCCAAATGCCTAACAGCTACTCTCTCATTGGTTCTCCCTCTTCCCTTTCATCCTCTGCCAAATTGGCAACCTGTGCGAACCAGGAGCTTAAAGGGGCTGTCTCTCCAAGTTGGGAGATTGATAGGAAAGCAGTTGGAAAGTCAAACCGGAGCACCAGGAGAGGGGCTCTTCGTTGAGTTTTAGAAACCTTTCGTATTCACAGTGTGTCCATTCTCTAGGTTTCCCGTACACGTTATAGCTGTAGTAATATTCCCTTCAACCTGGAGAGCTGGGACCCATGGAATGGGTGCCATGCATTATTGCTTTAAAGGGTCTGCATTTGCTCACCCAATCTCACCAATCCTCTCAGTCCCAAGTGTCCAGCCTTATGCCACATCCAGCTGTCATTGTAGATAGGGTCATTCCAGGTTGCATCAGAGACCCTGAAGGAATTGTAAAGAATTTCCCTGTTTCTTTGTTCTGTTTTTGAAATTCCTTTTTACAGTGGGTTTCAGCTGATTCTCGCTGCCATGTTTATGCCAGTCTAGACACACTTGATTCCCTTACGGAGACATATCAATACATAGGTTTTAAGATTCTTACTAGTCAGATCTATTCCTCTGCGGGAAATATGGGGTTTTGAGTCCCTTTCACTGAGGAAGGTGGAGGTCTTGTCTATTCCATAGTTGGTTTTTGGAACGGTACCTGTGCTTATATCAAACTCGGGTTTGATGCATCACCCCACCTCTCCTTCCCCCTTAAGCAGGCATAAGAGTGTTTTCTAAATGTGAGACTCTGTTCTCTTGCCTAACTCAGTTCATGTGTAGCCATGTTTACAGGATCTTCCTAAGTGATATCTTATGATAAGTTTCTTTTCCTGTGTGTCTTCTTTCACTTAGAATCATCGTACCTGAATCCACTCATTTTGCTGCTACTTGTCTTATGACATTGATTTCGTGGCTGAGGGATATTCCATCGTACGTAAGTTCCACAATGTTTGGAACCATTTTTATATTTCCTGGGATATTTCAGGTGTACCCAGGTTGAGGTTCTTGTAAGCAGTGCAGCCCTCAATTTGGGGGTGGCTCTGTCTTATGGATTTTCAGTTTTCCCAAGGTATATTCCCTAGACTGGAAGTGCCCTTGGCTCTGTAGCCCAGTTGTTTACTTGTTTTAGGGAACACAATGCACTCCTCCAGTGAGGCAGTTGGCAACTTACATCCCGCCCATCAGCATAAAAAGGCTCCCTGTTCTCCAGGGCCCGTCTTGCCTTTCTGGTTTTTACACATTTTGTGGATGTCCCTTTTGACCGGTGGGAAGTGATACTTCTTTGTAGTGCAGATTTGCATTGCCCGCTTGCTTGCTTGGCCATAAAGGGCGTATGCGTTTTCTCCTGAATATATTCAGGAGAAAACGCATACGCCCTTTATGGCCAAGTGCATCATTGTCGAAGTTGTGCCCCTCTTCCTGTGCTTTACAGGCGTTTCCAACGTACCTCTTGAAATCTGTTTCCTGCTATTCTGCCTCGCTTTCAAGTCTGCCTCGTTGCCTTCCCACAACAGATTTTTGGACAATAGTTGGCCTTGATTACTCTGCCAGTTTGTGAATTGCTGTGCCCCTGAGCTCCATTTTTCAACTCGTTTTTTGTGAGCTGAACGCAAGTCCGAACTTTTGGTTCAGGACCTATACTGGTTCCCGGTGGGTGGCTGAGACTTTGGTTAATTCTTCTGCCTGCCGGGAAATTAGAGTGACATGTGCCCATCCAAATGCCTCACAGCTACTCTCTCATTGGTTCTCCCTCTTCCCTTTCATCCTCTGCCAAATTGGCAACCTGTGCGAACCAGGAGCTTAAAGGGGCTGTCTCTCCAAGTTGGGAGATTGATAGGAAAGCAGTTGGAAAGTCAAACCGGAGCACCAGGAGAGGGACTCTTCGTTGAGTTTTAGAAACCTTTCGTATTCACAGTGTGTCCATTCTCTAGGTTTCCCGTACACGTTATAGCTGTAGTAATATTCCCTTCAACCTGGAGAGCTGGGACCCATGGAATGGGTGCCATGCATTATTGCTTTAAAGGGTCTGCATTTGCTCACCCAATCTCACCAATCCTCTCAGTCCCAAGTGTCCAGCCTTATGCCACATCCAGCTGTCATTGTAGATAGGGTCATTCCAGGTTGCATCAGAGACCCTGAAGGAATTGTAAAGAATTTCCCTGTTTCTTTGTTCTGTTTTTGAAATTCCTTTTTAGAGTGGGTTTGAGCTGATTCTCGCTGCCATGTTTATGCCAGTCTAGACACACTTGATTCCCTTACGGAGACATATCAATACATAGGTTTTAAGATTCTTACTAGTCAGATCTATTCCTCTGCGGGAAATATGGGGTTTTGAGTCCCTTTCACTGAGGAAGGTGGAGGTCTTGTCTATTCCATAGTTGGTTTTTGGAACGGTACTTGTGCTTATATCAAACTCGGGTTTGATGCATCACCCCACCTCTCCTTCCCCCTTAAGCAGGCATAAGAGTGTTTTCTAAATGTGAGACTCTGTTCTCTTGCCTAACTCAGTTCATGTGTAGCCATGTTTACAGGATCTTCCTAAGTGATATCTTATGATAAGTTTCTTTTCCTGTGTGACTTCTTTCACTTAGAATCATCGTACCTGAATCCACTCATTTTGCTGCTACTTGTCTTATGACATTGATTTCTTGGCTGAGGGATATTCCATCGTACGTAAGTTCCACAATGTTTGGAACCATTTTTATATTTCCTGGGATATTTCAGGTGTACCCAGGTTGAGGTTCTTGTAAGCAGTGCAGCCCTCAATTTGGGGGTGGCTCTGTCTTATGGATTTTCAGTTTTCCCAAGGTATATTCCCTAGACCTGAAGTGCCCTTGGCTCTGTAGCTCTGTTGTTTACTTGCTTTAGGGAACACAATGCACTCCTCCAGTGAGGCAGTTGGCAACTTACATCCCGCCCATCAGCATAAAAAGGCTCCCTGTTCTCCAGGGCCCGTCTTGCCTTTCTGGTTTTTACACATTTTGTGGATGTCCCTTTTGACCGGTGGGAAGTGATACTTCTTTGTAGTGCAGATTTGCATTGCCCGCTTGCTTGCTTGGCCATAAAGGGCGTATGCGTTTTCTCCTGAATATATTCAGGAGAAAACGCATACGCCCTTTTTGGCCAAGTGCATCATTGTCGAAGATGTGCCCCTCTTCCTGTGCTTTACAGGCGATTCCAACGTACCTCTTGAAATCTGTTTCCTGCTATTCTGCCTCGCTTTCAAGTCCGCCTCGTTGCCTTCCCTCAACAGATTTTTGGACGATAGTTGGCCTTGATTACTCTGCCAGTTTGTGAATTGCTGTGCCCCTGAGCTCCATTTTTCAACTCGTTTTTTGTGAGCTGAACGCAAGTCCAAACTTTTGGTTCAGGACCTATACTGGTTCCCGGTGGGTGGCTGAGACTTTGGTTAATTCTTCTTCCTGCCGGGAAATTAGAGTGACATGTGCCCATCCAAATGCCTAACAGCTACTCTCTCATTGGTTCTACCTCTTCCCTTTCATCCTCTGCCAAATTGGCAACCTGTGCGAACCAGGAGCTTAAAGGGGCTGTCTCTCCAAGTTGGGAGATTGATAGGAAAGCAGTTGGAAAGTCAAACCGGAGCACCAGGAGAGGGGCTCTTCGTTGAGTTTTAGAAACCTTTCGTATTCACAGTGTGTCCATTCTCTAGGTTTCCCGTACACGTTATAGCTGTAGTAATATTCCCTTCAACCTGGAGAGCTGGGACCCATGGAATGGGTGCCATGCATTATTGCTTTAAAGGGTCTGCATTTGCTCACCCAATCTCACCAATCCTCTCAGTCCCAAGTGTCCAGCCTTATGCCACATCCAGCTGTCATTGTAGATAGGGTCATTCCAGGTTGCATCAGAGACCCTGAAGGAATTGTAAAGAATTTCCCTGTTTCTTTGTTCTGTTTTTGAAATTCCTTTTTAGAGTGGGTTTGAGCTGATTCTCGCTGCCATGTTTATGCCAGTCTAGACACACTTGATTCCCTTACGGAGACATATCAATACATAGGTTTTAAGATTCTTACTAGTCAGATCTATTCCTCTGCGGGAAATATGGGGTTTTGAGTCCCTTTCACTGAGGAAGGTGGAGGTCTTGTCTATTCCATAGTTGGTTTTTGGAACGGTACCTGTGCTTATATCAAACTCGGGTTTGATGCATCACCCCACCTCTCCTTCCCCCTTAAGCAGGCATAAGAGTGTTTTCTAAATGCGAGACTCTGTTCTCTTGCCTAATTCAGTTCATGTGTAGCCATGTTTACAGGATCTTCCTAAGTGATATCTTATGATAAGTTTCTTTTCCTGTGTGACTTCTTTCACTTAGAATCATCGTACCTGAATCCACTCATTTTGCTGCTACTTGTCTTATGACATTGATTTCTTGGCTGAGGGATATTCCATCGTACGTAAGTTCCACAATGTTTGGAACCATTTTTATATTTCCTGGGATATTTCAGGTGTACCCAGGTTGAGGTTCTTGTAAGCAGTGTAGCCCTCAATTTGGGGGTGGCTCTGTATTATGGATTTTCAGTTTTCCCAAGGTATATTCCCTAGACTGGCAGTGCCCTTGGCTCTGTAGCTCTGTTGTTTACTTGTTTTAGGGAACACAATGCACTCCTCCAGTGAGGCAGTTGGCAACTTACATCCCGCCCATCAGCATAACAAGGCTCCCTGTTCTCCAGGGCCCATCTTGCCTTTCTGGTTTTTACACATTTTGTGGATGTCCCTTTTGACTGGTGGGAAGTGATACTTCTTTGTAGTGCAGATTTGCATTGCCCGCTTGCTTGCTTGGCCATAAAGGGCGTATGCGTTTTCTCCTGAATATATTCAGGAGAAAACGCATACGCCCTTTATGGCCAAGTGCATCATTGTCGAAGTTGTGCCCCTCTTCCTGTGCTTTACAGGCGATTCCAACGTACCTCTTGAAATCTGTTTCCTGCTATTCTGCCTCGCTTTCAAGTCTGCCTCGTTGCCTTCCCACAACAGATTTTTGGACAATAGTTGGCCTTGATTACTCTGCCAGTTTGTGAATTGCTGTGCCCCTGAGCTCCATTTTTCAACTCGTTTTTTCTGAGCTGAACGCAAGTCCAAACTTTTGGTTCAGGACCTATACTGGTTCCCGGTGGGTGGCTGAGACTTTGGTTAATTCTTCTTCCTGCCGGGAAATTAGAGTGACATGTGCCCATCCAAATGCCTAACAGCTACTCTCTCATTGGTTCTCCCTCTTCCCTTTCATCCTCTGCCAAATTGGCAACCTGTGCGAACCAGGAGCTTAAAGGGGCTGTCTCTCCAAGTTGGGAGATTGATAGGAAAGCAGTTGGAAAGTCAAACCGGAGCACCAGGAGAGGGGCTCTTCGTTGAGTTTTAGAAACCTTTCGTATTCACAGTGTGTCCATTCTCTAGGTTTCCCGTACACGTTATAGCTGTAGTAATATTCCCTTCAACCTGGAGAGCTGGGACCCATGGAATGGGTGCCATGCATTATTGCTTTAAAGGGTCTGCATTTGCTCACCCAATCTCACCAATCCTCTCAGTCCCAAGTGTCCAGCCTTATGCCACATCCAGCTGTCATTGTAGATAGGGTCATTCCAGGTTGCATCAGAGACCCTGAAGGAATTGTAAAGAATTTCCCTGTTTCTTTGTTCTGTTTTTGAAATTCCTTTTTACAGTGGGTTTCAGCTGATTCTCGCTGCCATGTTTATGCCAGTCTAGACACACTTGATTCCCTTACGGAGACATATCAATACATAGGTTTTAAGATTCTTACTAGTCAGATCTATTCCTCTGCGGGAAATATGGGGTTTTGAGTCCCTTTCACTGAGGAAGGTGGAGGTCTTGTCTATTCCATAGTTGGTTTTTGGAACGGTACCTGTGCTTATATCAAACTCGGGTTTGATGCATCACCCCACCTCTCCTTCCCCCTTAAGCAGGCATAAGAGTGTTTTCTAAATGTGAGACTCTGTTCTCTTGCCTAACTCAGTTCATGTGTAGCCATGTTTACAGGATCTTCCTAAGTGATATCTTATGATAAGTTTCTTTTCCTGTGTGTCTTCTTTCACTTAGAATCATCGTACCTGAATCCACTCATTTTGCTGCTACTTGTCTTATGACATTGATTTCGTGGCTGAGGGATATTCCATCGTACGTAAGTTCCACAATGTTTGGAACCATTTTTATATTTCCTGGGATATTTCAGGTGTACCCAGGTTGAGGTTCTTGTAAGCAGTGCAGCCCTCAATTTGGGGGTGGCTCTGTCTTATGGATTTTCAGTTTTCCCAAGGTATATTCCCTAGACTGGAAGTGCCCTTGGCTCTGTAGCCCAGTTGTTTACTTGTTTTAGGGAACACAATGCACTCCTCCAGTGAGGCAGTTGGCAACTTACATCCCGCCCATCAGCATAAAAAGGCTCCCTGTTCTCCAGGGCCTGTCTTGCCTTTCTGGTTTTTACACATTTTGTGGATGTCCCTTTTGACCGGTGGGAAGTGATACTTATTTGTAGTGCAGATTTGCATTGCCCGCTTGCTTGCTTGGCCATAAAGGGTGTATGCGTTTTCTCCTGATTATATTCAGGAGAAAACACATACGCCCTTTATGGCCAAGTGCATCATTGTCGAAGTTGTGCCCCTCTTCCTGTGCTTTACAGGCGATTCCAACGTACCTCTTGAAATCTGTTTCCTGCTATTCTGCCTCGCTTTCAAGTCCGCCTCGTTGCCTTCCCTCAACAGATTTTTGGACGATAGTTGGCCTTGATTACTCTGCCAGTTTGTGAATTGCTGTGCCCCTCAGCTCCATTTTTCAACTCGTTTTTTGTGAGCTGAACGCAAGTCCAAACTTTTGGTTCAGGACCTATACTGGTTCCCGGTGGGTGGCTGAGACTTTGGTTAATTCTTCTTCCTGCCGGGAAATTAGAGTGACATGTGCCCATCCAAATGCCTAACAGCTACTCTCTCATTGGTTCTCCTTCTTCCCTTTCATCCTCTGCCAAATTGGCAACCTGTGCGAACCAGGAGCTTAAAGGGGCTGTCTCTCCAAGTTGGGAGATTGATAGGAAAGCAGTTGGAAAGTCAAACCGGAGCACCAGGAGAGGGGCTCTTCGTTGAGTTTTAGAAACCTTTCGTATTCACAGTGTGTCCATTCTCTAGGTTTCCCGTACACGTTATAGCTGTAGTAATATTCCCTTCAACCTGGAGAGCTGGGACCCATGGAATGGGTGCCATGCATTATTGCTTTAAAGGGTCTGCATTTGCTCACCCAATCTCACCAATCCTCTCAGTCCCAAGTGTCCAGCCTTATGCCACATCCAGCTGTCATTGTAGATAGGGTCATTCCAGGTTGCATCAGAGACCCTGAAGGAATTGTAAAGAATTTCCCTGTTTCTTTGTTCTGTTTTTGTAATTCCTTCTTAGAGTGGGTTTCAGCTGATTCTCGCTGCCATGTTTATGCCAGTCTAGACACACTTGATTCCCTTACGGAGACATATCAATACATAGGTTTTAAGATTCTTACTAGTCAGATCTATTCCTCTGTGGGAAATATGGGGTTTTGAGTCCCTTTCACTGAGGAAGGTGGAGGTCTTGTCTATTCCATAGTTGGTTTTTGGAACGGTACCTGTGCTTATATCAAACTCGGGTTTGATGCATCACCCCACCTCTCCTTCCCCCTTAAGCAGGCATAAGAGTGTTTTCTAAATGCGAGACTCTGTTCTCTTGCCTAACTCAGTTCATGTGTAGCCATGTTTACAGGATCTTCCTAAGTGATATCTTATGATAAGTTTCTTTTCCTGTGTGACTTCTTTCACTTAGAATCATCGTACCTGAATCCACTCATTTTGCTGCTACTTGTCTTATGACATTGATTTCGTGGCTGAGGGATATTCCATCGTACGTAAGTTCCACAATGTTTGGAACCATTTTTATATTTCCTGGGATATTTCAGGTGTACCCAGGTTGAGGTTCTTGTAAGCAGTGCCCCCCTCAATTTGGGGGTGGCTCTGTATTATGGATTTTCAGTTTTCCCAAGGTATATTCCCTAGACCTGAAGTGCCCTTGGCTCTGTAGCTGTGTTGTTTACTTGTTTTAGGGAACACAATGCACTCCTCCAGTGAGGCAGTTGGCAACTTACATCCCGCCCATCAGCATAAAAAGGCTCCCTGTTCTCCAGGGCCCGTCTTGCCTTTCTGGTTTTTACACATTTTGTGGATGTCCCTTTTGACCGGTGGGAAGTGATACTTCTTTGTAGTGCAGATTTGCATTGCCCGCTTGCTTGCTTGGCCATAAAGGGCGTATGCGTTTTCTCCTGAATATATTCAGGAGAAAACGCATACGCCCTTTATGGCCAAGTGCATCATTGTCGAAGTTGTGCCCCTCTTCCTGTGCTTTACAGGCGATTCCAACGTACCTCTTGAAATCTGTTTCCTGCTATTCTGCCTCGCTTTCAAGTCCGCCTCGTTGCCTTCCCACAACAGATTTTTGGACGATAGTTGGCCTTGATTACTCTGCCAGTTTGTGAATTGCTGTGCCCCTGAGCTCCATTTTTCAACTCGTTTTTTGTGAGCTGAACGCAAGTCCAAACTTTTGGTTCAGGACCTATACTGGTTCCCGGTGGGTGGATGAGACTTTGGTTAATTCTTCTTCCTGCCGGGAAATTAGAGTGACATGTGCCCATCCAAATGCCTAACAGCTACTCTCTCATTGGTTCTCCCTCTTCCCTTTCATCCTCTGCCAAATTGGCAACCTGTGCGAACCAGGAGCTTAAAGGGGCTGTCTCTCCAAGTTGGGAGATTGATAGGAAAGCAGTTGGAAAGTCAAACCGGAGCACCAGGAGAGGGGCTCTTCGTTGAGTTTTAGAAACCTTTCGTATTCACAGTGTGTCCATTCTCTAGGTTTCCCGTACACGTTATAGCTGTAGTAATATTCCCTTCAACCTGGAGAGCTGGGACCCATGGAATGGGTGCCATGCATTATTGCTTTAAAGGGTCTGCATTTGCTCACCCAATCTCACCAATCCTCTCAGTCCCAAGTGTCCAGCCTTATGCCACATCCAGCTGTCATTGTAGATAGGGTCATTCCAGGTTGCATCAGAGACCCTGAAGGAATTGTAAAGAATTTCCCTGTTTCTTTGTTCTGTTTTTGAAATTCCTTTTTAGAGTGGGTTTCAGCTGATTCTCGCTGCCATGTTTATGCCAGTCTAGACACACTTGATTCCCTTACGGAGACATATCAATACATAGGTTTTAAGATTCTTACTAGTCAGATCTATTCCTTCTGCGGGAAATATGGCGTTTTCAGTCCCTTTCACTGAGGAAGGTGCAGGTCTTGTCTATTCCATAGTTGGTTTTTGGAACGGTACCTGTGCTTATATCAAACTCGGGTTTGATGCATCACCCCACCTCTCCTTCCCCCTTAAGCAGGCATAAGAGTGTTTTCTAAATGTGAGACTCTGTTCTCTTGCCTAACTCAGTTCATGTGTAGCCATGTTTACAGGATCTTCCTAAGTGATATCTTATGATAAGTTTCTTTTCCTGTGTGACTTCTTTCACTTAGAATCATCGTACCTGAATCCACTCATTTTGCTGCTACTTGTCTTATGACATTGATTTCTTGGCTGAGGGATATTCCATCGTACGTAAGTTCCACAATGTTTGGAACCATTTTTATATTTCCTGGGATATTTCAGGTGTACCCTGGTTGAGGTTCTTGTAAGCAGTGCAGCCCTCAATTTGGGGGTGGCTCTGTATTATGGATTTTCAGTTTTCCCAAGGTATATTCCCTAGACCTGAAGTGCCCTTGGCTCTGTAGCTGTGTTGTTTACTTGTTTTAGGGAACACAATGCACTCCTCCAGTGAGGCAGTTGGCAACTTACATCCCGCCCATCAGCATAAAAAGGCTCCCTGTTCTCCAGGGCCCGTCTTGCCTTTCTGGTTTTTACACATTTTGTGGATGTCCCTTTTGACCGGTGGGAAGTGATACTTCCTTGTAGTGCAGATTTGCATTGCCCGCTTGCTTGCTTGGCCATAAAGGGCGTATGCGTTTTCTCCTGAATATATTCAGGAGAAAACGCATACGCCCTTTATGGCCAAGTGCATCATTGTCGAAGTTGTGCCCCTCTTCCTGTGCTTTACAGGCGATTCCAACGTACCTCTTGAAATCTGTTTCCTGCTATTCTGCCTCGCTTTCAAGTCCGCCTCGTTGCCTTCCCACAACAGATTTTTGGACGATAGTTGGCCTTGATTACTCTGCCAGTTTGTGAATTGCTGTGCCCCTGAGCTCCATTTTTCAACTCGTTTTTTGTGAGCTGAACGCAAGTCCAAACTTTTGGTTCAGGACCTATACTGGTTCCCGGTGGGTGGCTGAGACTTTGGTTAATTCTTCTTCCTGCCGGGAAATTAGAGTGACATGTGCCCATCCAAATGCCTAACAGCTACTCTCTCATTGGTTCTCCCTCTTCCCTTTCATCCTCTGCCAAATTGGCAACCTGTGCGAACCAGGAGCTTAAAGGGGCTGTCTCTCCAAGTTGGGAGATTGATAGGAAAGCAGTTGGAAAGTCAAACCGGAGCACCAGGAGAGGGGCTCTTCGTTGAGTTTTAGAAACCTTTCGTATTCACAGTGTGTCCATTCTCTAGGTTTCCCGTACACGTTATAGCTGTAGTAATATTCCCTTCAACCTGGAGAGCTGGGACCCATGGAATGGGTGCCATGCATTATTGCTTTAAAGGGTCTGCATTTGCTCACCCAATCTCACCAATCCTCTCAGTCCCAAGTGTCCAGCCTTATGCCACATCCAGCTGTCATTGTAGATAGGGTCATTCCAGGTTGCATCAGAGACCCTGAAGGAATTGTAAAGAATTTCCCTGTTTCTTTGTTCTGTTTTTGAAATTCCTTTTTACAGTGGGTTTCAGCTGATTCTCGCTGCCATGTTTATGCCAGTCTAGACACACTTGATTCCCTTATGGAGACATATCAATACATAGGTTTTAAGATTCTTACTAGTCAGATCTATTCCTCTGTGGGAAATATGGGGTTTTGAGTCCCTTTCACTGAGGAAGGTGGAGGTCTTGTCTATTCCATAGTTGGTTTTTGGAACGGTACCTGTGCTTATATCAAACTCGGGTTTGATGCATCACCCCACCTCTCCTTCCCCCTTAAGCAGGCATAAGAGTGTTTTCTAAATGTGAGACTCTGTTCTCTTGCCTAACTCAGTTCATGTGTAGCCATGTTTACAGGATCTTCCTAAGTGATATCTTATGATAAGTTTCTTTTCCTGTGTGACTTCTTTCACTTAGAATCATCGTACCTGAATCCACTCATTTTGCTGCTACTTGTCTTATGACATTGATTTCTTGGCTGAGGGATATTCCATCGTACGTAAGTTCCACAATGTTTGGAACCATTTTTATATTTCCTGGGATATTTCAGGTGTACCCAGGTTGAGGTTCTTGTAAGCAGTGCAGCCCTCAATTTGGGGGTGGCTCTGTCTTATGGATTTTCAGTTTTCCCAAGGTATATTCCCTAGACTGGAAGTGCCCTTGGCTCTGTAGCTCTGTTGTTTACTTGTTTTAGGGAACACAATGCACTCCTCCAGTGAGGCAGTTGGCAACTTACATCCCGCCCATCAGCATAACAAGGCTCCATGTTCTCCAGGGCCCGTCTTGCCTTTCTGGTTTTTACACATTTTGTGGATGTCCCTTTTGACCGGTGGGAAGTGATACTTGTTTGTAGTGCAGATTTGCATTGCCCGCTTGCTTGCTTGGCCAAAAAGGGCGTATGCGTTTTCTCCTGAATATATTCAGGAGAAAACGCATACGCCCTTTTTGGCCAAGTGCATCATTGTTGAAGTTGTGCCCCTCTTCCTGTGCTTTACAGGTGAGTCCAACGTACCTCTTGAAATCTGATTCCTGCTATTCTGCCTCGCTTTCAAGTCCGCCTCGTTGCCTTCCCTCAACAGATTTTTGGACGATAGTTGGCCTTGATTACTCTGCCAGTTTGTGAATTGCTGTGCCCCTGAGCTCCATTTTTCAACTCGTTTTTTGTGAGCTGAACGCAAGTCCAAACTTTTGGTTCAGGACCTATACTGGTTCAGGGTGGGTGGCTGAGACTTTGGTTAATTCTTCTTCCTCCCCGGAAATTAGAGTGACATGTGCCCATCCAAATGCCTCACAGCTACTCTCTCATTGGTTCTCCCTCTTCCCTTTCATCCTCTGCCAAATTGGCAACCTGTGCGAACCAGGAGCTTAAAGGGGCTGTCTCTCCAAGTTGGGAGATTGATAGGAAAGCAGTTGGAAAGTCAAACCGGAGCACCAGGAGAGGGGCTCTTCGTTGAGTTTTAGAAACCTTTCGTATTCACAGTGTGTCCATTCTCTACGTTTCCCGTACACGTTATAGCTGTAGTAATATTCCCTTCAACCTGGAGAGCTGGGACCCATGGAATGGGTGCCATGCATTATTGCTTTAAAGGGTCTGCATTTGCTCACCCAATCTCACCAATCCTCTCAGTCCCAAGTGTCCAGCCTTATGCCATATCCAGCTGTCATTGTAGATAGGGTCATTCCAGGTTGCATCAGAGACCCTGAAGGAATTGTAAAGAATTTCCCTGTTTCTTTGTTCTGTTTTTGAAATTCCTTTTTAGAGTGGGTTTGAGCTGATTCTCGCTGCCATGTTTATGCCAGTCTAGACACACTTGATTCCCTTACGGAGACATATCAATACATAGGTTTTAAGATTCTTACTAGTCAGATCTATTCCTCTGCGGGAAATATGGGGTTTTGAGTCCCTTTCACTGAGGAAGGTGGAGGTCTTGTGTATTCCATAGTTGGTTTTTGGAACGGTACCTGTGCTTATATCAAACTCGGGTTTGATGCATCACCCCACCTCTCCTTCCCCCTTAAGCAGGCATAAGAGTGTTTTCTAAATGTGAGACTCTGTTCTCTAGCCTAACTCAGTTCATGTGTAGCCATGTTTACAGGATCTTCCTAAGTGATATCTTATGATAAGTTTCTTTTCCTGTGTGACTTCTTTCACTTAGAATCATCGTACCTGAATCCACTCATTTTGCTGCTACTTGTCTTATGACATTGATTTCTTGGCTGAGGGATATTCCATCGTACGTAAGTTCCACAATGTTTGGAACCATTTTTATATTTCCTGGGATATTTCAGGTGTACCCAGGTTGAGGTTCTTGTAAGCAGTGCAGCCCTCAATTTGGGGGTGGCTCTGTCATATGGATTTTCAGTTTTCCCAAGGTATATTCCCTAGACTGGAAGTGCCCTTGGCTCTGTAGCCCAGTTGTTTACTTGTTTTAGGGAACACAATGCACTCCTCCAGTGAGGAAGTTGGCAACTTACATCCCGCCCATCAGCATATCAAGGCTCCCTGTTCGCCAGGGCCAATCTTGCCTTTTGAAACGGTCATTTTGAAATATGGACTTCATTTGAATTTCTTGGTCGATATGTGACCCCAGGATTTGTTATCAGGGCAGGTGTCATTTACAGGCCTGCAATGATTTTGAATATCAACTGACCATTAGCGTTGGGATTAAAGCTGCTGTTGCCTGAAAAGGCCACAAGGTGGCAGCAGTTCTCCCTTACCAAATATGGTTACTAGGGCAACAGAGCCTCAATGGAAGTGGTGTTCTAGATTGGAATTTAGAAAGGAATATGCCAGGAGAAAGCCCCTCAAGTTTGTCTCACTACTTCTTCTTCGTGTTTTTAATTTATATTTTTTTTATTTTTTATTACAGCAAGTTTGATTACAATGTTTGGCTTGTTGTAGGTTTGGAAGATGTGGTTCTTTTACACATATACAGATGTCTGTTCTTCCTGGGATCCTTTTCCCATGTACATTATGACAGAATGTTGAGTAGTCCTCTCTTGGTATTCTGTAGGTCTTTGGTGATTATATATGTCACCTGTGTTTGTATATGTCTGTTAACCCCAATATCGTAATGAAACCAATCCTCACACCTTTCCATTGGTGAACCATAAGTTTGTTTAATGAATCTGTGATTG
Organism: Mesoplodon mirus; assembly: GCF_964341445.2. Lineage (NCBI taxonomy): Eukaryota > Metazoa > Chordata > Mammalia > Artiodactyla > Ziphiidae > Mesoplodon > Mesoplodon mirus. The sequence goes on along the minus strand of NW_028295681.1, from coordinate 149,707 downwards.
CCCTTCTCCGTGGAAATATCTGCCCTGGTATCCATTTATAGGTAACACCTATATGTGATATGATACGATATGTGTCTTTCACTTTCTGGCTTACTACAAGTCACGTGATTACCTCTAGACTCATCTATGGGGCTGCAAATGGCATTGTGTCCTTTTTTCCCTTGGCTTCTATTCTGCCTTAGCGAGGTCCATTTTCAACAATGTGACTCCCTGAGGGTTGTGGATTAGCTGACCTGGGCAGCCTTACCCTGCCGGCCCGCCCTCCACAGGTGTGCCTCGTTGAGGTCAATATAAACAGCGCTCCAGGCAGCAATAGCCCCTGAAGCTGTGCCTGACTCCATATTCTCTGCCCCGTCAGCAGTCTCGGGGCTGTGCTGGTGGGAGGGAGTGATGGGCCACAGCTTTGTGGGTGGCCCGGTCTGAGTGGGGTTCTGCTGGGCTTTCTGCAGGAGTTGCCAGGCTGCCACCTGTAAAGAAGAGGATGTGTCACCCATACCTTCCACTGGAATTTCTCTCCGGACAGAGGTGAGGAAGGAAAAACGCAGTGGGGGCCGGGACAGGACGGGTATCTCAGGCAGGGCAATGGAAAGCTCCCGGAAGAGCGCCCGGGTCCAGGACCACCCTGACTGGCCTGCAGGCACCAAGTTGGCCTGCGTAGTTTTGATGGTGTGGCTCCGCGTCCCTTCCTCTAGGCTTTCAAGCCCTTGTACATGTTCAGGTGTTTTACCTGGGAAGGGTGGGAACAGTTCAGCAGCAGCTGACCAGGGACTCAGCTCACTTTTACTCACAGATGCCTAGGCATTGTGCCCCAGCTTTGCAATGAGGATGCTCCTTGCGTTGGGGGTGGGTTGCTGGCTGTATGGGAGATGGTTCCCCACCTCTGACCAATTTCAGAATTGTTTACTGCTGAAGCAAGTGCCCTGATACTGTTTTCCTCTGTATAACTCGTGGGTTCAGGTTTTTTTTTTTTTCTTTTATGGTTCAAGTTAGATTTTCTTCCTCTTTTATGTATTTATAGATATAAGCATGGAAATAATTCATTCCTATAAATACATCTGTGTGACGGGAAGAACTTTTTTCTGTTTTATTTTTAAATTTTATTTTTTAAAATTTTGAAATTTAATTTTATTTATTTTTTTATACAGCCCGTTATTATTAGTTATGTATTTTATGCATATACATGTATACAGGTCAATCCCAAACTCCCAACTCATCCCACCACCACCACCCCATGGCTTCCCACACTTGGTGTCCATAAGTTTGTTCTCTACCTCTGTGTCTCTATTTCTTCCCTGCAAACCAGTTCATCTGTACCATTTTTAGGCTCCACATATATGCATTAATATACAATATTTGTTTTCCTCTTTCTGACTTACTTCATTCTGTATGACAGTCTCTCGATCCATCGATGTCTCTACAAATGACCCAGTTTCATTCCTTTTAATGGCCGAGTAATATTCCATTTTATATATGTACCACATCTTTATCCATTCATCTGTCTGTGGGCATTTAGGTTGCTTCCATTACCTGGCTATTGTAAATAGTGCTGCAACGAACATTGTGGTGAATGTGCCTTTTTGAAATACGGTTTTCTCTGGGTATATGCCCAGAAGTGGGATTGCTGGATCAGATGGTAATTCTATTTCTAATTTTTTTAAGGAAACTCCATACTGTTCTCCATAGTGACTGTATCAATTTACATTCCCACCAATAGTGGAAGAGGGCTCCTTTTGTCCACACCCTCCCCAGAATTGGTTGTTTGTAGATTTTCTGATGATGCCGATTCTAACAGGTGTGAGGTGATACCTCATTGTAGTTTTGATTTGCATTTCTCTAATAATTAGTGCTGTTGAGGAGCTTTTCATGTGCCTCTTGGCCATCTCTCTGTCTCCTTTGAAGAAAAGTCTCTTTAGATCTTCTGCCCATTTTTTTGGGTTGTTTGTTTTTTTAATATTAAGCTGCATGAGCTCTTTATATATATTGGAGATTAAACCTCTGTCCATTGATTCGTCTGCAACGATTTTCGCCCATTCTGAGGGATGCATTTTTCCATTCCCGTGTTTTTTAACAAAAAAGGAAAGAAAGGAAAAGAAGCAGAACACTAATGTGCGTAAAATATGCCTTTTGAAACGGTCATTTTGAAATATGGACGTCCTTTGAATTTTTTGGTCGATATGTGACCCCAGGATTTGTTTTCAGGGCAGGTGTCATTTACAGGCCTGCAATGATTTTGAATATCAACTGACCATTAGCGCTGGGATTAAAGCTGCTGTTGTGTGACACGGCCACAAGGTGGCAGCAGTTCACCCTTACCAAATCTGTTTACTAGGGCAAGAGAGCCTCAGTGGAAGTGGTGTTCTAGATTGGAATTTAGAATGGAATGTGCCAGGAGAAAGCCCCTCACGTTTGTCTCACTACTTCTTGTTCGTGTTTTTAATTTAATTTTTTATTTTTTATTACAGCAAGTTTGATTACAATGTTTGGCTTGTTGTAGGTGTGGAAGATGTGGTTCTTTTACACATATACAGATGACTGTTCTTTCTGGCATCCTTTTCCCATGTACGTTATGACAGAATGTTGAGTAGTCCTCTCTTGGTATTCTGTAGGTCTTTGGTGATTATATATGTCACCTGTGTTTGTATATGTCTGTTAACCCCGATATCGTAATGAAACCAATCCTCACACCTTTCCATTGGTGAACCATAAGTTTGTTTAATGAATCTGTGATTACCCTTCTCCGTGGAAATATCTGCCCTGGTATCCATTTTTAGGTAACACCTATAAGTGATATGATATGATATGTGTCTTTCACTTTCTGACTTACTACAAGTCACGTGATTACTTCTAGACTCATCTACGGTGCTGCAAATGGCATTGTGTCCTTTTTTCCCTTGGCTTCTCTTCTGCCTTAGCGGGGTCCATTTTCAACAATGTGATTCCCTGAGGGTTGTGGATTAGCTGACCTGTGCAGCCTTACACTGCCGGCCCGCCCTCCCCAGGTCTGCCTCGTTGAGGTCAATATAAACAGAGCTCCATTCAGCAATAGCCCCTGAAGCTGTGCCTGACTCCATATTCTCTGCCCCGTCAGCAGTCTCGGGGTTGTGCTGGTGGGAGGGAGTGAGGGGCCACAGCTTTGTGGTTGGCCCAGTGTGAGTGGGGTTCTGCTGGCCTTTCTGCAGGAGTTGCCAGGCTGCCGCCTGTAAAGAAGAGGATGTGTCACCCATACCTTCCGCTGGAATTTCTCTCCGGACAGAGGTGAGGAAGGAAAAATGCAGTGGGGTCCGGGAGAGGAGGGGTATCACAGGCAGGGCAATGGAAAGCTTCTGGAAGAGCGCCCGGGGCTAGGACCACCCTGGCTGTCCTGCAGGCACCAAGTTGGCCTGCGTGCTGTCGCTGGTGTGGCTCCACGGTCCTTCCTCTAGGCTTTCAAGCCCTTGTACATATTCAGGTGTTTTACCAGGAAAGGGTGGGAACAGTTCAGCAGCAGCTGGCCTGGGGCTCAGCTCACGTTTACTCACAGATGCCTCGGCACGGTCCCCAGCTTTGCAATGAGGATGCTCCTTGCGTGGGGGGTGGGTTCCTGGCTGTATGGGAGATGGTTCCCCACCTCTGACCAATTTCAGAATTGTTTACCGCTGGAGCAAGTGAGGTGATAGGGTTTTCCTCTGTATATCTCGTGGGTTCACGTTTTTTTTCTTTTATGGTTCAAGTTAGATTTTATTCCTCTTTTATGTATTTATAAGTATAAGCATGGAAATAATTCATTCCTATAAATACAACTGTGTGACGGGAAGAATTTTTTCTGTTTTATTTTTAAATTTTATTTTTTAAAATTTTGAAATTTAATTTTATTTATTTTTTTATACAGCACGTTATTATTAGTTATGTATTTTATGCTTATACATGTATACAGGTCAATCCCAAACTCCCAACTCATCCCACCACCACCACCCCATGGCTTCCCACACTTGGTGTCCATACGTTTGTTCTCTACCTCTGTGTCTCTATTTCTTCCCTGCAAACCAGTTCATCTGTACCATTTTTAGGCTCCACATATATGCATTAATATACAAAATTTGTTTTCCTCTTTCTGACTTACTTCATTCTGTATGACAGTCTCTCGATCCATCGATGTCTCTACAAATGACCCAGTTTCATTCCTTTTAATGGCCGAGTAATATTCCATTTTATATATGTACCACATCTTTATCCATTCATCTGTCTGTGGGCATTTAGGTTGCTTCCATTACCTGGCTATTGTAAATAGTGCTGCAACGAACATTGTGGTGAATGTGCCTTTTGGAAATACGGTATTCTCTGGGTATATGCCCAGAAGTGGGATTGCTGGATCAGATGGTAATTCTATTTCTAATTTTTTTAAGGAAACTCCATACTGTTCTCCATAGTGACTGTATCAATTTACATTCCCACCAATAGTGGAAGAGGGCTCCTTTTGTCCACACCCTCCCCAGAATTGGTTGTTTGTAGATTTTCTGATGATGCCGATTCTAACAGGTGTGAGGTGATACCTCATTGTAGTTTTGATTTGCATTTCTCTAATAATTAGTGCTGTTGAGCAGCTTTTCATGTGCGTCTTGGCCATCTCTGTGTCTCCTTTGAAAAAACGTCTCTTTAGATCTTCTGCCCATTTTTTTTGGGTTGTTTGTTTTTTTTTAATATTAAGCTGCATGAGCTGTTTATATATATATATTGGAGATTAAACCTCTGTCCATTGATTCGTCTGCAACGATTTTCGCCCATTCTGAGGGATGCCTTTTTCCATTCCCGTGTTTTTTAAGAAAAAAGAAAAGAAAGGTAAAGAAGCAGAACACTAATGTGCGTAAAATATGCCTTTTGAAACGGTCGTTTTGAAATATGGACGTCCTTTGAATTTTTTGGTCGATATGTGACCCCAGGATTTGTTTTCAGGGCAGGTGTCATTTACAGGCCTGCAATGATTTTGAATATCAACTGACCATTAGCGTTGGGATTAAAGCTGCTGTTGTGTGAAACGGCCACAAGGAGGCAGCAGTTCACCCTTACCAAATCTGGATACTAGGGCAAGAGAGCCTCAGTGGAAGTGGTGTTCTAGATTGGAGTTTAGAATGGAATGTGCCAGGAGAAAGCCCCTCACGTTTGTCTCACTATTTCTTGTTCGTGTTTTTAATTTAATTTTTTATTTTTTATTACAGCAAGTTTGATTACAATGTTTGGCTTGTTGTAGGGGTGGAAAATGTGGTTCTTTTACACATATACAGATGTCTGTTCTTCCTGGGATCCTTTTCCCATGTACCTTATGACAGAATGTTGAGTAGTCCTCTCTTGGTATTCTGTAGGTCTTTGGTGATTATATATGTCACCTGTGTTTTTATATGTCTGTTAACCCCGATATCATAATGAAACCAATCCTCACACCATTCCATTGGTGAACCATAAGTTTGTTTAATGAATCTGTGATTGCCCTTCTCCGTGGAAATATCTGCCCTGGTATCCATTTTTAGGTAACACCTATAAGTGATATGATATGATATGTGTCTTTCACTTTCTGACTTACTACAAGTCACGTGATTACTTCTAGACTCATCTACGGTGCTGCAAATGGCATTGTGTCCTTTTTTCCCTTGGCTTCTCTTCTGCCTTACCGGGGTCCATTTTCAACAATGTGATTCCCTGAGGGTTGTGGATTAGCTGAACTGGGCAGCCTTACCCTGCAGTCCCTCCCTCCCCAGGTGTGCCTCATTGAGGTCAATATAAAGAGCGCTCCAGGCAGCAATAGCCCCTGAAGCTGTGCCTGACTCCATATTCTCTGCCCTGTCAGCAGTCTCGGGGCTGTGCTGTTGTGAGGGAGTGAGGGGCCACAGCTTTGTGGGTGGCCCGGTGTGAGTGGGGTTCTGCTGGCCTTTCTGCAGGAGTTGCCAGGCTGCCGCCTGTAAAGAAGAGGTTGTGTCACCCATACCTTCCGCTGGAATTTCTCTCCGGACAGAGGTGAGGAAGGAAAAAAGCAGTGGGGGCCGGGACAGGAGGGGTATCTAAGGCAGGGCAATGGAAAGCTTCTGGAAGAGCGCCCGTGGCCAGGACCACCCTGGCTGGCCTGCAGGCACCAAGTTGGCCTGCGTGCTGTCGCTGGTGTGGCTCCACGGTCCTTCCTCTAGGCTTTCAAGCCCTTGTACATATTCAGGTGTTTTACCTGGAAAGGGTGGGAACAGTTCAGCAGCAGCTGGCCTGGGGCTCAGCTCACGTTTACTCACAGATGCCTCGGCACGGTCCCCCAGCTTTGCAATGAGGACGCTCCTTGCGTGGGGGGTGGGTTGCTGGCTCCATGGGAGATGGTTCCCCACCTCTGACCAATTTCAGAATTGTTTACCACTGGAGCAAGTGCCCTGATAGGGTTTTCCTCTGTATAACTCGTGGGTTCAGGTTTTTTTTTTCTTTTATGGTTCAAGTTAGATTTTATTCCTCTTTTATGTATTTATAGATATAAGCATGGAAATAATTCATTCCTATAAATACATCTGTGTGACGGGAAGAATTTTTTCTGTTTTATTTTTAAATTTTATTTTTTAAAATTTTGAAATTTAATTTTATTTATTTTTTTATACAGCACGTTATTATTAGTTATGTATTTTATGCTTATACATGTATACAGGTCAATCCCAAACTCCCAACTCATCCCAACACCACCACCCCATGGCTTCCCACACTTGGTGTCCATACGTTTGTTCTCTACCTCTGTGTCTCTATTTCTTCCCTGCAAACCAGTTCATCTGTACCATTTTTAGGCTCCACATATATGCATTAATATACAAAATTTGTTTTCCTCTTTCTGACTTACTTCATTCTGTATGACAGTCTCTCGATCCATCGATGTCTCTACAAATGACCCAGTTTCATTCCTTTTAATGGCCGAGTAATATTCCATTTTATATATGTACCACATCTTTATCCATTCATCTGTCTGTGGGCATTTAGGTTGCTTCCATTACCTGGCTATTGTAAATAGTGCTGCAACGAACATTGTGGTGAATGTGCCTTTTTGAAATACGGTATTCTCTGGGTATATGCCCAGAAGTGGGATTGCTGGATCAGATGGTAATTCTATTTCTAATTTTTTTAAGGAAACTCCATACTGTTCTCCATAGTGACTGTATCAATTTACATTCCCACCAATAGTGGAAGAGGGCTCCTTTTGTCCTCACCCTCCCCAGAATTGGTTGTTTGTAGATTTTCTGATGATGCCGATTCTAACAGGTGTGAGGTGATACCTCATTGTAGTTTTGATTTGCATTTCTCTAATAATTAGTGCTGTTGAGCAGCTTTTCATGTGCGTCTTGGCCATCTCTGTGTCTCCTTTGAAAAAACGTCTCTTTAGATCTTCTGCCCATTTTTTTTGGGTTGTTTGTTTTTTTTTAATATTAAGCTGCATGAGCTGTTTATATATATATATTGGAGATTAAACCTCTGTCCATTGATTCGTCTGCAACGATTTTCGCCCATTCTGAGGGATGCCTTTTTCCATTCCCGTGTTTTTTAAGAAAAAAGAAAAGAAAGGTAAAGAAGCAGAACACTAATGTGCGTAAAATATGCCTTTTGAAACGGTCGTTTTGAAATATGGACGTCCTTTGAATTTTTTGGTCGATATGTGACCCCAGGATTTGTTTTCAGGGCAGGTGTCATTTACAGGCCTGCAATGATTTTGAATATCAACTGACCATTAGCGTTGGGATTAAAGCTGCTGTTGTGTGAAACGGCCACAAGGAGGCAGCAGTTCACCCTTACCAAATCTGGTTACTAGGGCAAGAGAGCCTCAGTGGAAGTGGTGTTCCAGATTGGAGTTTAGAATGGAATGTGCCAGGAGAAAGCCCCTCACGTTTGTCTCACTATTTCTTGTTCGTGTTTTTAATTTAATTTTTTATTTTTTATTACAGCAAGTTTGATTACAATGTTTGGCTTGTTGTAGGGGTGGAAAATGTGGTTCTTTTACACATATACAGATGTCTGTTCTTCCTGGGATCCTTTTCCCATGTACCTTATGACAGAATGTTGAGTAGTCCTCTCTTGGTATTCTGTAGGTCTTTGGTGATTATATATGTCACCTGTGTTTTTATATGTCTGTTAACCCCGATATCATAATGAAACCAATCCTCACACCATTCCATTGGTGAACCATAAGTTTGTTTAATGAATCTGTGATTGCCCTTCTCCGTGGAAATATCTGCCCTGGTATCCATTTTTAGGTAACACCTATAAGTGATATGATATGATATGTGTCTTTCACTTTCTGACTTACTACAAGTCACGTGATTACTTCTAGACTCATCTACGGTGCTGCAAATGGCATTGTGTCCTTTTTTCCCTTGGCTTCTCTTCTGCCTTACCGGGGTCCATTTTCAACAATGTGATTCCCTGAGGGTTGTGGATTAGCTGAACTGGGCAGCCTTACCCTTCAGTCCCGCCCTCCCCAGGTGTGCCTCATTGAGGTCAATATAAACAGCGCTCCAGGCAGCAATAGCCCCTGAAGCTGTGCCTGACTCCATGTTCTCTGCCCTGTCAGCAGTCTCGGGGCTGTGCTGGTGGGAGGGAGTGAGGGGCCACAGCTTTGTGGGTGGCCCGGTGTGAGTGGGGTTCTGCTGGCCTTTCTGCAGGAGTTGCCAGGCTGCCGCCTGTAAAGAAGAGGTTGTGTCACCCATACCTTCCGCTGGAATTTCTCTCCGGACAGAGGTGAGGAAGGAAAAAAGCAGTGGGGGCCGGGACAGGTGGGGTATGTCAGGCAGGGCAATGGAAAGCTTCTGGAAGAGCGCCCGGGGCCAGGACCACCCTGGCTGGCCTGCAGGCACCAAGTTGGCCTGCGTGCTTTTGCTGGTGTGGCACCACGGTCCTTCCTCTAGGCTTTCAAGCCTTGTACATATTCAGGTGTTTTACCTGGAAAGGGTGGGAACAGTTCAGCAGCAGCTGGCCTGGGGCTCAGCTCGCGTTTACTCACAGATGCCTCGGCACGGTCCCCCAGCTTTGCAATGAGGACGCTCCTTGCGTGGGGGGTGTGTTGCTGGCTCTATGGGAGATGGTTCCCCACCTCTGACCAATTTCAGAATTGTTTACCACTGGAGCAAGTGCCCTGATAGGGTTTTCCTCTGTATAACTCGTGGGTTCAGGTTTTTTTTTTTCTTTTATGGTTCAAGTTAGATTTTATTCCTCTTTTATGTATTTATAGATATAAGCATGGAAATAATTCATTCCTATAAATACATCTGTGTGACGGGAATAATTTTTTCTGTTTTATTTTTAAATTTTATTTTTTAAAATTTTGAAATTTAATTTTATTTATTTATTTATACAGCACGTTATTATTAGTTATGTATTTTATGCATATATATGTATACAGGTCAATCCCAAACTCCCAACTCATCCCACCACCACCACCCCATGGCTTCCCACACTTGGTGTCCATGCGTTTGTTCTCTACCTCTGTGTCTCTATTTCTTCCCTGCAAACCAGTTCATCTGTACCATTTTTAGGCTCCACATATATGCATTAATATACAATATTTGTTTTCCTCTTTCTGACTTACTTCATTCTGGATGACAGTCTCTCGATCCATCGATGTCTCTACAAATGACCCAGTTTCATTCCTTTTAATGGCCGAGTAATATTCCATTTTATATATATACCACATCTTTATCCGTTCATCTGTCTGTGGTCATTTAGGTTGCTTCCATTACCTGGCTATTGTAAATAGTGCTGCAACGAACATTGTGGTGAATGTGCCTTTTTGAAATACGGTTTTCTCTGGGTATATGCCCAGAAGTGGGATTGCTGGATCAGATGGTAATTCTATTTCTAATTTTTTTAAGGAAACTCCATACTGTTCTCCATAGTGACTGTATCAATTTACATTCCCACCAATAGTGGAAGAGGGCTCCTTTTGTCCACACCCTCCCCAGAATTGGTTGTTTGTAGATTTCCTGATGATGCCGATTCTAACAGGTGTGAGGTGATACCTCATTGTAGTTTTGATTTGCATTTCTCTAATAATTAGTGCTGTTGAGCAGCTTTTCATGTGCGTCTTGGCCATCTCTGTGTCTCCTTTGAAGAAACGTCTCTTTAGATCTTCTGCCCATTTTTTTGGGGTTGTTTGTTTTTTTCAATATTAAGCTGCATGAGCTGTTTATATATATATTGGAGATTAAACCTCTGTCCATTGATTCGTCTGCAACGATTTTCGCCCATTCTGAGGGATGCCTTTTTCCATTCCCGTGTTTTTTAACAAAAAAGAAAAGAAAGGTAAAGAAGCAGAACACTAATGTGCGTAAAATATGCCTTTTGAAACGGTCGTTTTGAAATATGGACGTCCTTTGAATTTTTTGGTCGATATGTGACCCCAGGATTTGTTTTCAGGGCAGGTGTCATTTACAGGCCTGCAATGATTTTGAATATCAACTTACCGTTAGCGCTGGGACTAAAGCTGCTGTTGTGTGAAACGGCCACAAGGTGGCAGCAGTTCACCCTTACCAAATCTGGTTACTAGGGCAAGAGAGCCTCAGTTGAAATGGTGTTCTAGATTGGAATTTAGAATGGAATGTGCCAGGAGAAAGCCCCTCACGTTTGTCTCACTACATCTTGTTCGTGTTTTTAATTTAATTTTTTTTATTTTTTCTTACAGCAAGTTTGATTACAATGTTTGGCTTGTTGTAGGTGTGGAAGATGTGGTTCTTTTACACATATACAGATGTCTGTTCTTCCTGGGATCCTTTTCCCATGTACGTTATGACAGAATGTTGAGTAGTCCTCTCTTGGTATTCTGTAGGTCTTTGGTGATTATATATGTCACCTGTGTTTGTATATATCTGTTAACCCCGATATCGTAATGAAACCAATCCTCACACCTTTCCATTGGTGAACCATAAGTTTGTTTAATGAATCTGTGATTGCCCTTCTCCGTGGAAATATCTGCCCTGGTATCCATTTTTAGGTAACACCTATAAGTGATATGATATGATATGTGTCTTTCACTTTCTGACTTACTACAAGTCACGTGATTACTTCTGGACTCATCTACGGTGCTGCAAATGGCATTGAGTCCTTTTTTCCTTTGGCTTCTCTTCTGCCTTAGCGGGGTCCATTTTCAACAATGTGATTCCCTGAGGGTTGTGGATTACCTGAACTGGGCAGCCTTACCCTGCCAGCCCGCCCTCCCCAGGTGTGCCTCGTTGAGTTCAATATAAACAGCGCTCCAGGCAGCAATAGCCCCTGAAGCTGTGCCTGACTCCATATTCTCTGCCCCGTCAGCAGTCTCGGGGCTGTGCTGGTGGGAGGGAGTGAGGGGCCACAGCTTTGTGGGTGGCCCGGTGTGAGTGGGGTTCTGCTGGCCTTTCTGCAGGAGTTGCCAGGCTGCCGCCTGTAAAGAAGAGGTTGTGTCACCCATACCTTCCGCTGGAATTTCTCTCCGGACAGAGGTGAGGAAGGAAAAAAGCAGTGGGGGCCGGGACAGGTGGGGTATGTCAGGCAGGGCAATGGAAAGCTTCTGGAAGAGCGCCCGGGGCCAGGACCACCCTGGCTGGCCTGCAGGCACCAAGTTGGCCTGCGTGCTGTTGCTGGTGTGGCACCACGGTCCTTCCTCTAGGCTTTCAAGCCTTGTACATATTCAGGTGTTTTACCTGGAAAGGGTGGGAACAGTTCAGCAGCAGCTGGCCTGGGGCTCAGCTCGCGTTTACTCACAGATGCCTCGGCACGGTCCCCCAGCTTTGCAATGAGGACGCTCCTTGCGTGGGGGGTGTGTTGCTGGCTCTATGGGAGATGGTTCCCCACCTCTGACCAATTTCAGAATTGTTTACCACTGGAGCAAGTGCCCTGATAGGGTTTTCCTCTGTATAACTCGTGGGTTCAGGTTTTTTTTTTTTCTTTTATGGTTCAAGTTAGATTTTATTCCTCTTTTATGTATTTATAGATATAAGCATGGAAATAATTCATTCCTATAAATACATCTGTGTGACGGGAATAATTTTTTCTGTTTTATTTTTAAATTTTATTTTTTAAAATTTTGAAATTTAATTTTATTTATTTATTTATACAGCACGTTATTATTAGTTATGTATTTTATGCATATATATGTATACAGGTCAATCCCAAACTCCCAACTCATCCCACCACCACCACCCCATGGCTTCCCACACTTGGTGTCCATGCGTTTGTTCTCTACCTCTGTGTCTCTATTTCTTCCCTGCAAACCAGTTCATCTGTACCATTTTTAGGCTCCACATATATGCATTAATATACAATATTTGTTTTCCTCTTTCTGACTTACTTCATTCTGGATGACAGTCTCTCGATCCATCGATGTCTCTACAAATGACCCAGTTTCATTCCTTTTAATGGCCGAGTAATATTCCATTTTATATATATACCACATCTTTATCCGTTCATCTGTCTGTGGTCATTTAGGTTGCTTCCATTACCTGGCTATTGTAAATAGTGCTGCAACGAACATTGTGGTGAATGTGCCTTTTTGAAATACGGTTTTCTCTGGGTATATGCCCAGAAGTGGGATTGCTGGATCAGATGGTAATTCTATTTCTAATTTTTTTAAGGAAACTCCATACTGTTCTCCATAGTGACTGTATCAATTTACATTCCCACCAATAGTGGAAGAGGGCTCCTTTTGTCCACACCCTCCCCAGAATTGGTTGTTTGTAGATTTCCTGATGATGCCGATTCTAACAGGTGTGAGGTGATACCTCATTGTAGTTTTGATTTGCATTTCTCTAATAATTAGTGCTGTTGAGCAGCTTTTCATGTGCGTCTTGGCCATCTCTGTGTCTCCTTTGAAGAAACGTCTCTTTAGATCTTCTGCCCATTTTTTTGGGGTTGTTTGTTTTTTTCAATATTAAGCTGCATGAGCTGTTTATATATATATTGGAGATTAAACCTCTGTCCATTGATTCGTCTGCAACGATTTTCGCCCATTCTGAGGGATGCCTTTTTCCATTCCCGTGTTTTTTAACAAAAAAGAAAAGAAAGGTAAAGAAGCAGAACACTAATGTGCGTAAAATATGCCTTTTGAAACGGTCGTTTTGAAATATGGACGTCCTTTGAATTTTTTGGTCGATATGTGACCCCAGGATTTGTTTTCAGGGCAGGTGTCATTTACAGGCCTGCAATGATTTTGAATATCAACTTACCGTTAGCGCTGGGACTAAAGCTGCTGTTGTGTGAAACGGCCACAAGGTGGCAGCAGTTCACCCTTACCAAATCTGGTTACTAGGGCAAGAGAGCCTCAGTTGAAATGGTGTTCTAGATTGGAATTTAGAATGGAATGTGCCAGGAGAAAGCCCCTCACGTTTGTCTCACTACATCTTGTTCGTGTTTTTAATTTAATTTTTTTTATTTTTTCTTACAGCAAGTTTGATTACAATGTTTGGCTTGTTGTAGGTGTGGAAGATGTGGTTCTTTTACACATATACAGATGTCTGTTCTTCCTGGGATCCTTTTCCCATGTACGTTATGACAGAATGTTGAGTAGTCCTCTCTTGGTATTCTGTAGGTCTTTGGTGATTATATATGTCACCTGTGTTTGTATATATCTGTTAACCCCGATATCGTAATGAAACCAATCCTCACACCTTTCCATTGGTGAACCATAAGTTTGTTTAATGAATCTGTGATTGCCCTTCTCCGTGGAAATATCTGCCCTGGTATCCATTTTTAGGTAACACCTATAAGTGATATGATATGATATGTGTCTTTCACTTTCTGACTTACTACAAGTCACGTGATTACTTCTGGACTCATCTACGGTGCTGCAAATGGCATTGAGTCCTTTTTTCCTTTGGCTTCTCTTCTGCCTTAGCGGGGTCCATTTTCAACAATGTGATTCCCTGAGGGTTGTGGATTACCTGAACTGGGCAGCCTTACCCTGCCAGCCCGCCCTCCCCAGGTGTGCCTCGTTGAGTTCAATATAAACAGCGCTCCAGGCAGCAATAGCCCCTGAAGCTGTGCCTGACTCCATATTCTCTGCCCCGTCAGCAGTCTCGGGGCTGTGCTGGTGGGAGGGAGTGAGGGGCCACAGCTTTGTGGGTGGCCCGGTGTGAGTGGGGTTCTGCTGGCCTTTCTGCAGGAGTTGCCAGGCTGCCGCCTGTAAAGAAGAGGTTGTGTCACCCATACCTTCCGCTGGAATTTCTCTCCGGACAGAGGTGAGGAAGGAAAAAAGCAGTGGGGGCCGGGACAGGAGGGGTATCTCAGGCAGGGCAATGGAAAGCTTCTGGAAGAGCGCCCGGGGCCAGGGCCACCCTGGCTGGCCTGCAGGCACCAAGTTGGCCGGCGTGCTGTCGCTGGTGTGGCTCCACGGTCCTTCCTCTAGGCTTTCAAGCCCTTGTACATATTCAGGTGTTTTACCTGGAAAGGGTGGGAACAGTTCAGCAGCAGCTGGCCTGGGGCTCAGCTCACGTTTACTCACAGATGCCTCGGCACGGTCCCCCAGCTTTGCAATGAAGACGCTCCTTGCGTGGGGGGTGGGTTGCTGGCTGTATGGGAGATGATTCCCCACCTCTGACCAATTTCAGAATTGTTTACCACTGGAGCAAGTGCCCTGATAGCGTTTTCCTCTGTATAACTCGTGGGTTCAGGTTTTTTTTTTCTTTTATGGTTCAAGTTAGATTTTATTCCTCTTTTATGTATTTATAGATATAAGCATGGAAATAATTCATTCCTATAAATACATCTGTGTGACGGGAAGAATTTTTTCTGTTTTATTTTTTTAATTTTATGTTTAAAATTTTGAAATTTGATTTTATTTATTTTTTTATACAGCACGTTATTATTAGTTATGTATTTTATGCTTATACATGTATACAGGTCAATCCCAAACTCCCAACTCATCCCAACACCACCACCCCATGGCTTCCCACACTTGGTGCCCATACGTTTGTTCTCTACCTCTGTGTCTCTATTTCTTCCCTGCAAACCAGTTCATCTGTACCATTTTTAGGCTCCACATATATGCATTAATATACAATATTTGTTTTCCTCTTTCTGACTTACTTCATTCTGGATGACAGTCTCTCGATCCATCGATGTCTCTACAAATGACCCAGTTTCATTCCTTTTAATGGTCGAGTAATATTCCATTTTATATTTGTACCACATCTTTATCCATTAATCTGTCTGTGGGCATTTAGGTTGCTTCCATTACCTGGCTATTGTAAATAGTGCTGCAACGAACATTGTGGTGAATGTGCCTTTTTGAAATACGGTTTTCTCTGGGTATATGCCCAGAAGTGGGATTGCTGGATCAGATGGTAATTCTATTTCTAATTTTTTTAAGGAAACTCCATACTGTTCTCCATAGTGACTGTATCAATTTACATTCCCACCAATAGTGGAAGAGGGCTCCTTTTGTCCACACCCTCCCCAGAATTGGTTGTTTTTAGATTTTCTGATGATGCCGATTCTAACAGGTGTGAGGTGACACCTCATTGTAGTTTTGATTTGCATTTCTCTAATAATTAGTGCTGTTGAGCAGCTTTTCATGTGTGTCTTGGCCATCTCTGTGTCTCCTTTGAAGAAACGTCTCTTTAGATCTTCTGCCCATTTTTTGGGGGGTTGTTTGTTTTTTTAATATTAAGCTGCATGAGCTGTTTATATATATTGGAGATTAAACCTCTGTCCATTGATTTGGCTGCAACGATTTTCGCCCATTCTGAGGGATGCCTTTTTCCATTCCCGTTTTTTTTTAACAAAAAAGTAAAGAAAGGTAAAGAAGCAGAAAACTAATGTGCGTAAAATATGCCTTTTGAAACGGTCGTTTTGAAATATGGACGTCCTTTGAATTTTTTGGTCGATATGTGACCCCAGGATTTGTTTTCAGGGCAGGTGTCATTTACAGGCCTGCAATGATTTTGAATATCAACTGACCATTAGCGCTGGGACTAAAGCTGCTGTTGTGTGAAACGGCCACAAGGTGGCAGCAGTTCACCCTTACCAAATCAGGTTACTAGGGCAAGAGAGCCTCAGTGGAAGTGATGTTCTAGATTGGAATTTAGAATGGAATGTGCCAGGAGAAAGCCCCTCACGTTTGACTCACTACATCTTGTTCGTGTTTTTAATTTAATTTTTTTTATTTTTTCTTACAGCAAGTTTGATTACAATGTTTGGCTTGTTGTAGGTGTGGAAGATGTGGTTCTTTTACACATATACAGATGTCTGTTCTTCCTGGGATCCTTTTCCCATGTACGTTATGACAGAATGTTGAGTAGTCCTCTCTTGGTATTCTGTAGGTCTTTGGTGATTATATATGTCACCTGTGTTTGTATATGTCTGTTAACCCCGATATTGTAATGAAACCAATCCTCACACCTTTCCATTGGTGAACCATAAGTGTGTTTAATGAATCTGTGATTGCCCTTCTCCGTGGAAATATCTGTCCTGGTATCCATTTCTAGGTAACACCTATAAGTGATATGATATGATATGTGTCTTTCACTTTCTGACTTACTACAAGTCACGTGATTACTTCTGGACTCATCTACGGTGCTGCAAATGGCATTGTGTCCTTTTTTCCCTTGGCTTCTCTTCTGCCTTAGCGGGTTCCATTTTCAACAATGTGATTCCCTAAGGGTTGTGGATTAGCTGACCTGGGCAGCCTTACCCTGCCAGCCCGCCCTCCCCAGGTGTGCCTCGTTGAGGTCAATATAAACAGCGCTCCAGGCAGCAATAGCCCCTAAAGCTGTGCCTGACTCCATATTCTCTGCCCCGTCAGCAGTCTCGGGGCTGTGCTGGTGGGAGGGAGTGAGGGGCCACAGCTTTGTGGGTGGCCCGGTGTGAGTGGGGCTCTGCTGGCCTTTCTGCAGGAGTTGCCAGGCTGCCGCCTGTAAAGAAGAGGTTGTGTCACCCATACCTTCCGCTGGAATTTCTCTCCGGACAGAGGTGAGGAAGGAAAAAAGCAGTGGGGGCCGGGACAGGAGGGGTATCTCAGGCAGGACAATGGAAAGCTTCTGGAAGAGCGCCCGGGGCCAGGACCATCCTGGCTGGCCTGCAGGCACCAAGTTGGCCTGCGTGCTGTCGCAGGTGTGGCTCCACGGACCTTCCTCTAGGCTTTCAAGCCCTTGTACATATTCAGGTGTTTTACCTGGAAAGGGTGGGAACAGTTCAGCAGCAGCTGGCCTGGGGCTCAGCTCACGTTTACTCACAGATGCCTCGGCACGGTCCCCCAGCTTTGCAATGAAGACGCTCCTTGCGTGGGGGGTGGGTTGCTGGCTGTATGGGAGATGGTTCCCCACCTCTGACCAATTTCAGAATTGTTTACCACTGGAGCAAGTGCCCTGATAGGGTTTTCCTCTGTATAACTCGTGGGTTCAGGTTTTTTTTTTCTTTTATGGTTCAAGTTAGATTTTATTCCTCTTTTATGTATTTATAGATATAAGCATGGAAATAATTCATTCCTATAAATACATCTGTGTGACGGGAAGAATTTTTTCTGTTTTATTTTTTTAATTTTATGTTTAAAATTTTGAAATTTGATTTTATTTATTTTTTTATACAGCACGTTATTATTAGTTATGTATTTTATGCTTATACATGTATACAGGTCAATCCCAAACTCCCAACTCATCCCAACACCACCACCCCATGGCTTCCCACACTTGGTGCCCATACGTTTGTTCTCTACCTCTGTGTCTCTATTTCTTCCCTGCAAACCAGTTCATCTGTACCATTTTTAGGCTCCACATATATGCATTAATATACAATATTTGTTTTCCTCTTTCTGACTTACTTCATTCTGGATGACAGTCTCTCGATCCATCGATGTCTCTACAAATGACCCAGTTTCATTCCTTTTAATGGTCGAGTAATATTCCATTTTATATTTGTACCACATCTTTATCCATTAATCTGTCTGTGGGCATTTAGGTTGCTTCCATTACCTGGCTATTGTAAATAGTGCTGCAACGAACATTGTGGTGAATGTGCCTTTTTGAAATACGGTTTTCTCTGGGTATATGCCCAGAAGTGGGATTGCTGGATCAGATGGTAATTCTATTTCTAATTTTTTTAAGGAAACTCCATACTGTTCTCCATAGTGACTGTATCAATTTACATTCCCACCAATAGTGGAAGAGGGCTCCTTTTGTCCACACCCTCCCCAGAATTGGTTGTTTTTAGATTTTCTGATGATGCCGATTCTAACAGGTGTGAGGTGACACCTCATTGTAGTTTTGATTTGCATTTCTCTAATAATTAGTGCTGTTGAGCAGCTTTTCATGTGTGTCTTGGCCATCTCTGTGTCTCCTTTGAAGAAACGTCTCTTTAGATCTTCTGCCCATTTTTTGGGGGGTTGTTTGTTTTTTTAATATTAAGCTGCATGAGCTGTTTATATATATTGGAGATTAAACCTCTGTCCATTGATTTGGCTGCAACGATTTTCGCCCATTCTGAGGGATGCCTTTTTCCATTCCCGTTTTTTTTTAACAAAAAAGTAAAGAAAGGTAAAGAAGCAGAAAACTAATGTGCGTAAAATATGCCTTTTGAAACGGTCGTTTTGAAATATGGACGTCCTTTGAATTTTTTGGTCGATATGTGACCCCAGGATTTGTTTTCAGGGCAGGTGTCATTTACAGGCCTGCAATGATTTTGAATATCAACTGACCATTAGCGCTGGGACTAAAGCTGCTGTTGTGTGAAACGGCCACAAGGTGGCAGCAGTTCACCCTTACCAAATCAGGTTACTAGGGCAAGAGAGCCTCAGTGGAAGTGATGTTCTAGATTGGAATTTAGAATGGAATGTGCCAGGAGAAAGCCCCTCACGTTTGACTCACTACATCTTGTTCGTGTTTTTAATTTAATTTTTTTTATTTTTTCTTACAGCAAGTTTGATTACAATGTTTGGCTTGTTGTAGGTGTGGAAGATGTGGTTCTTTTACACATATACAGATGTCTGTTCTTCCTGGGATCCTTTTCCCATGTACGTTATGAAAGAATGTTGAGTAGTCCTCTCTTGGTATTCTGTAGGTCTTTGGTGATTATATATGTCACCTGTGTTTGTATATGTCTGTTAACCCCGATATTGTAATGAAACCAATCCTCACACCTTTCCATTGGTGAACCATAAGTGTGTTTAATGAATCTGTGATTGCCCTTCTCCGTGGAAATATCTGTCCTGGTATCCATTTCTAGGTAACACCTATAAGTGATATGATATGATATGTGTCTTTCACTTTCTGACTTACTACAAGTCACGTGATTACTTCTGGACTCATCTACGGTGCTGCAAATGGCATTGTGTCCTTTTTTCCCTTGGCTTCTCTTCTGCCTTAGCGGGTTCCATTTTCAACAATGTGATTCCCTAAGGGTTGTGGATTAGCTGACCTGGGCAGCCTTACCCTGCCAGCCCGCCCTCCCCAGGTGTGCCTCGTTGAGGTCAATATAAACAGCGCTCCAGGCAGCAATAGCCCCTAAAGCTGTGCCTGACTCCATATTCTCTGCCCCGTCAGCAGTCTCGGGGCTGTGCTGGTGGGAGGGAGTGAGGGGCCACAGCTTTGTGGGTGGCCCGGTGTGAGTGGGGCTCTGCTGGCCTTTCTGCAGGAGTTGCCAGGCTGCCGCCTGTAAAGAAGAGGTTGTGTCACCCATACCTTCCGCTGGAATTTCTCTCCGGACAGAGGTGAGGAAGGAAAAAAGCAGTGGGGGCCGGGACAGGAGGGGTATCTCAGGCAGGACAATGGAAAGCTTCTGGAAGAGCGCCCGGGGCCAGGACCATCCTGGCTGGCCTGCAGGCACCAAGTTGGCCTGCGTGCTGTCGCAGGTGTGGCTCCACGGACCTTCCTCTAGGCTTTCAAGCCCTTGTACATATTCAGGTGTTTTACCTGGAAAGGGTGGGAACAGTTCAGCAGCAGCTGGCCTGGGGCTCAGCTCACGTTTACTCACAGATGCCTCGGCACGGTCCCCCAGCTTTGCAATGAAGACGCTCCTTGCGTGGGGGGTGGGTTGCTGGCTGTATGGGAGATGGTTCCCCACCTCTGACCAATTTCAGAATTGTTTACCACTGGAGCAAGTGCCCTGATAGGGTTTTCCTCTGTATAACTCGTGGGTTCAGGTTTTTTTTTTCTTTTATGGTTCAAGTTAGATTTTATTCCTCTTTTATGTATTTATAGATATAAGCATGGAAATAATTCATTCCTATAAATACATCTGTGTGACGGGAAGAATTTTTTCTGTTTTATTTTTAAATTTTATTTTTTAAAATTTTGAAATTTAATTTTATTTATTTTTTTATACAGCACGTTATTATTAATTATGTATTTTATGCTTATACATGTATACAGGTCAATCCCAAACTCCCAACTCATCCCAACACCACCACCCCATGGCTTCCCACACTTGGTGTCCATACGTTTGTTCTCTACCTCTGTGTCTCTATTTCTTCCCTGCAAACCAGTTCATCTGTACCATTTTTAGGCTCCACATATATGCTTTAATATACAATATTTGTTTTCCTCTTTCTGACTTACTTCATTCTGGATGACAGTCTCTCGATCCATCGATGTCTCTACAAATGACCAAGTTTCATTCCTTTTTATGGCCGAGTGATATTCCATTTTTTATATGTACCACATCTTTATCCATTCATCTGTCTGTGGGCATTTAGGTTGCTTCCATTACCTGGCTATTGTAAATAGTGCTGCCACGAACATTGTGGTGAATGTGCCTTTTTGAAATACGGTTTTCTCTGGGTATATGCCCAGAAGTGGGATTGCTGGATCAGATGGTAATTCTATTTCTAATTTTTTAAAGGAAACTCCATACTGTTCTCCATAGTGACTGTATCAATTTACATTCCCACCAATAGTGGAAGAGGGCTCCTTTTGTCCACACCCTCCCCAGAATTGGTTGTTTGTAGATTTTCTGATGATGCCGATTCTAACAGGTGTGAGGTGATACCTCATTGTAGTTTTGATTTGCATTTCTCTAATAATTAGTGCTGTTGAGCAGCTTTTCATGTGCGTCTTGGCCATCTCTGTGTCTCCTTTGAAGAAACGTCTCTTTATATCTTCTGCCCATTTTTTGGGGGGTTGTTTGTTTTTTTTAATATTAAGCTGCATGAGCTGTTTATATATATTGGAGATTAAACCTCTGTCCATTGATACGTCTGCAACGATTTTCGCACATTCTGAGGGATACCTTTTTCCATTCCCGTCTTTTTTTTAACAAAAAAGGAAAGAAAGGAAAAGAAGCAGAAAACTAATGTGCGTAAAATATGCCTTTTGAAACGGTCGTTTTGAAATATGGACGTCCTTTGAATTTTTTGGTCGATATGTGACCCCAGGATTTGTTTTCAGGGCAGGTGTCATTTACAGGCCTGCAATGATTTTGAATATCAACTGACCATTAGCGCTGGGATTAAAGCTGCTGTTGTGTGAAACGGCCACAAGGTGGCAGCAGTTCACCCTTACCAAATCTGGTCGCTAGGGCACGAGAGCCTCAGTGGAAGTGGTGTTCTAGATTGGAGTTTAGAATGGAATGTGCCAGGAGAAAGCCCCTCACGTTTGTCTCACTACTTCTGGTTCGTGTTTTTAATTTAATTATTTATTTTTTATTATAGCAAGTTTGATTACAATGTTTGGCTTGTTGTAGGTGTGGAAGATGTGGTTCTTTTACACATATACAGATGACTGTTCTTCCTGGGATCCTTTTCCCATGTACGTTATGACAGAATGGTGAGTAGTCCTCTCTTGGTATTCTGTAGGTCTTTGGTGATTATATATGTCACCTGTGTTTGTATATGTCTGTTAACCCCGATATAGTAATGAAACCAATCCTCACACCTTTCCATTGGTGAACCATAAGTTTGTTTAATGAATCTGTGATTGCCCTTCTCCGTGGAAATATCTGCCCTGGTATCCATTTTTAGGTAACACCTATACGTGATATGATATGATATGTGTCTTGTACTTTCTGACTTACTACAAGTCACGTGATTACTTCTAGACTCATCTACGGTGCTGCAAATGGCATTGTGTCCCTTTTTCCCTTGGCTTCTCTTCTGCCTTAGTGGGGTCCATTTTCAACAATGTGATTCCCTGAGGGCTGTGGATTAGCTGACCTGGGCAGCCTTACCCTGCCGGCCCGCCCTCCCCAGGTGTGCCTCGTTGAGGTCAATATAAACAGAGCTCCAGGCAGCAATAGCCCCTGAAGCTGTGCCTGACTCCATATTCTCTGCCTCGTCAGCCGTCTCGGGGCTGTGCTGGTGGGAGGGAGTGAGGGGCCACAGCTTTGTGGGTGGCCCGGTGTGAGTGGGGTTCTGCTGGCATTTCTGCAGGAGTTGCCAGGGTGCCGCCTGTAAAGAAGAGGTTGTTTCACCCATACCATCCGCTGGAATTTCTCTCCGGACAGAGGTGAGGAAGGAAAAAAGCAGTGGGGGCCGGGACAGGAGGGGTATCTCAGGCAGGGCAATGGAAAGCTTCTGGAAGAGTGACCGGGGACAGGACCACCCCGGCTGCCCTGCAGGCACCAAGTTGGCCTGCGTGCAGTCGCTGGTGTGGCTCCACGTACCTTCCTCTAGGCTTTCAAGCCCTTGTACATATTCAGGTGTTTTACCTGGAAAGGGTGGGAACAGTTCAGCAGCAGCTGGCCTGGGGCTCAGCTCACGTTTACTCACAGATGCCTCGGCACAGTCCCCCAGCTTTGCAATGAGGACGCTCCTTGCGTGGTGGGTGGGTTGCTGGCTGTATGGGAGATGATTCCCCACCTCTGACCAATTTCAGAATTGTTTACCACTGGAGCAAGTGCCCTGATAGCGTTTTCCTCTGTATAACTCGTGGGTTCAGGTTTTATTTTCTTTTATGGTTCAAGTTAGATTTTATTCCTCTTTTATGTATTTATAGATATAAGCATGGAAATATTTCATTGCTATAAATACATCTGTGTGACGGGAAGAACTTTTTTCTGTTTTATTTTTAAATTTTATTTTTTAAAATTTTGAAATTTAATTTTATTTATTTTTTATACAGCACGTTATTATTAGTTATGTATTTTATGCATATACATGTATACAGGTCAATCCCAAACTCCCAACTCATCCCACCACCACCACCCCATGGCTTCCCACACTTGGTGTCCATACGTTTGTTCTCTACCTCTGTGTCTCTATTTCTTCCCTGCAAACCAGTTCATCTGTACCATTTTTATGCTCCACATATATGCATTAATATACAACATTTGTTTTCCTCTTTCTGACTTACTTCATTCTGTATGACAGTCTCTCGATCCATCGATGTCTCTACAAATGACCCAGTTTCATTCCTTTTTATGGCCGAGTAATATTCCATTTTATATATGTACCACATCTTTATCCATTCATCTGTCTGTGGGCATTTAGGTTGCTTCCATTACCTGGCTATTGTAAATAGTGCTGCAACGAACATTGTGGTGAATGTGCCTTTTTGAAATACGGTTTTCTCTGGGTATATGCCCAGAAGTGGGATTGCTGGATCAGATGGTAATTCTATTTCTAATTTTTTTAAGGAAAATCCATACAGTTCTCCATAGTGACTGTATCAATTTACATTCCCACCAATAGTGGAAGAGGGCTCCTTTTGTCCACACCCTCCCCAGAATTAGTTGTTTGTAGATTTTCTGATGATGCCGATTCTAACAGGTGTGAGGTGATACCTCATTGTAGTTTTGATTTGCATTTCTCTAATAATTAGTGCTGTTGAGCAGCTTTTCTTGTGCGTCTTGGCCATCTCTCTGTCTCCTTTGAAGAAAAGTCTCTTTAGATCTTCTGCCCATTTTTTTTGGGTTGTTTGTTTTTTTAATATTAAGCTGCATGAGCTGTTTATATATATTGGAGATTAAACCTCTGTCCATTGATTCGTCTGCAACGATTTTCGCCCATTCTGAGGGATGCCTTTTTCCATTCCCGTGTTTTTTAACAAAAAAGGAAAGAAAGGAAAAGAAGCAGAACACTAATGTGCGTAAAATGTTCCTTTTGAAACGGTCGTTTTGAAATATGGACGTCCTTTGAATTTTTTGGTCGATATGTGACCCCAGGATTTGTTTTCAGGGCAGGTGTCATTTACAGGCCTGCAATGATTTTGAATATCAACTGACCATTAGCGTTGGGATTAAAGCTGCTGTTGTGTGAAACGGCCACAAGGTGGCAGCAGTTCACCCTTACCAAATCTGGTTACTAGGGCAAGAGAGCCTCAGTGGAAGTGGTGTTCTAGATTGGAGTTTAGAATGGAATGTGCCAGGAGAAATCCCCTCACGTTTGTCTCACTACTTCTTGTTCGTGTTTTTAATTTTTTTATTTTTTATTACAGCAAGTTTGATTACAATGTTTGGCTTGTTGTAGGTGTGGAAGATGTGGTTCTTTTACACATATACAGATGACTGTTCTTCCTGGGATCCTTTTCCCATGTACGTTATGACAGAATGTTGAGTAGTCCTCTCTTGGTATTCTGTAGGTCTTTGGTGATTATATATGTCACCTGTGTTTGTATATGTCTGTTAACCCCGATAACGTAATGAAACCAATCCTCACACCTTTCCATTGGTGAACCATAAGTTTGTTTAATGAATCTGTGATTGCCCTTCTCCGTGGAAATATCTGCCCTGGTATCCATTTTTAGGTAACACCTATAAGTGATATGATATGATATGTGTCTTTCACTTTCTGACTTACTACAAGTCACGTGATTACTTCTAGACTCATCTACGGTCCTGCAAATGGCATTGTGTCCTTTTTTCCCTTGGCTTCTCTTCTGCCTTAGCGGGGTCCATTTTCAACAATGTGATTCCCTGAGGGTTGTGGATTAGCTGACCTGGGCAGCCTTACCCTGCCGGCCCGCCCTCCCCAGGTGTGCCTCGTTGAGGTCAATATAAACAGAGCTCCAGGCAGCAATAGCCCCTGAAGCTGTGCCTGACTCCATATTCTCTGCCCCGTCAGCACTCTCGGGGCTGTGCTGGTGGGAGGGAGTGAGGGGCCACAGCTTTGTGTGTGGTCCGGTGTGAGTGGGCTTCTGCTGGCCTTTCTGCAGGAGTTGCCAGGCTGCCGCCTGTAAAGAAGAGGATGTGTCACCCATACCTTCTGCTGGAATTTCTCTCCGGACAGAGGTGAGGAAGGAAAAAAGCAGTGGGGGCCGGGACAGGAGGGATATCTCAGGCAGGGCAATGGAAAGCTTCTGGAAGAGTGACCGGGGCCAGGACCACCCTGGCTGGCCTGCAGGCACCAAGTTGGCCTGCGTGCTGTCGCTGGTGTGGCTCCACGGTCCTTCCTCTAGGCTTTCATGCCCTTGTACATATTCAGGTGTTTTACCTGGAAAGGGTGGGAACAGTTCAGCAGCAGCTGGCCTGGGGCTCAGCTCACGTTTACTCACAGATGCCTCGGCACGGACCCCCAGCTTTGCAATGAGGACGCTCCTTGCGTGGGGGGTGGGTTGCTGGCTGTATGGGAGATGGTTCCCCACCTCTGACCAATTTCAGAATTGTTTACCACTGGAGCAAGTGCCCTGATAGGGTTTTCCTCTGTATAACTCGTGTGTTCACTTTTTTGTTCTTTTATGGTTCAAGATAGATTTTATTCCTCTTTATGTATTTATAAATATAATCATGGAAATAATTCATTCCTAAAAATACATCTGTTTGACGGGAAGAATTTTTTCTGTTTTATTTTTAAATTTTATTATTTAAAATTTTGAAATTTAATTTTATTTATGTTTTTATACAGCAGGTTATTATTAGTTATGTATTTTATGCATATACATGTATACAGGTCAATCCCAATCTCCCAACTCATCCCACCACCACCACCCCATGGCTTCCCACACTTGGTGTCCATACGTTTGTTCTCTACCTCTGTGTCTCTATTTCTTCCCTGCAAACCAGTTCATCTGTACCATTTTTTTAGGATCCACATATATGCATTAATATACAATATTTGTTTTCCTCTTTCTGACTTACTTCATTCTGTATGACAGTCTCTCGATCCATCGATGTCTCTACAAATGACCCAGATTCATTCCTTTTAATCGCCGAGTAATATTCCATTTCATATATGTACCACATCTTTATCCATTCATCTGTCTGTGGGCATTTAGGTTGCTTCCATTACCTGGCTATTGTAAATAGTGCTGCAACGAACATTGTGGTGAATGTGCCTTTTTGAAATACGGTTTTCTCTGGGTATATGCCCAGAAGTGGGATTGCTGGATCAGATGGTAATTCTATTTCTAATTTTTTAAAGGAAACTCCATACTGTTCTCCATAGTGACTGTATCAATTTACATTCCCACCAATAGTGGAAGAGGGCTCCTTTTGTCCACACCCTCCCCAGAATTGGTTGTTTGTATATTTTCTGATGATGCCGATTCTAACAGGTGTGAGGTGATACCTCATTGTAGTTTTGATTTGCAATTCTCTAATAATTAGTGCTGTTGAGCAGCCTTTCATGTGCGTCCTGGCCATCTCTGTGTCTCCTTGGAAGAAATGTCTCTTTAGATCTTCTGCCCATTTTTTGGGGGGTTGTTTGTTTTTTTAATATTAAGCTGCATGAGCTGTTTATATATATTGGAGATTAAACCTCTGTCCATTGATTCGTCTGCAACGATTTTCGCCCTTTCTGAGGGATGCCTTTTTCCATTCCCGTTTTTTTTAACAAAAAAGTAAAGAAAGGAAAAGAAGCAGAAAACTAATGTGCGTAAAATATGCCTTTTGAAACGGTCGTTTTGAAATATGGACGTCCTTTGAATTTTTTGGTCGATATGTGACCCCAGGATTTGTTTTCAGGGCAGGTGTCTTTTACAGGCCTGCAATGATTTTGAATATCAACTTACCGTTAGCGCTGGGACTAAAGCTGCTGTTGTGTGAAACGGCCACAAGGTGGCAGCAGTTCACCCTTACCAAATCTGGTTACTAGGGCAAGAGAGCCTCAGTGGAAGTGGTGTTCTAGATTGGAATTTAGAATGGAGTGTGCCAGGAGAAAGCCCCTCACGTTTGTCTCACTACATCTTGTTCGTGTTTTTAATTTAATTTTTTTTTATTTTTTATTACAGCAAGTTTGATTACAATGTTTGGCTTGTTGTAGGTGTGGAAGATGTGGTTCTTTTACACATATACAGATGTCTGTTCTTCCTGGGATCCTTTTCCCATGTACGTTATGACAGAATGTTGAGTAGTCCTCTCTTGGTATTCTGTAGGTCTTTGGTGATTATATATGTCACCTGTGTTTGTATATGTCTGTTAACCCCGATATCGTAATGAAACCAATCCTCACACCTTTCCATTGGTGAACCATAAGTTTGTTTAATGAATCTGTGATTGCCCTTCTCCGTGGAAATATCTGTCCTGGTATCCATTTCTAGGTAACACCTATAAGTGATATGATATGATATGTGTCTTTCACTTTCTGACTTACTACAAGTCACGTGATTACTTCTAGACTCATCTACCGTGCTGCAAATGGCATTGTGTCCTTTTTTCCCTTGGCTTCTCTTCTGCCTTAGTGGGGTCCATTTTCAACAATGTGATTCCCTGAGGGTTGTGGATTAGCTGACCTGGGCAGCCTTACCCTGCCAGCCCGCCCTCCCCAGGTGTGCCTCGTTGAGTTCAATATAAACAGCGCTCCAGGCAGCAATAGCCCCTGAAGCTGTGCCTGACTCCATATTCTCTGCCCTGTCAGCAGTCTCGGGGCTGTGCTGGTGGGAGGGAGTGAGGGGCCACAGCTTTGTGGGTGGCCCGGTGTGAGTGGGGTACTGCTGGCCTTTCTGCAGGAGATGCCAGGCTGCCGCCTGTAAAGAAGAAGATGTGTCAACCATACCTTCCGCTGGAATTTCTCTCCGGACAGAGGTGAGGAAGGAAAAAAGCAGTGGGGTCCGGGAAGGAGGGGTTTTTCAGGCAGGGCAATGGAAAGCTTCTTGAAGAGCGCCCGGGGCCAGGACCACCCTGGCTGGCCTGCAGGCACCAAGTTGGTCTGCGTGCTGTCGCTGGTGTGGCTCCACGGTCCTTCCTCTAGGCTTTCAAGCCCTTGTACATATTCAGGTGTTTTACCTGGAAAGGGTGGGAACAGTTCAGCAGCAGCTGGCCTGGGGCTCAGCTCACGTTTACTCACAGATGCCTCAGCACGGTCCCCCAGCTTTGCAATGAGGATGCTCCTTGCGTGGGGGGTGGGTTGCTGGCTGTATGGGAGATGATTCCCCACCTCTGACCAATTTCAGAATTGTTTACCACTGGAGCAAGTGCCCTGATAGGGTTTTCCTCTGTATAACTCGTGGGTTCAGGATTTTCTTTTCTTTTATGGTTCAAGTTAGATTTTATTCCTCTTTTATGTATTTATAGATAGAAGCATGGAAATAATTCATTGCTATAAATACATCAGTGTGACGGGAAGAACTTTTTTCTGTTTTATTTTTAAATTTTATTTTTTAAAATTTTGAAATTTTATTTTATTTATTTTTTTTATACAGCACGTTATTATTAGTTATGTATTTTATGCATATACATGTATACAGGTCATTCCCAAACTCCCAACTCATCCCACCACCACCACCCCATGGCTTCCCACACTTGGTGTCCATACGTTTGTTCTCTACCTCTGTGTCTCTATTTCTTCCCTGCCAACCAGTTCATCTGTACCATTTTTAGGCTCCACATATATGCGTTAATAGACAATATTTGTTTTCCTCTTTCTGACTTACTTCATTCTGTATGACAGTCTCTCGATCCATCGATGTCTCTACAAATGACCCAGTTTCATTCCTTTTTATGGCTGAGTAATATTCCATTTCATATATGTACCACATCTTTATCCATTCATCTGTCTGTGGGCATTTAGGTTGCTTCCATTACCTGGCTATTGTAAATAGTGCTGCAATGAACTTTGTGGTGGATGTGCCTTTTTGATTTACGGTTTTCTCTGGGTATATGCCCAGAAGTGGGATTGCTGGATCAGATGGGAATTCTATTTCTAGTTTTTTTAAGGAAACTCCATACTGTTCTCCATAGTGACTGTATCAATTTACATTCCCACCAATAGTGGAAGAGGGCTCCTTTTGTCCACACCCTCCCCAGAATTGGTTGTTTGTAGATTTTCTGATGATGCCGATTCTAACAGGTGTGAGGTGATACCTCATTGTAGTTTTGATTTTCATTTCTCTAATAATTAGTGCTGTTGAGCAGCTTTCCATGTGCGTCTTGGCCATCTCTGTGTCTTCTTTGAAGAAACGTCTCTTTAGATCTTCTACCCATTTTTGTATTGGGTTGTTTGTTTTTTTTAATATTAAACTGCATGAGTTGTTTATATATATATTGGAGATTAAACCTCTGTCCATTGATTCGTCTGCCACGATTTTCGCCCATTCTGAGGGATGCCTTTTTCCATTCCCGTGTTTTTTAACAAAAAAGGAAAGAAAGGAAAAGAAGCAGAACACTAATGTGCGTAAAATATGCCTTTTGAAACGGTCGTTTTGAAATATGGACGTCCTTTGAACTTTTTGGTCGATATGTGACCCCAGGATTTCTTTTCAGGGCAGGTGTCATTAACAGGCCTGAAATGATTTTGAATATCAACTGACCACTAGCGCTGGGATAAAAGCTGCTGTTGTGTGAAACGGCCACAAGGTGGCAGCAGTTCACCCTTACCAAATCTGGTTACTAGGGCAAGAGAGCCTCAGTGGAAGTGGTGTTCTAGATTGGAGTTTAGAATGGAATGTGCCAGGAGAAAGCCCCTCACGTTTGTCTCACTACTTCTTGTTCGTGTTTTTAATTTAATTTTTAATTTTTTATTACAGCAAGTTTGATTACAATGTTTGGCTTGTTGTAGGTGTGGAAGATGTGGTTCTTTTACACATATACAGATGTCTGTTCTTCCTGGGATCCTTTTCCCATGTACGTTATGACAGAATGTTGAGTAGTCCTCTCTTGGTATTCTGTAGGTCTTTGGTGATTATATATGTCACCTGTGTTTGTATATGTCTGTTAACCCCGATATCGTAATGAAACCAATCCTCACACCTTTCCATTGGTGAACCATAAGTTTGTTTAATGAATCTGTGATTGCCCTTCTCCGTGGAAATATCTGTCCTGGTATCCATTTCTAGGTAACACCTATAAGTGATATGATATGATATGTGTCTTTCACTTTCTGACTTACTACAAGTCACGTGATTACTTCTAGACTCATCTACGGTGCTGCAAATGGCATTGTGTCCTTTTTTCCCTTGGCTTCTCTTCTGCCTTAGTGGGGTCCATTTTCAACAATGTGATTCCCTGAGGGTTGTGGATTAGCTGACCTGGGCAGCCTTACCCTGCCAGCCCGCCCTCCCCAGGTGTGCCTCGTTGAGTTCAATATAAACAGCGCTCCAGGCAGCAATAGCCCCTGAAGCTGTGCCTGACTCCATATTCTCTGCCCTGTCAGCAGTCTCGGGGCTGTGCTGGTGGGAGGGAGTGAGGGGCCACAGCTTTGTGGGTGGCCCGGTGTGAGTGGGGTACTGCTGGCCTTTCTGCAGGAGATGCCAGGCTGCCGCCTGTAAAGAAGAAGATGTGTCAACCATACCTTCCGCTGGAATTTCTCTCCGGACAGAGGTGAGGAAGGAAAAAAGCAGTGGGGTCCGGGAAGGAGGGGTTTTTCAGGCAGGGCAATGGAAAGCTTCTTGAAGAGCGCCCGGGGCCAGGACCACCCTGGCTGGCCTGCAGGCACCAAGTTGGTCTGCGTGCTGTCGCTGGTGTGGCTCCACGGTCCTTCCTCTAGGCTTTCAAGCCCTTGTACATATTCAGGTGTTTTACCTGGAAAGGGTGGGAACAGTTCAGCAGCAGCTGGCCTGGGGCTCAGCTCACGTTTACTCACAGATGCCTCAGCACGGTCCCCCAGCTTTGCAATGAGGATGCTCCTTGCGTGGGGGGTGGGTTGCTGGCTGTATGGGAGATGATTCCCCACCTCTGACCAATTTCAGAATTGTTTACCACTGGAGCAAGTGCCCTGATAGGGTTTTCCTCTGTATAACTCGTGGGTTCAGGATTTTCTTTTCTTTTATGGTTCAAGTTAGATTTTATTCCTCTTTTATGTATTTATAGATAGAAGCATGGAAATAATTCATTGCTATAAATACATCAGTGTGACGGGAAGAACTTTTTTCTGTTTTATTTTTAAATTTTATTTTTTAAAATTTTGAAATTTTATTTTATTTATTTTTTTTATACAGCACGTTATTATTAGTTATGTATTTTATGCATATACATGTATACAGGTCATTCCCAAACTCCCAACTCATCCCACCACCACCACCCCATGGCTTCCCACACTTGGTGTCCATACGTTTGTTCTCTACCTCTGTGTCTCTATTTCTTCCCTGCCAACCAGTTCATCTGTACCATTTTTAGGCTCCACATATATGCGTTAATAGACAATATTTGTTTTCCTCTTTCTGACTTACTTCATTCTGTATGACAGTCTCTCGATCCATCGATGTCTCTACAAATGACCCAGTTTCATTCCTTTTTATGGCTGAGTAATATTCCATTTCATATATGTACCACATCTTTATCCATTCATCTGTCTGTGGGCATTTAGGTTGCTTCCATTACCTGGCTATTGTAAATAGTGCTGCAATGAACTTTGTGGTGGATGTGCCTTTTTGATTTACGGTTTTCTCTGGGTATATGCCCAGAAGTGGGATTGCTGGATCAGATGGGAATTCTATTTCTAGTTTTTTTAAGGAAACTCCATACTGTTCTCCATAGTGACTGTATCAATTTACATTCCCACCAATAGTGGAAGAGGGCTCCTTTTGTCCACACCCTCCCCAGAATTGGTTGTTTGTAGATTTTCTGATGATGCCGATTCTAACAGGTGTGAGGTGATACCTCATTGTAGTTTTGATTTTCATTTCTCTAATAATTAGTGCTGTTGAGCAGCTTTCCATGTGCGTCTTGGCCATCTCTGTGTCTTCTTTGAAGAAACGTCTCTTTAGATCTTCTACCCATTTTTGTATTGGGTTGTTTGTTTTTTTTAATATTAAACTGCATGAGTTGTTTATATATATATTGGAGATTAAACCTCTGTCCATTGATTCGTCTGCCACGATTTTCGCCCATTCTGAGGGATGCCTTTTTCCATTCCCGTGTTTTTTAACAAAAAAGGAAAGAAAGGAAAAGAAGCAGAACACTAATGTGCGTAAAATATGCCTTTTGAAACGGTCGTTTTGAAATATGGACGTCCTTTGAACTTTTTGGTCGATATGTGACCCCAGGATTTCTTTTCAGGGCAGGTGTCATTAACAGGCCTGAAATGATTTTGAATATCAACTGACCACTAGCGCTGGGATAAAAGCTGCTGTTGTGTGAAACGGCCACAAGGTGGCAGCAGTTCACCCTTACCAAATCTGGTTACTAGGGCAAGAGAGCCTCAGTGGAAGTGGTGTTCTAGATTGGAGTTTAGAATGGAATGTGCCAGGAGAAAGCCCCTCACGTTTGTCTCACTACTTCTTGTTCGTGTTTTTAATTTAATTTTTAATTTTTTATTACAGCAAGTTTGATTACAATGTTTGGCTTGTTGTAGGTGTGGAAGATGTGGTTCTTTTACACATATACAGATGTCTGTTCTTCCTGGGATCCTTTTCCCATGTACGTTATGACAGAATGTTGAGTAGTCCTCTCTTGGTATTCTGTAGGTCTTTGGTGATTATATATGTCACCTGTGTTTGTATATGTCTGTTAACACCGATATCGTAATGAAACCAATCCTCACACCTTTCCATTGGTGAACCATAAGTTTGTTTAATGAATCTGTGATTGCCCTTCTCCGTGGAAATATCTGCCCTGGTATCCATTTTTAGGTAACACCTATAAGTGATATGATATGATATGTGTCTTTCACTTTCTGACTTACTACAAGTCACGTGATTACTTCTAGACTCATCTACGGTGCTGCAAATGGCATTGTGTCCTTTTTTCCCTTGGCTTCTCTTCTGCCTTAGCGGGGTCCATTTTCAACAATGTGATTCCCTGAGGGTTGTGGATTAGCTGACCTGGGCAGCCTTACCCTGCCGGCCCGCCCTCCCCAGGTGTGCCTCGTTGAGGTCAATATAAACAGAGCTCTAGGCAGCAATAGCCCCTGAAGCTGTGCCTGACTCCATATTCTCTGCCCCGTCAGCAGTCTCGGGGCTGTGCTGGTGGGAGGGAGTGAGGGGCCACAGCTTTGTGGGAGGCCCGGTGTGAGTGGGGTTCTGCTGGCCTTTCTTCAGGAGTTGCCAGGCTGCCGCCTGTAAAGAAGAGGTTGTTTCACCCATACCTTCCGCTGGAATTTCTCTCCGGACAGAGGTGAGGATGGAAAAAAGCAGTGGGGGCCGGGACAGGAGGGGTATCTCAGGCAGGGCAATGGAAAGCTTCTGGAAGAGCGCCCGGGGCCAGGACAACCCTGGCTGGCCTGCAGGCACCAAGTTGGCCTGCGTGCTGTCGCTGGTGTGGCTCCACGGTCCTTCCTCTAGGCTTTCAAGCCCTTGTACATATTCAGGTGTTTTACCTGGAAAGGGTGGGAACAGTTCAGCAGCAGCTGGCCGGGGGCTCAGCTCACGTTTACTCACAGATGCCTCAGCACGGTCCCCCAGCTTTGCAATGAGGACGCTCCTTGCGTGGGGGGTGGGTTGCTGGCTGTATGGGAGATGGTTCCCCACCTCTGACCAATTTCAGAATTGTTTACCACTGGAACAAGTGCCCTGATAGGGTTTTCCTCTGTATAACTCGTGGGTTCAGGATTTTTTTTTCTTTTATGGTTCAAGTTAGATTTTATTCCTCTTTTATGTATTTATAGATATAAGCATGGAAATAATTCACTCCTATAAATACATCTGTGTGACGGGAAGAACTTTTTTCTGTTTTATTTTTAAATTTTATTTTTTAAAATTTTGAAATTTTATTTTATTTATTTTCTTTTTTATACAGCACGTTATTATTAGTTATGTATTTTATGCATATACATGTATACAGGACAATCCCAAACTCCCAACTCATCCCACCACCACCACCCCATGGCTTCCCACACTTGGTGTCCATACGTTTGTTCTCTACCTCTGTGTCTCTATTTCTTCCCTGCCAACCAGTTCATCTGTACCATTTTTAGGCTCCACATATATGCCTTAATAGACAACATTTGTTTTCCTCTTTCTGACTTACTTCATTCTGTATGACAGTCTCTCGATCCATCGATGTCTCTACAAATGACCCAGTTTCATTCCTTTTTATGGCTGAGTAATATTCCATTTCATATATGTACCACATCTTTATCCATTCATCTGTCTGTGGGCATTTAGGTTGCTTCCATTACCTGGCTATTGTAAATAGTGCTGCAATGAACTTTGTGGTGAATGTGCCTTTTTGATTTACGGTTTTCTCTGGGTATATGCCCAGAAGTGGGATTGCTGGATCAGATGGGAATTCTATTTCTAGTTTTTTTAAGGAAACTCCATACTGTTCTCCATAGTGACTGTATCAATTTACATTCCCACCAATAGTGGAAGAGGGCTCCTTTTGTCCACACCCTCCCCAGAATTGGTTGTTTGTAGATTTTCTGATGATGCCGATTCTAACAGGTGTGAGGTGATACCTCATTGTAGTTTTGATTTTCATTTCTCTAATAATTAGTGCTGTTGAGCAGCTTTCCATGTGCGTCTTGGCCATCTCTGTGTCTTCTTTGAAGAAACGTCTCTTTAGATCTTCTACCCATTTTTGTATTGGGTTGTTTGTTTTTTTTAATATTAAACTGCATGAGTTGTTTATATATATATTGGAGATTAAACCTCTGTCCATTGATTCGTCTGCCACGATTTTCGCCCATTCTGAGGGATGCCTTTTTCCATTCCCGTGTTTTTTAACAAAAAAGGAAAGAAAGGAAAAGAAGCAGAACACTAATGTGCGTAAAATATGCCTTTTGAAACGGTCGTTTTGAAATATGGACGTCCTTTGAACTTTTTGGTCGATATGTGACCCCAGGATTTCTTTTCAGGGCAGGTGTCATTAACAGGCCTGAAATGATTTTGAATATCAACTGACCACTAGCGCTGGGATAAAAGCTGCTGTTGTGTGAAACGGCCACAAGGTGGCAGCAGTTCACCCTTACCAAATCTGGTTACTAGGGCAAGAGAGCCTCAGTGGAAGTGGTGTTCTAGATTGGAATTTAGAATGGAATGTGCCAGGAGAAAGCCCCTCACGTTTGTCTCACTACATCTTGTTCGTGTTTTTAATTTAATTTTTTTATTTTTTTATTACAGCAAATTTTATTACAATGTTTGGCTTGTTGTAGGTGTGGAAGATGTGGTCCTTTTACACATATACAGATGTCTGTTCTTCCTGGGATCCTTTTCCCATGTACATTATGACAGAATGTTGAGTAGTCCTCTCTTGGTATTCTGTAGGTCTTTGGTGATTATATATGTCACCTGTGTTTGTATATGTCTGTTAACCCCGATATCGTAATGAAACCAATCCTCACACATTTCCATTGGTGAACCATAAGTTTGTTTAATGAATCTGTGATTGCCCTTCTCCGTGGAAATATCTGCCCTGGTATCCATTTTTAGGTAACACCTATAAGTGATATGATATGTATCTTTCACTTTCTGACTTACTACAAGTCACGTGATTACTTCTAGACTCATCTACGGTGCTGCAAATGGCATTGTGTCCTTTTTTCCCTTGGCTTCTCTTCTGCCTTAGCGGGGTCCATTTTCAACAATGTGATTCCCTGAGGGTTGTGGATTATCTGACCTGGGCAGCCTTACCCTGCCGGCCCGCCCTCCCCAGGTGTGCCTCGTTGAGGTCAATATAAACAGCGCTCCAGGCAGCAATAGCCCCTGAAGCTGTGCCTGACTCCATATTCTCTGCCCCGTCAGCAGTCTCGGGGCTGTGCTGGTGGGAGGGAGTGAGGGGCCACAGCTTTGTGGGTGGCCCGGTGTGAGTGGGGTTCTGCTGGCCTTTCTGCAGGAGATGCCAGGCTGCCGCCTGTAAAGAAGAGGATGTGTCAACCATACCTTCTGCTGGAATTTCTCTCCGGACAGAGGTGAGGAAGGAAAAAAGCAGTGGGGTCCGGGAAGGAGGGGTTTTTCAGGCAGGGCAATGGAAAGCTTCTTGAAGAGCGCCCGGGGCCAGGACCACCCTGGCTGGCCTGCAGGCAACAAGTTGGTCTGCGTGCTGTCGCTGGTGTGGCTCCACAGTCCTTCCTCTAGGCTTTCAAGCCCTTGTACATATTCAGGTGTTTTACCTGGAAAGGGTGGGAACAGTTCAGCAGCAGCTGGCCTGGGGCTCAGCTCACGTTTACTCACAGATGCCTCAGCACGGTCCCCCAGCTTTGCAATGAGGACGCTCCTTGCGTGGGGGGTGGGTTGCTGGCTCTATGGGAGATGATTCCCCACCTCTGACCAATTTCAGAATTGTTTACCACTGGAGCAAGTGCCCTGATAGGGTTTTCCTCTGTATAACTCGTGGGTTCAGGATTTTCTTTTCTTTTATGGTTCAAGTTAGATTTTATTCCTCTTTTATGTATTTATAGATAGAAGCATGGAAATAATTCATTGCTATAAATACATCAGTGTGACGGGAAGAACTTTTTTCTGTTTTATTTTTAAATTTTATTTTTTAAAATTTTGAAATTTTATTTTATTTATTTTTTTTATACAGCACGTTATTATTAGTTATGTATTTTATGCATATACATGTATACAGGTCATTCCCAAACTCCCAACTCATCCCACCACCACCACCCCATGGCTTCCCACACTTGGTGTCCATACGTTTGTTCTCTACCTCTGTGTCTCTATTTCTTCCCTGCCAACCAGTTCATCTGTACCATTTTTAGGCTCCACATATATGCGTTAATAGACAATATTTGTTTTCCTCTTTCTGACTTACTTCATTCTGTATGACAGTCTCTCGATCCATCGATGTCTCTACAAATGACCCAGTTTCATTCCTTTTTATGGCCGAGTAATATTCCATTTTATATATGTACCACATCTTTATCCATTCATCTGTCTGTGGGCATTTAGGTTGCTTCCATTACCTGGCTATTGTAAATAGTGCTGCAACGAACATTGTGGTGAATGTGCCTTTTTGAAATACGGTTTTCTCTGGGTATATGCCCAGAAGTGGGATTGCTGGATCAGATGGTAATTCTATTTCTAGTTTTTTTAAGGAAACTCCATACTGTTCTCCATAGTGACTGTATCAATTTACATTCCCACCAATAGTGGAAGAGGGCTCCTTTTGTCCACACCCTCCCCAGAATTGGTTGTTTGTAGATATTCTGATGATGCCGATTCTAACAGGTGTGAGGTGATACCTCATTGTAGTTTTGATTTGCATTTCTCTAATAATTAGTGCTGTTGAGCAGCTTTTCATGTGTGTCTTGGCCATCTCTGTGTCTCCTTTGAAGAAATGTCTCTTTAGATCTTCTGCCCATTTTTTTTGGGTTGTTTGTTTTTTTAATATTAAGCTGCATGAGCTGTTTATATATATTGGAGATTAAACCTCTGTCCATTGATTTGTTTGCCACGATGTTCACCCATTCTGAGGGAGGCCTTTTTCCATTCCCGTTTTTTTTAACAAAAAAGGAAAGAAAGGAAAAGAAGCAGAACACTAATGTGCGTAAAATATGCCTTTTGAAACGGTCGTTTTGAAATATGGACGTCCTTTGAATTTTTTGGTCGATATGTGACCCCAGGATTTGTTTTCAGGGCAGGTGTCATTTACAGGCCTGCACTGATTTTGAATATCAACTGACCATTAGCATTGGGATTAAATCTGCTGTTGTGTGAAACGGCCACAAGGTGGCAGCAGTTCACCCTTACCAAATCTGGTTACTAGGGCAAGAGAGCCTCAGTGGAAGTGGTGTTCTAGATTGGAGTTTAGAATGGAATGTGCCAGGAGAAAGCCCCTCACGTTTGTCTCACTACTTCTTGTTCGTGTTTTTAATTTAATTTTTAATTTTTTATTACAGCAAGTTTGATTACAATGTTTGGCTTGTTGTAGGTGTGGAAGATGTGGTTCTTTTACACATATACAGATGTCTGTTCTTCCTGGGATCCTTTTCCCATGTACGTTATGACAGAATGTTGAGTAGTCCTCTCTTGGTATTCTGTAGGTCTTTGGTGATTATATATGCACCTGTGTTTGTATATGTCTGTTAACCCCGATATCGTAATGAAACCAATCCTCACACCTTTCCATTGGTGAACCATAAGTTTGTTTAATGAATCTGTGATTGCCCTTCTCCGTGGAAATATCTGCCCTGGTATCCATTTTTAGGTAACACCTATAAGTGATATGATATGATATGTGTCTTTCACTTTCTGACTTACTACAAGTCACGTGATTACTTCTAGACTCATCTACGGTGCTGCAAATGGCATTGTGTCCTTTTTTCCCTTGGCTTCTCTTCTGCTTTAGCGGGATCCAGTTTCAACGATGTGATTCCCTGAGGGTTGTGGATTAGCTGACCTGGGCAGCCTTACCCTGCCGGCCCGCCCTCCCCAGGTGTGCCTCATTGAGGTCAATATAAAAAGCGCTCCAGGCAGCAATAGCCCCTGAAGCTGTGCCTGACTCCATATTCTCTGCCCCGTCAGCAGTCTCGGGGCTGTGCTGGTGGGAGGGAGTGAGGGGCCACAGCTTTGTGGGAGGCCCGGTGTGAGTGGGGTTCTGCTGGCCTTTCTTCAGGAGTTGCCAGGCTGCCGCCTGTAAAGAAGAGGTTGTTTCACCCATACCTTCCGCTGGAATTTCTCTCCGGACAGAGGTGAGGATGGAAAAAAGCAGTGGGGGCCGGGACAGGAGGGGTATCTCAGGCAGGGCAATGGAAAGCTTCTGGAAGAGCGCCCGGGGCCAGGACAACCCTGGCTGGCCTGCAGGCACCAAGTTGGCCTTCGTGCTGTCGCTGATGTGGCTCCACGGTCCTTCCTCTAGGCTTTCAAGCCCTTGTACATATTCAGGTGTTTTACCTGGAAAGGGTGGGAACAGTTCAGCAGCAGCTGGCCGGGGGCTCAGCTCACGTTTACTCACAGATGCCTCAGCACGGTCCCCCAGCTTTGCAATGAGGACGCTCCTTGCGTGGGGGGTGGGTTGCTGGCTGTATGGGAGATGGTTCCCCACCTCTGACCAATTTCAGAATTGTTTACCACTGGAGCAAGTGCCCTGATAGGGTTTTCCTCTGTATAACTCGTGGGGTTAATTTTTTTTTCTTTTATGGTTCAAGTTAGATTTTATTCCTCTTTTATGTATTTATAAATATAAGCATGGAAATAATTCATTCCTATAAATACATCTGTGGACCGGAAGAATTTTTTCTGTTTTATTTTTAAATTTTACTTTTTAAAATTTTGAAATTTAAATTTATTTATGTTTTTATACAGCACGTTATTATTAGTTATATATTTTATGCATATACATGTATACAGGTCAATCCCAATCTCCCAACTCATCCCACCACCACCACCCCATGGCTTCCCACACTTGGTGTCCATACGTTTGTTCTCTACCTCTGTGTCTCTATTTCTTCCCTGCAAACCAGTTCATCTGTACCATTTTTTTAGGTTCCACATATATGCATTAATATACAATATTTGTTTTCCTCTTTCTGACCTACTTCATTCTGTATGACAGTCTATCGATCCATCGATGTCTCTACAAATGACCCAGTTTCATTCCATTTTATGGCCGAGTAATATTCCATTTCATATATGTACCACATCTTTATCCATTCATCTGTCTGTGGGCATTTAGGTTGCTTCCATTACCTGGCTATGGTAAATAGTGCTGCAATGAATATTGTGGTGAATGTGCCTTTTTGATTTACGGTTTTCTCTGGGTATATGCCCAGAAGTGGGATTGCTGGATCAGATGGGAATTCTATTTCTAGTTTTTTTAAGGAAACTCCATACTGTTCTCCATAGTGACTGTATCAATTTACATTCCCACCAATAGTGGAAGAGGGCTCCTTTTGTCCACACCCTCCCCAGAATTGGTTGTCTGTAGATTTTCTGATGATGCCGATTCTAACAGGTGTGAGGTGATACCTCATT
This sequence comes from Mesoplodon mirus, assembly GCF_964341445.2. NCBI lineage: Eukaryota > Metazoa > Chordata > Mammalia > Artiodactyla > Ziphiidae > Mesoplodon > Mesoplodon mirus. The sequence continues at coordinate 109,670 of NW_028295681.1, read as the reverse complement.
GTAGTTTTAATTTGCATTTATCTAATAATTAGTGCTCTTGAGCAGCTTTTCATGTGCATCTTGGCCATCTCTGTGTCTTCTTTGAAGAAACGTCTCTTTAGATCTTCTGCCCATTTTTGTATTGGGTTGTTTGTTTTTTTAATATTAAGCTGCATGAGCTGTTTATATATATTGGAGATTAAACCTCTGTCCATTGATTCGTCTGCAACGATTTTCGCCCATTCTGAGGGATGCCTTTTTCCATTCCCGTGTTTTTTAACAAAAAAGGAAAGAAAGGACAAGAAGCAGAACACTAATGTGCGTAAAATATGCCTTTTGAAACGGTCGTTTTGAAATATGGACGTCCTTTGAATTTTTTGGTCGATATGTGACCCCAGGATTTGTTTTCAAGCCAGGTGTCATTTACAGGCCTGCAATGATTTTGAATATCAACTGACCATTAGCGTTGGGATTAAAGCTGCTGTTGTGTGAAACGGCCACAAGGTGGCAGCAGTTCACCCTTACCAAATCTGGTTACTAGGGCAAGAGAGCCTCAGTGGAAGTGGTGTTCTAGATTGGAGTTTAGAATGGAATGTGCCAGGAGAAATCCACTCACGTTTGTCTCACTACTTCTTGTTCGTGTTTTTAATTTATTTTTTTTTATTTTTTATTACAGCAAGTTTGATTACAATGTTTGGCTTGTTGTAGGTGTGGAAGATGTGGTTCTTTTACACATATACAGATGTCTGTTCTTCCTGGGATCCTTTTCCCATGTACGTTATGACAGAATGTTGAGTAGTCCTCTCTTGGTATTCTGTAGGTCTTTGGTGATTATATATGTCACCTGTGTTTGTGTATGTCTGTTAACACCAATATCGTAATGAAACCAATCCTCACACCTTTCCATTGGTGAACCATAAGTTTGTTTAATGAATCTGTGATTGCCCTTCTCCGTGGAAATATCTGCCCTGGTATCCATTTTTAGGTAACACCTATAAGTGATATGATATGATATGTGTCTTTCACTTTCTGACTTACTACAAGTCACGTGATTACTTCTAGACGCATCTACGGTGCTGCAAATTGCATTGTGTCCTTTTTTACCTTGATGTCTCTTCTGCCTTAGCGGGGTCCATTTTCAACAATGTGATTCCCTGAGGGTTGTGGATTAGCTGACCTGGGCAGCCTTACCCTGCCGGCCCGCCCTCCCCTGGTGTGCCTCATTGAGTTCAATATAAACAGCACTCCAGGCAGCAATAGCCCCTGAAGCTGTGCCTGACTCCATATTCTCTGCCCCGTCAGCAGTCTCGGGGCTGTGCTGGTGGGAGGGAGTGAGGGGCCACAGATTTGTGGTGGCCCGTTGTGAGTGGGGTTCTGCTGGCCTTTCTGCAGGAGTTGCCAGGCTGCCGCCTGTAAAGAAGAGGATGTGTCACACATACCTTCCGCTGGAATTTCTCTCCGGACAGAGGTGAGGAAGGAAAAAAGCAGTGGTGGCCGGGACAGGAAGTGTATCTCAGGCAGGGCAATGGAAAGCTTCTGGAAGAGTGCCCGGGGCCAGGACCACCGTGGCTGGCCTGCAGGCACCAAGTTGGTCTGCGTGCTGTCGCTGGTGTGGCTCCACGGTCCTTCCTCTAGGCTTTCAAGCCCTTATACATATTCAGGTGTTTTACCTGGAAAGGGTGGGAACAGTTCAGCAGCAGCTGGCCTGGGGCTCAGCTCACGTTTACTCACAGATGCCTCAGCACGGTCCCCCAGCTTTGCAATGAGGACGCTCCTTGCGTGGGGGGTGGGTTGCTGGCTCTATGGGAGATGATTCCCCACCTCTGACCAATTTCAGAATTGTTTACCACTGGAGCAAGTGCCCTGATAGGGTTTTCCTCTGTATAACTCGTGGGTTCAGGATTTTCTTTTCTTTTATGGTTCAAGTTAGATTTTATTCCTCTTTTATGTATTTATAGATAGAAGCATGGAAATAATTCATTGCTATAAATACATCAGTGTGACGGGAAGAACTTTTTTCTGTTTTATTTTTAAATTTTATTTTTTAAAATTTTGAAATTTTATTTTATTTATTTTTTTTATACAGCACGTTATTATTAGTTATGTATTTTATGCATATACATGTATACAGGTCATTCCCAAACTCCCAACTCATCCCACCACCACCACCCCATGGCTTCCCACACTTGGTGTCCATACGTTTGTTCTCTACCTCTGTGTCTCTATTTCTTCCCTGCCAACCAGTTCATCTGTACCATTTTTAGGCTCCACATATATGCGTTAATAGACAATATTTGTTTTCCTCTTTCTGACTTACTTCATTCTGTATGACAGTCTCTCGATCCATCGATGTCTCTACCAATGACCCAGTTTCATTCCTTTTTATGGCCGAGTAATATTCCATTTTATATATGTACCACATCTTTATCCATTCATCTGTCTGTGGGCATTTAGGTTGCTTCCATTACCTGGCTATTGTAAATAGTGCTGCAACGAACATTGTGGTGAATGTGCCTTTTTGAAATACGGTTTTCTCTGGGTATATGCCCAGAAGTGGGATTGCTGGATCAGATGGTAATTCTATTTCTAGTTTTTTTAAGGAAACTCCATACTGTTCTCCATAGTGACTGTATCAATTTACATTCCCACCAATAGTGGAAGAGGGCTCCTTTTGTCCACACCCTCCCCAGAATTGGTTGTTTGTAGATAATCTGATGATGCCGATTCTAACAGGTGTGAGGTGATACCTCATTGTAGTTTTGATTTGCATTTCTCTAATAATTAGTGCTGTTGAGCAGCTTTTCATGTGTGTCTTGGCCATCTCTGTGTCTCCTTTGAAGAAATGTCTCTTTAGATCTTCTGCCCATTTTTTTTGGGTTGTTTGTTTTTTTAATATTAAGCTGCATGAGCTGTTTATATATATTGGAGATTAAACCTCTGTCCATTGATTTGTTTGCCATGATTTTCACCCATTCTGAGGGAGGCCTTTTTCCATTCCCGTTTTTTTTAACAAAAAAAGAAAGAAAGGAAAAGAAGCAGAACACTAATGTGCATAAAATATGCCTTTTGAAACGGTCGTTTTGAAATATGGACGTCCTTTGAATTTTTTGGTCGATATGTGACCCCAGGATTTGTTTTCAGGGCAGGTGTCATTTACAGGCCTGCACTGATTTTGAATATCAACTGACCATTAGCGTTGGGATTAAAGCTGCTGTTGTGTGAAACGGCCACAAGGTGGCAGCAGTTCACCCTTACCAAATCTGGTTACTAGGGCAAGAGAGCCTCAGTGGAAGTGGTGTTCTAGATTGGAGTTTAGAATGGAATGTGCCAGGAGAAAGCCCCTCACGTTTGTCTCACTACTTCTTGTTCGTGTTTTTAATTTAATTTTTAATTTTTTATTACAGCAAGTTTGATTACAATGTTTGGCTTGTTGTAGGTGTGGAAGATGTGGTTCTTTTACACATATACAGATGTCTGTTCTTCCTGGGATCCTTTTCCCATGTACGTTATGACAGAATGTTGAGTAGTCCTCTCTTGGTATTCTGTAGGTCTTTGGTGATTATATATGTCACCTGTGTTTGTATATGTCTGTTAACCCCGATATCGTAATGAAACCAATCCTCACACCTTTCCATTGGTGAACCATAAGTTTGTTTAATGAATCTGTGATTGCCCTTCTCCGTGGAAATATCTGCCCTGGTATCCATTTTTAGGTAACACCTATAAGTGATATGATATGATATGTGTCTTTCACTTTCTGACTTACTACAAGTCACGTGATTACTTCTAGACTCATCTACGGTGCTGCAAATGGCATTGTGTCCTTTTTTCCCTTGGCTTCTCTTCTGCCTTAGCGGGGTCCATTTTCAACAATGTGATTCCCTGAGGGTTGTGGATTAGCTGACCTGGGCAGCCTTACCCTGCCGGCCCGCCCTCCCCAGGTGTGCCTCGTTGAGGTCAATATAAACAGAGCTCCAGGCAGCAATAGCCCCTGAAGCTGTGCCTGACTCCATATTCTCTGCCCCGTCAGCAGTCTCAGGGCTGTGCTGGTGGGAGGGAGTGAGGGGCCACAGCTTTGTGGGTGGCCCGGTGTGAGTGGGGTTCTGCTGGCCTTTCTGCAGGAGTTGCCAGGCTGCCGCCTGTAAAGAAGAGGATGTGTCACCCATACCTTCTGCTGGAATTTCTCTCCGGACAGAGGTGAGGAAGGAAAAAAGCAGTGGGGGCCGGGACAGGAGGGGTATCTCAGGCAGGGCAATGGAAAGCTTTTGGAAGAGCGCCAGGGTCCAGGACCACCCTGGCTGGCCTGCAGGCACCAAGTTGGCCTGCGTGCTGTCGCTGGTGTCGCTCCACAGTCCTTCCTCTAGGGCTTCAAGCCCTTGTACATATTCAGGTGTTTTACCTGGAAAGGGTGGGAACAGTTCAGCAGCAGCTGGCCTGGGGCTCAGCTCACGTTTACTCACAGATGCCTCGGCACGGTCCCCCAGCTTTGCAATGAGGACGCTCCTTGCGTGGGGGGTGGGTTGCTGGCTGTATGGGAGATGGTTCCCCACCTCTGACCAATTTCAGAATTGTTTACCGCTGGAGCAAGTGCCGTGATAGGGTTTTCCTCTGTATCACTCGTGGGGTTAATTTTTTTTTCTTTTATGGTTCAAGTTAGATTTTATTCCTCTTTTATGTATTTATAAATATAAGCATGTAAATAATTCAATCCTATAAATACATCTGTGGACCGGAAGAATTTTTTCTGTTTTATTTTTAAATTTTACTTTTTAAAATTTTGAAATTTAAATTTATTTATGTTTTTATACAGCACGTTATTATTAGTTATGTATTTTATGCATATACATGTATACAGGTCAATCCCAATCTCCCAACTCATCCCACCACCACCACCCCATGGCTTCCCACACTTGGTGTCCATACGTTTGTTCTCTACCTCTGTGTCTCTATTTCTTCCCTGCAAACCAGTTCATCTGTACCATTTTTTTAGGTTCCACATATATGCATTAATATACAATATTTGTTTTCCTCTTTCTGACCTACTTCATTCTGTATGACAGTCTATCGATCCATCGATGTCTCTACAAATGACCCAGTTTCATTCCATTTTATGGCCGAGTAATATTCCATTTCATATATGTACCACATCTTTATCCATTCATCTGTCTGTGGGCATTTAGGTTGCTTCCATTACTTGGCTATGGTAAATAGTGCTGCAATGAATATTGTGGTGAATGTGCCTTTTTGATTTACGGTTTTCTCTGGGTATATGCCCAGAAGTGGGATTGCTGGATCAGATGGGAATTCTATTTCTAGTTTTTTTAAGGAAACTCCATACTGTTCTCCATAGTGACTGTATCAATTTACATTCCCACCAATAGTGGAAGAGGGCTCCTTTTGTCCACACCCTCCCCAGAATTGGTTGTTTGTAGATTTTCTGATGATGCCGATTCTAACAGGTGTGAGGTGATACCTCATTGTAGTTCTGATTTGCATTTCTCTAATAATTAGTGCTGTTGAGCAGCTTTTCATGTGCATCTTGGCCATCTCTGTGTCTTCTTTGAAGAAACGTCTCTTTAGATCTTCTGCCCATTTTTGTATTGGGTTGTTTGTTTTTTTAATATTAAGCTGCATGAGCTGTTTATATATATTGGAGATTAAACCTCTGTCCATTGATTCGTCTGCAACGATTTACGCCCATTCTGAGGGATGCCTTTTTCCATTCCCGTGTTTTTTAACAAAAAAGGAAAGAAAGGACAAGAAGCAGAACACTAATGTGCGTAAAATATGCCTTTTGAAATGGTCGTTTTGAAATATGGACGTCCTTTGAATTTTTTGGTCGATATGTGACCCCAGGATTTGTTTTCAAGCCAGGTGTCATTTACAGGCCTGCAATGATTTTGAATATCAACTGACCATTAGCGTTGGGATTAAAGCTGCTGTTGTGTGAAACGGCCACAAGGTGGCAGCAGTTCACCCTTACCAAATCTGGTTACTAGGGCAAGAGAGCCTCAGTGGAAGTGGTGTTCTAGATTGGAGTTTAGAATGGAATGTGCCAGGAGAAATCCACTCACGTTTGTCTCACTACATCTTGTTCGTGTTTTTAATTTATTTATTTTTATTTTTTTATTACAGCAAGTTTGATTACAATGTTTGGCTTGTTGTAGGTGTGGAAGATGTGGTTCTTTTACACATATACAGATGTCTGTTCTTCCTGGGATCCTTTTCCCATGTACGTTATGACAGAATGTTGAGTAGTCCTCTCTTGGTATTCTGTAGGTCTTTGGTGATTATATATGTCACCTGTGTTTGTGTATGTCTGTTAACCCCGATATCGTAATGAAACCAATCCTCACACCTTTCCATTGGTGAACCATAAGTTTGTTTAATGAATCTGTGATTGCCCTTCTCCGTGGAAATATCTGCCCTGGTATCCATTTTTAGGAAACACCTATAAGTGATATGATATGATATGTGTCTTTCACTTTCTGACTTACTACAAGTCACGTGATTACTTCTAGACTCACCTACGGTGCTGCAAATTGCATTGTGTCCTTTTTTACCTTGATGTCTCTTCTGCCTTAGCGGGGTCCATTTTCAGCAATGTGATTCCCTGAGGGTTGTGGATTAGCTGACCTGGGCAGCCTTACCCTGCCGGCACGCCCTCCCCTGGTGTGCCTCATTGAGTTCAATATAAACAGCACTCCAGGCAGCAATAGCCCCTGAAGCTGTGCCTGACTCCATATTCTCTGCCCCGTCAGCAGTCTCGGGGCTGTGCTGGTGGGAGGGAGTGAGGGGCCACAGCTTTGTGGGTGGCCCGTTGTGAGTGGGGTTCTGCTGGCCTTTCTGCAGGAGTTGCCATGCTGCCGCCTGTAAAGAAGAGGATGTGTCAAACATACCTTCCGCTGGAATTTCTCTCCGGACAGAGTTGAGGAAGGAAAAAAGCAGTGGTGGCCGGGACAGGAAGTGTATCTCAGGCAGGGCAATGGAAAGCTTCTGGAAGAGTGCCCGCGGCCAGGACCACCGTGGCTGGCCTGCAGGCACCAAGTTGGCCTGCGTGCTGTCGCTGGTGTGGCTCCACGGTCCTTCCTCTAGGCTTTCAAGCCCTTGTACATATTCAGGTGTTTTACCTGGAAAGGGTGGGAACAGTTCAGCAGCAGCTGGCCTGGGGCTCAGCTCACGTTTACTCACAGATGCCTCGGCACGGTCCCCCAGCTTTGCAATGAGGACGCTCCTTGCGTGGGGGGTGGGTTGCTGGCTGTATGGGAGATGGTTCCCCACCTCTGACCAATTTCAGAATTGTTTACCACTGGAGCAAGTGCTCTGATAGGGTTTTCCTCTGTATAGCTCGTGGGTTCAGGTTTTTTTTTTCTTTTATGGTTCAAGTTAGATTTTATTCCCCTTTTATGTATTTATAGATATAAGCATGGAAATAATTCATTCCTATAAATACATCTGTGTGACGGGAAGAACTTTTTTCTGTTTTATTTTTAAATTTTATTTTTTAAAATTTTGAAATTTAATTTTATTTATTTTTTTTATACAGCACGTTATTATTAGTTATGTATTTTATGCATATACATGTATACAGGTCAATCCCAAACTCCCAACTCATCCCACCACCACCACCCAATGGCTTCCCACACTTGGTGTCCATACGTTTGTTCTCTACCTCTGTGTCTCTATTTCTTTCCTGCAAACCAGTTCATCTGTACCATTTTTTTAGGTTCCACATATATGCATTAATATACAATATTTGTTTTCCTCTTTCTGACTTACTTCATTCTGTATGACAGTCTCTCGATCCATCGATGTCTCTACAAATGACCCAGTTTCATTCCTTTTTATGGCCGAGTAATATTCCATTTTATATATGTACCACATCTTTATCCATTCATCTGTCTGTGGGCATTTAGGTTGCTTCCATTACCTGGCTATTGTAAATAGTGCTGCAACGAACATTGTGGTGGATGTGCTTTTTTGAAATACGGTTTTCTCTGGGTATATGCCCAGAAGTGGGATTGCTGGATCAGATGGTAATTCTATTTCTAGTTTTTTTAAGGAAACTCCATACTGTTCTCCATAGTGACTGTATCAATTTACATTCCCACCAATAGTGGAAGAGGGCTCCTTTTGTCCACACCCTCCACAGAATTGGTTGTTTGTAGATTTTCTGATGATGCCGATTCTAACAGGTGTGAGGTGATACCTCATTGTAGTTTTGATTTGCATTTCTCTAATAATTAGTGCTGTTGAGCAGCTTTTCATGTGCGTCTTGGCCATCTCTGTGTCTCCTTTGAAGAAACGTCTCTTTAGATCTTCTGCCCATTTTTTTGGGTTGTTTGTTTTTTTTAATATTAAGCTGCATGAGCTGTTTATATATATTGGAGATTAAACCTCTGTCCATTGATTCGTCTGCAACGATTTTCGCCCATTCTGAGGGATGCCTTTTTACATTCCCGTGTTTTTTAACAAAAAAGGAAAGAAAGGAAAAGAAGCAGAACACTAATGTGCGTAAAATATGCCTTTTGAAACGGTCATTTTGAAATATGGACGTCCTTTGAATTTTTTGGTCGATATGTGACCCCAGGATTTGTTTTCAGGGCAGGTGTCATTTACAGGCCTGCAATGATTTTGAATATCAACTGACCATTAGCGCTGGGATTAAAGCTGCTGTTGTGTGATACGGCCACAAGGTGGCAGCAGTTCACCCTTACCAAATCTGGTTACTAGGGCAAGAGAGCCTCAGTTGAAATGGTGTTCTAGATTGGAATTTAGAATGGAATGTGCCAGGAGAAAGCCCCTCACGTTTGTCTCACTACATCTTGTTCGTGTTTTTAATTTAATTTTTTTTATTTTTTATTACAGCAAGTTTGATTACAATGTTTGGCTTGTTGTAGGTGTGGAAGATGTGGTCCTTTTACACATATACAGATGTCTGTTCTTCCTGGGATCCTTTTCCCATGTACATTATGACAGAATGTTGAGTAGTCCTCTCTTGGTATTCTGTAGGTCTTTGGTGATTATATATGTCACCTGTGTTTGTATATGTCTGTTAACCCCGATATCGTAATGAAACCAATCCTCACACATTTCCATTGGTGAACCATAAGTTTGTTTAATGAATCTGTGATTGCCCTTCTCCGTGGAAATATCTGCCCTGGTATCCATTTTTAGGTAACACCTATAAGTGATATGATATGTGTCTTTCACTTTCTGACTTACTACAAGTCACGTGATTACTTCTAGACTCATCTACGGTGCTGCAAATGGCATTGTGTCCTTTTTTCCCTTGGCTTCTCTTCTGCCTTAGCGGGGTCCATTTTCAACAATGTGATTCCCTGAGGGTTGTGGATTAGCTGACCTGGGCAGCCTTACCCTGCCGGCCCGCCCTCCACAGGTGTGCCTCGTTGAGGTCAATATAAACAGAGCTCCAGGCAGCAATAGCCCCTGAAGCTGTGCCTGACTCCATATTCTCTGCCCCGTCAGCAGTCTCGGGGCTGTGCTGGTGGGAGGGAGTGAGGGGCCACAGCTTTGTGGGTGGCCCGGTGTGAGTGGGGTTCTGCTGGCCTTTCTGCAGGAGTTGCCAGGCTGCCGCCTGTAAAGAAGAGGATGTGTCACCCATACCTTCTGCTGGAATTTCTCTCCGGACAGAGGTGAGGAAGGAAAAAAGCAGTGGGGGCCGGGACAGGAGGGGTATCTCAGGCAGGGCAATGGAAAGCTTTTGGAAGAACGCCAGGGTCCAGGACCACCCTGGCTGGCCTGCAGGCACCAAGTTGGCCTGCGTGCTGTCGCTGGTGTGGCTCCACAGTCCTTCCTCTAGGGCTTCAAGCCCTTGTACATATTCAGGTGTTTTACCTGGAAAGGGTGGGAACAGTTCAGCAGCACCTGGCCTGGGGCTCAGCTCACGTTTACTCACAGATGCCTCGGCACGGTCCCCCAGCTTTGCAATGAGGACGCTCCTTGCGTGGGGGGTGGGTTGCTGGCTGTATGGGAGATGGTTCCCCACCTCTGACCAATTTCAGAATGTTTACCGCTGGAGCAAGTGCCATGATAGGGTTTTCCTCTGTATAACTCGTGGGGTTAATTTTTTTTTCTTTTATGGTTCAAGTTAGATTTTATTCCTCTTTTATGTATTTATAAATATAAGAATGGAAATAATTCATTCCTATAAATACATCTGTGGACCGGAAGAATTTTTTCTGTTTTATTTTTAAATTTTACTGTTTAAAATTTTGAAATTTAAATTTATTTATGTTTTTATACAGCACGTTATTATTAGTTATGTATTTTATGCATACACATGTATACAGGTCAATCCCAATCTCCCAACTCATCCCACCACCACCACCCCATGGCTTCCCACACTTGGTGTCCATACGTTTGTTCTCTACCTCTGTGTCTCTATTTCTTCCCTGCAAACCAGTTCATCTGTACCATTTTTTTAGGTTCCACATATATGCATTAATATACAATATTTGTTTTCCTCTTTCTGACCTACTTCATTCTGTATGACAGTCTATCGATCCATCGATGTCTCTACAAATGACCCAGTTTCATTCCATTTTATGGCCGAGTAATATTCCATTTCATATATGTACCACATCTTTATCCATTCATCTGTCTGTGGGCATTTAGGTTGCTTCCATTACCTGGCTATGGTAAATAGTGCTGCAATGAGTATTGTGGTGAATGTGCCTTTTTGATTTACGGTTTTCTCTGGGTATATGCCCAGAAGTGGGATTGCTGGATCAGATGGTAATTCTATTTCTAGTTTTTTCAAAGAAACTCCACACTGTTCTCCATAGTGACTGTATCAATTTACATTCCCACCAATAGTGGAAGAGGGCTCCTTTTGTCCACAACCTCACCAGAATTGGTTGTTTGTAGATTTTCTGATGATGCCGATTCTAACAGGTGTGAGGTGATACCTCATTGTAGTTTTGATTTGCATTTCTCTAATAATTAGTGCTGTTGAGCAGCTTTTCATGTGCATCTTGGCCATCTCTGTGTCTTCTTTGAAGAAACGTCTCTTTAGATCTTCTGCCCATTTTCGTATTGGGTTGTTTGTTTTTTTTTAATATTAAGCTGCATGATCTGTTTATATATATTGGAGATTAAACCTCTGTCCATTGATTCGTCTGCAATGACTTACGCCCATTCTGAGGGATGCCTTTTTCCATTCCCGTGTTTTTTAACAAAAAAGGAAAGAAAGGACAAGAAGCAGAACACTAATGTGCGTAAAATATGCCTTTTGAAACGGTCGTTTTGAAATATGGACGTCCTTTGAATTTTTTGGTCGATATGTGACCCCAGGATTTGTTTTCAAGCCAGGTGTCATTTACAGGCCTTCAATGATTTTGAATATCAACTGACCATTAGCGTTGGGATTAAAGCTGCTGTTGTGTGAAACGGCCACAAGGTGGCAGCAGTTCACCCTTACCAAATCTGGTTACTAGGGCAAGAGAGCCTCAGTGGAAGTGGTGTTCTAGATTGGAATTTAGAATGGAATGTGCCAGGAGAAAGCCCCTCACGTTTGTCTCACTACATCTTGTTCGTGTTTTTAATTTAATTTTTTTTATTTTTTATTACAGCAAGTTTGATTACAATGTTTGGCTTGTTGTAGGTGTGGAAGATGTGGTCCTTTTACACATATACAGATGTCTGTTCTTCCTGGGATCCTTTTCCCATGTACGTTATGACAGAATGTTGAGTAGTCCTCTCTTGGTATTCTGTAGGTCTTTGGTGATTATATATGTCACCTGTGTTTGTATATGTCTGTTAACCCCGATATCGTAATGAAACCAATCCTCACACCTTTCCATTGGTGAACCATAAGTTTGTTTAATGAATCTGTGATTGCCCTTCTCCGTGGAAATATCTGCCCTGGTATCCATTTTTAGGTAACACCTATAAGTGATATGATATGTGTCTTTCACTTTCTGACTTACTACAAGTCACGTGATTACTTCTAGACTCATCTACGGTGCTGCAAATGGCATTGTGTCCTTTTTTCCCTTGGCTTCTCTTCTGCCTTAGCGGGGTCCATTTTCAACAATGTGATTCCCTGAGGGTTGTGGATTAGCTGACCTGGGCAGCCTTACCCTGCCGGCCCGCCCTCCACAGGTGTGCCTCGTTGAGGTCAATATAAACAGAGCTCCAGGCAGCAATAGCCCCTGAAGCTGTGCCTGACTCCATATTCTCTGCCCCGTCAGCAGTCTCGGGGCTGTGCTGGTGGGAGGGAGTGAGGGGCCACAGCTTTGTGGGTGGCCCGGTGTGAGTGGGGTTCTGCTGGCCTTTCTGCAGGAGTTGCCAGGCTGCCGCCTGTAAAGAAGAGGATGTGTCACCCATACCTTCTGCTGGAATTTCTCTCCGGACAGAGGTGAGGAAGGAAAAAAGCAGTGGGGGCCGGGACAGGAGGGGTATCTCAGGCAGGGCAATGGAAAGCTTTTGGAAGAACGCCAGGGTCCAGGACCACCCTGGCTGGCCTGCAGGCACCAAGTTGGCCTGCGTGCTGTCGCTGGTGTGGCTCCACAGTCCTTCCTCTAGGGCTTCAAGCCCTTGTACATATTCAGGTGTTTTACCTGGAAAGGGTGGGAACAGTTCAGCAGCACCTGGCCTGGGGCTCAGCTCACGTTTACTCACAGATGCCTCGGCACGGTCCCCCAGCTTTGCAATGAGGACGCTCCTTGCGTGGGGGGTGGGTTGCTGGCTGTATGGGAGATGGTTCCCCACCTCTGACCAATTTCAGAATGTTTACCGCTGGAGCAAGTGCCATGATAGGGTTTTCCTCTGTATAACTCGTGGGGTTAATTTTTTTTTCTTTTATGGTTCAAGTTAGATTTTATTCCTCTTTTATGTATTTATAAATATAAGAATGGAAATAATTCATTCCTATAAATACATCTGTGGACCGGAAGAATTTTTTCTGTTTTATTTTTAAATTTTACTGTTTAAAATTTTGAAATTTAAATTTATTTATGTTTTTATACAGCACGTTATTATTAGTTATGTATTTTATGCATACACATGTATACAGGTCAATCCCAATCTCCCAACTCATCCCACCACCACCACCCCATGGCTTCCCACACTTGGTGTCCATACGTTTGTTCTCTACCTCTGTGTCTCTATTTCTTCCCTGCAAACCAGTTCATCTGTACCATTTTTTTAGGTTCCACATATATGCATTAATATACAATATTTGTTTTCCTCTTTCTGACCTACTTCATTCTGTATGACAGTCTATCGATCCATCGATGTCTCTACAAATGACCCAGTTTCATTCCATTTTATGGCCGAGTAATATTCCATTTCATATATGTACCACATCTTTATCCATTCATCTGTCTGTGGGCATTTAGGTTGCTTCCATTACCTGGCTATGGTAAATAGTGCTGCAATGAGTATTGTGGTGAATGTGCCTTTTTGATTTACGGTTTTCTCTGGGTATATGCCCAGAAGTGGGATTGCTGGATCAGATGGTAATTCTATTTCTAGTTTTTTCAAAGAAACTCCACACTGTTCTCCATAGTGACTGTATCAATTTACATTCCCACCAATAGTGGAAGAGGGCTCCTTTTGTCCACAACCTCACCAGAATTGGTTGTTTGTAGATTTTCTGATGATGCCGATTCTAACAGGTGTGAGGTGATACCTCATTGTAGTTTTGATTTGCATTTCTCTAATAATTAGTGCTGTTGAGCAGCTTTTCATGTGCATCTTGGCCATCTCTGTGTCTTCTTTGAAGAAACGTCTCTTTAGATCTTCTGCCCATTTTCGTATTGGGTTGTTTGTTTTTTTTTAATATTAAGCTGCATGATCTGTTTATATATATTGGAGATTAAACCTCTGTCCATTGATTCGTCTGCAATGACTTACGCCCATTCTGAGGGATGCCTTTTTCCATTCCCGTGTTTTTTAACAAAAAAGGAAAGAAAGGACAAGAAGCAGAACACTAATGTGCGTAAAATATGCCTTTTGAAACGGTCGTTTTGAAATATGGACGTCCTTTGAATTTTTTGGTCGATATGTGACCCCAGGATTTGTTTTCAAGCCAGGTGTCATTTACAGGCCTTCAATGATTTTGAATATCAACTGACCATTAGCGTTGGGATTAAAGCTGCTGTTGTGTGAAACGGCCACAAGGTGGCAGCAGTTCACCCTTACCAAATCTGGTTACTAGGGCAAGAGAGCCTCAGTGGAAGTGGTGTTCTAGATTGGAATTTAGAATGGAATGTGCCAGGAGAAAGCCCCTCACGTTTGTCTCACTACATCTTGTTCGTGTTTTTAATTTAATTTTTTTTATTTTTTATTACAGCAAGTTTGATTACAATGTTTGGCTTGTTGTAGGTGTGGAAGATGTGGTCCTTTTACACATATACAGATGTCTGTTCTTCCTGGGATCCTTTTCCCATGTACGTTATGACAGAATGTTGAGTAGTCCTCTCTTGGTATTCTGTAGGTCTTTGGTGATTATATATGTCACCTGTGTTTGTATATGTCTGTTAACCCCGATATCGTAATGAAACCAATCCTCACACCTTTCCATTGGTGAACCATAAGTTTGTTTAATGAATCTGTGATTGCCCTTCTCCGTGGAAATATCTGCCCTGGTATCCATTTTTAGGTAACACCTATAAGTGATATGATATGTGTCTTTCACTTTCTGACTTACTACAAGTCACGTGATTACTTCTAGACTCATCTACGGTGCTGCAAATGGCATTGTGTCCTTTTTTCCCTTGGCTTCTCTTCTGCCTTAGCGGGGTCCATTTTCAACAATGTGATTCCCTGAGGGTTGTGGATTAGCTGACCTGGGCAGCCTTACCCTGCCGGCCCGCCCTCCACAGGTGTGCCTCGTTGAGGTCAATATAAACAGAGCTCCAGGCAGCAATAGCCCCTGAAGCTGTGCCTGACTCCATATTCTCTGCCCCGTCAGCAGTCTCGGGGCTGTGCTGGTGGGAGGGAGTGAGGGGCCACAGCTTTGTGGGTGGCCCGGTGTGAGTGGGGTTCTGCTGGCCTTTCTGCAGGAGTTGCCAGGCTGCCGCCTGTAAAGAAGAGGATGTGTCACCCATACCTTCTGCTGGAATTTCTCTCCGGACAGAGGTGAGGAAGGAAAAAAGCAGTGGGGGCCGGGACAGGAGGGGTATCTCAGGCAGGGCAATGGAAAGCTTTTCGAAGAACGCCAGGGTCCAGGACCACCCTGGCTGGCCTGCAGGCACCAAGTTGGCCTGCGTGCTGTCGCTGGTGTGGCTCCACAGTCCTTCCTCTAGGGCTTCAAGCCCTTGTACATATTCAGGTGTTTTACCTGGAAAGGGTGGGAACAGTTCAGCAGCAGCTGGCCTGGGGCTCAGCTCACGTTTACTCACAGATGCCTCGGCACGGTCCCCCAGCTTTGCAATGAGGACGCTCCTTGCGTGGGGGGTGGGTTGCTGGCTGTATGGGAGATGGTTCCCCACCTCTGACCAATTTCAGAATGTTTACCGCTGGAGCAAGTGCCGTGATAGGGTTTTCCTCTGTATAACTCGTGGGGTTAATTTTTTTTTCTTTTATGGTTCAAGTTAGATTTTATTCCTCTTTTATGTATTTATAAATATAAGCATGGAAATAATTCATTCCTATAAATACATCTGTGGACCGGAAGAATTTTTTCTGTTTTATTTTTAAATTTTACTTTTTAAAATTTTGAAATTTAAATTTATTTATGTTTTTATACAGCACGTTATTATTAGTTATGTATTTTATGCATATACATGTATACAGGTCAATCCCAATCTCCCAACTCATCCCACCACCACCACCCCATGGCTTCCCACACTTGGTGTCCATACGTTTGTTCTCTACCTCTGTGTCTCTATTTCTTCCCTGCAAACCAGTTCATCTGTACCATTTTTTTAGGTTCCACATATATGCATTAATATACAATATTTGTTTTCCTCTTTCTGACCTACTTCATTCTGTATGACAGTCTATCGATCCATCGATGTCTCTACAAATGACCCAGTTTCATTCCATTTTATGGCCGAGTAATATTCCATTTCATATATGTACCACATCTTTATCCATTCATCTGTCTGTGGGCATTTAGGTTGCTTCCATTACCTGGCTATGGTAAATAGTGCTGCAATGAGTATTGTGGTGAATGTGCCTTTTTGATTTACGGTTTTCTCTGGGTATATGCCCAGAAGTGGGATTGCTGGATCAGATGGTAATTCTATTTCTAGTTTTTTCAAAGAAACTCCACACTGTTCTCCATAGTGACTGTATCAATTTACATTCCCACCAATAGTGGAAGAGGGCTCCTTTTGTCCACAACCTCACCAGAATTGGTTGTTTGTAGATTTTCTGATGATGCCGATTCTAACAGGTGTGAGGTGATACCTCATTGTAGTTTTGATTTGCATTTCTCTAATAATTAGTGCTGTTGAGCAGCTTTTCATGTGCATCTTGGCCATCTCTGTGTCTTCTTTGAAGAAACGTCTCTTTAGATCTTCTGCCCATTTTCGTATTGGGTTGTTTGTTTTTTTTAATATTAAGCTGCATGATCTGTTTATATATATTGGAGATTAAATCTCTGTCCATTGATTCGTCTGCAATGATTTACGCCCATTCTGAGGGATGCCTTTTTCCATTCCCGTGTTTTTTAACAAAAAAGGAAAGAAAGGACAAGAAGCAGAACACTAATGTGCGTAAAATATGCCTTTTGAAACGGTCGTTTTGAAATATGGACGTCCTTTGAATTTTTTGGTCGATATGTGACCCCAGGATTTGTTTTCAAGCCAGGTGTCATTTACAGGCCTTCAATGATTTTGAATATCAACTGACCATTAGCTTTGGGATTAAAGCTGCTGTTGTGTGAAACGGCCACAAGGTGGCAGCAGTTCACCCTTACCAAATCTGGTTACTAGGGCAAGAGAGCCTCAGTGGAAGTGGTGTTCTAGATTGGAATTTAGAATGGAATGTGCCAGGAGAAAGCCCCTCACGTTTGTCTCACTACATCTTGTTCGTGTTTTTAATTTAATTTTTTTTATTTTTTATTACAGCAAGTTTGATTACAATGTTTGGCTTGTTGTAGGTGTGGAAGATGTGGTTCTTTTACACATATACAGATGTCTGTTCTTCCTGAGATCCTTTTCCCATGTACGTTAAGACAGAATGTTGAGTAGTCCTCTCTTGGTATTCTGTAGGTCTTTGGTGATTATATATGTCACCTGTGTTTGTATATGTCTGTTAACCCCGATATCGTAATGAAAGCAATCCTCACACCTTTCCATTGGTGAACCATAAGTTTGTTTAATGAATCTGTGATTGCCCTTCTCCGTGGAAATATCTGCCCTGGTATCCATTTTTAGGTAACACCTATAAGTGATATGATATGATATGTGTCTTTCACTTTCTGACTTACTACAAGTCACGTGATTACTTCTGGACTCATCTACGGTGCTGCAAATGGCATTGTGTCCTTTTTTCCCTTGGCTTCTCTTCTGCCTTAGCGGGGTCCATTTTCAACAATGTGATTCCCTGAGGGTTGTGGATTAGCTGACCTGGGCAGCCTTACCCTGCCGGCCCGCCCTCCCCAGGTGTGCCTCACTGAGTTCAATATAAACAGAGCTCGAGGCAGCAATAGCCCCTGAAGCTGTGCCTGACTCCATATTCTCTGCCCCGTCAGCAGTCTCGGGGCTGTGCTGGTGGGAGGGAGTGAGGGGCCACAGCTTTGTGGGTGGCCCGTTGTGAGTGGGGTTTTCTTGGCCTTTCTGCAGGAGTTGCCAGGCTGCCGCCTGTAAAGAAGAGGATGTGTCACCCATACCTTCCTCTGGAATTTCTCTCCGGACAGAGGTGAGGAAGGAAAAAAGCAGTGGTGGCCGGGACAGGAAGTGTATCTCAGGCAGGGCAATGGAAAGCTTCTGGAAGAGTGCCTGGGGCCAGGACCACCGTGGCTGGCCTTCAGGCACCAAGTTGGCCTGCGTGCTGTCGCTGGTGTGGCTCCACGGTCCTTCCTCTAGGCTTTCAAGCCCTTGTATATATTCAGGTGTTTTACCTGGAAAGGGTGGGAACAGTTCAGCAGCAGCTGGCCTGGGGCTCAGCTCACGTTTACTCACAGATGCCTCCGCACCGTCCCCCAGCTTTGCAATGAGGACGCTCCTTGCGTGGGGGGTGGGTTGCTGGCTGTATGGGAGATGGTTCCCCACCTCTGACCAATTTCAGAATTGTTTACCACTGGAGCAAGTGCTCTGATAGGGTTTTCCTCTGTATAGCTCGTGGGTTCAGGTTTTTTTTTCTTTTATGGTTCAAGTTAGATTTTATTCCCCTTTTATGTATTTATAGATATAAGCATGGAAATAATTCATTCCTATAAATACATCTGTGTGACGGGAAGAACTTTTTTCTGTTTTATTTTTAAATTTTATTTTTTAAAATTTTGAAATTTAAATTTATTTATGTTGTTATACAGCACGTTATTATTAGTTATGTATTTTATGCATATACATGTATACAGGTCAATCCCAATCTC
The DNA here is from genome assembly GCF_964341445.2 of Mesoplodon mirus. NCBI lineage: Eukaryota > Metazoa > Chordata > Mammalia > Artiodactyla > Ziphiidae > Mesoplodon > Mesoplodon mirus. The sequence goes on along the minus strand of NW_028295681.1, from coordinate 91,177 downwards.
CCAACTCATCCCACCACCACCACCCAATGGCTTCCCACACTTGGTGTCCATACGTTTGTTCTCTACCTCTGTGTCTCTATTTCTTTCCTGCAAACCAGTTCATCTGTACCATTTTTTTAGGTTCCACATATATGCATTAATATACAATATTTGTTTTCCTCTTTCTGACTTACTTCATTCTGTATGACAGTCTCTCGATCCATCGATGTCTCTACAAATGACCCAGTTTCATTCCTTTTTATGGCTGAGTAATATTCCATTTCATATATGTACCACATCTTTATCTATTCATCTGTCTGTGGGCATTTAGGTTGCTTCCATTACCTGGCTATTGTAAATAGTGCTGCAATGAACATTGTGGTGAATGTGCCTTTTTGATTTACGGTTTTCTCTGGGTATATGCCCAGAAGTGGGATTGCTGGATCAGATGGTAATTCTATTTCTAGTTTTTTTAAGGAAACTCCATACTGTTCTCCATAGTGACTGTATCAATTTACATTCCCACCAATAGTGGAAGAGGGCTCCTTTTGTCCACACCCTCCCCAGAATTGGTTGTTTGTAGATTTTCTGATGATGCCGATTCTAACAGGTGTGAGGTGATACCTCATTGTAGTTTTGATTTGCATTTCTCTAATAATTAGTGCTGTTGAGCAGCTTTCCATGTGCGTCTTGGCCATCTCTGTGTCTCCTTTGAAGAAACGTCTCTTTAGATCTTCTGCCCATTTTTTTGGGTTGTTTGTTTTTTTTAATATTAAGCTGCATGAGCTGTTTATATATATAGGAGATTAAACCTCTGTCCATTGATTCGTCTGCAACGATTTTCGCCCATTCTGAGGGATGCCTTTTTACATTCCCGTGTTTTTTAACAAAAAAGGAAAGAAAGGAAAAGAAGCAGAACACTAATGTGCGTAAAATATGCCTTTTGAAACGGTCATTTTGAAATATGGACGTCCTTTGAATTTTTTGATCGATATGTGACCCCAGGATTTGTTTTCAGGGCAGGTGTCATTTACAGGCCTGCAATGATTTTGAATATCAACTGACCATTAGCGCTGGGATTAAAGCTGCTGTTGTGTGAAACGGCCACAAGGTGGCAGCAGTTCACCCTTACCAAATCTGGTTACTAGGGCAAGAGAGCCTCAGTGGAAGTGGTGTTCTAGATTGGAATTTAGAATGGAATGTGCCAGGAGAAAGCCCCTCACGTTTGTCTCACTACATCTTGTTCGTGTTTTTAATTTAATTTTTTTTATTTTTTATTACAGCAAGTTTGATTACAATGTTTGGCTTGTTGTAGGTGTGGAAGATGTGGTCCTTTTACACATATACAGATGTCTGTTCTTCCTGGGATCCTTTTCCCATGTACATTATGACAGAATGTTGAGTAGTCCTCTCTTGGTATTCTGTAGGTCTTTGGTGATTATATATGTCACCTGTGTTTGTATATGTCTGTTAACCCCGATATCGTAATGAAACCAATCCTCACACATTTCCATTGGTGAACCATAAGTTTGTTTAATGAATCTGTGATTGCCCTTCTCCGTGGAAATATCTGCCCTGGTATCCATTTTTAGGTAACACCTATAAGTGATATGATATGTGTCTTTCACTTTCTGACTTACTACAAGTCACGTGATTACTTCTAGACTCATCTACGGTGCTGCAAATGGCATTGTGTCCTTTTTTCCCTTGGCTTCTCTTCTGCCTTAGCGGGGTCCATTTTCAACAATGTGATTCCCTGAGGGTTGTGGATTAGCTGACCTGGGCAGCCTTACCCTGCCGGCCCGCCCTCCACAGGTGTGCCTCGTTGAGGTCAATATAAACAGAGCTCCAGGCAGCAATAGCCCCTGAAGCTGTGCCTGACTCCATATTCTCTGCCCCGTCAGCAGTCTCGGGGCTGTGCTGGTGGGAGGGAGTGAGGGGCCACAGCTTTGTGGGTGGCCCGGTGTGAGTGGGGTTCTGCTGGCCTTTCTGCAGGAGTTGCCAGGCTGCCGCCTGTAAAGAAGAGGATGTGTCACCCATACCTTCTGCTGGAATTTCTCTCCGGACAGAGGTGAGGAAGGAAAAAAGCAGTGGGGGCCGGGACAGGAGGGGTATCTCAGGCAGGGCAATGGAAAGCTTTTGGAAGAGCGCCAGGGTCCAGGACCACCCTGGCTGGCCTGCAGGCACCAAGTTGGCCTGCGTGCTGTCGCTGGTGTGGCTCCACAGTCCTTCCTCTAGGGCTTCAAGCCCTTGTACATATTCAGGTGTTTTACCTGGAAAGGGTGGGAACAGTTCAGCAGCAGCTGGCCTGGGGCTCAGCTCACGTTTACTCACAGATGCCTCGGCACGGTCCCCCAGCTTTGCAATGAGGACGCTCCTTGCGTGGGGGGTGGGTTGCTGGCTGTATGGGAGATGGTTCCCCACCTCTGACCAATTTCAGAATTGTTTACCGCTGGAGCAAGTGCCGTGATAGGGTTTTCCTCTGTATAACTCGTGGGGTTAATTTTTTTTTCTTTTATGGTTCAAGTTAGATTTTATTCCTCTTTTATGTATTTATAAATATAAGCATGGAAATAATTCATTCCTATAAATACATCTGTGGACCGGAAGAATTTTTTCTGTTTTATTTTTAAATTTTACTTTTTAAAATTTTGAAATTTAAATTTATTTATGTTTTTATACAGCACGTTATTATTAGTTATGTATTTTATGCATATACATGTATACAGGTCAATCCCAATCTCCCAACTCATCCCACCACCACCACCCCATGGCTTCCCACACTTGGTGTCCATACGTTTGTTCTCTACCTCTGTGTCTCTATTTCTTCCCTGCAAACCAGTTCATCTGTACCATTTTTTTAGGTTCCACATATATGCATTAATATACAATATTTGTTTTCCTCTTTCTGACCTACTTCATTCTGTATGACAGTCTATCGATCCATCGATGTCTCTACAAATGACCCAGTTTCATTCCATTTTATGGCCGAGTAATATTCCATTTCATATATGTACCACATCTTTATCCATTCATCTGTCTGTGGGCATTTAGGTTGCTTCCATTACCTGGCTATGGTAAATAGTGCTGCAATGAGTATTGTGGTGAATGTGCCTTTTTGATTTACGGTTTTCTCTGGGTATATGCCCAGAAGTGGGATTGCTGGATCAGATGGTAATTCTATTTCTAGTTTTTTCAAAGAAACTCCACACTGTTCTCCATAGTGACTGTATCAATTTACATTCCCACCAATAGTGGAAGAGGGCTCCTTTTGTCCACAACCTCCCCAGAATTGGTTGTTTGTAGATTTTCTGATGATGCCGATTCTAACAGGTGTGAGGTGATACCTCATTGTAGTTTTGATTTGCATTTCTCTAATAATTAGTGCTGTTGAGCAGCTTTTCATGTGCATCTTGGCCATCTCTGTGTCTTCTTTGAAGAAACGTCTCTTTAGATCTTCTGCCCATTTTCGTATTGGGTTGTTTGTTTTTTTTAATATTAAGCTGCATGATCTGTTTATATATATTGGAGATTAAACCTCTGTCCATTGATTCGTCTGCAATGATTTACGCCCATTCTGAGGGATGCCTTTTTCCATTCCCGTGTTTTTTAACAAAAAAGGAAAGAAAGGACAAGAAGCAGAACACTAATGTGCGTAAAATATGCCTTTTGAAACGGTCGTTTTGAAATATGGACGTCCTTTGAATTTTTTGGTCGATATGTGACCCCAGGATTTGTTTTCAAGCCAGGTGTCATTTACAGGCCTTCAATGATTTTGAATATCAACTGACCATTAGCGTTGGGATTAAAGCTGCTGTTGTGTGAAACGGCCACAAGGTGGCAGCAGTTCACCCTTACCAAATCTGGTTACTAGGGCAAGAGAGCCTCAGTGGAAGTGGTGTTCTAGATTGGAATTTAGAATGGAATATGCCAGGAGAAAGCCCCTCACGTTTGTCTCACTACATCTTGTTCGTGTTTTTAATTTAATTTTTTTTATTTTTTATTACAGCAAGTTTGATTACAATGTTAGGCTTGTTGTAGGTGTGGAAGATGTGGTTCTTTTACACATATACAGATGTCTGTTCTTCCTGGGATCCTTTTCCCATGTACGTTATGACAGAATGTTGAGTAGTCCTCTCTTGGTATTCTGTAGGTCTTTGGTGATTATATATGTCACCTGTGTTTGTATATGTCTGTTAACCCCGATATCGTAATGAAACCAATCCTCACACCTTTCCATTGGTGAACCATAAGTTTGTTTAATGAATCTGTGATTGCCCTTCTCCGTGGAAATATCTGCCCTGGTATCCATTTTTAGGTAACACCTATAAGTGATATGATATGATATGTGTCTTTCACTTTCTGACTTACTACAAGTCACGTGATTACTTCTGGACTCATCTACGGTGCTGCAAATGGCATTGTGTCCTTTTTTCCCTTGGCTTCTCTTCTGCCTTAGCGGGGTCCATTTTCAACAATGTGATTCCCTGAGGGTTGTGGATTAGCTGACCTGGGCAGCCTTACCCTGCCGGCCCGCCCTCCCCAGGTGTGCCTCACTGAGTTCAATATAAACAGAGCTCGAGGCAGCAATAGCCCCTGAAGCTGTGCCTGACTCCATATTCTCTGCCCCGTCAGCAGTCTCGGGGCTGTGCTGGTGGGAGGGAGTGAGGGGCCACAGCTTTGTGGGTGGCCTGTTGTGAGTGGGGATTTCTTGGCCTTTCTGCAGGAGTTGCCAGGCTGCCGCCTGTAAAGAAGAGGATATGTCACCCATACCTTCTGCTGGAATTTCTCTCCGGACAGAGGTGAGGAAGGAAAAAAGCAGTGGTGGCCGGGACAGGAAGTGTATCTCAGGCAGGGCAATGGAAAGCTTCTGGAAGAGTGCCTGGGGCCAGGACCACCGTGGCTGGCCTGCAGGCACCAAGTTGGCCTGCGTGCTGTCGCTGGTGTGGCTCCACGGTCCTTCCTCTAGGCTTTCAAGCCCTTGTATATATTCAGGTGTTTTACCTGGAAAGGGTGGGAACAGTTCAGCAGCAGCTGGCCTGGGGCTCAGCTCACGTTTACTCACAGATGCCTCGGCACCGTCCCCCAGCTTTGCAATGAGGACGCACCTTGCGTGGGGGGTGGGTTGCTGGCTGTATGGGAGATGGTTCCCCACCTCTGACCAATTTCAGAATTGTTTACCACTGGAGCAAGTGCTCTGATAGGGTTTTCCTCTGTATAGCTCGTGGGTTCAGGTTTTTTTTTTCTTTTATGGTTCAAGTTAGATTTTATTCCCCTTTTATGTATTTATAGATATAAGCATGGAAATAATTCATTCCTATAAATACATCTGTGTGACGGGAAGAACTTTTTTCTGTTTTATTTTTAAATTTTATTTTTTAAAATTTTGAAATTTAAATTTATTTATGTTGTTATACAGCACGTTATTATTAGTTATGTATTTTATGCATATACATGTATACAGGTCAATCCCAATCTCCCAACTCATCCCACCACCACCACCCAATGGCTTCCCACACTTGGTGTCCATACGTTTGTTCTCTACCTCTGTGTCTCTATTTCTTTCCTGCAAACCAGTTCATCTGTACCATTTTTTTAGGTTCCACATATATGCATTAATATACAATATTTGTTTTCCTCTTTCTGACTTACTTCATTCTGTATGACAGTCTCTCGATCCATCGATGTCTCTACAAATGACCCAGTTTCATTCCTTTTTATGGCTGAGTAATATTCCATTTCATATATGTACCACATCTTTATCTATTCATCTGTCTGTGGGCATTTAGGTTGCTTCCATTACCTGGCTATTGTAAATAGTGCTGCAATGAACATTGTGGTGAATGTGCCTTTTTGATTTACGGTTTTCTCTGGGTATATGCCCAGAAGTGGGATTGCTGGATCAGATGGTAATTCTATTTCTAGTTTTTTTAAGGAAACTCCATACCGTTCTCCATAGTGACTGTATCAATTTACATTCCCACCAATAGTGGAAGAGGGCTCCTTTTGTCCACACCCTCCCCAGAATTTCTTGTTTGTAGATTTTCTGATGATGCCGATTCTAACAGGTGTGAGGTGATACCTCATTGTAGTTTTGATTTGCATTTCTCTAATAATTAGTGCTCTTGAGCAGCTTTTCATGTGCGTCTTGGCCATCTCTGTGTCTCCTTTGAAGAAACGTCTCTTTAGATCTTCTGCCCATTTTTTTGGGGTTGTTTGTTTTTTTAATATTAAACTGCACGAGTTGTTTATATATATATTGGAGATTAAACCTCTGTCCATTGATTCGTCTGCAATGATTTTCGCCCATTCTGAGGGATGCCTTTTTCCATTCCCGTGTTTTTTAACATAAAAGGAAAGAAAGGAAAAAAAGCAGAACACTAATGTGCGTAAAATATTCCTTTTGAAACGGTCGTTTTGAAATATGGACGTGCTTTGAATGTTTTGGGCGATATGTGACCCCAGGATTTGTTTTCAGGGCAGGTGTCATTTACAGGCCTGCAATGATTTTGAATATCAACTGACCATTAGTGCTGGGATTAAAGCTGCTGTTGTGTGAAACGGCCACAAGGTGGCAGCAGTTCACCCTTACCAAATCTGGTTACTAGGGCAAGAGAGCCTCAGTGGAAGTGGTGTTCTAGATTGGAGTTTAGAATGGAATGTGCCAGGAGAAAGCCCCTCACGTTTGTCTCACTACTTCTTGTTCGTGTTTTTAATTTAATTTTTTATTTTTTATTACAGCAAGTTTGATTACAATGTTTGGCTTGTTGTAGGTGTGGAAGATGTGGTTCTTTTACACATATACAGATGACTGTTCTTCCTGGGATCCTTTTCCCATGTACGTTATGACAGAATGTTGAGTAGTCCTCTCTTGGTATTCTGTAGGTCTTTGGTGATTATATATGTCACCTGTGTTTGTATATGTCTGTTAACCCCGATATCGTAATGAAACCAATCCTCACACCTTTCCATTGGTGAACCATAAGTTTGTTTAATGAATCTGTGATTGCCCTTCTCCGTGGAAATATCTGCCCTGGTATCCATTTTTAGGTAACACCTATAAGTGATATGATATGATATGTGTCTTTCACTTTCTGACTTACTAAAAGTCACCTGATTACATCTAGACTCATCTACGGTGCTGCAAATGGCATTGTGTCCTTTTTTCCCTTGGCTTCTCTTCTGCCTTAGCGGGGTCCATTTTCAACAATGTGATTCCCTGAGGGTTGTGGATTAGCTGACCTGGGCCGCCTTAACCTGCCGGCCCGCCCTTCCCAGGTGTGCCTCGTTGAGGTCAATATAAACAGAGCTCGAGGCAGCAATAGCCCCTGAAGCTGTGCCTGACTCCATATTCTCTGCCCCGTCAGCAGTCTCGGGGCTGTGCTGGTGGGAGGGAGTGAGGGGCCACAGCTTTGTGGGTGGCCCGCTGTGAGTGGGGTTCTGCTGGCCTTTCTGCAGGAGTTGCCAGGCTGCCGCCTGTAAAGAAGAGGATGTGTCACCCATACCTTCCGCTGGAATTTCTCTCCGGACAGAGGTGAGGAAGGAAAAAAGCAGTGGTGGCCGGGACAGGAAGTGTATCTCAGGCAGGGCAATGGAAAGCTTCTGGAAGAGTGCCTGGGGCCAGGACCACCGTGGCTGGCCTGCAGGCACCAAGTTGGCCTGCGTGCTGTCGCTGGTGTGGCTCCACGGTCCTTCCTCTAGGCTTTCAAGCCCTTGTATATATTCAGGTGTTTTACCTGGAAAGGGTGGGAACAGTTCAGCAGCAGCTGGCCTGGGGCTCAACTCACGTTTACTCACAGATGCCTCCGCACCGTCCCCCAGCTTTGCAATGAGGACGCTCCTTGCGTGGGGGGTGGGTTGCTGGCTGTATGGGAGATGGTTCCCCACCTCTGACCAATTTCAGAATTGTTTACCACTGGAGCAAGTGCTCTGATAGGGTTTTCCTCTGTATAGCTCGTGGGTTCAGGTTTTTTTTTCTTTTATGGTTCAAGTTAGATTTTATTCCCCTTTTATGTATTTATAGATATAAGCATGGAAATAATTCATTCCTATAAATACATCTGTGTGACGGGAAGAACTTTTTTCTGTTTTATTTTTAAATTTTATTTTTTAAAATTTTGAAATTTAAATTTATTTATGTTGTTATACAGCACGTTATTATTAGTTATGTATTTTATGCATATACATGTATACAGGTCAATCCCAATCTCCCAACTCATCCCACCACCACCACCCAATGGCTTCCCACACTTGGTGTCCATACGTTTGTTCTCTACCTCTGTGTCTCTATTTCTTTCCTGCAAACCAGTTCATCTGTACCATTTTTTTAGGTTCCACATATATGCATTAATATACAATATTTGTTTTCCTCTTTCTGACTTACTTCATTCTGTATGACAGTCTCTCGATCCATCGATGTCTCTACAAATGACCCAGTTTCATTCCTTTTTATGGCTGAGTAATATTCCATTTCATATATGTACCACATCTTTATCTATTCATCTGTCTGTGGGCATTTAGGTTGCTTCCATTACCTGGCTATTGTAAATAGTGCTGCAATGAACATTGTGGTGAATGTGCCTTTTTGATTTACGGTTTTCTCTGGGTATATGCCCAGAAGTGGGATTGCTGGATCAGATGGTAATTCTATTTCTAGTTTTTTTAAGGAAACTCCATACTGTTCTCCATAGTGACTGTATCAATTTACATTCCCACCAATAGTGGAAGAGGGCTCCTTTTGTCCACACCCTCCCCAGAATTGGTTGTTTGTAGATTTTCTGATGATGCCGATTCTAACAGGTGTGAGGTGATACCTCATTGTAGTTTTGATTTGCATTTCTCTAATAATTAGTGCTGTTGAGCAGCTTTCCATGTGCGTCTTGGCCATCTCTGTGTCTCCTTTGAAGAAACGTCTCTTTAGATCTTCTGCCCATTTTTTTGGGTTGTTTGTTTTTTTTAATATTAAGCTGCATGAGCTGTTTATATATATAGGAGATTAAACCTCTGTCCATTGATTCGTCTGCAACGATTTTCGCCCATTCTGAGGGATGCCTTTTTACATTCCCGTGTTTTTTAACAAAAAAGGAAAGAAAGGAAAAGAAGCAGAACACTAATGTGCGTAAAATATGCCTTTTGAAACGGTCATTTTGAAATATGGACGTCCTTTGAATTTTTTGATCGATATGTGACCCCAGGATTTGTTTTCAGGGCAGGTGTCATTTACAGGCCTGCAATGATTTTGAATATCAACTGACCATTAGCGCTGGGATTAAAGCTGCTGTTGTGTGAAACGGCCACAAGGTGGCAGCAGTTCACCCTTACCAAATCTGGTTACTAGGGCAAGAGAGCCTCAGTGGAAGTGGTGTTCTAGATTGGAATTTAGAATGGAATGTGCCAGGAGAAAGCCCCTCACGTTTGTCTCACTACATCTTGTTCGTGTTTTTAATTTAATTTTTTTTATTTTTTATTACAGCAAGATTGATTACAATGTTTGGCTTGTTGTAGGTGTGGAAGATGTGGTCCTTTTACACATATACAGATGTCTGTTCTTCCTGGGATCCTTTTCCCATGTACATTATGACAGAATGTTGAGTAGTCCTCTCTTGGTATTCTGTAGGTCTTTGGTGATTATATATGTCACCTGTGTTTGTATATGTCTGTTAACCCCGATATCGTAATGAAACCAATCCTCACACATTTCCATTGGTGAACCATAAGTTTGTTTAATGAATCTGTGATTGCCCTTCTCCGTGGAAATATCTGCCCTGGTATCCATTTTTAGGTAACACCTATAAGTGATATGATATGTGTCTTTCACTTTCTGACTTACTACAAGTCACGTGATTACTTCTAGACTCATCTACGGTGCTGCAAATGGCATTGTGTCCTTTTTTCCCTTGGCTTCTCTTCTGCCTTAGCGGGGTCCATTTTCAACAATGTGATTCCCTGAGGGTTGTGGATTAGCTGACCTGGGCAGCCTTACCCTGCCGGCCCGCCCTCCACAGGTGTGCCTCGTTGAGGTCAATATAAACAGAGCTCCAGGCAGCAATAGCCCCTGAAGCTGTGCCTGACTCCATATTCTCTGCCCCGTCAGCAGTCTCGGGGCTGTGCTGGTGGGAGGGAGTGAGGGGCCACAGCTTTGTGGGTGGCCCGGTGTGAGTGGGGTTCTGCTGGCCTTTCTGCAGGAGTTGCCAGGCTGCCGCCTGTAAAGAAGAGGATGTGTCACCCATACCTTCTGCTGGAATTTCTCTCCGGACAGAGGTGAGGAAGGAAAAAAGCAGTGGGGGCCGGGACAGGAGGGGTATCTCAGGCAGGGCAATGGAAAGCTTTTGGAAGAGCGCCAGGGTCCAGGACCACCCTGGCTGGCCTGCAGGCACCAAGTTGGCCTGCGTGCTGTCGCTGGTGTGGCTCCACAGTCCTTCCTCTAGGGCTTCAAGCCCTTGTACATATTCAGGTGTTTTACCTGGAAAGGGTGGGAACAGTTCAGCAGCAGCTGGCCTGGGGCTCAGCTCACGTTTACTCACAGATGCCTCGGCACGGTCCCCCAGCTTTGCAATGAGGACGCTCCTTGCGTGGGGGGTGGGTTGCTGGCTGTATGGGAGATGGTTCCCCACCTCTGACCAATTTCAGAATTGTTTACCGCTGGAGCAAGTGCCGTGATAGGGTTTTCCTCTGTATAACTCGTGGGGTTAATTTTTTTTTCTTTTATGGTTCAAGTTAGATTTTATTCCTCTTTTATGTATTTATAAATATAAGCATGGAAATAATTCATTCCTATAAATACATCTGTGGACCGGAAGAATTTTTTCTGTTTTATTTTTAAATTTTACTTTTTAAAATTTTGAAATTTAAATTTATTTATGTTTTTATACAGCACGTTATTATTAGTTATGTATTTTATGCATATACATGTATACAGGTCAATCCCAATCTCCCAACTCATCCCACCACCACCACCCCATGGCTTCCCACACTTGGTGTCCATACGTTTGTTCTCTACCTCTGTGTCTCTATTTCTTCCCTGCAAACCAGTTCATCTGTACCATTTTTTTAGGTTCCACATATATGCATTAATATACAATATTTGTTTTCCTCTTTCTGACCTACTTCATTCTGTATGACAGTCTATCGATCCATCGATGTCTCTACAAATGACCCAGTTTCATTCCATTTTATGGCCGAGTAATATTCCATTTCATATATGTACCACATCTTTATCCATTCATCTGTCTGTGGGCATTTAGGTTGCTTCCATTACCTGGCTATGGTAAATAGTGCTGCAATGAGTATTGTGGTGAATGTGCCTTTTTGATTTACGGTTTTCTCTGGGTATATGCCCAGAAGTGGGATTGCTGGATCAGATGGTAATTCTATTTCTAGTTTTTTCAAAGAAACTCCACACTGTTCTCCATAGTGACTGTATCAATTTACATTCCCACCAATAGTGGAAGAGGGCTCCTTTTGTCCACAACCTCCCCAGAATTGGTTGTTTGTAGATTTTCTGATGATGCCGATTCTAACAGGTGTGAGGTGATACCTCATTGTAGTTTTGATTTGCATTTCTCTAATAATTAGTGCTGTTGAGCAGCTTTTCATGTGCATCTTGGCCATCTCTGTGTCTTCTTTGAAGAAACGTCTCTTTAGATCTTCTGCCCATTTTCGTATTGGGTTGTTTGTTTTTTTTAATATTAAGCTGCATGATCTGTTTATATATATTGGAGATTAAACCTCTGTCCATTGATTCGTCTGCAATGATTTACGCCCATTCTGAGGGATGCCTTTTTCCATTCCCGTGTTTTTTAACAAAAAAGGAAAGAAAGGACAAGAAGCAGAACACTAATGTGCGTAAAATATGCCTTTTGAAACGGTCGTTTTGAAATATGGACGTCCTTTGAATTTTTTGGTCGATATGTGACCCCAGGATTTGTTTTCAAGCCAGGTGTCATTTACAGGCCTTCAATGATTTTGAATATCAACTGACCATTAGCGTTGGGATTAAAGCTGCTGTTGTGTGAAACGGCCACAAGGTGGCAGCAGTTCACCCTTACCAAATCTGGTTACTAGGGCAAGAGAGCCTCAGTGGAAGTGGTGTTCTAGATTGGAATTTAGAATGGAATATGCCAGGAGAAAGCCCCTCACGTTTGTCTCACTACATCTTGTTCGTGTTTTTAATTTAATTTTTTTTATTTTTTATTACAGCAAGTTTGATTACAATGTTTGGCTTGTTGTAGGTGTGGAAGATGTGGTTCTTTTACACATATACAGATGTCTGTTCTTCCTGGGATCCTTTTCCCATGTACGTTATGACAGAATGTTGAGTAGTCCTCTCTTGGTATTCTGTAGGTCTTTGGTGATTATATATGTCACCTGTGTTTGTATATGTCTGTTAACCCCGATATCGTAATGAAACCAATCCTCACACCTTTCCATTGGTGAACCATAAGTTTGTTTAATGAATCTGTGATTGCCCTTCTCCGTGGAAATATCTGCCCTGGTATCCATTTTTAGGTAACACCTATAAGTGATATGATATGATATGTGTCTTTCACTTTCTGACTTACTACAAGTCACGTGATTACTTCTGGACTCATCTACGGTGCTGCAAATGGCATTGTGTCCTTTTTTCCCTTGGCTTCTCTTCTGCCTTAGCGGGGTCCATTTTCAACAATGTGATTCCCTGAGGGTTGTGGATTAGCTGACCTGGGCAGCCTTACCCTGCCGGCCCGCCCTCCCCAGGTGTGCCTCACTGAGTTCAATATAAACAGAGCTCGAGGCAGCAATAGCCCCTGAAGCTGTGCCTGACTCCATATTCTCTGCCCCGTCAGCAGTCTCGGGGCTGTGCTGGTGGGAGGGAGTGAGGGGCCACAGCTTTGTGGGTGGCCTGTTGTGAGTGGGGATTTCTTGGCCTTTCTGCAGGAGTTGCCAGGCTGCCGCCTGTAAAGAAGAGGATATGTCACCCATACCTTCTGCTGGAATTTCTCTCCGGACAGAGGTGAGGAAGGAAAAAAGCAGTGGTGGCCGGGACAGGAAGTGTATCTCAGGCAGGGCAATGGAAAGCTTCTGGAAGAGTGCCTGGGGCCAGGACCACCGTGGCTGGCCTGCAGGCACCAAGTTGGCCTGCGTGCTGTCGCTGGTGTGGCTCCACGGTCCTTCCTCTAGGCTTTCAAGCCCTTGTATATATTCAGGTGTTTTACCTGGAAAGGGTGGGAACAGTTCAGCAGCAGCTGGCCTGGGGCTCAGCTCACGTTTACTCACAGATGCCTCGGCACCGTCCCCCAGCTTTGCAATGAGGACGCACCTTGCGTGGGGGGTGGGTTGCTGGCTGTATGGGAGATGGTTCCCCACCTCTGACCAATTTCAGAATTGTTTACCACTGGAGCAAGTGCTCTGATAGGGTTTTCCTCTGTATAGCTCGTGGGTTCAGGTTTTTTTTTTCTTTTATGGTTCAAGTTAGATTTTATTCCCCTTTTATGTATTTATAGATATAAGCATGGAAATAATTCATTCCTATAAATACATCTGTGTGACGGGAAGAACTTTTTTCTGTTTTATTTTTAAATTTTATTTTTTAAAATTTTGAAATTTAAATTTATTTATGTTGTTATACAGCACGTTATTATTAGTTATGTATTTTATGCATATACATGTATACAGGTCAATCCCAATCTCCCAACTCATCCCACCACCACCACCCAATGGCTTCCCACACTTGGTGTCCATACGTTTGTTCTCTACCTCTGTGTCTCTATTTCTTTCCTGCAAACCAGTTCATCTGTACCATTTTTTTAGGTTCCACATATATGCATTAATATACAATATTTGTTTTCCTCTTTCTGACTTACTTCATTCTGTATGACAGTCTCTCGATCCATCGATGTCTCTACAAATGACCCAGTTTCATTCCTTTTTATGGCTGAGTAATATTCCATTTCATATATGTACCACATCTTTATCTATTCATCTGTCTGTGGGCATTTAGGTTGCTTCCATTACCTGGCTATTGTAAATAGTGCTGCAATGAACATTGTGGTGAATGTGCCTTTTTGATTTACGGTTTTCTCTGGGTATATGCCCAGAAGTGGGATTGCTGGATCAGATGGTAATTCTATTTCTAGTTTTTTTAAGGAAACTCCATACCGTTCTCCATAGTGACTGTATCAATTTACATTCCCACCAATAGTGGAAGAGGGCTCCTTTTGTCCACACCCTCCCCAGAATTTCTTGTTTGTAGATTTTCTGATGATGCCGATTCTAACAGGTGTGAGGTGATACCTCATTGTAGTTTTGATTTGCATTTCTCTAATAATTAGTGCTCTTGAGCAGCTTTTCATGTGCGTCTTGGCCATCTCTGTGTCTCCTTTGAAGAAACGTCTCTTTAGATCTTCTGCCCATTTTTTTGGGGTTGTTTGTTTTTTTAATATTAAACTGCACGAGTTGTTTATATATATATTGGAGATTAAACCTCTGTCCATTGATTCGTCTGCAATGATTTTCGCCCATTCTGAGGGATGCCTTTTTCCATTCCCGTGTTTTTTAACATAAAAGGAAAGAAAGGAAAAAAAGCAGAACACTAATGTGCGTAAAATATTCCTTTTGAAACGGTCGTTTTGAAATATGGACGTGCTTTGAATGTTTTGGGCGATATGTGACCCCAGGATTTGTTTTCAGGGCAGGTGTCATTTACAGGCCTGCAATGATTTTGAATATCAACTGACCATTAGTGCTGGGATTAAAGCTGCTGTTGTGTGAAACGGCCACAAGGTGGCAGCAGTTCACCCTTACCAAATCTGGTTACTAGGGCAAGAGAGCCTCAGTGGAAGTGGTGTTCTAGATTGGAGTTTAGAATGGAATGTGCCAGGAGAAAGCCCCTCACGTTTGTCTCACTACTTCTTGTTCGTGTTTTTAATTTAATTTTTTATTTTTTATTACAGCAAGTTTGATTACAATGTTTGGCTTGTTGTAGGTGTGGAAGATGTGGTTCTTTTACACATATACAGATGACTGTTCTTCCTGGGATCCTTTTCCCATGTACGTTATGACAGAATGTTGAGTAGTCCTCTCTTGGTATTCTGTAGGTCTTTGGTGATTATATATGTCACCTGTGTTTGTATATGTCTGTTAACCCCGATATCGTAATGAAACCAATCCTCACACCTTTCCATTGGTGAACCATAAGTTTGTTTAATGAATCTGTGATTGCCCTTCTCCGTGGAAATATCTGCCCTGGTATCCATTTTTAGGTAACACCTATAAGTGATATGATATGATATGTGTCTTTCACTTTCTGACTTACTAAAAGTCACCTGATTACATCTAGACTCATCTACGGTGCTGCAAATGGCATTGTGTCCTTTTTTCCCTTGGCTTCTCTTCTGCCTTAGCGGGGTCCATTTTCAACAATGTGATTCCCTGAGGGTTGTGGATTAGCTGACCTGGGCCGCCTTAACCTGCCGGCCCGCCCTTCCCAGGTGTGCCTCGTTGAGGTCAATATAAACAGAGCTCGAGGCAGCAATAGCCCCTGAAGCTGTGCCTGACTCCATATTCTCTGCCCCGTCAGCAGTCTCGGGGCTGTGCTGGTGGGAGGGAGTGAGGGGCCACAGCTTTGTGGGTGGCCCGCTGTGAGTGGGGTTCTGCTGGCCTTTCTGCAGGAGTTGCCAGGCTGCCGCCTGTAAAGAAGAGGATGTGTCACCCATACCTTCCGCTGGAATTTCTCTCCGGACAGAGGTGAGGAAGGAAAAAAGCAGTGGTGGCCGGGACAGGAAGTGTATCTCAGGCAGGGCAATGGAAAGCTTCTGGAAGAGTGCCTGGGGCCAGGACCACCGTGGCTGGCCTGCAGGCACCAAGTTGGCCTGCGTGCTGTCGCTGGTGTGGCTCCACGGTCCTTCCTCTAGGCTTTCAAGCCCTTGTATATATTCAGGTGTTTTACCTGGAAAGGGTGGGAACAGTTCAGCAGCAGCTGGCCTGGGGCTCAGCTCACGTTTACTCACAGATGCCTCGGCACGGTCCCCCAGCTTTGCAATGAGGACGCTCCTTGCGTGGGGGGTGGGTTGCTGGCTGTATGGGAGATGGTTCCCCACCTCTGACCAATTTCAGAATTGTTTACCACTGGAGCAAGTGCTCTGATAGGGTTTTCCTCTGTATAGCTCGTGGGTTCAGGTTTTTTTTTTCTTTTATGGTTCAAGTTAGATTTTATTCCCCTTTTATGTATTTATAGATATAAGCATGGAAATAATTCATTCCTATAAATACATCTGTGTGACGGGAAGAACTTTTTTCTGTTTTATTTTTAAATTTTATTTTTTAAAATTTTGAAATTTAATTTTATTTATTTTTTTTATACAGCACGTTATTATTAGTTATGTATTTTATGCATATACATGTATACAGGTCAATCCCAAACTCCCAACTCATCCCACCACCACCACCCAATGGCTTCCCACACTTGGTGTCCATACGTTTGTTCTCTACCTCTGTGTCTCTATTTCTTTCCTGCAAACCAGTTCATCTGTACCATTTTTTTAGGTTCCACATATATGCATTAATATACAATATTTGTTTTCCTCTTTCTGACTTACTTCATTCTGTATGACAGTCTCTCGATCCATCGATGTCTCTACAAATGACCCAGTTTCATTCCTTTTTATGGCCGAGTAATATTCCATTTTATATATGTACCACATCTTTATCCATTCATCTGTCTGTGGGCATTTAGGTTGCTTCCATTACCTGGCTATTGTAAATAGTGCTGCAACGAACATTGTGGTGGATGTGCCTTTTTGAAATACGGTTTTCTCTGGGTATATGCCCAGAAGTGGGATTGCTGGATCAGATGGTAATTCTATTTCTAGTTTTTTTAAGGAAACTCCATACTGTTCTCCATAGTGACTGTATCAATTTACATTCCCACCAATAGTGGAAGAGGGCTCCTTTTGTCCACACCCTCCACAGAATTGGTTGTTTGTAGATTTTCTGATGATGCCGATTCTAACAGGTGTGAGGTGATACCTCATTGTAGTTTTGATTTGCATTTCTCTAATAATTAGTGCTGTTGAGCAGCTTTTCATGTGCGTCTTGGCCATCTCTGTGTCTCCTTTGAAGAAACGTCTCTTTAGATCTTCTGCCCATTTTTTTGGGTTGTTTGTTTTTTTTAATATTAAGCTGCATGAGCTGTTTATATATATTGGAGATTAAACCTCTGTCCATTGATTCGTCTGCAACGATTTTCGCCCATTCTGAGGGATGCCTTTTTACATTCCCGTGTTTTTTAACAAAAAAGGAAAGAAAGGAAAAGAAGCAGAACACTAATGTGCGTAAAATATGCCTTTTGAAACGGTCATTTTGAAATATGGACGTCCTTTGAATTTTTTGGTCGATATGTGACCCCAGGATTTGTTTTCAGGGCAGGTGTCATTTACAGGCCTGCAATGATTTTGAATATCAACTGACCATTAGCGCTGGGATTAAAGCTGCTGTTGTGTGATACGGCCACAAGGTGGCAGCAGTTCACCCTTACCAAATCTGGTTACTAGGGCAAGAGAGCCTCAGTTGAAATGGTGTTCTAGATTGGAATTTAGAATGGAATGTGCCAGGAGAAAGCCCCTCACGTTTGTCTCACTACATCTTGTTCGTGTTTTTAATTTAATTTTTTTTATTTTTTATTACAGCAAGTTTGATTACAATGTTTGGCTTGTTGTAGGTGTGGAAGATGTGGTCCTTTTACACATATACAGATGTCTGTTCTTCCTGGGATCCTTTTCCCATGTACATTATGACAGAATGTTGAGTAGTCCTCTCTTGGTATTCTGTAGGTCTTTGGTGATTATATATGTCACCTGTGTTTGTATATGTCTGTTAACCCCGATATCGTAATGAAACCAATCCTCACACATTTCCATTGGTGAACCATAAGTTTGTTTAATGAATCTGTGATTGCCCTTCTCCGTGGAAATATCTGCCCTGGTATCCATTTTTAGGTAACACCTATAAGTGATATGATATGTGTCTTTCACTTTCTGACTTACTACAAGTCACGTGATTACTTCTAGACTCATCTACGGTGCTGCAAATGGCATTGTGTCCTTTTTTCCCTTGGCTTCTCTTCTGCCTTAGCGGGGTCCATTTTCAACAATGTGATTCCCTGAGGGTTGTGGATTAGCTGACCTGGGCAGCCTTACCCTGCCGGCCCGCCCTCCACAGGTGTGCCTCGTTGAGGTCAATATAAACAGAGCTCCAGGCAGCAATAGCCCCTGAAGCTGTGCCTGACTCCATATTCTCTGCCCCGTCAGCAGTCTCGGGGCTGTGCTGGTGGGAGGGAGTGAGGGGCCACAGCTTTGTGGGTGGCCCGGTGTGAGTGGGGTTCTGCTGGCCTTTCTGCAGGAGTTGCCAGGCTGCCGCCTGTAAAGAAGAGGATGTGTCACCCATACCTTCTGCTGGAATTTCTCTCCGGACAGAGGTGAGGAAGGAAAAAAGCAGTGGGGGCCGGGACAGGAGGGGTATCTCAGGCAGGGCAATGGAAAGCTTTTGGAAGAACGCCAGGGTCCAGGACCACCCTGGCTGGCCTGCAGGCACCAAGTTGGCCTGCGTGCTGTCGCTGGTGTGGCTCCACAGTCCTTCCTCTAGGGCTTCAAGCCCTTGTACATATTCAGGTGTTTTACCTGGAAAGGGTGGGAACAGTTCAGCAGCACCTGGCCTGGGGCTCAGCTCACGTTTACTCACAGATGCCTCGGCACGGTCCCCCAGCTTTGCAATGAGGACGCTCCTTGCGTGGGGGGTGGGTTGCTGGCTGTATGGGAGATGGTTCCCCACCTCTGACCAATTTCAGAATGTTTACCGCTGGAGCAAGTGCCATGATAGGGTTTTCCTCTGTATAACTCGTGGGGTTAATTTTTTTTTCTTTTATGGTTCAAGTTAGATTTTATTCCTCTTTTATGTATTTATAAATATAAGAATGGAAATAATTCATTCCTATAAATACATCTGTGGACCGGAAGAATTTTTTCTGTTTTATTTTTAAATTTTACTGTTTAAAATTTTGAAATTTAAATTTATTTATGTTTTTATACAGCACGTTATTATTAGTTATGTATTTTATGCATACACATGTATACAGGTCAATCCCAATCTCCCAACTCATCCCACCACCACCACCCCATGGCTTCCCACACTTGGTGTCCATACGTTTGTTCTCTACCTCTGTGTCTCTATTTCTTCCCTGCAAACCAGTTCATCTGTACCATTTTTTTAGGTTCCACATATATGCATTAATATACAATATTTGTTTTCCTCTTTCTGACCTACTTCATTCTGTATGACAGTCTATCGATCCATCGATGTCTCTACAAATGACCCAGTTTCATTCCATTTTATGGCCGAGTAATATTCCATTTCATATATGTACCACATCTTTATCCATTCATCTGTCTGTGGGCATTTAGGTTGCTTCCATTACCTGGCTATGGTAAATAGTGCTGCAATGAGTATTGTGGTGAATGTGCCTTTTTGATTTACGGTTTTCTCTGGGTATATGCCCAGAAGTGGGATTGCTGGATCAGATGGTAATTCTATTTCTAGTTTTTTCAAAGAAACTCCACACTGTTCTCCATAGTGACTGTATCAATTTACATTCCCACCAATAGTGGAAGAGGGCTCCTTTTGTCCACAACCTCACCAGAATTGGTTGTTTGTAGATTTTCTGATGATGCCGATTCTAACAGGTGTGAGGTGATACCTCATTGTAGTTTTGATTTGCATTTCTCTAATAATTAGTGCTGTTGAGCAGCTTTTCATGTGCATCTTGGCCATCTCTGTGTCTTCTTTGAAGAAACGTCTCTTTAGATCTTCTGCCCATTTTCGTATTGGGTTGTTTGTTTTTTTTTAATATTAAGCTGCATGATCTGTTTATATATATTGGAGATTAAACCTCTGTCCATTGATTCGTCTGCAATGACTTACGCCCATTCTGAGGGATGCCTTTTTCCATTCCCGTGTTTTTTAACAAAAAAGGAAAGAAAGGACAAGAAGCAGAACACTAATGTGCGTAAAATATGCCTTTTGAAACGGTCGTTTTGAAATATGGACGTCCTTTGAATTTTTTGGTCGATATGTGACCCCAGGATTTGTTTTCAAGCCAGGTGTCATTTACAGGCCTTCAATGATTTTGAATATCAACTGACCATTAGCGTTGGGATTAAAGCTGCTGTTGTGTGAAACGGCCACAAGGTGGCAGCAGTTCACCCTTACCAAATCTGGTTACTAGGGCAAGAGAGCCTCAGTGGAAGTGGTGTTCTAGATTGGAATTTAGAATGGAATGTGCCAGGAGAAAGCCCCTCACGTTTGTCTCACTACATCTTGTTCGTGTTTTTAATTTAATTTTTTTTATTTTTTATTACAGCAAGTTTGATTACAATGTTTGGCTTGTTGTAGGTGTGGAAGATGTGGTCCTTTTACACATATACAGATGTCTGTTCTTCCTGGGATCCTTTTCCCATGTACGTTATGACAGAATGTTGAGTAGTCCTCTCTTGGTATTCTGTAGGTCTTTGGTGATTATATATGTCACCTGTGTTTGTATATGTCTGTTAACCCCGATATCGTAATGAAACCAATCCTCACACCTTTCCATTGGTGAACCATAAGTTTGTTTAATGAATCTGTGATTGCCCTTCTCCGTGGAAATATCTGCCCTGGTATCCATTTTTAGGTAACACCTATAAGTGATATGATATGTGTCTTTCACTTTCTGACTTACTACAAGTCACGTGATTACTTCTAGACTCATCTACGGTGCTGCAAATGGCATTGTGTCCTTTTTTCCCTTGGCTTCTCTTCTGCCTTAGCGGGGTCCATTTTCAACAATGTGATTCCCTGAGGGTTGTGGATTAGCTGACCTGGGCAGCCTTACCCTGCCGGCCCGCCCTCCACAGGTGTGCCTCGTTGAGGTCAATATAAACAGAGCTCCAGGCAGCAATAGCCCCTGAAGCTGTGCCTGACTCCATATTCTCTGCCCCGTCAGCAGTCTCGGGGCTGTGCTGGTGGGAGGGAGTGAGGGGCCACAGCTTTGTGGGTGGCCCGGTGTGAGTGGGGTTCTGCTGGCCTTTCTGCAGGAGTTGCCAGGCTGCCGCCTGTAAAGAAGAGGATGTGTCACCCATACCTTCTGCTGGAATTTCTCTCCGGACAGAGGTGAGGAAGGAAAAAAGCAGTGGGGGCCGGGACAGGAGGGGTATCTCAGGCAGGGCAATGGAAAGCTTTTGGAAGAACGCCAGGGTCCAGGACCACCCTGGCTGGCCTGCAGGCACCAAGTTGGCCTGCGTGCTGTCGCTGGTGTGGCTCCACAGTCCTTCCTCTAGGGCTTCAAGCCCTTGTACATATTCAGGTGTTTTACCTGGAAAGGGTGGGAACAGTTCAGCAGCACCTGGCCTGGGGCTCAGCTCACGTTTACTCACAGATGCCTCGGCACGGTCCCCCAGCTTTGCAATGAGGACGCTCCTTGCGTGGGGGGTGGGTTGCTGGCTGTATGGGAGATGGTTCCCCACCTCTGACCAATTTCAGAATGTTTACCGCTGGAGCAAGTGCCATGATAGGGTTTTCCTCTGTATAACTCGTGGGGTTAATTTTTTTTTCTTTTATGGTTCAAGTTAGATTTTATTCCTCTTTTATGTATTTATAAATATAAGAATGGAAATAATTCATTCCTATAAATACATCTGTGGACCGGAAGAATTTTTTCTGTTTTATTTTTAAATTTTACTGTTTAAAATTTTGAAATTTAAATTTATTTATGTTTTTATACAGCACGTTATTATTAGTTATGTATTTTATGCATACACATGTATACAGGTCAATCCCAATCTCCCAACTCATCCCACCACCACCACCCCATGGCTTCCCACACTTGGTGTCCATACGTTTGTTCTCTACCTCTGTGTCTCTATTTCTTCCCTGCAAACCAGTTCATCTGTACCATTTTTTTAGGTTCCACATATATGCATTAATATACAATATTTGTTTTCCTCTTTCTGACCTACTTCATTCTGTATGACAGTCTATCGATCCATCGATGTCTCTACAAATGACCCAGTTTCATTCCATTTTATGGCCGAGTAATATTCCATTTCATATATGTACCACATCTTTATCCATTCATCTGTCTGTGGGCATTTAGGTTGCTTCCATTACCTGGCTATGGTAAATAGTGCTGCAATGAGTATTGTGGTGAATGTGCCTTTTTGATTTACGGTTTTCTCTGGGTATATGCCCAGAAGTGGGATTGCTGGATCAGATGGTAATTCTATTTCTAGTTTTTTCAAAGAAACTCCACACTGTTCTCCATAGTGACTGTATCAATTTACATTCCCACCAATAGTGGAAGAGGGCTCCTTTTGTCCACAACCTCACCAGAATTGGTTGTTTGTAGATTTTCTGATGATGCCGATTCTAACAGGTGTGAGGTGATACCTCATTGTAGTTTTGATTTGCATTTCTCTAATAATTAGTGCTGTTGAGCAGCTTTTCATGTGCATCTTGGCCATCTCTGTGTCTTCTTTGAAGAAACGTCTCTTTAGATCTTCTGCCCATTTTCGTATTGGGTTGTTTGTTTTTTTTTAATATTAAGCTGCATGATCTGTTTATATATATTGGAGATTAAACCTCTGTCCATTGATTCGTCTGCAATGACTTACGCCCATTCTGAGGGATGCCTTTTTCCATTCCCGTGTTTTTTAACAAAAAAGGAAAGAAAGGACAAGAAGCAGAACACTAATGTGCGTAAAATATGCCTTTTGAAACGGTCGTTTTGAAATATGGACGTCCTTTGAATTTTTTGGTCGATATGTGACCCCAGGATTTGTTTTCAAGCCAGGTGTCATTTACAGGCCTTCAATGATTTTGAATATCAACTGACCATTAGCGTTGGGATTAAAGCTGCTGTTGTGTGAAACGGCCACAAGGTGGCAGCAGTTCACCCTTACCAAATCTGGTTACTAGGGCAAGAGAGCCTCAGTGGAAGTGGTGTTCTAGATTGGAATTTAGAATGGAATGTGCCAGGAGAAAGCCCCTCACGTTTGTCTCACTACATCTTGTTCGTGTTTTTAATTTAATTTTTTTTATTTTTTATTACAGCAAGTTTGATTACAATGTTTGGCTTGTTGTAGGTGTGGAAGATGTGGTCCTTTTACACATATACAGATGTCTGTTCTTCCTGGGATCCTTTTCCCATGTACGTTATGACAGAATGTTGAGTAGTCCTCTCTTGGTATTCTGTAGGTCTTTGGTGATTATATATGTCACCTGTGTTTGTATATGTCTGTTAACCCCGATATCGTAATGAAACCAATCCTCACACCTTTCCATTGGTGAACCATAAGTTTGTTTAATGAATCTGTGATTGCCCTTCTCCGTGGAAATATCTGCCCTGGTATCCATTTTTAGGTAACACCTATAAGTGATATGATATGTGTCTTTCACTTTCTGACTTACTACAAGTCACGTGATTACTTCTAGACTCATCTACGGTGCTGCAAATGGCATTGTGTCCTTTTTTCCCTTGGCTTCTCTTCTGCCTTAGCGGGGTCCATTTTCAACAATGTGATTCCCTGAGGGTTGTGGATTAGCTGACCTGGGCAGCCTTACCCTGCCGGCCCGCCCTCCACAGGTGTGCCTCGTTGAGGTCAATATAAACAGAGCTCCAGGCAGCAATAGCCCCTGAAGCTGTGCCTGACTCCATATTCTCTGCCCCGTCAGCAGTCTCGGGGCTGTGCTGGTGGGAGGGAGTGAGGGGCCACAGCTTTGTGGGTGGCCCGGTGTGAGTGGGGTTCTGCTGGCCTTTCTGCAGGAGTTGCCAGGCTGCCGCCTGTAAAGAAGAGGATGTGTCACCCATACCTTCTGCTGGAATTTCTCTCCGGACAGAGGTGAGGAAGGAAAAAAGCAGTGGGGGCCGGGACAGGAGGGGTATCTCAGGCAGGGCAATGGAAAGCTTTTCGAAGAACGCCAGGGTCCAGGACCACCCTGGCTGGCCTGCAGGCACCAAGTTGGCCTGCGTGCTGTCGCTGGTGTGGCTCCACAGTCCTTCCTCTAGGGCTTCAAGCCCTTGTACATATTCAGGTGTTTTACCTGGAAAGGGTGGGAACAGTTCAGCAGCAGCTGGCCTGGGGCTCAGCTCACGTTTACTCACAGATGCCTCGGCACGGTCCCCCAGCTTTGCAATGAGGACGCTCCTTGCGTGGGGGGTGGGTTGCTGGCTGTATGGGAGATGGTTCCCCACCTCTGACCAATTTCAGAATGTTTACCGCTGGAGCAAGTGCCGTGATAGGGTTTTCCTCTGTATAACTCGTGGGGTTAATTTTTTTTTCTTTTATGGTTCAAGTTAGATTTTATTCCTCTTTTATGTATTTATAAATATAAGCATGGAAATAATTCATTCCTATAAATACATCTGTGGACCGGAAGAATTTTTTCTGTTTTATTTTTAAATTTTACTTTTTAAAATTTTGAAATTTAAATTTATTTATGTTTTTATACAGCACGTTATTATTAGTTATGTATTTTATGCATATACATGTATACAGGTCAATCCCAATCTCCCAACTCATCCCACCACCACCACCCCATGGCTTCCCACACTTGGTGTCCATACGTTTGTTCTCTACCTCTGTGTCTCTATTTCTTCCCTGCAAACCAGTTCATCTGTACCATTTTTTTAGGTTCCACATATATGCATTAATATACAATATTTGTTTTCCTCTTTCTGACCTACTTCATTCTGTATGACAGTCTATCGATCCATCGATGTCTCTACAAATGACCCAGTTTCATTCCATTTTATGGCCGAGTAATATTCCATTTCATATATGTACCACATCTTTATCCATTCATCTGTCTGTGGGCATTTAGGTTGCTTCCATTACCTGGCTATGGTAAATAGTGCTGCAATGAGTATTGTGGTGAATGTGCCTTTTTGATTTACGGTTTTCTCTGGGTATATGCCCAGAAGTGGGATTGCTGGATCAGATGGTAATTCTATTTCTAGTTTTTTCAAAGAAACTCCACACTGTTCTCCATAGTGACTGTATCAATTTACATTCCCACCAATAGTGGAAGAGGGCTCCTTTTGTCCACAACCTCACCAGAATTGGTTGTTTGTAGATTTTCTGATGATGCCGATTCTAACAGGTGTGAGGTGATACCTCATTGTAGTTTTGATTTGCATTTCTCTAATAATTAGTGCTGTTGAGCAGCTTTTCATGTGCATCTTGGCCATCTCTGTGTCTTCTTTGAAGAAACGTCTCTTTAGATCTTCTGCCCATTTTCGTATTGGGTTGTTTGTTTTTTTTAATATTAAGCTGCATGATCTGTTTATATATATTGGAGATTAAATCTCTGTCCATTGATTCGTCTGCAATGATTTACGCCCATTCTGAGGGATGCCTTTTTCCATTCCCGTGTTTTTTAACAAAAAAGGAAAGAAAGGACAAGAAGCAGAACACTAATGTGCGTAAAATATGCCTTTTGAAACGGTCGTTTTGAAATATGGACGTCCTTTGAATTTTTTGGTCGATATGTGACCCCAGGATTTGTTTTCAAGCCAGGTGTCATTTACAGGCCTTCAATGATTTTGAATATCAACTGACCATTAGCTTTGGGATTAAAGCTGCTGTTGTGTGAAACGGCCACAAGGTGGCAGCAGTTCACCCTTACCAAATCTGGTTACTAGGGCAAGAGAGCCTCAGTGGAAGTGGTGTTCTAGATTGGAATTTAGAATGGAATGTGCCAGGAGAAAGCCCCTCACGTTTGTCTCACTACATCTTGTTCGTGTTTTTAATTTAATTTTTTTTATTTTTTATTACAGCAAGTTTGATTACAATGTTTGGCTTGTTGTAGGTGTGGAAGATGTGGTTCTTTTACACATATACAGATGTCTGTTCTTCCTGAGATCCTTTTCCCATGTACGTTAAGACAGAATGTTGAGTAGTCCTCTCTTGGTATTCTGTAGGTCTTTGGTGATTATATATGTCACCTGTGTTTGTATATGTCTGTTAACCCCGATATCGTAATGAAAGCAATCCTCACACCTTTCCATTGGTGAACCATAAGTTTGTTTAATGAATCTGTGATTGCCCTTCTCCGTGGAAATATCTGCCCTGGTATCCATTTTTAGGTAACACCTATAAGTGATATGATATGATATGTGTCTTTCACTTTCTGACTTACTACAAGTCACGTGATTACTTCTGGACTCATCTACGGTGCTGCAAATGGCATTGTGTCCTTTTTTCCCTTGGCTTCTCTTCTGCCTTAGCGGGGTCCATTTTCAACAATGTGATTCCCTGAGGGTTGTGGATTAGCTGACCTGGGCAGCCTTACCCTGCCGGCCCGCCCTCCCCAGGTGTGCCTCACTGAGTTCAATATAAACAGAGCTCGAGGCAGCAATAGCCCCTGAAGCTGTGCCTGACTCCATATTCTCTGCCCCGTCAGCAGTCTCGGGGCTGTGCTGGTGGGAGGGAGTGAGGGGCCACAGCTTTGTGGGTGGCCCGTTGTGAGTGGGGTTTTCTTGGCCTTTCTGCAGGAGTTGCCAGGCTGCCGCCTGTAAAGAAGAGGATGTGTCACCCATACCTTCCTCTGGAATTTCTCTCCGGACAGAGGTGAGGAAGGAAAAAAGCAGTGGTGGCCGGGACAGGAAGTGTATCTCAGGCAGGGCAATGGAAAGCTTCTGGAAGAGTGCCTGGGGCCAGGACCACCGTGGCTGGCCTTCAGGCACCAAGTTGGCCTGCGTGCTGTCGCTGGTGTGGCTCCACGGTCCTTCCTCTAGGCTTTCAAGCCCTTGTATATATTCAGGTGTTTTACCTGGAAAGGGTGGGAACAGTTCAGCAGCAGCTGGCCTGGGGCTCAGCTCACGTTTACTCACAGATGCCTCCGCACCGTCCCCCAGCTTTGCAATGAGGACGCTCCTTGCGTGGGGGGTGGGTTGCTGGCTGTATGGGAGATGGTTCCCCACCTCTGACCAATTTCAGAATTGTTTACCACTGGAGCAAGTGCTCTGATAGGGTTTTCCTCTGTATAGCTCGTGGGTTCAGGTTTTTTTTTCTTTTATGGTTCAAGTTAGATTTTATTCCCCTTTTATGTATTTATAGATATAAGCATGGAAATAATTCATTCCTATAAATACATCTGTGTGACGGGAAGAACTTTTTTCTGTTTTATTTTTAAATTTTATTTTTTAAAATTTTGAAATTTAAATTTATTTATGTTGTTATACAGCACGTTATTATTAGTTATGTATTTTATGCATATACATGTATACAGGTCAATCCCAATCTCCCAACTCATCCCACCACCACCACCCAATGGCTTCCCACACTTGGTGTCCATACGTTTGTTCTCTACCTCTGTGTCTCTATTTCTTTCCTGCAAACCAGTTCATCTGTACCATTTTTTTAGGTTCCACATATATGCATTAATATACAATATTTGTTTTCCTCTTTCTGACTTACTTCATTCTGTATGACAGTCTCTCGATCCATCGATGTCTCTACAAATGACCCAGTTTCATTCCTTTTTATGGCTGAGTAATATTCCATTTCATATATGTACCACATCTTTATCTATTCATCTGTCTGTGGGCATTTAGGTTGCTTCCATTACCTGGCTATTGTAAATAGTGCTGCAATGAACATTGTGGTGAATGTGCCTTTTTGATTTACGGTTTTCTCTGGGTATATGCCCAGAAGTGGGATTGCTGGATCAGATGGTAATTCTATTTCTAGTTTTTTTAAGGAAACTCCATACTGTTCTCCATAGTGACTGTATCAATTTACATTCCCACCAATAGTGGAAGAGGGCTCCTTTTGTCCACACCCTCCCCAGAATTGGTTGTTTGTAGATTTTCTGATGATGCCGATTCTAACAGGTGTGAGGTGATACCTCATTGTAGTTTTGATTTGCATTTCTCTAATAATTAGTGCTGTTGAGCAGCTTTCCATGTGCGTCTTGGCCATCTCTGTGTCTCCTTTGAAGAAACGTCTCTTTAGATCTTCTGCCCATTTTTTTGGGTTGTTTGTTTTTTTTAATATTAAGCTGCATGAGCTGTTTATATATATAGGAGATTAAACCTCTGTCCATTGATTCGTCTGCAACGATTTTCGCCCATTCTGAGGGATGCCTTTTTACATTCCCGTGTTTTTTAACAAAAAAGGAAAGAAAGGAAAAGAAGCAGAACACTAATGTGCGTAAAATATGCCTTTTGAAACGGTCATTTTGAAATATGGACGTCCTTTGAATTTTTTGATCGATATGTGACCCCAGGATTTGTTTTCAGGGCAGGTGTCATTTACAGGCCTGCAATGATTTTGAATATCAACTGACCATTAGCGCTGGGATTAAAGCTGCTGTTGTGTGAAACGGCCACAAGGTGGCAGCAGTTCACCCTTACCAAATCTGGTTACTAGGGCAAGAGAGCCTCAGTGGAAGTGGTGTTCTAGATTGGAATTTAGAATGGAATGTGCCAGGAGAAAGCCCCTCACGTTTGTCTCACTACATCTTGTTCGTGTTTTTAATTTAATTTTTTTTATTTTTTATTACAGCAAGTTTGATTACAATGTTTGGCTTGTTGTAGGTGTGGAAGATGTGGTCCTTTTACACATATACAGATGTCTGTTCTTCCTGGGATCCTTTTCCCATGTACATTATGACAGAATGTTGAGTAGTCCTCTCTTGGTATTCTGTAGGTCTTTGGTGATTATATATGTCACCTGTGTTTGTATATGTCTGTTAACCCCGATATCGTAATGAAACCAATCCTCACACATTTCCATTGGTGAACCATAAGTTTGTTTAATGAATCTGTGATTGCCCTTCTCCGTGGAAATATCTGCCCTGGTATCCATTTTTAGGTAACACCTATAAGTGATATGATATGTGTCTTTCACTTTCTGACTTACTACAAGTCACGTGATTACTTCTAGACTCATCTACGGTGCTGCAAATGGCATTGTGTCCTTTTTTCCCTTGGCTTCTCTTCTGCCTTAGCGGGGTCCATTTTCAACAATGTGATTCCCTGAGGGTTGTGGATTAGCTGACCTGGGCAGCCTTACCCTGCCGGCCCGCCCTCCACAGGTGTGCCTCGTTGAGGTCAATATAAACAGAGCTCCAGGCAGCAATAGCCCCTGAAGCTGTGCCTGACTCCATATTCTCTGCCCCGTCAGCAGTCTCGGGGCTGTGCTGGTGGGAGGGAGTGAGGGGCCACAGCTTTGTGGGTGGCCCGGTGTGAGTGGGGTTCTGCTGGCCTTTCTGCAGGAGTTGCCAGGCTGCCGCCTGTAAAGAAGAGGATGTGTCACCCATACCTTCTGCTGGAATTTCTCTCCGGACAGAGGTGAGGAAGGAAAAAAGCAGTGGGGGCCGGGACAGGAGGGGTATCTCAGGCAGGGCAATGGAAAGCTTTTGGAAGAGCGCCAGGGTCCAGGACCACCCTGGCTGGCCTGCAGGCACCAAGTTGGCCTGCGTGCTGTCGCTGGTGTGGCTCCACAGTCCTTCCTCTAGGGCTTCAAGCCCTTGTACATATTCAGGTGTTTTACCTGGAAAGGGTGGGAACAGTTCAGCAGCAGCTGGCCTGGGGCTCAGCTCACGTTTACTCACAGATGCCTCGGCACGGTCCCCCAGCTTTGCAATGAGGACGCTCCTTGCGTGGGGGGTGGGTTGCTGGCTGTATGGGAGATGGTTCCCCACCTCTGACCAATTTCAGAATTGTTTACCGCTGGAGCAAGTGCCGTGATAGGGTTTTCCTCTGTATAACTCGTGGGGTTAATTTTTTTTTCTTTTATGGTTCAAGTTAGATTTTATTCCTCTTTTATGTATTTATAAATATAAGCATGGAAATAATTCATTCCTATAAATACATCTGTGGACCGGAAGAATTTTTTCTGTTTTATTTTTAAATTTTACTTTTTAAAATTTTGAAATTTAAATTTATTTATGTTTTTATACAGCACGTTATTATTAGTTATGTATTTTATGCATATACATGTATACAGGTCAATCCCAATCTCCCAACTCATCCCACCACCACCACCCCATGGCTTCCCACACTTGGTGTCCATACGTTTGTTCTCTACCTCTGTGTCTCTATTTCTTCCCTGCAAACCAGTTCATCTGTACCATTTTTTTAGGTTCCACATATATGCATTAATATACAATATTTGTTTTCCTCTTTCTGACCTACTTCATTCTGTATGACAGTCTATCGATCCATCGATGTCTCTACAAATGACCCAGTTTCATTCCATTTTATGGCCGAGTAATATTCCATTTCATATATGTACCACATCTTTATCCATTCATCTGTCTGTGGGCATTTAGGTTGCTTCCATTACCTGGCTATGGTAAATAGTGCTGCAATGAGTATTGTGGTGAATGTGCCTTTTTGATTTACGGTTTTCTCTGGGTATATGCCCAGAAGTGGGATTGCTGGATCAGATGGTAATTCTATTTCTAGTTTTTTCAAAGAAACTCCACACTGTTCTCCATAGTGACTGTATCAATTTACATTCCCACCAATAGTGGAAGAGGGCTCCTTTTGTCCACAACCTCCCCAGAATTGGTTGTTTGTAGATTTTCTGATGATGCCGATTCTAACAGGTGTGAGGTGATACCTCATTGTAGTTTTGATTTGCATTTCTCTAATAATTAGTGCTGTTGAGCAGCTTTTCATGTGCATCTTGGCCATCTCTGTGTCTTCTTTGAAGAAACGTCTCTTTAGATCTTCTGCCCATTTTCGTATTGGGTTGTTTGTTTTTTTTAATATTAAGCTGCATGATCTGTTTATATATATTGGAGATTAAACCTCTGTCCATTGATTCGTCTGCAATGATTTACGCCCATTCTGAGGGATGCCTTTTTCCATTCCCGTGTTTTTTAACAAAAAAGGAAAGAAAGGACAAGAAGCAGAACACTAATGTGCGTAAAATATGCCTTTTGAAACGGTCGTTTTGAAATATGGACGTCCTTTGAATTTTTTGGTCGATATGTGACCCCAGGATTTGTTTTCAAGCCAGGTGTCATTTACAGGCCTTCAATGATTTTGAATATCAACTGACCATTAGCGTTGGGATTAAAGCTGCTGTTGTGTGAAACGGCCACAAGGTGGCAGCAGTTCACCCTTACCAAATCTGGTTACTAGGGCAAGAGAGCCTCAGTGGAAGTGGTGTTCTAGATTGGAATTTAGAATGGAATATGCCAGGAGAAAGCCCCTCACGTTTGTCTCACTACATCTTGTTCGTGTTTTTAATTTAATTTTTTTTATTTTTTATTACAGCAAGTTTGATTACAATGTTTGGCTTGTTGTAGGTGTGGAAGATGTGGTTCTTTTACACATATACAGATGTCTGTTCTTCCTGGGATCCTTTTCCCATGTACGTTATGACAGAATGTTGAGTAGTCCTCTCTTGGTATTCTGTAGGTCTTTGGTGATTATATATGTCACCTGTGTTTGTATATGTCTGTTAACCCCGATATCGTAATGAAACCAATCCTCACACCTTTCCATTGGTGAACCATAAGTTTGTTTAATGAATCTGTGATTGCCCTTCTCCGTGGAAATATCTGCCCTGGTATCCATTTTTAGGTAACACCTATAAGTGATATGATATGATATGTGTCTTTCACTTTCTGACTTACTACAAGTCACGTGATTACTTCTGGACTCATCTACGGTGCTGCAAATGGCATTGTGTCCTTTTTTCCCTTGGCTTCTCTTCTGCCTTAGCGGGGTCCATTTTCAACAATGTGATTCCCTGAGGGTTGTGGATTAGCTGACCTGGGCAGCCTTACCCTGCCGGCCCGCCCTCCCCAGGTGTGCCTCACTGAGTTCAATATAAACAGAGCTCGAGGCAGCAATAGCCCCTGAAGCTGTGCCTGACTCCATATTCTCTGCCCCGTCAGCAGTCTCGGGGCTGTGCTGGTGGGAGGGAGTGAGGGGCCACAGCTTTGTGGGTGGCCTGTTGTGAGTGGGGATTTCTTGGCCTTTCTGCAGGAGTTGCCAGGCTGCCGCCTGTAAAGAAGAGGATATGTCACCCATACCTTCTGCTGGAATTTCTCTCCGGACAGAGGTGAGGAAGGAAAAAAGCAGTGGTGGCCGGGACAGGAAGTGTATCTCAGGCAGGGCAATGGAAAGCTTCTGGAAGAGTGCCTGGGGCCAGGACCACCGTGGCTGGCCTGCAGGCACCAAGTTGGCCTGCGTGCTGTCGCTGGTGTGGCTCCACGGTCCTTCCTCTAGGCTTTCAAGCCCTTGTATATATTCAGGTGTTTTACCTGGAAAGGGTGGGAACAGTTCAGCAGCAGCTGGCCTGGGGCTCAGCTCACGTTTACTCACAGATGCCTCGGCACCGTCCCCCAGCTTTGCAATGAGGACGCACCTTGCGTGGGGGGTGGGTTGCTGGCTGTATGGGAGATGGTTCCCCACCTCTGACCAATTTCAGAATTGTTTACCACTGGAGCAAGTGCTCTGATAGGGTTTTCCTCTGTATAGCTCGTGGGTTCAGGTTTTTTTTTTCTTTTATGGTTCAAGTTAGATTTTATTCCCCTTTTATGTATTTATAGATATAAGCATGGAAATAATTCATTCCTATAAATACATCTGTGTGACGGGAAGAACTTTTTTCTGTTTTATTTTTAAATTTTATTTTTTAAAATTTTGAAATTTAAATTTATTTATGTTGTTATACAGCACGTTATTATTAGTTATGTATTTTATGCATATACATGTATACAGGTCAATCCCAATCTCCCAACTCATCCCACCACCACCACCCAATGGCTTCCCACACTTGGTGTCCATACGTTTGTTCTCTACCTCTGTGTCTCTATTTCTTTCCTGCAAACCAGTTCATCTGTACCATTTTTTTAGGTTCCACATATATGCATTAATATACAATATTTGTTTTCCTCTTTCTGACTTACTTCATTCTGTATGACAGTCTCTCGATCCATCGATGTCTCTACAAATGACCCAGTTTCATTCCTTTTTATGGCTGAGTAATATTCCATTTCATATATGTACCACATCTTTATCTATTCATCTGTCTGTGGGCATTTAGGTTGCTTCCATTACCTGGCTATTGTAAATAGTGCTGCAATGAACATTGTGGTGAATGTGCCTTTTTGATTTACGGTTTTCTCTGGGTATATGCCCAGAAGTGGGATTGCTGGATCAGATGGTAATTCTATTTCTAGTTTTTTTAAGGAAACTCCATACCGTTCTCCATAGTGACTGTATCAATTTACATTCCCACCAATAGTGGAAGAGGGCTCCTTTTGTCCACACCCTCCCCAGAATTTCTTGTTTGTAGATTTTCTGATGATGCCGATTCTAACAGGTGTGAGGTGATACCTCATTGTAGTTTTGATTTGCATTTCTCTAATAATTAGTGCTCTTGAGCAGCTTTTCATGTGCGTCTTGGCCATCTCTGTGTCTCCTTTGAAGAAACGTCTCTTTAGATCTTCTGCCCATTTTTTTGGGGTTGTTTGTTTTTTTAATATTAAACTGCACGAGTTGTTTATATATATATTGGAGATTAAACCTCTGTCCATTGATTCGTCTGCAATGATTTTCGCCCATTCTGAGGGATGCCTTTTTCCATTCCCGTGTTTTTTAACATAAAAGGAAAGAAAGGAAAAAAAGCAGAACACTAATGTGCGTAAAATATTCCTTTTGAAACGGTCGTTTTGAAATATGGACGTGCTTTGAATGTTTTGGGCGATATGTGACCCCAGGATTTGTTTTCAGGGCAGGTGTCATTTACAGGCCTGCAATGATTTTGAATATCAACTGACCATTAGTGCTGGGATTAAAGCTGCTGTTGTGTGAAACGGCCACAAGGTGGCAGCAGTTCACCCTTACCAAATCTGGTTACTAGGGCAAGAGAGCCTCAGTGGAAGTGGTGTTCTAGATTGGAGTTTAGAATGGAATGTGCCAGGAGAAAGCCCCTCACGTTTGTCTCACTACTTCTTGTTCGTGTTTTTAATTTAATTTTTTATTTTTTATTACAGCAAGTTTGATTACAATGTTTGGCTTGTTGTAGGTGTGGAAGATGTGGTTCTTTTACACATATACAGATGACTGTTCTTCCTGGGATCCTTTTCCCATGTACGTTATGACAGAATGTTGAGTAGTCCTCTCTTGGTATTCTGTAGGTCTTTGGTGATTATATATGTCACCTGTGTTTGTATATGTCTGTTAACCCCGATATCGTAATGAAACCAATCCTCACACCTTTCCATTGGTGAACCATAAGTTTGTTTAATGAATCTGTGATTGCCCTTCTCCGTGGAAATATCTGCCCTGGTATCCATTTTTAGGTAACACCTATAAGTGATATGATATGATATGTGTCTTTCACTTTCTGACTTACTAAAAGTCACCTGATTACATCTAGACTCATCTACGGTGCTGCAAATGGCATTGTGTCCTTTTTTCCCTTGGCTTCTCTTCTGCCTTAGCGGGGTCCATTTTCAACAATGTGATTCCCTGAGGGTTGTGGATTAGCTGACCTGGGCCGCCTTAACCTGCCGGCCCGCCCTTCCCAGGTGTGCCTCGTTGAGGTCAATATAAACAGAGCTCGAGGCAGCAATAGCCCCTGAAGCTGTGCCTGACTCCATATTCTCTGCCCCGTCAGCAGTCTCGGGGCTGTGCTGGTGGGAGGGAGTGAGGGGCCACAGCTTTGTGGGTGGCCCGCTGTGAGTGGGGTTCTGCTGGCCTTTCTGCAGGAGTTGCCAGGCTGCCGCCTGTAAAGAAGAGGATGTGTCACCCATACCTTCCGCTGGAATTTCTCTCCGGACAGAGGTGAGGAAGGAAAAAAGCAGTGGTGGCCGGGACAGGAAGTGTATCTCAGGCAGGGCAATGGAAAGCTTCTGGAAGAGTGCCTGGGGCCAGGACCACCGTGGCTGGCCTGCAGGCACCAAGTTGGCCTGCGTGCTGTCGCTGGTGTGGCTCCACGGTCCTTCCTCTAGGCTTTCAAGCCCTTGTATATATTCAGGTGTTTTACCTGGAAAGGGTGGGAACAGTTCAGCAGCAGCTGGCCTGGGGCTCAACTCACGTTTACTCACAGATGCCTCCGCACCGTCCCCCAGCTTTGCAATGAGGACGCTCCTTGCGTGGGGGGTGGGTTGCTGGCTGTATGGGAGATGGTTCCCCACCTCTGACCAATTTCAGAATTGTTTACCACTGGAGCAAGTGCTCTGATAGGGTTTTCCTCTGTATAGCTCGTGGGTTCAGGTTTTTTTTTCTTTTATGGTTCAAGTTAGATTTTATTCCCCTTTTATGTATTTATAGATATAAGCATGGAAATAATTCATTCCTATAAATACATCTGTGTGACGGGAAGAACTTTTTTCTGTTTTATTTTTAAATTTTATTTTTTAAAATTTTGAAATTTAAATTTATTTATGTTGTTATACAGCACGTTATTATTAGTTATGTATTTTATGCATATACATGTATACAGGTCAATCCCAATCTCCCAACTCATCCCACCACCACCACCCAATGGCTTCCCACACTTGGTGTCCATACGTTTGTTCTCTACCTCTGTGTCTCTATTTCTTTCCTGCAAACCAGTTCATCTGTACCATTTTTTTAGGTTCCACATATATGCATTAATATACAATATTTGTTTTCCTCTTTCTGACTTACTTCATTCTGTATGACAGTCTCTCGATCCATCGATGTCTCTACAAATGACCCAGTTTCATTCCTTTTTATGGCTGAGTAATATTCCATTTCATATATGTACCACATCTTTATCTATTCATCTGTCTGTGGGCATTTAGGTTGCTTCCATTACCTGGCTATTGTAAATAGTGCTGCAATGAACATTGTGGTGAATGTGCCTTTTTGATTTACGGTTTTCTCTGGGTATATGCCCAGAAGTGGGATTGCTGGATCAGATGGTAATTCTATTTCTAGTTTTTTTAAGGAAACTCCATACTGTTCTCCATAGTGACTGTATCAATTTACATTCCCACCAATAGTGGAAGAGGGCTCCTTTTGTCCACACCCTCCCCAGAATTGGTTGTTTGTAGATTTTCTGATGATGCCGATTCTAACAGGTGTGAGGTGATACCTCATTGTAGTTTTGATTTGCATTTCTCTAATAATTAGTGCTGTTGAGCAGCTTTCCATGTGCGTCTTGGCCATCTCTGTGTCTCCTTTGAAGAAACGTCTCTTTAGATCTTCTGCCCATTTTTTTGGGTTGTTTGTTTTTTTTAATATTAAGCTGCATGAGCTGTTTATATATATAGGAGATTAAACCTCTGTCCATTGATTCGTCTGCAACGATTTTCGCCCATTCTGAGGGATGCCTTTTTACATTCCCGTGTTTTTTAACAAAAAAGGAAAGAAAGGAAAAGAAGCAGAACACTAATGTGCGTAAAATATGCCTTTTGAAACGGTCATTTTGAAATATGGACGTCCTTTGAATTTTTTGATCGATATGTGACCCCAGGATTTGTTTTCAGGGCAGGTGTCATTTACAGGCCTGCAATGATTTTGAATATCAACTGACCATTAGCGCTGGGATTAAAGCTGCTGTTGTGTGAAACGGCCACAAGGTGGCAGCAGTTCACCCTTACCAAATCTGGTTACTAGGGCAAGAGAGCCTCAGTGGAAGTGGTGTTCTAGATTGGAATTTAGAATGGAATGTGCCAGGAGAAAGCCCCTCACGTTTGTCTCACTACATCTTGTTCGTGTTTTTAATTTAATTTTTTTTATTTTTTATTACAGCAAGATTGATTACAATGTTTGGCTTGTTGTAGGTGTGGAAGATGTGGTCCTTTTACACATATACAGATGTCTGTTCTTCCTGGGATCCTTTTCCCATGTACATTATGACAGAATGTTGAGTAGTCCTCTCTTGGTATTCTGTAGGTCTTTGGTGATTATATATGTCACCTGTGTTTGTATATGTCTGTTAACCCCGATATCGTAATGAAACCAATCCTCACACATTTCCATTGGTGAACCATAAGTTTGTTTAATGAATCTGTGATTGCCCTTCTCCGTGGAAATATCTGCCCTGGTATCCATTTTTAGGTAACACCTATAAGTGATATGATATGTGTCTTTCACTTTCTGACTTACTACAAGTCACGTGATTACTTCTAGACTCATCTACGGTGCTGCAAATGGCATTGTGTCCTTTTTTCCCTTGGCTTCTCTTCTGCCTTAGCGGGGTCCATTTTCAACAATGTGATTCCCTGAGGGTTGTGGATTAGCTGACCTGGGCAGCCTTACCCTGCCGGCCCGCCCTCCACAGGTGTGCCTCGTTGAGGTCAATATAAACAGAGCTCCAGGCAGCAATAGCCCCTGAAGCTGTGCCTGACTCCATATTCTCTGCCCCGTCAGCAGTCTCGGGGCTGTGCTGGTGGGAGGGAGTGAGGGGCCACAGCTTTGTGGGTGGCCCGGTGTGAGTGGGGTTCTGCTGGCCTTTCTGCAGGAGTTGCCAGGCTGCCGCCTGTAAAGAAGAGGATGTGTCACCCATACCTTCTGCTGGAATTTCTCTCCGGACAGAGGTGAGGAAGGAAAAAAGCAGTGGGGGCCGGGACAGGAGGGGTATCTCAGGCAGGGCAATGGAAAGCTTTTGGAAGAGCGCCAGGGTCCAGGACCACCCTGGCTGGCCTGCAGGCACCAAGTTGGCCTGCGTGCTGTCGCTGGTGTGGCTCCACAGTCCTTCCTCTAGGGCTTCAAGCCCTTGTACATATTCAGGTGTTTTACCTGGAAAGGGTGGGAACAGTTCAGCAGCAGCTGGCCTGGGGCTCAGCTCACGTTTACTCACAGATGCCTCGGCACGGTCCCCCAGCTTTGCAATGAGGACGCTCCTTGCGTGGGGGGTGGGTTGCTGGCTGTATGGGAGATGGTTCCCCACCTCTGACCAATTTCAGAATTGTTTACCGCTGGAGCAAGTGCCGTGATAGGGTTTTCCTCTGTATAACTCGTGGGGTTAATTTTTTTTTCTTTTATGGTTCAAGTTAGATTTTATTCCTCTTTTATGTATTTATAAATATAAGCATGGAAATAATTCATTCCTATAAATACATCTGTGGACCGGAAGAATTTTTTCTGTTTTATTTTTAAATTTTACTTTTTAAAATTTTGAAATTTAAATTTATTTATGTTTTTATACAGCACGTTATTATTAGTTATGTATTTTATGCATATACATGTATACAGGTCAATCCCAATCTCCCAACTCATCCCACCACCACCACCCCATGGCTTCCCACACTTGGTGTCCATACGTTTGTTCTCTACCTCTGTGTCTCTATTTCTTCCCTGCAAACCAGTTCATCTGTACCATTTTTTTAGGTTCCACATATATGCATTAATATACAATATTTGTTTTCCTCTTTCTGACCTACTTCATTCTGTATGACAGTCTATCGATCCATCGATGTCTCTACAAATGACCCAGTTTCATTCCATTTTATGGCCGAGTAATATTCCATTTCATATATGTACCACATCTTTATCCATTCATCTGTCTGTGGGCATTTAGGTTGCTTCCATTACCTGGCTATGGTAAATAGTGCTGCAATGAGTATTGTGGTGAATGTGCCTTTTTGATTTACGGTTTTCTCTGGGTATATGCCCAGAAGTGGGATTGCTGGATCAGATGGTAATTCTATTTCTAGTTTTTTCAAAGAAACTCCACACTGTTCTCCATAGTGACTGTATCAATTTACATTCCCACCAATAGTGGAAGAGGGCTCCTTTTGTCCACAACCTCCCCAGAATTGGTTGTTTGTAGATTTTCTGATGATGCCGATTCTAACAGGTGTGAGGTGATACCTCATTGTAGTTTTGATTTGCATTTCTCTAATAATTAGTGCTGTTGAGCAGCTTTTCATGTGCATCTTGGCCATCTCTGTGTCTTCTTTGAAGAAACGTCTCTTTAGATCTTCTGCCCATTTTCGTATTGGGTTGTTTGTTTTTTTTAATATTAAGCTGCATGATCTGTTTATATATATTGGAGATTAAACCTCTGTCCATTGATTCGTCTGCAATGATTTACGCCCATTCTGAGGGATGCCTTTTTCCATTCCCGTGTTTTTTAACAAAAAAGGAAAGAAAGGACAAGAAGCAGAACACTAATGTGCGTAAAATATGCCTTTTGAAACGGTCGTTTTGAAATATGGACGTCCTTTGAATTTTTTGGTCGATATGTGACCCCAGGATTTGTTTTCAAGCCAGGTGTCATTTACAGGCCTTCAATGATTTTGAATATCAACTGACCATTAGCGTTGGGATTAAAGCTGCTGTTGTGTGAAACGGCCACAAGGTGGCAGCAGTTCACCCTTACCAAATCTGGTTACTAGGGCAAGAGAGCCTCAGTGGAAGTGGTGTTCTAGATTGGAATTTAGAATGGAATATGCCAGGAGAAAGCCCCTCACGTTTGTCTCACTACATCTTGTTCGTGTTTTTAATTTAATTTTTTTTATTTTTTATTACAGCAAGTTTGATTACAATGTTTGGCTTGTTGTAGGTGTGGAAGATGTGGTTCTTTTACACATATACAGATGTCTGTTCTTCCTGGGATCCTTTTCCCATGTACGTTATGACAGAATGTTGAGTAGTCCTCTCTTGGTATTCTGTAGGTCTTTGGTGATTATATATGTCACCTGTGTTTGTATATGTCTGTTAACCCCGATATCGTAATGAAACCAATCCTCACACCTTTCCATTGGTGAACCATAAGTTTGTTTAATGAATCTGTGATTGCCCTTCTCCGTGGAAATATCTGCCCTGGTATCCATTTTTAGGTAACACCTATAAGTGATATGATATGATATGTGTCTTTCACTTTCTGACTTACTACAAGTCACGTGATTACTTCTGGACTCATCTACGGTGCTGCAAATGGCATTGTGTCCTTTTTTCCCTTGGCTTCTCTTCTGCCTTAGCGGGGTCCATTTTCAACAATGTGATTCCCTGAGGGTTGTGGATTAGCTGACCTGGGCAGCCTTACCCTGCCGGCCCGCCCTCCCCAGGTGTGCCTCACTGAGTTCAATATAAACAGAGCTCGAGGCAGCAATAGCCCCTGAAGCTGTGCCTGACTCCATATTCTCTGCCCCGTCAGCAGTCTCGGGGCTGTGCTGGTGGGAGGGAGTGAGGGGCCACAGCTTTGTGGGTGGCCTGTTGTGAGTGGGGATTTCTTGGCCTTTCTGCAGGAGTTGCCAGGCTGCCGCCTGTAAAGAAGAGGATATGTCACCCATACCTTCCACTGGAATTTCTCTCCGGACAGAGGTGAGGAAGGAAAAAAGCAGTGGTGGCCGGGACAGGAAGTGTATCTCAGGCAGGGCAATGGAAAGCTTCTGGAAGAGTGCCTGGGGCCAGGACCACCGTGGCTGGCCTGCAGGCACCAAGTTGGCCTGCGTGCTGTCGCTGGTGTGGCTCCACGGTCCTTCCTCTAGGCTTTCAAGCCCTTGTATATATTCAGGTGTTTTACCTGGAAAGGGTGGGAACAGTTCAGCAGCAGCTGGCCTGGGGCTCAGCTCACGTTTACTCACAGATGCCTCGGCACCGTCCCCCAGCTTTGCAATGAGGACGCACCTTGCGTGGGGGGTGGGTTGCTGGCTGTATGGGAGATGGTTCCCCACCTCTGACCAATTTCAGAATTGTTTACCACTGGAGCAAGTGCTCTGATAGGGTTTTCCTCTGTATAGCTCGTGGGTTCAGGTTTTTTTTTTCTTTTATGGTTCAAGTTAGATTTTATTCCCCTTTTATGTATTTATAGATATAAGCATGGAAATAATTCATTCCTATAAATACATCTGTGTGACGGGAAGAACTTTTTTCTGTTTTATTTTTAAATTTTATTTTTTAAAATTTTGAAATTTAAATTTATTTATGTTGTTATACAGCACGTTATTATTAGTTATGTATTTTATGCATATACATGTATACAGGTCAATCCCAATCTCCCAACTCATCCCACCACCACCACCCAATGGCTTCCCACACTTGGTGTCCATACGTTTGTTCTCTACCTCTGTGTCTCTATTTCTTTCCTGCAAACCAGTTCATCTGTACCATTTTTTTAGGTTCCACATATATGCATTAATATACAATATTTGTTTTCCTCTTTCTGACTTACTTCATTCTGTATGACAGTCTCTCGATCCATCGATGTCTCTACAAATGACCCAGTTTCATTCCTTTTTATGGCTGAGTAATATTCCATTTCATATATGTACCACATCTTTATCTATTCATCTGTCTGTGGGCATTTAGGTTGCTTCCATTACCTGGCTATTGTAAATAGTGCTGCAATGAACATTGTGGTGAATGTGCCTTTTTGATTTACGGTTTTCTCTGGGTATATGCCCAGAAGTGGGATTGCTGGATCAGATGGTAATTCTATTTCTAGTTTTTTTAAGGAAACTCCATACCGTTCTCCATAGTGACTGTATCAATTTACATTCCCACCAATAGTGGAAGAGGGCTCCTTTTGTCCACACCCTCCCCAGAATTTCTTGTTTGTAGATTTTCTGATGATGCCGATTCTAACAGGTGTGAGGTGATACCTCATTGTAGTTTTGATTTGCATTTCTCTAATAATTAGTGCTCTTGAGCAGCTTTTCATGTGCGTCTTGGCCATCTCTGTGTCTCCTTTGAAGAAACGTCTCTTTAGATCTTCTGCCCATTTTTTTGGGGTTGTTTGTTTTTTTAATATTAAACTGCACGAGTTGTTTATATATATATTGGAGATTAAACCTCTGTCCATTGATTCGTCTGCAATGATTTTCGCCCATTCTGAGGGATGCCTTTTTCCATTCCCGTGTTTTTTAACATAAAAGGAAAGAAAGGAAAAAAAGCAGAACACTAATGTGCGTAAAATATTCCTTTTGAAACGGTCGTTTTGAAATATGGACGTGCTTTGAATGTTTTGGGCGATATGTGACCCCAGGATTTGTTTTCAGGGCAGGTGTCATTTACAGGCCTGCAATGATTTTGAATATCAACTGACCATTAGTGCTGGGATTAAAGTTGCTGTTGTGTGAAACGGCCACAAGGTGGCAGCAGTTCACCCTTACCAAATCTGGTTACTAGGGCAAGAGAGCCTCAGTGGAAGTGGTGTTCTAGATTGGAGTTTAGAATGGAATGTGCCAGGAGAAAGCCCCTCACGTTTGTCTCACTACTTCTTGTTCGTGTTTTTAATTTAATTTTTTATTTTTTATTACAGCAAGTTTGATTACAATGTTTGGCTTGTTGTAGGTGTGGAAGATGTGGTTCTTTTACACATATACAGATGACTGTTCTTCCTGGGATCCTTTTCCCATGTACGTTATGACAGAATGTTGAGTAGTCCTCTCTTGGTATTCTGTAGGTCTTTGGTGATTATATATGTCACCTGTGTTTGTATATGTCTGTTAACCCCGATATCGTAATGAAACCAATCCTCACACCTTTCCATTGGTGAACCATAAGTTTGTTTAATGAATCTGTGATTGCCCTTCTCCGTGGAAATATCTGCCCTGGTATCCATTTTTAGGTAACACCTATAAGTGATATGATATGATATGTGTCTTTCACTTTCTGACTTACTAAAAGTCACCTGATTACATCTAGACTCATCTACGGTGCTGCAAATGGCATTGTGTCCTTTTTTCCCTTGGCTTCTCTTCTGCCTTAGCGGGGTCCATTTTCAACAATGTGATTCCCTGAGGGTTGTGGATTAGCTGACCTGGGCCGCCTTAACCTGCCGGCCCGCCCTTCCCAGGTGTGCCTCGTTGAGGTCAATATAAACAGAGCTCGAGGCAGCAATAGCCCCTGAAGCTGTGCCTGACTCCATATTCTCTGCCCCGTCAGCAGTCTCGGGGCTGTGCTGGTGGGAGGGAGTGAGGGGCCACAGCTTTGTGGGTGGCCCGCTGTGAGTGGGGTTCTGCTGGCCTTTCTGCAGGAGTTGCCAGGCTGCCGCCTGTAAAGAAGAGGATGTGTCACCCATACCTTCCGCTGGAATTTCTCTCCGGACAGAGGTGAGGAAGGAAAAAAGCAGTGGTGGCCGGGACAGGAAGTGTATCTCAGGCAGGGCAATGGAAAGCTTCTGGAAGAGTGCCTGGGGCCAGGACCACCGTGGCTGGCCTGCAGGCACCAAGTTGGCCTGCGTGCTGTCGCTGGTGTGGCTCCACGGTCCTTCCTCTAGGCTTTCAAGCCCTTGTATATATTCAGGTGTTTTACCTGGAAAGGGTGGGAACAGTTCAGCAGCAGCTGGCCTGGGGCTCAACTCACGTTTACTCACAGATGCCTCCGCACCGTCCCCCAGCTTTGCAATGAGGACGCTCCTTGCGTGGGGGGTGGGTTGCTGGCTGTATGGGAGATGGTTCCCCACCTCTGACCAATTTCAGAATTGTTTACCACTGGAGCAAGTGCTCTGATAGGGTTTTCCTCTGTATAGCTCGTGGGTTCAGGTTTTTTTTTCTTTTATGGTTCAAGTTAGATTTTATTCCCCTTTTATGTATTTATAGATATAAGCATGGAAATAATTCATTCCTATAAATACATCTGTGTGACGGGAAGAACTTTTTTCTGTTTTATTTTTAAATTTTATTTTTTAAAATTTTGAAATTTAAATTTATTTATGTTGTTATACAGCACGTTATTATTAGTTATGTATTTTATGCATATACATGTATACAGGTCAATCCCAATCTCCCAACTCATCCCACCACCACCACCCAATGGCTTCCCACACTTGGTGTCCATACGTTTGTTCTCTACCTCTGTGTCTCTATTTCTTTCCTGCAAACCAGTTCATCTGTACCATTTTTTTAGGTTCCACATATATGCATTAATATACAATATTTGTTTTCCTCTTTCTGACTTACTTCATTCTGTATGACAGTCTCTCGATCCATCGATGTCTCTACAAATGACCCAGTTTCATTCCTTTTTATGGCTGAGTAATATTCCATTTCATATATGTACCACATCTTTATCTATTCATCTGTCTGTGGGCATTTAGGTTGCTTCCATTACCTGGCT
This sequence comes from Mesoplodon mirus, assembly GCF_964341445.2. Lineage (NCBI taxonomy): Eukaryota > Metazoa > Chordata > Mammalia > Artiodactyla > Ziphiidae > Mesoplodon > Mesoplodon mirus. Next base: position 47,181 of record NW_028295681.1, on the reverse strand, counting down.
ATTGTAAATAGTGCTGCAATGAACATTGTGGTGAATGTGCCTTTTTGATTTACGGTTTTCTCTGGGTATATGCCCAGAAGTGGGATTGCTGGATCAGATGGTAATTCTATTTCTAGTTTTTTTAAGGAAACTCCATACTGTTCTCCATAGTGACTGTATCAATTTACATTCCCACCAATAGTGGAAGAGGGCTCCTTTTGTCCACACCCTCCCCAGAATTGGTTGTTTGTAGATTTTCTGATGATGCCGATTCTAACAGGTGTGAGGTGATACCTCATTGTAGTTTTGATTTGCATTTCTCTAATAATTAGTGCTGTTGAGCAGCTTTCCATGTGCGTCTTGGCCATCTCTGTGTCTCCTTTGAAGAAACGTCTCTTTAGATCTTCTGCCCATTTTTTTGGGTTGTTTGTTTTTTTTAATATTAAGCTGCATGAGCTGTTTATATATATAGGAGATTAAACCTCTGTCCATTGATTCGTCTGCAACGATTTTCGCCCATTCTGAGGGATGCCTTTTTACATTCCCGTGTTTTTTAACAAAAAAGGAAAGAAAGGAAAAGAAGCAGAACACTAATGTGCGTAAAATATGCCTTTTGAAACGGTCATTTTGAAATATGGACGTCCTTTGAATTTTTTGATCGATATGTGACCCCAGGATTTGTTTTCAGGGCAGGTGTCATTTACAGGCCTGCAATGATTTTGAATATCAACTGACCATTAGCGCTGGGATTAAAGCTGCTGTTGTGTGAAACGGCCACAAGGTGGCAGCAGTTCACCCTTACCAAATCTGGTTACTAGGGCAAGAGAGCCTCAGTGGAAGTGGTGTTCTAGATTGGAATTTAGAATGGAATGTGCCAGGAGAAAGCCCCTCACGTTTGTCTCACTACATCTTGTTCGTGTTTTTAATTTAATTTTTTTTATTTTTTATTACAGCAAGTTTGATTACAATGTTTGGCTTGTTGTAGGTGTGGAAGACGTGGTCCTTTTACACATATACAGATGTCTGTTTTCCTGGGATCCTTTTCCCATGTACATTATGACAGAATGTTGAGTAGTCCTCTCTTGGTATTCTGTAGGTCTTTGGTGATTATATATGTCACCTGTGTTTGTATATGTCTGTTAACCCCGATATCGTAATGAAACCAATCCTCACACATTTCCATTGGTGAACCATAAGTTTGTTTAATGAATCTGTGATTGCCCTTCTCCGTGGAAATATCTGCCCTGGTATCCATTTTTAGGTAACACCTATAAGTGATATGATATGTGTCTTTCACTTTCTGACTTACTACAAGTCACGTGATTACTTCTAGACTCATCTACGGTGCTGCAAATGGCATTGTGTCCTTTTTTCCCTTGGCTTCTCTTCTGCCTTAGCGGGGTCCATTTTCAACAATGTGATTCCCTGAGGGTTGTGGATTAGCTGACCTGGGCCGCCTTAACCTGCCGGCCCGCCCTTCCCAGGTGTGCCTCGTTGAGGTCAATATAAACAGAGCTCGAGGCAGCAATAGCCCCTGAAGCTGTGCCTGACTCCATATTCTCTGCCCCGTCAGCAGTCTCGGGGCTGTGCTGGTGGGAGGGAGTGAGGGGCCACAGCTTTGTGGGTGGCCCGCTGTGAGTGGGGTTCTGCTGGCCTTTCTGCAGGAGTTGCCAGGCTGCCGCCTGTAAAGAAGAGGATGTGTCACCCATACCTTCCGCTGGAATTTCTCTCCGGACAGAGGTGAGGAAGGAAAAAAGCAGTGGTGGCCGGGACAGGAAGTGTATCTCAGGCAGGGCAATGGAAAGCTTCTGGAAGAGTGCCTGGGGCCAGGACCACCGTGGCTGGCCTGCAGGCACCAAGTTGGCCTGCGTGCTGTCGCTGGTGTGGCTCCACGGTCCTTCCTCTAGGCTTTCAAGCCCTTGTATATATTCAGGTGTTTTACCTGGAAAGGGTGGGAACAGTTCAGCAGCAGCTGGCCTGGGGCTCAACTCACGTTTACTCACAGATGCCTCCGCACCGTCCCCCAGCTTTGCAATGAGGACGCTCCTTGCGTGGGGGGTGGGTTGCTGGCTGTATGGGAGATGGTTCCCCACCTCTGACCAATTTCAGAATTGTTTACCACTGGAGCAAGTGCTCTGATAGGGTTTTCCTCTGTATAGCTCGTGGGTTCAGGTTTTTTTTTCTTTTATGGTTCAAGTTAGATTTTATTCCCCTTTTATGTATTTATAGATATAAGCATGGAAATAATTCATTCCTATAAATACATCTGTGTGACGGGAAGAACTTTTTTCTGTTTTATTTTTAAATTTTATTTTTTAAAATTTTGAAATTTAAATTTATTTATGTTGTTATACAGCACGTTATTATTAGTTATGTATTTTATGCATATACATGTATACAGGTCAATCCCAATCTCCCAACTCATCCCACCACCACCACCCAATGGCTTCCCACACTTGGTGTCCATACGTTTGTTCTCTACCTCTGTGTCTCTATTTCTTTCCTGCAAACCAGTTCATCTGTACCATTTTTTTAGGTTCCACATATATGCATTAATATACAATATTTGTTTTCCTCTTTCTGACTTACTTCATTCTGTATGACAGTCTCTCGATCCATCGATGTCTCTACAAATGACCCAGTTTCATTCCTTTTTATGGCTGAGTAATATTCCATTTCATATATGTACCACATCTTTATCTATTCATCTGTCTGTGGGCATTTAGGTTGCTTCCATTACCTGGCTATTGTAAATAGTGCTGCAATGAACATTGTGGTGAATGTGCCTTTTTGATTTACGGTTTTCTCTGGGTATATGCCCAGAAGTGGGATTGCTGGATCAGATGGTAATTCTATTTCTAGTTTTTTTAAGGAAACTCCATACTGTTCTCCATAGTGACTGTATCAATTTACATTCCCACCAATAGTGGAAGAGGGCTCCTTTTGTCCACACCCTCCCCAGAATTGGTTGTTTGTAGATTTTCTGATGATGCCGATTCTAACAGGTGTGAGGTGATACCTCATTGTAGTTTTGATTTGCATTTCTCTAATAATTAGTGCTGTTGAGCAGCTTTCCATGTGCGTCTTGGCCATCTCTGTGTCTCCTTTGAAGAAACGTCTCTTTAGATCTTCTGCCCATTTTTTTGGGTTGTTTGTTTTTTTTAATATTAAGCTGCATGAGCTGTTTATATATATAGGAGATTAAACCTCTGTCCATTGATTCGTCTGCAACGATTTTCGCCCATTCTGAGGGATGCCTTTTTACATTCCCGTGTTTTTTAACAAAAAAGGAAAGAAAGGAAAAGAAGCAGAACACTAATGTGCGTAAAATATGCCTTTTGAAACGGTCATTTTGAAATATGGACGTCCTTTGAATTTTTTGATCGATATGTGACCCCAGGATTTGTTTTCAGGGCAGGTGTCATTTACAGGCCTGCAATGATTTTGAATATCAACTGACCATTAGCGCTGGGATTAAAGCTGCTGTTGTGTGAAACGGCCACAAGGTGGCAGCAGTTCACCCTTACCAAATCTGGTTACTAGGGCAAGAGAGCCTCAGTGGAAGTGGTGTTCTAGATTGGAATTTAGAATGGAATGTGCCAGGAGAAAGCCCCTCACGTTTGTCTCACTACATCTTGTTCGTGTTTTTAATTTAATTTTTTTTATTTTTTATTACAGCAAGTTTGATTACAATGTTTGGCTTGTTGTAGGTGTGGAAGACGTGGTCCTTTTACACATATACAGATGTCTGTTTTCCTGGGATCCTTTTCCCATGTACATTATGACAGAATGTTGAGTAGTCCTCTCTTGGTATTCTGTAGGTCTTTGGTGATTATATATGTCACCTGTGTTTGTATATGTCTGTTAACCCCGATATCGTAATGAAACCAATCCTCACACATTTCCATTGGTGAACCATAAGTTTGTTTAATGAATCTGTGATTGCCCTTCTCCGTGGAAATATCTGCCCTGGTATCCATTTTTAGGTAACACCTATAAGTGATATGATATGTGTCTTTCACTTTCTGACTTACTACAAGTCACGTGATTACTTCTAGACTCATCTACGGTGCTGCAAATGGCATTGTGTCCTTTTTTCCCTTGGCTTCTCTTCTGCCTTAGCGGGGTCCATTTTCAACAATGTGATTCCCTGAGGGTTGTGGATTAGCTGACCTGGGCAGCCTTACCCTGCCGGCCCACCCTCCACAGGTGTGCCTCGTTGAGGTCAATATAAACAGAGCTCCAGGCAGCAATAGCCCCTGAAGCTGTGCCTGACTCCATATTCTCTGCCCCGTCAGCAGTCTCGGGGCTGTGCTGGTGGGAGGGAGTGAGGGGCCACAGCTTTGTGGGTGGCCCGGTGTGAGTGGGGTTCTGCTGGCCTTTCTGCAGGAGTTGCCAGGCTGCCGCCTGTAAAGAAGAGGATGTGTCACCCATACCTTCTGCTGGAATTTCTCTCCGGACAGAGGTGAGGAAGGAAAAAAGCAGTGGGGGCCGGGACAGGAGGGGTATCTCAGGCAGGGCAATGGAAAGCTTTTGGAAGAGCGCCAGGGTCCAGGACCACCCTGGCTGGCCTGCAGGCACCAAGTTGGCCTGCGTGCTGTCGCTGGTGTCGCTCCACAGTCCTTCCTCTAGGGCTTCAAGCCCTTGTACATATTCAGGTGTTTTACCTGGAAAGGGTGGGAACAGTTCAGCAGCAGCTGGCCTGGGGCTCAGCTCACGTTTACTCACAGATGCCTCGGCACGGTCCCCCAGCTTTGCAATGAGGACGCTCCTTGCGTGGGGGGTGGGTTGCTGGCTGTATGGGAGATGGTTCCCCACCTCTGACCAATTTCAGAATTGTTTACCGCTGGAGCAAGTGCCGTGATAGGGTTTTCCTCTGTATAACTCGTGGGGTTAATTTTTTTTTCTTTTATGGTTCAAGTTAGATTTTATTCCTCTTTTATGTATTTATAAATATAAGCATGGAAATAATTCATTCCTATAAATACATCTGTGGACCGGAGGAATTTTTTCTGTTTTATTTTTAAATTTTACTTTTTAAAATTTTGAAATTTAAATTTATTTATGTTTTTATACAGCACGTTATTATTAGTTATGTATTTTATGCATATACATGTATACAGGTCAATCCCAATCTCCCAACTCATCCCACCACCACCACCCCATGGCTTCCCACACTTGGTGACCATACGTTTGTTCTCTACCTCTGTGTCTCTATTTCTTCCCTGCAAACCAGTTCATCTGTACCATTTTTTTAGGTTCCACATATATGCATTAATATACAATATTTGTTTTCCTCTTTCTGACCTACTTCATTCTGTATGACAGTCTATCGATCCATCGATGTCTCTACAAATGACCCAGTTTCATTCCATTTTATGGCCGAGTAATATTCCATTTCATATATGTACCACATCTTTATCCATTCATCTGTCTGTGGGCATTTAGGTTGCTTCCATTACCTGGCTATGGTAAATAGTGCTGCAATGAGTATTGTGGTGAATGTGCCTTTTTGATTTACGGTTTTCTCTGGGTATATGCCCAGAAGTGGGATTGCTGGATCAGATGGTAATTCTATTTCTAGTTTTTTCAAAGAAACTCCACACTGTTCTCCATAGTGACTGTATCAATTTACATTCCCACCAATAGTGGAAGAGGGCTCCTTTTGTCCACAACCTCACCAGAATTGGTTGTTTGTAGATTTTCTGATGATGCCGATTCTAACAGGTGTGAGGTGATACCTCATTGTAGTTTTGATTTGCATTTCTCTAATAATTAGTGCTGTTGAGCAGCTTTTCATGTGCATCTTGGCCATCTCTGTGTCTTCTTTGAAGAAACGTCTCTTTAGATCTTCTGCCCATTTTCGTATTGGGTTGTTTGTTTTTTTTAATATTAAGCTGCATGATCTGTTTATATATATTGGAGATTAAACCTCTGTCCATTGATTCGTCTGCAATGATTTACGCCCATTCTGAGGGATGCCTTTTTCCATTCCCGTGTTTTTTAACAAAAAAGGAAAGAAAGGACAAGAAGCAGAACACTAATGTGCGTAAAATATGCCTTTTGAAACGGTCGTTTTGAAATATGGACGTCCTTTGAATTTTTTGGTCGATATGTGACCCCAGGATTTGTTTTCAAGCCAGGTGTCATTTACAGGCCTTCAATGATTTTGAATATCAACTGACCATTAGCGTTGGGATTAAAGCTGCTGTTGTGTGAAACGGCCACAAGGTGGCAGCAGTTCACCCTTACCAAATCTGGTTACTAGGGCAAGAGAGCCTCAGTGGAAGTGGTGTTCTAGATTGGAATTTAGAATGGAATATGCCAGGAGAAAGCCCCTCACGTTTGTCTCACTACATCTTGTTCGTGTTTTTAATTTAATTTTTTTTATTTTTTATTACAGCAAGTTTGATTACAATGTTTGGCTTGTTGTAGGTGTGGAAGATGTGGTTCTTTTACACATATACAGATGTCTGTTCTTCCTGGGATCCTTTTCCCATGTACGTTATGACAGAATGTTGAGTAGTCCTCTCTTGGTATTCTGTAGGTCTTTGGTGATTATATATGTCACCTGTGTTTGTATATGTCTGTTAACCCCGATATCGTAATGAAACCAATCCTCACACCTTTCCATTGGTGAACCATAAGTTTGTTTAATGAATCTGTGATTGCCCTTCTCCGTGGAAATATCTGCCCTGGTATCCATTTTTAGGTAACACCTATAAGTGATATGATATGATATGTGTCTTTCACTTTCTGACTTACTACAAGTCACGTGATTACTTCTGGACTCATCTACGGTGCTGCAAATGGCATTGTGTCCTTTTTTCCCTTGGCTTCTCTTCTGCCTTAGCGGGGTCCATTTTCAACAATGTGATTCCCTGAGGGTTGTGGATTAGCTGACCTGGGCAGCCTTACCCTGCCGGCCCGCCCTCCCCAGGTGTGCCTCACTGAGTTCAATATAAACAGAGCTCGAGGCAGCAATAGCCCCTGAAGCTGTGCCTGACTCCATATTCTCTGCCCCGTCAGCAGTCTCGGGGCTGTGCTGGTGGGAGGGAGTGAGGGGCCACAGCTTTGTGGGTGGCCCGTTGTGAGTGGGGTTTTCTTGGCCTTTCTGCAGGAGTTGCCAGGCTGCCGCCTGTAAAGAAGAGGATGTGTCACCCATACCTTCCGCTGGAATTTCTCTCCGGACAGAGGTGAGGAAGGAAAAAAGCAGTGGTGGCCGGGACAGGAAGTGTATCTCAGGCAGGGCAATGGAAAGCTTCTGGAAGAGTGCCTGGGGCCAGGACCACCGTGGCTGGCCTTCAGGCACCAAGTTGGCCTGCGTGCTGTCGCTGGTGTGGCTCCACGGTCCTTCCTCTAGGCTTTCAAGCCCTTGTATATATTCAGGTGTTTTACCTGGAAAGGGTGGGAACAGTTCAGCAGCAGCTGGCCTGGGGCTCAGCTCACGTTTACTCACAGATGCCTCCGCACCGTCCACCAGCTTTGCAATGAGGACGCTCCTTGCGTGGGGGGTGGGTTGCTGGCTGTATGGGAGATGGTTCCCCACCTCTGACCAATTTCAGAATTGTTTACCACTGGAGCAAGTGCTCTGATAGGGTTTTCCTCTGTATAGCTCGTGGGTTCAGGTTTTTTTTTCTTTTATGGTTCAAGTTAGATTTTATTCCCCTTTTATGTATTTATAGATATAAGCATGGAAATAATTCATTCCTATAAATACATCTGTGTGACGGGAAGAACTTTTTTCTGTTTTATTTTTAAATTTTATTTTTTAAAATTTTGAAATTTAAATTTATTTATGTTGTTATACAGCACGTTATTATTAGTTATGTATTTTATGCATATACATGTATACAGGTCAATCCCAATCTCCCAACTCATCCCACCACCACCACCCAATGGCTTCCCACACTTGGTGTCCATACGTTTGTTCTCTACCTCTGTGTCTCTATTTCTTTCCTGCAAACCAGTTCATCTGTACCATTTTTTTAGGTTCCACATATATGCATTAATATACAATATTTGTTTTCCTCTTTCTGACTTACTTCATTCTGTATGACAGTCTCTCGATCCATCGATGTCTCTACAAATGACCCAGTTTCATTCCTTTTTATGGCTGAGTAATATTCCATTTCATATATGTACCACATCTTTATCTATTCATCTGTCTGTGGGCATTTAGGTTGCTTCCATTACCTGGCTATTGTAAATAGTGCTGCAATGAACATTGTGGTGAATGTGCCTTTTTGATTTACGGTTTTCTCTGGGTATATGCCCAGAAGTGGGATTGCTGGATCAGATGGTAATTCTATTTCTAGTTTTTTTAAGGAAACTCCATACCGTTCTCCATAGTGACTGTATCAATTTACATTCCCACCAATAGTGGAAGAGGGCTCCTTTTGTCCACACCCTCCCCAGAATTTCTTGTTTGTAGATTTTCTGATGATGCCGATTCTAACAGGTGTGAGGTGATACCTCATTGTAGTTTTGATTTGCATTTCTCTAATAATTAGTGCTCTTGAGCAGCTTTTCATGTGCGTCTTGGCCATCTCTGTGTCTCCTTTGAAGAAACGTCTCTTTAGATCTTCTGCCCATTTTTTTGGGGTTGTTTGTTTTTTTAATATTAAACTGCACGAGTTGTTTATATATATATTGGAGATTAAACCTCTGTCCATTGATTCGTCTGCAATGATTTTCGCCCATTCTGAGGGATGCCTTTTTCCATTCCCGTGTTTTTTAACATAAAAGGAAAGAAAGGAAAAAAAGCAGAACACTAATGTGCGTAAAATATTCCTTTTGAAACGGTCGTTTTGAAATATGGACGTGCTTTGAATGTTTTGGGCGATATGTGACCCCAGGATTTGTTTTCAGGGCAGGTGTCATTTACAGGCCTGCAATGATTTTGAATATCAACTGACCATTAGTGCTGGGATTAAAGCTGCTGTTGTGTGAAACGGCCACAAGGTGGCAGCAGTTCACCCTTACCAAATCTGGTTACTAGGGCAAGAGAGCCTCAGTGGAAGTGGTGTTCTAGATTGGAGTTTAGAATGGAATGTGCCAGGAGAAAGCCCCTCACGTTTGTCTCACTACTTCTTGTTCGTGTTTTTAATTTAATTTTTTATTTTTTATTACAGCAAGTTTGATTACAATGTTTGGCTTGTTGTAGGTGTGGAAGATGTGGTTCTTTTACACATATACAGATGACTGTTCTTCCTGGGATCCTTTTCCCATGTACGTTATGACAGAATGTTGAGTAGTCCTCTCTTGGTATTCTGTAGGTCTTTGGTGATTATATATGTCACCTGTGTTTGTATATGTCTGTTAACCCCGATATCGTAATGAAACCAATCCTCACACCTTTCCATTGGTGAACCATAAGTTTGTTTAATGAATCTGTGATTGCCCTTCTCCGTGGAAATATCTGCCCTGGTATCCATTTTTAGGTAACACCTATAAGTGATATGATATGATATGTGTCTTTCACTTTCTGACTTACTACAAGTCACCTGATTACATCTAGACTCATCTACGGTGCTGCAAATGGCATTGTGTCCTTTTTTCCCTTGGCTTCTCTTCTGCCTTAGCGGGGTCCATTTTCAACAATGTGATTCCCTGAGGGTTGTGGATTAGCTGACCTGGGCCGCCTTAACCTGCCGGCCCGCCCTTCCCAGGTGTGCCTCGTTGAGGTCAATATAAACAGAGCTCCAGGCAGCAATAGCCCCTGAAGCTGTGCCTGACTCCATATTCTCTGCCCCGTCAGCAGTCTCGGGGCTGTGCTGGTGGGAGGGAGTGAGGGGCCACAGCTTTGTGGGTGGCCCGCTGTGAGTGGGGTTCTGCTGGCCTTTCTGCAGGAGTTGCCAGGCTGCCGCCTGTAAAGAAGAGGATGTGTCACCCATACCTTCCGCTGGAATTTCTCTCCGGACAGAGGTGAGGAAGGAAAAAAGCAGTGGTGGCCGGGACAGGAAGTGTATCTCAGGCAGGGCAATGGAAAGCTTCTGGAAGAGTGCCTGGGGCCAGGACCACCGTGGCTGGCCTGCAGGCACCAAGTTGGCCTGCGTGCTGTCGCTTGTGTGGCTCCACGGTCCTTCCTCTAGGCTTTCAAGCCCTTGTATATATTCAGGTGTTTTACCTGGAAAGGGTGGGAACAGTTCAGCAGCAGCTGGCCTGGGGCTCAGCTCACGTTTACTCACAGATGCCTCCGCACCGTCCCCCAGCTTTGCAATGAGGACGCTCCTTGCGTGGGGGGTGGGTTGCTGGCTGTATGGGAGATGGTTCCCCACCTCTGACCAATTTCAGAATTGTTTACCACTGGAGCAAGTGCTCTGATAGGGTTTTCCTCTGTATAGCTCGTGGGTTCAGGTTTTTTTTTCTTTTATGGTTCAAGTTAGATTTTATTCCCCTTTTATGTATTTATAGATATAAGCATGGAAATAATTCATTCCTATAAATACATCTGTGTGACGGGAAGAACTTTTTTCTGTTTTATTTTTAAATTTTATTTTTTAAAATTTTGAAATTTAAATTTATTTATGTTGTTATACAGCACGTTATTATTAGTTATGTATTTTATGCATATACATGTATACAGGTCAATCCCAATCTCCCAACTCATCCCACCACCACCACCCAATGGCTTCCCACACTTGGTGTCCATACGTTTGTTCTCTACCTCTGTGTCTCTATTTCTTTCCTGCAAACCAGTTCATCTGTACCATTTTTTTAGGTTCCACATATATGCATTAATATACAATATTTGTTTTCCTCTTTCTGACTTACTTCATTCTGTATGACAGTCTCTCGATCCATCGATGTCTCTACAAATGACCCAGTTTCATTCCTTTTTATGGCTGAGTAATATTCCATTTCATATATGTACCACATCTTTATCTATTCATCTGTCTGTGGGCATTTAGGTTGCTTCCATTACCTGGCTATTGTAAATAGTGCTGCAATGAACATTGTGGTGAATGTGCCTTTTTGATTTACGGTTTTCTCTGGGTATATGCCCAGAAGTGGGATTGCTGGATCAGATGGTAATTCTATTTCTAGTTTTTTTAAGGAAACTCCATACTGTTCTCCATAGTGACTGTATCAATTTACATTCCCACCAATAGTGGAAGAGGGCTCCTTTTGTCCACACCCTCCCCAGAATTGGTTGTTTGTAGATTTTCTGATGATGCCGATTCTAACAGGTGTGAGGTGATACCTCATTGTAGTTTTGATTTGCATTTCTCTAATAATTAGTGCTGTTGAGCAGCTTTCCATGTGCGTCTTGGCCATCTCTGTGTCTCCTTTGAAGAAACGTCTCTTTAGATCTTCTGCCCATTTTTGTATTGGGTTGTTTGTTTTTTAATATTAAGCTGCATGAGCTGTTTATATATATAGGAGATTAAACCTCTGTCCATTGATTCGTCTGCAACGATTTTCGCCCATTCTGAGGGATGCCTTTTTACATTCCCGTGTTTTTTAACAAAAAAGGAAAGAAAGGAAAAGAAGCAGAACACTAATGTGCGTAAAATATGCCTTTTGAAACGGTCATTTTGAAATATGGACGTCCTTTGAATTTTTTGATCGATATGTGACCCCAGGATTTGTTTTCAGGGCAGGTGTCATTTACAGGCCTGCAATGATTTTGAATATCAACTGACCATTAGCGCTGGGATTAAAGCTGCTGTTGTGTGAAACGGCCACAAGGTGGAAGCAGTTCACCCTTACCAAATCTGGTTACTAGGGCAAGAGAGCCTCAGTGGAAGTGGTGTTCTAGATTGGAATTTAGAATGGAATGTGCCAGGAGAAAGCCCCTCACGTTTGTCTCACTACATCTTGTTCGTGTTTTTAATTTAATTTTTTTTATTTTTTATTACAGCAAGTTTGATTACAATGTTTGGCTTGTTGTAGGTGTGGAAGACGTGGTCCTTTTACACATATACAGATGTCTGTTCTTCCTGGGATCCTTTTCCCATGTACATTATGACAGAATGTTGAGTAGTCCTCTCTTGGTATTCTGTAGGTCTTTGGTGATTATATATGTCACCTGTGTTTGTATATGTCTGTTAACCCCGATATCGTAATGAAACCAATCCTCACACATTTCCATTGGTGAACCATAAGTTTGTTTAATGAATCTGTGATTGCCCTTCTCCGTGGAAATATCTGCCCTGGTATCCATTTTTAGGTAACACCTATAAGTGATATGATATGTGTCTTTCACTTTCTGACTTACTACAAGTCACGTGATTACTTCTAGACTCATCTACGGTGCTGCAAATGGCATTGTGTCCTTTTTTCCCTTGGCTTCTCTTCTGCCTTAGCGGGGTCCATTTTCAACAATGTGATTCCCTGAGGGTTGTGGATTAGCTGACCTGGGCAGCCTTACCCTGCCGGCCCGCCCTCCACAGGTGTGCCTCGTTGAGGTCAATATAAACAGAGCTCCAGGCAGCAATAGCCCCTGAAGCTGTGCCTGACTCCATATTCTCTGCCCCGTCAGCAGTCTCGGGGCTGTGCTGGTGGGAGGGAGTGAGGGGCCACAGCTTTGTGGGTGGCCCGGTGTGAGTGGGGTTCTGCTGGCCTTTCTGCAGGAGTTGCCAGGCTGCCGCCTGTAAAGAAGAGGATTTGTCACCCATACCTTCTGCTGGAATTTCTCTCCGGACAGAGGTGAGGAAGGAAAAAAGCAGTGGGGGCCGGGACAGGAGGGGTATCTCAGGCAGGGCAATGGAAAGCTTTTGGAAGAGCGCCAGGGTCCAGGACCACCCTGGCTGGCCTGCAGGCACCAAGTTGGCCTGCGTGCTGTCGCTGGTGTGGCTCCACAGTCCTTCCTCTAGGGCTTCAAGCCCTTGTACATATTCAGGTGTTTTACCTGGAAAGGGTGGGAACAGTTCAGCAGCAGCTGGCCTGGGGCTCAGCTCACGTTTACTCACAGATGCCTCGGCACGGTCCCCCAGCTTTGCAATGAGGACGCTCCTTGCGTGGGGGGTGGGTTGCTGGCTGTATGGGAGATGGTTCCCCACCTCTGACCAATTTCAGAATTGTTTACCGCTGGAGCAAGTGCCGTGATAGGGTTTTCCTCTGTATAACTCGTGGGGTTAATTTTTTTTTCTTTTATGGTTCAAGTTAGATTTTATTCCTCTTTTATGTATTTATAAATATAAGCATGGAAATAATTCATTCCTATAAATACATCTGTGGACCGGAAGAATTTTTTCTGTTTTATTTTTAAATTTTACTTTTTAAAATTTTGAAATTTAAATTTATTTATGTTTTTATACAGCACGTTATTATTAGTTATGTATTTTATGCATATACATGTATACAGGTCAATCCCAATCTCCCAACTCATCCCACCACCACCACCCCATGGCTTCCCACACTTGGTGTCCATACGTTTGTTCTCTACCTCTGTGTCTCTATTTCTTCCCTGCAAACCAGTTCATCTGTACCATTTTTTTAGGTTCCACATATATGCATTAATATACAATATTTGTTTTCCTCTTTCTGACCTACTTCATTCTGTATGACAGTCTATCGATCCATCGATGTCTCTACAAATGACCCAGTTTCATTCCATTTTATGGCCGAGTAATATTCCATTTCATATATGTACCACATCTTTATCCATTCATCTGTCTGTGGGCATTTAGGTTGCTTCCATTACCTGGCTATGGTAAATAGTGCTGCAATGAGTATTGTGGTGAATGTGCCTTTTTGATTTACGGTTTTCTCTGGGTATATGCCCAGAAGTGGGATTGCTGGATCAGATGGTAATTCTATTTCTAGTTTTTTCAAAGAAACTCCACACTGTTCTCCATAGTGACTGTATCAATTTACATTCCCACCAATAGTGGAAGAGGGCTCCTTTTGTCCACAACCTCACCAGAATTGGTTGTTTGTAGATTTTCTGATGATGCCGATTCTAACAGGTGTGAGGTGATACCTCATTGTAGTTTTGATTTGCATTTCTCTAATAATTAGTGCTGTTGAGCAGCTTTTCATGTGCATCTTGGTCATCTCTGTGTCTTCTTTGAAGAAACGTCTCTTTAGATCTTCTGCCCATTTTCGTATTGGGTTGTTTGTTTTTTTTAATATTAAGCTGCATGATCTGTTTATATATATTGGAGATTAAACCTCTGTCCATTGATTCGTCTGCAATGATTTACGCCCATTCTGAGGGATGCCTTTTTCCATTCCCGTGTTTTTTAACAAAAAAGGAAAGAAAGGACAAGAAGCAGAACACTAATGTGCGTAAAATATGCCTTTTGAAACGGTCGTTTTGAAATATGGACGTCCTTTGAATTTTTTGGTCGATATGTGACCCCAGGATTTGTTTTCAAGCCAGGTGTCATTTACAGGCCTTCAATGATTTTGAATATCAACTGACCATTAGCGTTGGGATTAAAGCTGCTGTTGTGTGAAACGGCCACAAGGTGGCAGCAGTTCACCCTTACCAAATCTGGTTACTAGGGCAAGAGAGCCTCAGTGGAAGTGGTGTTCTAGATTGGAATTTAGAATGGAATATGCCAGGAGAAAGCCCCTCACGTTTGTCTCACTACATCTTGTTCGTGTTTTTAATTTAATTTTTTTTATTTTTTATTACAGCAAGTTTGATTACAATGTTTGGCTTGTTGTAGGTGTGGAAGATGTGGTTCTTTTACACATATACAGATGTCTGTTCTTCCTGGGATCCTTTTCCCATGTACGTTATGACAGAATGTTGAGTAGTCCTCTCTTGGTATTCTGTAGGTCTTTGGTGATTATATATGTCACCTGTGTTTGTATATGTCTGTTAACCCCGATATCGTAATGAAACCAATCCTCACACCTTTCCATTGGTGAACCATAAGTTTGTTTAATGAATCTGTGATTGCCCTTCTCCGTGGAAATATCTGCCCTGGTATCCATTTTTAGGTAACACCTATAAGTGATATGATATGATATGTGTCTTTCACTTTCTGACTTACTACAAGTCACGTGATTACTTCTGGACTCATCTACGGTGCTGCAAATGGCATTGTGTCCTTTTTTCCCTTGGCTTCTCTTCTGCCTTAGCGGGGTCCATTTTCAACAATGTGATTCCCTGAGGGTTGTGGATTAGCTGACCTGGGCAGCCTTACCCTGCCGGCCCGCCCTCCCCAGGTGTGCCTCACTGAGTTCAATATAAACAGAGCTCGAGGCAGCAATAGCCCCTGAAGCTGTGCCTGACTCCATATTCTCTGCCCCGTCAGCAGTCTCGGGGCTGTGCTGGTGGGAGGGAGTGAGGGGCCACAGCTTTGTGGGTGGCCCGTTGTGAGTGGGGTTTTCTTGGCCTTTCTGCAGGAGTTGCCAGGCTGCCGCCTGTAAAGAAGAGGATGTGTCACCCATACCTTCCGCTGGAATTTCTCTCCGGACAGAGGTGAGGAAGGAAAAAAGCAGTGGTGGCCGGGACAGGAAGTGTATCTCAGGCAGGGCAATGGAAAGCTTCTGGAAGAGTGCCTGGGGCCAGGACCACCGTGGCTGGCCTTCAGGCACCAAGTTGGCCTGCGTGCTGTCGCTGGTGTGGCTCCACGGTCCTTCCTCTAGGCTTTCAAGCCCTTGTATATATTCAGGTGTTTTACCTGGAAAGGGTGGGAACAGTTCAGCAGCAGCTGGCCTGGGGCTCAGCTCACGTTTACTCACAGATGCCTCCGCACCGTCCCCCAGCTTTGCAATGAGGACGCTCCTTGCGTGGGGGGTGGGTTGCTGGCTGTATGGGAGATGGTTCCCCACCTCTGACCAATTTCAGAATTGTTTACCACTGGAGCAAGTGCTCTGATAGGGTTTTCCTCTGTATAGCTCGTGGGTTCAGGTTTTTTTTTTCTTTTATGGTTCAAGTTAGATTTTATTCCCCTTTTATGTATTTATAGATATAAGCATGGAAATAATTCATTCCTATAAATACATCTGTGTGACGGGAAGAACTTTTTTCTGTTTTATTTTTAAATTTTATTTTTTAAAATTTTGAAATTTAAATTTATTTATGTTGTTATACAGCACGTTATTATTAGTTATGTATTTTATGCATATACATGTATACAGGTCAATCCCAATCTCCCAACTCATCCCACCACCACCACCCAATGGCTTCCCACACTTGGTGTCCATACGTTTGTTCTCTACCTCTGTGTCTCTATTTCTTTCCTGCAAACCAGTTCATCTGTACCATTTTTTTAGGTTCCACATATATGCATTAATATACAATATTTGTTTTCCTCTTTCTGACTTACTTCATTCTGTATGACAGTCTCTCGATCCATCGATGTCTCTACAAATGACCCAGTTTCATTCCTTTTTATGGCTGAGTAATATTCCATTTCATATATGTACCACATCTTTATCTATTCATCTGTCTGTGGGCATTTAGGTTGCTTCCATTACCTGGCTATTGTAAATAGTGCTGCAATGAACATTGTGGTGAATGTGCCTTTTTGATTTACGGTTTTCTCTGGGTATATGCCCAGAAGTGGGATTGCTGGATCAGATGGTAATTCTATTTCTAGTTTTTTTAAGGAAACTCCATACTGTTCTCCATAGTGACTGTATCAATTTACATTCCCACCAATAGTGGAAGAGGGCTCCTTTTGTCCACACCCTCCCCAGAATTGGTTGTTTGTAGATTTTCTGATGATGCCGATTCTAACAGGTGTGAGGTGATACCTCATTGTAGTTTTGATTTGCATTTCTCTAATAATTAGTGCTGTTGAGCAGCTTTCCATGTGCGTCTTGGCCATCTCTGTGTCTCCTTTGAAGAAACGTCTCTTTAGATCTTCTGCCCATTTTTTTGGGTTGTTTGTTTTTTTTAATATTAAGCTGCATGAGCTGTTTATATATATAGGAGATTAAACCTCTGTCCATTGATTTGTCTGCAACGATTTTCGCCCATTCTGAGGGATGCCTTTTTACATTCCCGTGTTTTTTAACAAAAAAGGAAAGAAAGGAAAAGAAGCAGAACACTAATGTGCGTAAAATATGCCTTTTGAAACGGTCATTTTGAAATATGGACGTCCTTTGAATTTTTTGATCGATATGTGACCCCAGGATTTGTTTTCAGGGCAGGTGTCATTTACAGGCCTGCAATGATTTTGAATATCAACTGACCATTAGCGCTGGGATTAAAGCTGCTGTTGTGTGAAACGGCCACAAGGTGGCAGCAGTTCACCCTTACCAAATCTGGTTACTAGGGCAAGAGAGCCTCAGTGGAAGTGGTGTTCTAGATTGGAATTTAGAATGGAATGTGCCAGGAGAAAGCCCCTCACGTTTGTCTCACTACATCTTGTTCGTGTTTTTAATTTAATTTTTTTTATTTTTTATTACAGCAAGTTTGATTACAATGTTTGGCTTGTTGTAGGTGTGGAAGATGTGGTCCTTTTACACATATACAGATGTCTGTTCTTCCTGGGATCCTTTTCCCATGTACATTATGACAGAATGTTGAGTAGTCCTCTCCTGGTATTCTGTAGGTCTTTGGTGATTATATATGTCACCTGTGTTTGTATATGTCTGTTAACCCCAATATCGTAATGAAACCAATCCTCACACATTTCCATTGGTGAACCATAAGTTTGTTTAATGAATCTGTGATTGCCCTTCTCCGTGGAAATATCTGCCCTGGTATCCATTTTTAGGTAACACCTATAAGTGATATGATATGTGTCTTTCACTTTCTGACTTACTACAAGTCACGTGATTACTTCTAGACTCATCTACGGTGCTGCAAATGGCATTGTGTCCTTTTTTCCCTTGGCTTCTCTTCTGCCTTAGCGGGGTCCATTTTCAACAATGTGATTCCCTGAGGGTTGTGGATTAGCTGACCTGGGCAGCCTTACCCTGCCGGCCCGCCCTCCACAGGTGTGCCTCGTTGAGGTCAATATAAACAGAGCTCCAGGCAGCAATAGCCCCTGAAGCTGTGCCTGACTCCATATTCTCTGCCCCGTCAGCAGTCTCGGGGCTGTGCTGGTGGGAGGGAGTGAGGGGCCACAGCTTTGTGGGTGGCCCGGTGTGAGTGGGGTTCTGCTGGCCTTTCTGCAGGAGTTGCCAGGCTGCCGCCTGTAAAGAAGAGGATGTGTCACCCATACCTTCTGCTGGAATTTCTCTCCGGACAGAGGTGAGGAAGGAAAAAAGCAGTGGGGGCCGGGACAGGAGGGGTATCTCAGGCAGGGCAATGGAAAGCTTTTGGAAGAGCGCCAGGGTCCAGGACCACCCTGGCTGGCCTGCAGGCACCAAGTTGGCCTGCGTGCTGTCGCTGGTGTCGCTCCACAGTCCTTCCTCTAGGGCTTCAAGCCCTTGTACATATTCAGGTGTTTTACCTGGAAAGGGTGGGAACAGTTCAGCAGCAGCTGGCCTGGGGCTCAGCTCACGTTTACTCACAGATGCCTCGGCACGGTCCCCCAGCTTTGCAATGAGGACGCTCCTTGCGTGGGGGGTGGGTTGCTGGCTGTATGGGAGATGGTTCCCCACCTCTGACCAATTTCAGAATTGTTTACCACTGGAGCAAGTGCCGTGATAGGGTTTTCCTCTGTATAACTCGTGGGGTTAATTTTTTTTTCTTTTATGGTTCAAGTTAGATTTTATTCCTCTTTTATGTATTTATAAATATAAGCATGGAAATAATTCATTCCTATAAATACATCTGTGGACCGGAAGAATTTTTTCTGTTTTATTTTTAAATTTTACTTTTTAAAATTTTGAAATTTAAATTTATTTATGTTTTTATACAGCACGTTATTATTAGTTATGTATTTTATGCATATACATGTATACAGGTCAATCCCAATCTCCCAACTCATCCCACCACCACCACCCCATGGCTTCCCACACTTGGTGTCCATACGTTTGTTCTCTACCTCTGTGTCTCTATTTCTTCCCTGCAAACCAGTTCATCTGTACCATTTTTTTAGGTTCCACATATATGCATTAATATACAATATTTGTTTTCCTCTTTCTGACCTACTTCATTCTGTATGACAGTCTATCAATCCATCGATGTCTCTACAAATGACCCAGTTTCATTCCATTTTATGGCCGAGTAATATTCCATTTCATATATGTACCACATCTTTATCCATTCATCTGTCTGTGGGCATTTAGGTTGCTTCCATTACCTGGCTATGGTAAATAGTGCTGCAATGAGTATTGTGGTGAATGTGCCTTTTTGATTTACGGTTTTCTCTGGGTATATGCCCAGAAGTGGGATTGCTGGATCAGATGGTAATTCTATTTCTAGTTTTTTCAAAGAAACTCCACACTGTTCTCCATAGTGACTGTATCAATTTACATTCCCACCAATAGTGGAAGAGGGCTCCTTTTGTCCACAACCTCACCAGAATTGGTTGTTTGTAGATTTTCTGATGATGCCGATTCTAACAGGTGTGAGGTGATACCTCATTGTAGTTTTGATTTGCATTTCTCTAATAATTAGTGCTGTTGAGCAGCTTTTCATGTGCATCTTGGCCATCTCTGTGTCTTCTTTGAAGAAACGTCTCTTTAGATCTTCTGCCCATTTTCGTATTGGGTTGTTTGTTTTTTTTAATATTAAGCTGCATGAGCTGTTTATATATATTGGAGATTAAACCTCTGTCCATTGATTCGTCTGCAATGATTTACGCCCATTCTGAGGGATGCCTTTTTCCATTCCCGTGTTTTTTAACAAAAAAGGAAAGAAAGGACAAGAAGCAGAACACTAATGTGCGTAAAATATGCCTTCTGAAACGGTCGTTTTGAAATATGGACGTCCTTTGAATT
Organism: Mesoplodon mirus; assembly: GCF_964341445.2. Lineage (NCBI taxonomy): Eukaryota > Metazoa > Chordata > Mammalia > Artiodactyla > Ziphiidae > Mesoplodon > Mesoplodon mirus. The sequence continues at coordinate 27,453 of NW_028295681.1, read as the reverse complement.
TTTTGGTCGATATGTGACCCCAGGATTTGTTTTCAAGCCAGGTGTCATTTACAGGCCTTCAATGATTTTGAATATCAACTGACCATTAGCGTTGGGATTAAAGCTGCTGTTGTGTGAAACGGCCACAAGGTGGCAGCAGTTCACCCTTACCAAATCTGGTTACTAGGGCAAGAGAGCCTCAGTGGAAGTGGTGTTCTAGATTGGAATTTAGAATGGAATATGCCAGGAGAAAGCCCCTCACGTTTGTCTCACTACATCTTGTTCGTGTTTTTAATTTAATTTTTTTTATTTTTTATTACAGCAAGTTTGATTACAATGTTTGGCTTGTTGTAGGTGTGGAAGATGTGGTTCTTTTACACATATACAGATGTCTGTTCTTCCTGGGATCCTTTTCCCATGTACGTTATGACAGAATGTTGAGTAGTCCTCTCTTGGTATTCTGTAGGTCTTTGGTGATTATATATGTCACCTGTGTTTGTATATGTCTGTTAACCCCGATATCGTAATGAAACCAATCCTCACACCTTTCCATTGGTGAACCATAAGTTTGTTTAATGAATCTGTGATTGCCCTTCTCCGTGGAAATATCTGCCCTGGTATCCATTTTTAGGTAACACCTATAAGTGATATGATATGATATGTGTCTTTCACTTTCTGACTTACTACAAGTCACGTGATTACTTCTGGACTCATCTACGGTGCTGCAAATGGCATTGTGTCCTTTTTTCCCTTGGCTTCTCTTCTGCCTTAGCGGGGTCCATTTTCAACAATGTGATTCCCTGAGGGTTGTGGATTAGCTGACCTGGGCAGCCTTACCCTGCCGGCCCGCCCTCCCCAGGTGTGCCTCACTGAGTTCAATATAAACAGAGCTCGAGGCAGCAATAGCCCCTGAAGCTGTGCCTGACTCCATATTCTCTGCCCCATCAGCAGTCTCGGGGCTGTGCTGGTGGGAGGGAGTGAGGGGCCACAGCTTTGTGGGTGGCCCGTTGTGAGTGGGGTTTTCTTGGCCTTTCTGCAGGAGTTGCCAGGCTGCCGCCTGTAAAGAAGAGGATATGTCACCCATACCTTCCACTGGAATTTCTCTCCGGACAGAGGTGAGGAAGGAAAAAAGCAGTGGTGGCCGGGACAGGAAGTGTATCTCAGGCAGGGCAATGGAAAGCTTCTGGAAGAGTGCCTGGGGCCAGGACCACCGTGGCTGGCCTTCAGGCACCAAGTTGGCCTGCGTGCTGTCGCTGGTGTGGCTCCACGGTCCTTCCTCTAGGCTTTCAAGCCCTTGTATATATTCAGGTGTTTTACCTGGAAAGGGTGGGAACAGTTCAGCAGCAGCTGGCCTGGGGCTCAGCTCACGTTTACTCACAGATGCCTCCGCACCGTCCCCCAGCTTTGCAATGAGGACGCTCCTTGCGTGGGGGGTGGGTTGCTGGCTGTATGGGAGATGGTTCCCCACCTCTGACCAATTTCAGAATTGTTTACCACTGGAGCAAGTGCTCTGATAGGGTTTTCCTCTGTATAGCTCGTGGGTTCAGGTTTTTTTTTCTTTTATGGTTCAAGTTAGATTTTATTCCCCTTTTATGTATTTATAGATATAAGCATGGAAATAATTCATTCCTATAAATACATCTGTGTGACGGGAAGAACTTTTTTCTGTTTTATTTTTAAATTTTATTTTTTAAAATTTTGAAATTTAAATTTATTTATGTTGTTATACAGCACGTTATTATTAGTTATGTATTTTATGCATATACATGTATACAGGTCAATCCCAATCTCCCAACTCATCCCACCACCACCACCCAATGGCTTCCCACACTTAGTGTCCATACGTTTGTTCTCTACCTCTGTGTCTCTATTTCTTTCCTGCAAACCAGTTCATCTGTACCATTTTTTTAGGTTCCACATATATGCATTAATATACAATATTTGTTTTCCTCTTTCTGACTTACTTCATTCTGTATGACAGTCTCTCGATCCATCGATGTCTCTACAAATGACCCAGTTTCATTCCTTTTTATGGCTGAGTAATATTCCATTTCATATATGTACCACATCTTTATCTATTCATCTGTCTGTGGGCATTTAGGTTGCTTCCATTACCTGGCTATTTTAAATAGTGCTGCAATGAACATTGTGGTGAATGTGCCTTTTTGATTTATGGTTTTCTCTGGGTATATGCCCAGAAGTGGGATTGCTGGATCAGATGGTAATTCTATTTCTAGTTTTTTTAAGGAAACTCCATACCGTTCTCCATAGTGACTGTATCAATTTACATTCCCACCAATAGTGGAAGAGGGCTCCTTTTGTCCACACCCTCCCCAGAATTTCTTGTTTGTAGATTTTCTGATGATGCCGATTCTAACAGGTGTGAGGTGATACCTCATTGTAGTTTTGATTTGCATTTCTCTAATAATTAGTGCTCTTGAGCAGCTTTTCATGTGCGTCTTGGCCATCTCTGTGTCTCCTTTGAAGAAACGTCTCTTTAGATCTTCTGCCCATTTTTTTGGGGTTGTTTGTTTTTTTAATATTAAACTGCACGAGTTGTGTATATATATATTGGAGATTAAACCTCTGTCCATTGATTCGTCTGCAATGATTTTCGCCCATTCTGAGGGATGCCTTTTTCCATTCCCGTGTTTTTTAACATAAAAGGAAAGAAAGGAAAAAAAGCAGAACACTAATGTGCGTAAAATATTCCTTTTGAAACGGTCGTTTTGAAATATGGACGTGCTTTGAATGTTTTGGGCGATATGTGACCCCAGGATTTGTTTTCAGGGCAGGTGTCATTTACAGGCCTGCAATGATTTTGAATATCAACTGACCATTAGTGCTGGGATTAAAGCTGCTGTTGTGTGAAACGGCCACAAGGTGGCAGCAGTTCACCCTTACCAAATCTGGTTACTAGGGCAAGAGAGCCTCAGTGGAAGTGGTGTTCTAGATTGGAGTTTAGAATGGAATGTGCCAGGAGAAAGCCCCTCACGTTTGTCTCACTACTTCTTGTTCGTGTTTTTAATTTAATTTTTTATTTTTTATTACAGCAAGTTTGATTACAATGTTTGGCTTGTTGTAGGTGTGGAAGATGTGGTTCTTTTACACATATACAGATGACTGTTCTTCCTGGGATCCTTTTCCCATGTACGTTATGACAGAATGTTGAGTAGTCCTCTCTTGGTATTCTGTAGGTCTTTGGTGATTATATATGTCACCTGTGTTTGTATATGTCTGTTAACCCCGATATCGTAATGAAACCAATCCTCACACCTTTCCATTGGTGAACCATAAGTTTGTTTAATGAATCTGTGATTGCCCTTCTCCGTGGAAATATCTGCCCTGGTATCCATTTTTAGGTAACACCTATAAGTGATATGATATGATATGTGTCTTTCACTTTCTGACTTACTACAAGTCACCTGATTACATCTAGACTCATCTACGGTGCTGCAAATGGCATTGTGTCCTTTTTTCCCTTGGCTTCTCTTCTGCCTTAGCGGGGTCCATTTTCAACAATGTGATTCCCTGAGGGTTGTGGATTAGCTGACCTGGGCCGCCTTAACCTGCCGGCCCGCCCTTCCCAGGTGTGCCTCGTTGAGGTCAATATAAACAGAGCTCGAGGCAGCAATAGCCCCTGAAGCTGTGCCTGACTCCATATTCTCTGCCCCGTCAGCAGTCTCGGGGCTGTGCTGGTGGGAGGGAGTGAGGGGCCACAGCTTTGTGGGTGGCCCGCTGTGAGTGGGGTTCTGCTGGCCTTTCTGCAGGAGTTGCCAGGCTGCCGCCTGTAAAGAAGAGGATGTGTCACCCATACCTTCCGCTGGAATTTCTCTCCGGACAGAGGTGAGGAAGGAAAAAAGCAGTGGTGGCCGGGACAGGAAGTGTATCTCAGGCAGGGCAATGGAAAGCTTCTGGAAGAGTGCCTGGGGCCAGGACCACCGTGGCTGGCCTTCAGGCACCAAGTTGGCCTGCGTGCTGTCGCTGGTGTGGCTCCACGGTCCTTCCTCTAGGCTTTCAAGCCCTTGTATATATTCAGGTGTTTTACCTGGAAAGGGTGGGAACAGTTCAGCAGCAGCTGGCCTGGGGCTCAGCTCACGTTTACTCACAGATGCCTCCGCACCGTCCCCCAGCTTTGCAATGAGGACGCTCCTTGCGTGGGGGGTGGGTTGCTGGCTGTATGGGAGATGGTTCCCCACCTCTGACCAATTTCAGAATTGTTTACCACTGGAGCAAGTGCTCTGATAGGGTTTTCCTCTGTATAGCTCGTGGGTTCAGGTTTTTTTTTCTTTTATGGTTCAAGTTAGATTTTATTCCCCTTTTATGTATTTATAGATATAAGCATGGAAATAATTCATTCCTATAAATACATCTGTGTGACGGGAAGAACTTTTTTCTGTTTTATTTTTAAATTTTATTTTTTAAAATTTTGAAATTTAAATTTATTTATGTTGTTATACAGCACGTTATTATTAGTTATGTATTTTATGCATATACATGTATACAGGTCAATCCCAATCTCCCAACTCATCCCACCACCACCACCCAATGGCTTCCCACACTTGGTGTCCATACGTTTGTTCTCTACCTCTGTGTCTCTATTTCTTTCCTGCAAACCAGTTCATCTGTACCATTTTTTTAGGTTCCACATATATGCATTAATATACAATATTTGTTTTCCTCTTTCTGACTTACTTCATTCTGTATGACAGTCTCTCGATCCATCGATGTCTCTACAAATGACCCAGTTTCATTCCTTTTTATGGCTGAGTAATATTCCATTTCATATATGTACCACATCTTTATCTATTCATCTGTCTGTGGGCATTTAGGTTGCTTCCATTACCTGGCTATTGTAAATAGTGCTGCAATGAACATTGTGGTGAATGTGCCTTTTTGATTTACGGTTTTCTCTGGGTATATGCCCAGAAGTGGGATTGCTGGATCAGATGGTAATTCTATTTCTAGTTTTTTTAAGGAAACTCCATACTGTTCTCCATAGTGACTGTATCAATTTACATTCCCACCAATAGTGGAAGAGGGCTCCTTTTGTCCACACCCTCCCCAGAATTGGTTGTTTGTAGATTTTCTGATGATGCCGATTCTAACAGGTGTGAGGTGATACCTCATTGTAGTTTTGATTTGCATTTCTCTAATAATTAGTGCTGTTGAGCAGCTTTCCATGTGCGTCTTGGCCATCTCTGTGTCTCCTTTGAAGAAACGTCTCTTTAGATCTTCTGCCCATTTTTTTGGGTTGTTTGTTTTTTTTAATATTAAGCTGCATGAGCTGTTTATATATATAGGAGATTAAACCTCTGTCCATTGATTCGTCTGCAACGATTTTCGCCCATTCTGAGGGATGCCTTTTTCCATTCCCGTGTTTTTTAACAAAAAAGGAAAGAAAGGAAAAGAAGCAGAACACTAATGTGCGTAAAATATGCCTTTTGAAACGGTCATTTTGAAATATGGACGTCCTTTGAATTTTTTGATCGATATGTGACCCCAGGATTTGTTTTCAGGGCAGGTGTCATTTACAGGCCTGCAATGATTTTGAATATCAACTGACCATTAGCGCTGGGATTAAAGCTGCTGTTGTGTGAAACGGCCACAAGGTGGCAGCAGTTCACCCTTACCAAATCTGGTTACTAGGGCAAGAGAGCCTCAGTGGAAGTGGTGTTCTAGATTGGAATTTAGAATGGAATGTGCCAGGAGAAAGCCCCTCACGTTTGTCTCACTACATCTTGTTCGTGTTTTTAATTTAATTTTTTTTATTTTTTATTACAGCAAGTTTGATTACAATGTTTGGCTTGTTGTAGGTGTGGAAGATGTGGTCCTTTTACACATATACAGATGTCTGTTCTTCCTGGGATCCTTTTCCCATGTACATTATGACAGAATGTTGAGTAGTCCTCTCCTGGTATTCTGTAGGTCTTTGGTGATTATATATGTCACCTGTGTTTGTATATGTCTGTTAACCCCAATATCGTAATGAAACCAATCCTCACACATTTCCATTGGTGAACCATAAGTTTGTTTAATGAATCTGTGATTGCCCTTCTCCGTGGAAATATCTGCCCTGGTATCCATTTTTAGGTAACACCTATAAGTGATATGATATGTGTCTTTCACTTTCTGACTTACTACAAGTCACGTGATTACTTCTAGACTCATCTACGGTGCTGCAAATGGCATTGTGTCCTTTTTTCCCTTGGCTTCTCTTCTGCCTTAGCGGGGTCCATTTTCAACAATGTGATTCCCTGAGGGTTGTGGATTAGCTGACCTGGGCAGCCTTACCCTGCCGGCCCGCCCTCCACAGGTGTGCCTCGTTGAGGTCAATATAAACAGAGCTCCAGGCAGCAATAGCCCCTGAAGCTGTGCCTGACTCCATATTCTCTGCCCCGTCAGCAGTCTCGGGGCTGTGCTGGTGGGAGGGAGTGAGGGGCCACAGCTTTGTGGGTGGCCCGGTGTGAGTGGGGTTCTGCTGGCCTTTCTGCAGGAGTTGCCAGGCTGCCGCCTGTAAAGAAGAGGATGTGTCACCCATACCTTCTGCTGGAATTTCTCTCCGGACAGAGGTGAGGAAGGAAAAAAGCAGTGGGGGCCGGGACAGGAGGGGTATCTCAGGCAGGGCAATGGAAAGCTTTTGGAAGAGCGCCAGGGTCCAGGACCACCCTGGCTGGCCTGCAGGCACCAAGTTGGCCTGCGTGCTGTCGCTGGTGTCGCTCCACAGTCCTTCCTCTAGGGCTTCAAGCCCTTGTACATATTCAGGTGTTTTACCTGGAAAGGGTGGGAACAGTTCAGCAGCAGCTGGCCTGGGGCTCAGCTCACGTTTACTCACAGATGCCTCGGCACGGTCCCCCAGCTTTGCAATGAGGACGCTCCTTGCGTGGGGGGTGGGTTGCTGGCTGTATGGGAGATGGTTCCCCACCTCTGACCAATTTCAGAATTGTTTACCGCTGGAGCAAGTGCCGTGATAGGGTTTTCCTCTGTATAACTCGTGGGGTTAATTTTTTTTTCTTTTATGGTTCAAGTTAGATTTTATTCCTCTTTTATGTATTTATAAATATAAGCATGGAAATAATTCATTCCTATAAATACATCTGTGGACCGGAAGAATTTTTTCTGTTTTATTTTTAAATTTTACTTTTTAAAATTTTGAAATTTAAATTTATTTATGTTTTTATACAGCACGTTATTATTAGTTATGTATTTTATGCATATACATGTATACAGGTCAATCCCAATCTCCCAACTCATCCCACCACCACCACCCCATGGCTTCCCACACTTGGTGTCCATACGTTTGTTCTCTACCTCTGTGTCTCTATTTCTTCCCTGCAAACCAGTTCATCTGTACCATTTTTTTAGGTTCCACATATATGCATTAATATACAATATTTGTTTTCCTCTTTCTGACCTACTTCATTCTGTATGACAGTCTATCGATCCATCGATGTCTCTACAAATGACCCAGTTTCATTCCATTTTATGGCCGAGTAATATTCCATTTCATATATGTACCACATCTTTATCCATTCATCTGTCTGTGGGCATTTAGGTTGCTTCCATTACCTGGCTATGGTAAATAGTGCTGCAATGAGTATTGTGGTGAATGTGCCTTTTTGATTTACGGTTTTCTCTGGGTATATGCCCAGAAGTGGGATTGCTGGATCAGATGGTAATTCTATTTCTAGTTTTTTCAAAGAAACTCCACACTGTTCTCCATAGTGACTGTATCAATTTACATTCCCACCAATAGTGGAAGAGGGCTCCTTTTGTCCACAACCTCACCAGAATTGGTTGTTTGTAGATTTTCTGATGATGCCGATTCTAACAGGTGTGAGGTGATACCTCATTGTAGTTTTGATTTGCATTTCTCTAATAATTAGTGCTGTTGAGCAGCTTTTCATGTGCATCTTGGCCATCTCTGTGTCTTCTTTGAAGAAACGTCTCTTTAGATCTTCTGCCCATTTTCGTATTGGGTTGTTTGTTTTTTTTAATATTAAGCTGCATGATCTGTTTATATATATTGGAGATTAAACCTCTGTCCATTGATTCGTCTGCAATGATTTACGCCCATTCTGAGGGATGCCTTTTTCCATTCCCGTGTTTTTTAACAAAAAAGGAAAGAAAGGACAAGAAGCAGAACACTAATGTGCGTAAAATATGCCTTTTGAAACGGTCGTTTTGAAATATGGACGTCCTTTGAATTTTTTGGTCGATATGTGACCCCAGGATTTGTTTTCAAGCCAGGTGTCATTTACAGGCCTTCAATGATTTTGAATATCAACTGACCATTAGCGTTGGGATTAAAGCTGCTGTTGTGTGAAACGGCCACAAGGTGGCAGCAGTTCACCCTTACCAAATCTGGTTACTAGGGCAAGAGAGCCTCAGTGGAAGTGGTGTTCTAGATTGGAATTTAGAATGGAATATGCCAGGAGAAAGCCCCTCACGTTTGTCTCACTACATCTTGTTCGTGTTTTTAATTTAATTTTTTTTATTTTTTATTACAGCAAGTTTGATTACAATGTTTGGCTTGTTGTAGGTGTGGAAGATGTGGTTCTTTTACACATATACAGATGTCTGTTCTTCCTGGGATCCTTTTCCCATGTACGTTATGACAGAATGTTGAGTAGTCCTCTCTTGGTATTCTGTAGGTCTTTGGTGATTATATATGTCACCTGTGTTTGTATATGTCTGTTAACCCCGATATCGTAATGAAACCAATCCTCACACCTTTCCATTGGTGAACCATAAGTTTGTTTAATGAATCTGTGATTGCCCTTCTCCGTGGAAATATCTGCCCTGGTATCCATTTTTAGGTAACACCTATAAGTGATATGATATGATATGTGTCTTTCACTTTCTGACTTACTACAAGTCACGTGATTACTTCTGGACTCATCTACGGTGCTGCAAATGGCATTGTGTCCTTTTTTCCCTTGGCTTCTCTTCTGCCTTAGCGGGGTCCATTTTCAACAATGTGATTCCCTGAGGGTTGTGGATTAGCTGACCTGGGCAGCCTTACCCTGCCGGCCCGCCCTCCCCAGGTGTGCCTCACTGAGTTCAATATAAACAGAGCTCGAGGCAGCAATAGCCCCTGAAGCTGTGCCTGACTCCATATTCTCTGCCCCATCAGCAGTCTCGGGGCTGTGCTGGTGGGAGGGAGTGAGGGGCCACAGCTTTGTGGGTGGCCCGTTGTGAGTGGGGTTTTCTTGGCCTTTCTGCAGGAGTTGCCAGGCTGCCGCCTGTAAAGAAGAGGATATGTCACCCATACCTTCCACTGGAATTTCTCTCCGGACAGAGGTGAGGAAGGAAAAAAGCAGTGGTGGCCGGGACAGGAAGTGTATCTCAGGCAGGGCAATGGAAAGCTTCTGGAAGAGTGCCTGGGGCCAGGACCACCGTGGCTGGCCTTCAGGCACCAAGTTGGCCTGCGTGCTGTCGCTGGTGTGGCTCCACGGTCCTTCCTCTAGGCTTTCAAGCCCTTGTATATATTCAGGTGTTTTACCTGGAAAGGGTGGGAACAGTTCAGCAGCAGCTGGCCTGGGGCTCAGCTCACGTTTACTCACAGATGCCTCCGCACCGTCCCCCAGCTTTGCAATGAGGACGCTCCTTGCGTGGGGGGTGGGTTGCTGGCTGTATGGGAGATGGTTCCCCACCTCTGACCAATTTCAGAATTGTTTACCACTGGAGCAAGTGCTCTGATAGGGTTTTCCTCTGTATAGCTCGTGGGTTCAGGTTTTTTTTTTCTTTTATGGTTCAAGTTAGATTTTATTCCCCTTTTATGTATTTATAGATATAAGCATGGAAATAATTCATTCCTATAAATACATCTGTGTGACGGGAAGAACTTTTTTCTGTTTTATTTTTAAATTTTATTTTTTAAAATTTTGAAATTTAAATTTATTTATGTTGTTATACAGCACGTTATTATTAGTTATGTATTTTATGCATATACATGTATACAGGTCAATCCCAATCTCCCAACTCATCCCACCACCACCACCCAATGGCTTCCCACACTTGGTGTCCATACGTTTGTTCTCTACCTCTGTGTCTCTATTTCTTTCCTGCAAACCAGTTCATCTGTACCATTTTTTTAGGTTCCACATATATGCATTAATATACAATATTTGTTTTCCTCTTTCTGACTTACTTCATTCTGTATGACAGTCTCTCGATCCATCGATGTCTCTACAAATGACCCAGTTTCATTCCTTTTTATGGCTGAGTAATATTCCATTTCATATATGTACCACATCTTTATCTATTCATCTGTCTGTGGGCATTTAGGTTGCTTCCATTACCTGGCTATTGTAAATAGTGCTGCAATGAACATTGTGGTGAATGTGCCTTTTTGATTTACGGTTTTCTCTGGGTATATGCCCAGAAGTGGGATTGCTGGATCAGATGGTAATTCTATTTCTAGTTTTTTTAAGGAAACTCCATACTGTTCTCCATAGTGACTGTATCAATTTACATTCCCACCAATAGTGGAAGAGGGCTCCTTTTGTCCACACCCTCCCCAGAATTGGTTGTTTGTAGATTTTCTGATGATGCCGATTCTAACAGGTGTGAGGTGATACCTCATTGTAGTTTTGATTTGCATTTCTCTAATAATTAGTGCTGTTGAGCAGCTTTCCATGTGCGTCTTGGCCATCTCTGTGTCTCCTTTGAAGAAACGTCTCTTTAGATCTTCTGCCCATTTTTTTGGGTTGTTTGTTTTTTTTAATATTAAGCTGCATGAGCTGTTTATATATATAGGAGATTAAACCTCTGTCCATTGATTCGTCTGCAACGATTTTCGCCCATTCTGAGGGATGCCTTTTTACATTCCCGTGTTTTTTAACAAAAAAGGAAAGAAAGGAAAAGAAGCAGAACACTAATGTGCGTAAAATATGCCTTTTGAAACGGTCATTTTGAAATATGGACGTCCTTTGAATTTTTTGATCGATATGTGACCCCAGGATTTGTTTTCAGGGCAGGTGTCATTTACAGGCCTGCAATGATTTTGAATATCAACTGACCATTAGCGCTGGGATTAAAGCTGCTGTTGTGTGAAACGGCCACAAGGTGGCAGCAGTTCACCCTTACCAAATCTGGTTACTAGGGCAAGAGAGCCTCAGTGGAAGTGGTGTTCTAGATTGGAATTTAGAATGGAATGTGCCAGGAGAAAGCCCCTCACGTTTGTCTCACTACATCTTGTTCGTGTTTTTAATTTAATTTTTTTTTATTTTTTATTACAGCAAGTTTGATTACAATGTTTGGCTTGTTGTAGGTGTGGAAGATGTGGTCCTTTTACACATATACAGATGTCTGTTCTTCCTGGGATCCTTTTCCCATGTACATTATGACAGAATGTTGAGTAGTCCTCTCCTGGTATTCTGTAGGTCTTTGGTGATTATATATGTCACCTGTGTTTGTAGATGTCTGTTAACCCTGATATCGTAATGAAACCAACCCTCACACCTTTCCATTGGTGAACCATAAGTTTGTTTAATGAATCTGTGATTGCCCTTCTCCGTGGAAATATCTGCCCTGGTATCCATTTTTAGGTAACACCTATAAGTGATATGATATGTGTCTTTCACTTTCTGACTTACTACAAGTCACGTGATTACTTCTAGACTCATCTACGGTGCTGCAAATGGCATTGTGTCCTTTTTTCCCTTGGCTTCTCTTCTGCCTTAGCGGGGTCCATTTTCAACAATGTGATTCCCTGAGGGTTGTGGATTAGCTGACCTGGGCAGCCTTACCCTGCCGGCCCGCCCTCCACAGGTGTGCCTCGTTGAGGTCAATATAAACAGAGCTCCAGGCAGCAATAGCCCCTGAAGCTGTGCCTGACTCCATATTCTCTGCCCCGTCAGCAGTCTCGGGGCTGTGCTGGTGGGAGGGAGTGAGGGGCCACAGCTTTGTGGGTGGCCCGGTGTGAGTGGGGTTCTGCTGGCCTTTCTGCAGGAGTTGCCAGGCTGCCGCCTGTAAAGAAGAGGATGTGTCACCCATACCTTCTGCTGGAATTTCTCTCCGGACAGAGGTGAGGAAGGAAAAAAGCAGTGGGGGCCGGGACAGGAGGGGTATCTCAGGCAGGGCAATGGAAAGCTTTTGGAAGAGCGCCAGGGTCCAGGACCACCCTGGCTGGCCTGCAGGCACCAAGTTGGCCTGCGTGCTGTCGCTGGTGTCGCTCCACAGTCCTTCCTCTAGGGCTTCAAGCCCTTGTACATATTCAGGTGTTTTACCTGGAAAGGGTGGGAACAGTTCAGCAGCAGCTGGCCTGGGGCTCAGCTCACGTTTACTCACAGATGCCTCGGCACGGTCCCCCAGCTTTGCAATGAGGACGCTCCTTGCGTGGGGGGTGGGTTGCTGGCTGTATGGGAGATGGTTCCCCACCTCTGACCAATTTCAGAATTGTTTACCGCTGGAGCAAGTGCCGTGATAGGGTTTTCCTCTGTATAACTCGTGGGGTTAATTTTTTTTTCTTTTATGGTTCAAGTTAGATTTTATTCCTCTTTTATGTATTTATAAATATAAGCATGGAAATAATTCATTCCTATAAATACATCTGTGGACCGGAAGAATTTTTTCTGTTTTATTTTTAAATTTTACTTTTTAAAATTTTGAAATTTAAATTTATTTATGTTTTTATACAGCACGTTATTATTAGTTATGTATTTTATGCATATACATGTATACAGGTCAATCCCAATCTCCCAACTCATCCCACCACCACCACCCCATGGCTTCCCACACTTGGTGTCCATACGTTTGTTCTCTACCTCTGTGTCTCTATTTCTTCCCTGCAAACCAGTTCATCTGTACCATTTTTTTAGGTTCCACATATATGCATTAATATACAATATTTGTTTTCCTCTTTCTGACCTACTTCATTCTGTATGACAGTCTATCGATCCATCGATGTCTCTACAAATGACCCAGTTTCATTCCATTTTATGGCCGAGTAATATTCCATTTCATATATGTACCACATCTTTATCCATTCATCTGTCTGTGGGCATTTAGGTTGCTTCCATTACCTGGCTATGGTAAATAGTGCTGCAATGAGTATTGTGGTGAATGTGCCTTTTTGATTTACGGTTTTCTCTGGGTATATGCCCAGAAGTGGGATTGCTGGATCAGATGGTAATTCTATTTCTAGTTTTTTCAAAGAAACTCCACACTGTTCTCCATAGTGACTGTATCAATTTACATTCCCACCAATAGTGGAAGAGGGCTCCTTTTGTCCACACCCTCCCCAGAATTGGTTCTTTGTAGATTTTCTGATGATGCCGATTCTAACAGGTGTGAGGTGATACCTCATTGTAGTTTTGATTTGCATTTCTCTAATAATTAGTGCTGTTGAGCAGCTTTTCATGTGCATCTTGGCCATCTCTGTGTCTTCTTTGAAGAAACGTCTCTTTAGATCTTCTGCCCATTTTCGTATTGGGTTGTTTGTTTTTTTTAATATTAAGCTGCATGATCTGTTTATATATATTGGAGATTAAACCTCTGTCCATTGATTCGTCTGCAATGATTTACGCCCATTCTGAGGGATGCCTTTTTCCATTCCCGTGTTTTTTAACAAAAAAGGAAAGAAAGGACAAGAAGCAGAACACTAATGTGCGTAAAATATGCCTTTTGAAACGGTCGTTTTGAAATATGGACGTCCTTTGAATTTTTTGGTCGATATGTGACCCCAGGATTTGTTTTCAAGCCAGGTGTCATTTACAGGCCTTCAATGATTTTGAATATCAACTGACCATTAGCGTTGGGATTAAAGCTGCTGTTGTGTGAAACGGCCACAAGGTGGCAGCAGTTCACCCTTACCAAATCTGGTTACTAGGGCAAGAGAGCCTCAGTGGAAGTGGTGTTCTAGATTGGAATTTAGAATGGAATATGCCAGGAGAAAGCCCCTCACGTTTGTCTCACTACATCTTGTTCGTGTTTTTAATTTAATTTTTTTTATTTTTTATTACAGCAAGTTTGATTACAATGTTTGGCTTGTTGTAGGTGTGGAAGATGTGGTTCTTTTACACATATACAGATGTCTGTTCTTCCTGGGATCCTTTTCCCATGTACGTTATGACAGAATGTTGAGTAGTCCTCTCTTGGTATTCTGTAGGTCTTTGGTGATTATATATGTCACCTGTGTTTGTATATGTCTGTTAACCCCGATATCGTAATGAAACCAATCCTCACACCTTTCCATTGGTGAACCATAAGTTTGTTTAATGAATCTGTGATTGCCCTTCTCCGTGGAAATATCTGCCCTGGTATCCATTTTTAGGTAACACCTATAAGTGATATGATATGATATGTGTCTTTCACTTTCTGACTTACTACAAGTCACGTGATTACTTCTGGACTCATCTACGGTGCTGCAAATGGCATTGTGTCCTTTTTTCCCTTGGCTTCTCTTCTGCCTTAGCGGGGTCCATTTTCAACAATGTGATTCCCTGAGGGTTGTGGATTAGCTGACCTGGGCAGCCTTACCCTGCCGGCCCGCCCTCCCCAGGTGTGCCTCACTGAGTTCAATATAAACAGAGCTCGAGGCAGCAATAGCCCCTGAAGCTGTGCCTGACTCCATATTCTCTGCCCCATCAGCAGTCTCGGGGCTGTGCTGGTGGGAGGGAGTGAGGGGCCACAGCTTTGTGGGTGGCCCGTTGTGAGTGGGGTTTTCTTGGCCTTTCTGCAGGAGTTGCCAGGCTGCCGCCTGTAAAGAAGAGGATATGTCACCCATACCTTCCACTGGAATTTCTCTCCGGACAGAGGTGAGGAAGGAAAAAAGCAGTGGTGGCCGGGACAGGAAGTGTATCTCAGGCAGGGCAATGGAAAGCTTCTGGAAGAGTGCCTGGGGCCAGGACCACCGTGGCTGGCCTTCAGGCACCAAGTTGGCCTGCGTGCTGTCGCTGGTGTGGCTCCACGGTCCTTCCTCTAGGCTTTCAAGCCCTTGTATATATTCAGGTGTTTTACCTGGAAAGGGTGGGAACAGTTCAGCAGCAGCTGGCCTGGGGCTCAGCTCACGTTTACTCACAGATGCCTCCGCACCGTCCCCCAGCTTTGCAATGAGGACGCTCCTTGCGTGGGGGGTGGGTTGCTGGCTGTATGGGAGATGGTTCCCCACCTCTGACCAATTTCAGAATTGTTTACCACTGGAGCAAGTGCTCTGATAGGGTTTTCCTCTGTATAGCTCGTGGGTTCAGGTTTTTTTTTCTTTTATGGTTCAAGTTAGATTTTATTCCCCTTTTATGTATTTATAGATATAAACATGGAAATAATTCATTCCTATAAATACATCTGTGTGACGGGAAGAACTTTTTTCTGTTTTATTTTTAAATTTTATTTTTTAAAATTTTGAAATTTAAATTTATTTATGTTGTTATACAGCACGTTATTATTAGTTATGTATTTTATGCATATACATGTATACAGGTCAATCCCAATCTCCCAACTCATCCCACCACCACCACCCAATGGCTTCCCACACTTAGTGTCCATACGTTTGTTCTCTACCTCTGTGTCTCTATTTCTTTCCTGCAAACCAGTTCATCTGTACCATTTTTTTAGGTTCCACATATATGCATTAATATACAATATTTGTTTTCCTCTTTCTGACTTACTTCATTCTGTATGACAGTCTCTCGATCCATCGATGTCTCTACAAATGACCCAGTTTCATTCCTTTTTATGGCTGAGTAATATTCCATTTCATATATGTACCACATCTTTATCTATTCATCTGTCTGTGGGCATTTAGGTTGCTTCCATTACCTGGCTATTTTAAATAGTGCTGCAATGAACATTGTGGTGAATGTGCCTTTTTGATTTACGGTTTTCTCTGGGTATATGCCCAGAAGTGGGATTGCTGGATCAGATGGTAATTCTATTTCTAGTTTTTTTAAGGAAACTCCATACCGTTCTCCATAGTGACTGTATCAATTTACATTCCCACCAATAGTGGAAGAGGGCTCCTTTTGTCCACACCCTCCCCAGAATTTCTTGTTTGTAGATTTTCTGATGATGCCGATTCTAACAGGTGTGAGGTGATACCTCATTGTAGTTTTGATTTGCATTTCTCTAATAATTAGTGCTCTTGAGCAGCTTTTCATGTGCGTCTTGGCCATCTCTGTGTCTCCTTTGAAGAAACGTCTCTTTAGATCTTCTGCCCATTTTTTTGGGGTTGTTTGTTTTTTTAATATTAAACTGCACGAGTTGTGTATATATATATTGGAGATTAAACCTCTGTCCATTGATTCGTCTGCAATGATTTTCGCCCATTCTGAGGGATGCCTTTTTCCATTCCCGTGTTTTTTAACATAAAAGGAAAGAAAGGAAAAAAAGCAGAACACTAATGTGCGTAAAATATTCCTTTTGAAACGGTCGTTTTGAAATATGGACGTGCTTTGAATGTTTTGGGCGATATGTGACCCCAGGATTTGTTTTCAGGGCAGGTGTCATTTACAGGCCTGCAATGATTTTGAATATCAACTGACCATTAGTGCTGGGATTAAAGCTGCTGTTGTGTGAAACGGCCACAAGGTGGCAGCAGTTCACCCTTACCAAATCTGGTTACTAGGGCAAGAGAGCCTCAGTGGAAGTGGTGTTCTAGATTGGAGTTTAGAATGGAATGTGCCAGGAGAAAGCCCCTCACGTTTGTCTCACTACTTCTTGTTCGTGTTTTTAATTTAATTTTTTATTTTTTATTACAGCAAGTTTGATTACAATGTTTGGCTTGTTGTAGGTGTGGAAGATGTGGTTCTTTTACACATATACAGATGACTGTTCTTCCTGGGATCCTTTTCCCATGTACGTTATGACAGAATGTTGAGTAGTCCTCTCTTGGTATTCTGTAGGTCTTTGGTGATTATATATGTCACCTGTGTTTGTATATGTCTGTTAACCCCGATATCGTAATGAAACCAATCCTCACACCTTTCCATTGGTGAACCATAAGTTTGTTTAATGAATCTGTGATTGCCCTTCTCCGTGGAAATATCTGCCCTGGTATCCATTTTTAGGTAACACCTATAAGTGATATGATATGATATGTGTCTTTCACTTTCTGACTTACTACAAGTCACCTGATTACATCTAGACTCATCTACGGTGCTGCAAATGGCATTGTGTCCTTTTTTCCCTTGGCTTCTCTTCTGCCTTAGCGGGGTCCATTTTCAACAATGTGATTCCCTGAGGGTTGTGGATTAGCTGACCTGGGCCGCCTTAACCTGCCGGCCCGCCCTTCCCAGGTGTGCCTCGTTGAGGTCAATATAAACAGAGCTCCAGGCAGCAATAGCCCCTGAAGCTGTGCCTGACTCCATATTCTCTGCCCCGTCAGCAGTCTCGGGGCTGTGCTGGTGGGAGGGAGTGAGGGGCCACAGCTTTGTGGGTGGCCCGCTGTGAGTGGGGTTCTGCTGGCCTTTCTGCAGGAGTTGCCAGGCTGCCGCCTGTAAAGAAGAGGATGTGTCACCCATACCTTCCGCTGGAATTTCTCTCCGGACAGAGGTGAGGAAGGAAAAAAGCAGTGGTGGCCGGGACAGGAAGTGTATCTCAGGCAGGGCAATGGAAAGCTTCTGGAAGAGTGCCTGGGGCCAGGACCACCGTGGCTGGCCTTCAGGCACCAAGTTGGCCTGCGTGCTGTCGCTGGTGTGGCTCCACGGTCCTTCCTCTAGGCTTTCAAGCCCTTGTATATATTCAGGTGTTTTACCTGGAAAGGGTGGGAACAGTTCAGCAGCAGCTGGCCTGGGGCTCAGCTCACGTTTACTCACAGATGCCTCCGCACCGTCCCCCAGCTTTGCAATGAGGACGCTCCTTGCGTGGGGGGTGGGTTGCTGGCTGTATGGGAGATGGTTCCCCACCTCTGACCAATTTCAGAATTGTTTACCACTGGAGCAAGTGCTCTGATAGGGTTTTCCTCTGTATAGCTCGTGGGTTCAGGTTTTTTTTTCTTTTATGGTTCAAGTTAGATTTTATTCCCCTTTTATGTATTTATAGATATAAGCATGGAAATAATTCATTCCTATAAATACATCTGTGTGACGGGAAGAACTTTTTTCTGTTTTATTTTTAAATTTTATTTTTTAAAATTTTGCAATTTAAATTTATTTATGTTGTTATACAGCACGTTATTATTAGTTATGTATTTTATGCATATACATGTATACAGGTCAATCCCAATCTCCCAACTCATCCCACCACCACCACCCAATGGCTTCCCACACTTGGTGTCCATACGTTTGTTCTCTACCTCTGTGTCTCTATTTCTTTCCTGCAAACCAGTTCATCTGTACCATTTTTTTAGGTTCCACATATATGCATTAATATACAATATTTGTTTTCCTCTTTCTGACTTACTTCATTCTGTATGACAGTCTCTCGATCCATCGATGTCTCTACAAATGACCCAGTTTCATTCCTTTTTATGGCTGAGTAATATTCCATTTCATATATGTACCACATCTTTATCTATTCATCTGTCTGTGGGCATTTAGGTTGCTTCCATTACCTGGCTATTGTAAATAGTGCTGCAATGAACATTGTGGTGAATGTGCCTTTTTGATTTACGGTTTTCTCTGGGTATATGCCCAGAAGTGGGATTGCTGGATCAGATGGTAATTCTATTTCTAGTTTTTTTAAGGAAACTCCATACTGTTCTCCATAGTGACTGTATCAATTTACATTCCCACCAATAGTGGAAGAGGGCTCCTTTTGTCCACACCCTCCCCAGAATTGGTTGTTTGTAGATTTTCTGATGATGCCGATTCTAACAGGTGTGAGGTGATACCTCATTGTAGTTTTGATTTGCATTTCTCTAATAATTAGTGCTGTTGAGCAGCTTTCCATGTGCGTCTTGGCCATCTCTGTGTCTCCTTTGAAGAAACGTCTCTTTAGATCTTCTGCCCATTTTTTTGGGTTGTTTGTTTTTTTTAATATTAAGCTGCATGAGCTGTTTATATATATAGGAGATTAAACCTCTGTCCATTGATTCGTCTGCAACGATTTTCGCCCATTCTGAGGGATGCCTTTTTACATTCCCGTGTTTTTTAACAAAAAAGGAAAGAAAGGAAAAGAAGCAGAACACTTATGTGCGTAAAATATGCCTTTTGAAACGGTCATTTTGAAATATGGACGTCCTTTGAATTTTTTGATCGATATGTGACCCCAGGATTTGTTTTCAGGGCAGGTGTCATTTACAGGCCTGCAATGATTTTGAATATCAACTGACCATTAGCGCTGGGATTAAAGCTGCTGTTGTGTGAAACGGCCACAAGGTGGCAGCAGTTCACCCTTACCAAATCTGGTTACTAGGGCAAGAGAGCCTCAGTGGAAGTGGTGTTCTAGATTGGAATTTAGAATGGAATGTGCCAGGAGAAAGCCCCTCACGTTTGTCTCACTACATCTTGTTCGTGTTTTTAATTTAATTTTTTTTATTTTTTATTACAGCAAGTTTGATTACAATGTTTGGCTTGTTGTAGGTGTGGAAGATGTGGTCCTTTTACACATATACAGATGTCTGTTCTTCCTGGGATCCTTTTCCCATGTACATTATGACAGAATGTTGAGTAGTCCTCTCTTGGTATTCTGTAGGTCTTTGGTGATTATATATGTCACCTGTGTTTGTATATGTCTGTTAACCCCGATATCGTAATGAAACCAATCCTCACACATTTCCATTGGTGAACCATAAGTTTGTTTAATGAATCTGTGATTGCCCTTCTCCGTGGAAATATCTGCCCTGGTATCCATTTTTAGGTAACACCTATAAGTGATATGATATGTGTCTTTCACTTTCTGACTTACTACAAGTCACGTGATTACTTCTAGACTCATCTACGGTGCTGCAAATGGCATTGTGTCCTTTTTTCCCTTGGCTTCTCTTCTGCCTTAGCGGGGTCCATTTTCAACAATGTGATTCCCTGAGGGTTGTGGATTAGCTGACCTGGGCAGCCTTACCCTGCCGGCCCGCCCTCCACAGGTGTGCCTCGTTGAGGTCAATATAAACAGAGCTCCAGGCAGCAATAGCCCCTGAAGCTGTGCCTGACTCCATATTCTCTGCCCCGTCAGCAGTCTCGGGGCTGTGCTGGTGGGAGGGAGTGAGGGGCCACAGCTTTGTGGGTGGCCCGGTGTGAGTGGGGTTCTGCTGGCCTTTCTGCAGGAGTTGCCAGGCTGCCGCCTGTAAAGAAGAGGATGTGTCACCCATACCTTCTGCTGGAATTTCTCTCCGGACAGAGGTGAGGAAGGAAAAAAGCAGTGGGGGCCGGGACAGGAGGGGTATCTCAGGCAGGGCAATGGAAAGCTTTTGGAAGAGCGCCAGGGTCCAGGACCACCCTGGCTGGCCTGCAGGCACCAAGTTGGCCTGCGTGCTGTCGCTGGTGTCGCTCCACAGTCCTTCCTCTAGGGCTTCAAGCCCTTGTACATATTCAGGTGTTTTACCTGGAAAGGGTGGGAACAGTTCAGCAGCAGCTGGCCTGGGGCTCAGCTCACGTTTACTCACAGATGCCTCGGCACGGTCCCCCAGCTTTGCAATGAGGACGCTCCTTGCGTGGGGGGTGGGTTGCTGGCTGTATGGGAGATGGTTCCCCACCTCTGACCAATTTCAGAATTGTTTACCGCTGGAGCAAGTGCCGTGATAGGGTTTTCCTCTGTATAACTCGTGGGGTTAATTTTTTTTTCTTTTATGGTTCAAGTTAGATTTTATTCCTCTTTTATGTATTTATAAATATAAGCATGGAAATAATTCATTCCTATAAATACATCTGTGGACCGGAAGAATTTTTTCTGTTTTATTTTTAAATTTTACTTTTTAAAATTTTGAAATTTAAATTTATTTATGTTTTTATACAGCACGTTATTATTAGTTATGTATTTTATGCATATACATGTATACAGGTCAATCCCAATCTCCCAACTCATCCCACCACCACCACCCCATGGCTTCCCACACTTGGTGTCCATACGTTTGTTCTCTACCTCTGTGTCTCTATTTCTTCCCTGCAAACCAGTTCATCTGTACCATTTTTTTAGGTTCCACATATATGCATTAATATACAATATTTGTTTTCCTCTTTCTGACCTACTTCATTCTGTATGACAGTCTATCGATCCATCGATGTCTCTACAAATGACCCAGTTTCATTCCATTTTATGGCCGAGTAATATTCCATTTCATATATGTACCACATCTTTATCCATTCATCTGTCTGTGGGCATTTAGGTTGCTTCCATTACCTGGCTATGGTAAATAGTGCTGCAATGAGTATTGTGGTGAATGTGCCTTTTTGATTTACGGTTTTCTCTGGGTATATGCCCAGAAGTGGGATTGCTGGATCAGATGGTAATTCTATTTCTAGTTTTTTCAAAGAAACTCCACACTGTTCTCCATAGTGACTGTATCAATTTACATTCCCACCAATAGTGGAAGAGGGCTCCTTTTGTCCACAACCTCACCAGAATTGGTTGTTTGTAGATTTTCTGATGATGCCGATTCTAACAGGTGTGAGGTGATACCTCATTGTAGTTTTGATTTGCATTTCTCTAATAATTAGTGCTGTTGAGCAGCTTTTCATGTGCATCTTGGCCATCTCTGTGTCTTCTTTGAAGAAACGTCTCTTTAGATCTTCTGCCCATTTTCGTATTGGGTTGTTTGTTTTTTTTAATATTAAGCTGCATGATCTGTTTATATATATTGGAGATTAAACCTCTGTCCATTGATTCGTCTGCAATGATTTACGCCCATTCTGAGGGATGCCTTTTTCCCTTCCCGTGTTTTTTAACAAAAAAGGAAAGAAAGGACAAGAAGCAGAACACTAATGTGCGTAAAATATGCCTTTTGAAACGGTCGTTTTGAAATATGGACGTCCTTTGAATTTTTTGGTCGATATGTGACCCCAGGATTTGTTTTCAAGCCAGGTGTCATTTACAGGCCTTCAATGATTTTGAATATCAACTGACCATTAGCGTTGGGATTAAAGCTGCTGTTGTGTGAAACGGCCACAAGGTGGCAGCAGTTCACCCTTACCAAATCTGGTTACTAGGGCAAGAGAGCCTCAGTGGAAGTGGTGTTCTAGATTGGAATTTAGAATGGAATATGCCAGGAGAAAGCCCCTCACGTTTGTCTCACTACATCTTGTTCGTGTTTTTAATTTAATTTTTTTTATTTTTTATTACAGCAAGTTTGATTACAATGTTTGGCTTGTTGTAGGTGTGGAAGATGTGGTTCTTTTACACATATACAGATGTCTGTTCTTCCTGGGATCCTTTTCCCATGTACGTTATGACAGAATGTTGAGTAGTCCTCTCTTGGTATTCTGTAGGTCTTTGGTGATTATATATGTCACCTGTGTTTGTATATGTCTGTTAACCCCGATATCGTAATGAAACCAATCCTCACACCTTTCCATTGGTGAACCATAAGTTTGTTTAATGAATCTGTGATTGCCCTTCTCCGTGGAAATATCTGCCCTGGTATCCATTTTTAGGTAACACCTATAAGTGATATGATATGATATGTGTCTTTCACTTTCTGACTTACTACAAGTCACGTGATTACTTCTGGACTCATCTACGGTGCTGCAAATGGCATTGTGTCCTTTTTTCCCTTGGCTTCTCTTCTGCCTTAGCGGGGTCCATTTTCAACAATGTGATTCCCTGAGGGTTGTGGATTAGCTGACCTGGGCAGCCTTACCCTGCCGGCCCGCCCTCCCCAGGTGTGCCTCACTGAGTTCAATATAAACAGAGCTCGAGGCAGCAATAGCCCCTGAAGCTGTGCCTGACTCCATATTCTCTGCCCCGTCAGCAGTCTCGGGGCTGTGCTGGTGGGAGGGAGTGAGGGGCCACAGCTTTGTGGGTGGCCCGTTGTGAGTGGGGTTTTCTTGGCCTTTCTGCAGGAGTTGCCAGGCTGCCGCCTGTAAAGAAGAGGATGTGTCACCCATACCTTCCGCTGGAATTTCTCTCCGGACAGAGGTGAGGAAGGAAAAAAGCAGTGGTGGCCGGGACAGGAAGTGTATCTCAGGCAGGGCAATGGAAAGCTTCTGGAAGAGTGCCTGGGGCCAGGACCACCGTGGCTGGCCTTCAGGCACCAAGTTGGCCTGCGTGCTGTCGCTGGTGTGGCTCCACGGTCCTTCCTCTAGGCTTTCAAGCCCTTGTATATATTCAGGTGTTTTACCTGGAAAGGGTGGGAACAGTTCAGCAGCAGCTGGCCTGGGGCTCAGCTCACGTTTACTCACAGATGCCTCCGCACCGTCCCCCAGCTTGGCAATGAGGACGCTCCTTGCGTGGGGGGTGGGTTGCTGGCTGTATGGGAGATGGTTCCCCACCTCTGACCAATTTCAGAATTGTTTACCACTGGAGCAAGTGCTCTGATAGGGTTTTCCTCTGTATAGCTCGTGGGTTCAGGTTTTTTTTTTCTTTTATGGTTCAAGTTAGATTTTATTCCCCTTTTATGTATTTATAGATATAAGCATGGAAATAATTCATTCCTATAAATACATCTGTGTGACGGGAAGAACTTTTTTCTGTTTTATTTTTAAATTTTATTTTTTAAAATTTTGAAATTTAAATTTATTTATGTTGTTATACAGCACGTTATTATTAGTTATGTATTTTATGCATATACATGTATACAGGTCAATCCCAATCTCCCAACTCATCCCACCACCACCACCCAATGGCTTCCCACACTTGGTGTCCATACGTTTGTTCTCTACCTCTGTGTCTCTATTTCTTTCCTGCAAACCAGTTCATCTGTACCATTTTTTTAGGTTCCACATATATGCATTAATATACAATATTTGTTTTCCTCTTTCTGACTTACTTCATTCTGTATGACAGTCTCTCGATCCATCGATGTCTCTACAAATGACCCAGTTTCATTCCTTTTTATGGCTGAGTAATATTCCATTTCATATATGTACCACATCTTTATCTATTCATCTGTCTGTGGGCATTTAGGTTGCTTCCATTACCTGGCTATTTTAAATAGTGCTGCAATGAACATTGTGGTGAATGTGCCTTTTTGATTTACGGTTTTCTCTGGGTATATGCCCAGAAGTGGGATTGCTGGATCAGATGGTAATTCTATTTCTAGTTTTTTTAAGGAAACTCCATACCGTTCTCCATAGTGACTGTATCAATTTACATTCCCACCAATAGTGGAAGAGGGCTCCTTTTGTCCACACCCTCCCCAGAATTTCTTGTTTGTAGATTTTCTGATGATGCCGATTCTAACAGGTGTGAGGTGATACCTCATTGTAGTTTTGATTTGCATTTCTCTAATAATTAGTGCTCTTGAGCAGCTTTTCATGTGCGTCTTGGCCATCTCTGTGTCTCCTTTGAAGAAACGTCTCTTTAGATCTTCTGCCCATTTTTTTGGGGTTGTTTGTTTTTTTAATATTAAACTGCACGAGTTGTTTATATATATATTGGAGATTAAACCTCTGTCCATTGATTCGTCTGCAATGATTTTCGCCCATTCTGAGGGATGCCTTTTTCCATTCCCGTGTTTTTTAACATAAAAGGAAAGAAAGGAAAAGAAGCAGAACACTAATGTGCGTAAAATATTCCTTTTGAAACGGTCGTTTTGAAATATGGACGTGCTTTGAATGTTTTGGGCGATATGTGACCCCAGGATTTGTTTTCAGGGCAGGTGTCATTTACAGGCCTGCAATGATTTTGAATATCAACTGACCATTAGTGCTGGGATTAAAGCTGCTGTTGTGTGAAACGGCCACAAGGTGGCAGCAGTTCACCCTTACCAAATCTGGTTACTAGGGCAAGAGAGCCTCAGTGGAAGTGGTGTTCTAGATTGGAGTTTAGAATGGAATGTGCCAGGAGAAAGCCCCTCACGTTTGTCTCACTACTTCTTGTTCGTGTTTTTAATTTAATTTTTTATTTTTTATTACAGCAAGTTTGATTACAATGTTTGGCTTGTTGTAGGTGTGGAAGATGTGGTTCTTTTACACATATACAGATGACTGTTCTTCCTGGGATCCTTTTCCCATGTACGTTATGACAGAATGTTGAGTAGTCCTCTCTTGGTATTCTGTAGGTCTTTGGTGATTATATATGTCACCTGTGTTTGTATATGTCTGTTAACCCCGATATCGTAATGAAACCAATCCTCACACCTTTCCATTGGTGAACCATAAGTTTGTTTAATGAATCTGTGATTGCCCTTCTCCGTGGAAATATCTGCCCTGGTATCCATTTTTAGGTAACACCTATAAGTGATATGATATGATATGTGTCTTTCACTTTCTGACTTACTAAAAGTCACCTGATTACATCTAGACTCATCTACGGTGCTGCAAATGGCATTGTGTCCTTTTTTCCCTTGGCTTCTCTTCTGCCTTAGCGGGGTCCATTTTCAACAATGTGATTCCCTGAGGGTTGTGGATTAGCTGACCTGGGCCGCCTTAACCTGCCGGCCCGCCCTTCCCAGGTGTGCCTCGTTGAGGTCAATATAAACAGAGCTCCAGGCAGCAATAGCCCCTGAAGCTGTGCCTGACTCCATATTCTCTGCCCCGTCAGCAGTCTCGGGGCTGGGCTGGTGGGAGGGAGTGAGGGGCCACAGCTTTGTGGGTGGCCCGCTGTGAGTGGGGTTCTGCTGGCCTTTCTGCAGGAGTTGCCAGGCTGCCGCCTGTAAAGAAGAGGATGTGTCACCCATACCTTCCGCTGGAATTTCTCTCCGGACAGAGGTGAGGAAGGAAAAACTCAGTGGGGGCCTGGACAGGACGGATATCTCAGGCAGGGCAATGGAAAGCTTCTGGAAGAGCGCCAGGGTCCAGGACCACCCTGGCTGGCCTGCAGGCACCAAGTTGGCCTGCGTGCTGTCGCTGTTGTGGCTCCACGGTCCTTCCTCTAGGCTTTCAAGCCCTTGTACATATTCAGGTGTTTTACCTGGAAAGGTTGGGAACAGTTCAGCAGCAGCTGGCCTGGGGCTCAGCTCACGTTTACTCAGAGATGCCTCGGTACGGTCCCCCAGCTTTGCAATGAGGACGCTCCTTGCGTGGGGGGTGGGTTGCTGGCTGTATGGGAGATGGTTCCCCACCTCTGACCAATTTCAGAATTGTTTACCACTGGAGCAAGTGCCGTGATAGGGTTTTCCTCTGTATAACTCGTGGGTTCAGGTTTTTTTTTTTCTTTTATGGTTCAAGTTAGATTTTATTCCTCTTTTATGTATTTATAGATATAAGCATGGAAATAATTCATTCCTATAAATACATCTGTGTGACGGGAAGAACTTTTTTCTGTTTTATTTTTAAATTTTATATTTTAAAATTTTGAAATTTATTTTTTTTTATTTTTTTATACAGCACGTTATTATTAGTTATGTATTTTATGCATATACATGTATACAGGTCAATCCCAAACTCCCAACTCATCCCACCACCACCACCCCATGGCTTCCCACACTTGGTGTCCATACGTTTGTTCTCTACCTCTGTGTCTCTATTTCTTCCCTGCAAACCAGTTCATCTGTACCATTTTTAGGCTCCACATATATGCATTAATATACAATATTTGTTTTCCTCTTTCTGACTTACTTCATTCTGGATGACAGTCTCTCGATCCATCGATGTCTCTACAAATGACCCAGTTTCATTCCTTTTTATGGCCGAGTAATATTCCATTTTATATATGTACCACATCTTTATCCATTCATCTGTCTGTGGGCATTTAGGTTGCTTCCATTACCTGGCTATTGTAAATAGTGCTGCAACGAACATTGTGGTGAATGTGCTTTTTTGAAAAACGGTTTTCTCTGGGTATATGCCCAGAAGTGGGATTTCTAGATCAGATGGTAATTCTATTTCTAGTTTTTTTAAGGAAACTCCATACTGTTCTCCATAGTGACTGTATAAATTTACATTCCCACCAATAGTGGAAGAGGGCTCCTTTTGTCCACACCCTCCCCAGAATTGGTTGTTTGTAGATTTTCTGATGATGCCGATTCTAACAGGTGTTAGGTGATACCTCATTGTAGTTTTGATTTGAATTTCTCTAATAATTAGTGCTGTTGAGCAGCTTTTCATGTGCGTCTTGGCCATCTCTGTGTCTCCTTTGAAGAAACGTCTCTTTAGATCTTCTGCCCATTTTTTGGGGTTGTTTGTTTTTTTAATATTAAACTGCATGAGTTGTTTATATATATATTGGAGATTAAACCTCTGTCCATTGATTCGTCTGCAATGATTTTCGCCCATTCTGAGGGATGCCTTTCTCCATTCCCGTGTTTTTTAACAAAAAAGGAAAGAAAGGAAAAGATGCAGAACACTAATGTGCGTAAAATATGCCTTTTGAAATGGTCGTTTTGAAATATGGACGTCCTTTGAAATTTTTGGTCGATATGTTACCCCAGGATTTGTTTTCAGGGCAGGTGTCATTTACAGGCCTGCAATGATTTTGAATATCAACTGACCATTAGCGTTGGGATTAAAGCTGCTGTTGTGTGAAACGGCCACAAGGTGGCAGCAGTTCACCCTTACCAAA